>NC_042622.1:156695860-157344105 GCF_901001135.1 Rhinatrema bivittatum | reverse complement strand
TTTCAACTTTTTTACTTAGGTATACACTGCTCCTCGCTTATTTCTAGCTTCTGGCTACTTTTTTTTTTTTTTAAATACATAAGAACATGCCATACTGGGTCAGACCAAGGGTCCATCAAGCCCAGCATCCTGTTTCCAACAGTGGCCAATCCAGGCCATAAGAACCTGGCAAGTACCCAAAAACTAACTCTATTCCATGTTACCGTTGCTAGTAATAGCAGTGGCTATTTTCTAAGTCAACTTGTTTAATAGCAGGTAATGGACTTCTCCTCCAAGAACTTATCCAATCCTTTTTTAAACACAGCTATACTAACTGCACTAACCACATCTTCTGGCAAAAAATTCCAGAGTTTAATTGTGCGTTGAGTGAAAAAGAACTTTCTCTGATTATTTTTAAATGTGCCACATGCTAACTTCATGGAGTGCCCCCTAGTCTTTCTGTTATCCGAAAGCTCTGCTTACTAGCTGCCTTACAGACTTTTAAAAATAAACACACTACCTACTGCTTACTAGTTGCCTTACTGACTATTAAAAGCATAAACACACAAACACACTAAATAATATTCTCAAACAGTTAACTTTGCCCCAATACTTTTAAAAAAAAGACAATGTCCCAAGCAAAAACTTACTGATTCCTTTCAGCCACCAGCAAGGTGATCCTTCATCACATTGTCCGAGAATACTCAACTGTACATCTCTGAATGAGCAGAAGAAAGTCTAGAATGGCTTTGCGAACTGGTCTCATCTCCAACCAGTTGATTGACCAGGATGCCTCTTTTGGTGATTACTGACCTTGGGCCATTTTTCCTTGACAAATCGCCCCCAACCTAAGGCTGGCATCCATGGTCACTACCATCCAGTCCAGCACCTCTAGGTCCATCCTTTTCTCAAAATTGGAACGAGACAGCCACCAGAAGAGACTGGACCTGGCATCCTCCTGAAGTGGTGAGTGAGAGTGGGACAGGGAGAGCCTGTGTGAGAGGCTCTGGAAGTAGAGGGCAGAGGGTGAAGAAAGTGGAGAACAAGGCATTAGAGCCTGCCATGGGAGTAGTGAGAGAGGGTGGAAGGGACACTCCTATAGTGCACTTTTAGGAGACATCTGCTTAAAATATTTTTAAAAACTGCATCTTTGAGTAAAGGAAAATTTGTTCTTACCTGCTAATTTTCTTTTTTGTAGTACCAAGGATCAGTCCAGATTCCTGGGTTTTGCGTCCCCTCCAGCAGATCAGATGGAGACACAGACTTTTTGACTGACACTGCCATTTAAGTTGAGGTGCCACCTGCTGTCCATCAGTATTGAACTGTACCCAAGCCAGATGAATAAGAAATCATAACTACACTAACTATGTACAATACTCCGCAAACAAGCAGAGGGGAGAAGAAACCTTGGAAATCAAAAAGGAACCCTTGCCAACATAACATGCCTGCGTGGCACAAGAACCTGAAGCCAAAAAACACTGATCGAGCGGTCTCTCCAATTCCCCTAACCCAAAATGGGCAGGACTCTGGACTGATACAGAGGAAAGAAAATTAGTAGGTAAGAACCAGTTTTCCTTTCCCTGTACGTACCCGGATCAGTCCAGACTCCTGGGATGTATCAAAGCTTCCCTACACTGGATGGGGACCCAAAGAGTCCCGCTCGTAGCACACGGGCACCAAAACCCCCTGCTTCTGGAGCCTGGACATCTAGACAGTAATGTCTGGCAAACATGTGCAAAGACTTCCAATTAGCTGCCCTACAGATCTCCTGTGGTGAAATTTGTTGGCACTCTGCCCAGGAGGCCGCTTGCGACTGGGTAGAATGAGCATGAAGTCCCAAAGGCTCTGGCCAACTGTGAGCGATGTATGCAGAGCTGATAGCCTCCTTCAACCACCGAGCAACAGAGGCCCTAGAAGCCTTATGTCCCCTTCTGGGGCCACTCCACAGCACAAAAAGAGGATCAGACAGGCGGAAACTGTTGGTAACCTCCAAGTAGCGCAAAAGTGCCTGCTTCACGTCCAAGCGCCGTAAATCTCTAGAGTGAGAAGTGGAAGGATCCGAAGCTGGAAAGGAAGGGAGTTCCACGGACTGATTCAAATTAAAAGAGGATACCACCTTAGGCAGAAAGGAGGGGACAGTTCAAGGATGCTCCAGTATCAATGATCCTCAAGAAGGGCTCCCTACAGGATAAGGCCTGAAGCTCAGACACCCTCCAAGCTGAGGAAATAGCGACCAGAAAAACCACTTTCAAAGTAAGATCCTTCAGTGTAGCAAGCTTTAGAGGCTCAAAAGGTGATGTATACATGGCCCCCAAAATCAGATTGAGACTCTAGGAAGGACATGGATTCCGGATGGGAGGACGTAAATGCTTTGCCCCCCCCGAAGGAAGCGCCCAATGTCCAGATGAGCCGACAAGCGAATGCCACGCACTCTACCTCGAAGACAACTGAGAGCCGCTACCTGAACCCTCAGGGAATTAAAGGATAAACCTTTAACCAGACCATCTTGCAAAAAGGCTAAGTCATCAGGCATAGAGGCACGGATAGGGTCTATTTCGTGATCCACACACCAAGATTCAAAAACACCCCACACCCTGACATATGCCAGGGACGTAGAGGTTTTTCTGGACTGCAAGAGAGTAGCGATTACTACATCTGAATAACCCTTATTCCTTAGCCACCCATGGGACCAACTCCAGAGTAGAAACCATCGACCCGAGAGCATGCAGGTAATCCCAGACCCTGGGCATGCTCCTGGATAAGAGGAAATGAATCTGAGCATCTGTTCCTCGGTGAGGAAAACCTTGCCCAACCTTGTCGAAATAGGCTCCCAAAAACTCCAGGGTCTGGGAGGGAACCAAGTGACTCTTGGCAAAGTTGACTACCTACCCTACAGCTCGATCCAGTAAAGTGTGCTCCGTCGGAGCGCACTGTCACCCTGCTCTGGACGCGTGTTTTCCCTTACCCCTTATTCAGTAAGGGGAGGAAAACACGCGGCCCACCCGCGGCACCTAATAGCGCCCTCAACATGCAAATGCATGTTGATGGCCCTATTAGGTATTCCTGAGCGATCCAGTAAGTAAAATGTGCAGCCAAGCCGCACATTTTACTCTAAGAAATTAGCGCCGCCCAAAGGTCGGCGCTAATTTCTTCCGGCGCCAGGGAAGTGCACAGAAAAGCAGTAAAAACTGCTTTTCTGTGCACCCTCCGACTTAATATCATAGCGATATTAAGTTGGAGGTCCCCAAAAGTAAAAAAAAAGTAAAAAAAAAAAAAAAAAATTTTGAATTCGGCCCGCGGCTGTCGGGCCGAAAACCGGACGCTCAATTTTGCCGGCGTCCGGTTTCCGAGCCCGTGGCTGTCAGCGGGCTCGAGAACCGACGCCGGCAAAATTGAGCGTCGGCTGTCAACCCGCTGACAGCCGCCGCTCCAGGCCAAAAGGAGGCGCTAGGGACGCGCTAGTGTCCCTAGCGCCTCTTTTTCCTCGTTTGCACCGCGTCACCTAATTTAAATACTGGATCGCGCGCACCGGCGAGGGGCCGGTGCGCGCGCCGGGAGAGCGGGCGTTAGTCCGCTCTCCCACGGACTTTACTGGATCGAGCTGCTAGGGAGCACAGAAGGTAAAGGACCTGATCCACCGCTTCCCCGACAAAGGGACTCTGACTTCGCCCGAATCAGCCAATCATCCAGGTAAGGGTGCACCAGAACCCCCTCCTTCTAAATCAAGAAAGGGCAGCCACTACCACTATCATCACCTTGATAAAAGTCCTGGGCGCCATCACAAGGCCGAAAGGCAGGGTGCAGAACTGGAAATGTTCCCCGAGGATCATAAACCAGAGGAATCTTTCGTGCTCGGGCCAAATTCCAATGTGCAGTAAGCCTCCATCAAATCCAGGGAGGCTAGCTGCAATTACCGACCGAAAGGTCTCCAAGCGAAATCAAAGTACCTGAAGTGCTCTGTTCACCTTGTTCAAATCGAGGAAGGGCCAGAAGGTGCCTTCCTTCTTCAGCACTATGAAGTAGATGGAATATCTACCTGTTCCTTCTTCCACAGGAGACACTGACACAATGGCCCCCAACTCTCTGAGGCGACTGACGGTGGCTTGCACCGCTAATTTCTTTTGCCAATAAGAGCACGGGGAGACAAGAAACCAGTCCCTGAGAGGCCGAGCAAACTCTAAAGTAGAGCCTTGACTTATGTCCAAGACCCACTGGTCAGAGGTAATCTTAGCCCACTCCTCGTAAAAAAAGAGCCAGCCGGCCCCCTATTAGCAGAACAGAGGAGTGGACTGGCCTTGCCTCATTGGGAAGACTTTGCACTGCCCAGGCCCTGGGTGGAGCCATCCTGGCCTGGCCGGCGGCCACGAAAAGGGTGACCCCATGACTGCTGCTTGCTCGATGGTTGTCTGGAAGAAGAACTGGAAGACCTGGATGCCCGAAACCTGCAATTTCCACGAAATCATGACAGAGGGGGAACAGCAGATCTTGCTTTTGGCTTGTCCTCAAGCAATCTGTGAACTTTATTCTCCCCCAAAGATTTGATCATGTCCTCCAACTCCTTACCAAATAGTAACTTGCCCTTAAAAGGGCAAAGAACCCAGCTGCGCCTTGGAGGAAATATCCTCCGCCCAATTCCTCAACCAGAGGAGCCTACCAGCTGAAACAGCAGAAATCATGGTTCTTGCCGAGGTCCTTAACAGGTCATATAATGCATCAGTCCTGTAGGAGACTACAGCCTCCAGCCACTCCGCCTGGAGGACCTCCACATCCGACATGGAGCTGCTGTACCCAGATAAGGCCTGCCTGTAACATAAAACTGCTGCACATAGTGGCCTAAGCCCCAAGGGCGGAGACCTCAAAAATCTTCTTGAGGTGAAACTTCCAGCTTTCTATCCTGAAGATCCTTGAGCGCCGGAGTACCCGTCAAAGGAATGGTCGTCTTCTTGATAACAGCAGACACGGCAGCATCCACCTTCGGAATCCTGAGAAGGTCAAGCGCCTCCCTCAGGGAATGGTTAAAGTTTGTCCATGGCCCTGCTAACCTTCAGTCCGGCATCTGGAGTATCTCACTCCTGGAAGGTAACTGACATGTGAAAAGGAAAGGTCTTAGTTGGGCCCCTGAGGCCCAACATCACTGGATCCAGCACCCATGGCCTCGTTGTATGGGGGGGGGGGGGGGGGGGGGGGGGGGGGGGCCCTCCAGAACTGCTGGAATCAGAAGGGCCAGCTCCTCTCTTTGAAATAAACATACTACCCTGGGGTCATCCCTGTCGATCACTGGGGATCAGTCTGCGCCTGTCCAGGATCCTGGCCCCCTCCATCGGGATCCTGGTCAACTCCCATGGCAACTGCCCCAGAAGGGCCCGAAGCCTGTGTGTTACCTTGCGGCAAAGCAAGCGGAGACGAGAGGGACCTCAAGGAGTGACCAATTCGTGAGGCCCCAACAGTATCAGGGGCTCCGGACCTTACAGGGGCCGAAGTGCCCACCTTCTGTGGACCCTTGAAATCTTGGCAGCACGGGAGGGATTCCCCTTCCTGTCGCGGTGTCTGACTGATTTTCTGGCCTTGAAAAGCATGAGCAACAAAAGTCCCGGAGGCCTCAGGATGTGGCAACATTGAAGGAGGGAAATTCCCTTCCTCCTCCACAGGCCACGTGAACGCAGCTAAGATGTCCTCCATTCCCACACTCAGCGGGAACAGATCCTTCGAAGGGTACAGCTCCAAGGAGAGCCTCCCCAAGGGGAGAAGAGCACCGGAACAGCAGAGAAGTAGAAAAATAACTGCCTGAAGAGTGAAACCCCAAAGTCGGGGCAAGCCTACCTCAAGAATACCCCTCATGGCTCTACTCAGTGCGGCTCTGCCGACAGTGTGAACTTTTTTTTTTTGTATCAGCTACAGGCTCCTGACTCTCCCCTGCAGGGTGAGTGAACCAGGCTCCCCGATATCAACCCTGGCAGCTGTAAGGAGTGAGTTCCAAGGTCACCGACCCCCTGCTCAGATGCCTTCGTACCAGGGTGGATGGTCCCACCAGGACCGACTGCAGGATTTTGCACCTCCACCAACTGCTGGAGATAGAGAAATTTTATGGACTGCAGGTGGCACCTCAATTTAAAGTGCCACCTGCAGTGGCACTTTAAATTGGCAGTGTCAGTCAAAAACTTCTCTGTCTCCATCAGATCTGCTGGAGGGGAGGCAACACCCAGGAGCCTGGACTGATCCGGGTAAGTACAGGGAATAACCTTTTTATATTACATTTTAAATTACTCAAAAACGGATGTATATTGTATTATTTTGACCAATATTAAGTATGCTAAATTTGTGCGCAGGTTTCCCTCAGGAGTATTTTTTGGCCACCACCACACACTGACCTGAAGATTTCAACATACTGTACATATTATGTATGTTTTTACTGTAAAAAGTGTTGAAAAATATAGCAATTGAGGAATATAAGATGGTTAAAATAAATAAGTAAATCAACAATGTCTCCTAAGTCCTTCTTCTGAGTGGTTACTCCTAATGTGGAACTCATCATCTTGTATCTAAAATTAGGGTTATTATTCCCCATGTGCATCACTTTGCATTTGTCCACATTACATTTCATCTACCATTTAGATGCACAGTTCCCCAGTTTCATTAGGTCCTTCTGTAGTTCCTCACAATCTGCCTGTGTTTTACCTACCATGAATATTTTTGCGTCATCTGCAAAGCTGATCAATTCACTCATTTTTCTCCCTTCTAGATGATTAATGAGTAAGTTGAACAGAACTGGTCCCAAAACAGATCCTTGGGGCATTCCACTATTCACCTTTCTTCACTAGGAAAAATGACAAACTTTCCTCACAAAAAGACTCTTCAGTAAACTAAAAAGAAAGTCATGGAATAGAAGGTGTTGTCTCAATGTGGATCAATAACTGATTAAATGACTTAATGATCATTTTTCCCAGTTCTTCTCCCAGCCACTGAAGTGATAGGTGATGACCCTTAGCCAGGGTCCACAGACTGTGCCTCTTTCTGGAACCAGGCAGATGTAGAAGCTAAATCCACCTAGCAAGTGTCACCATTAAGCAATGGTTGAGACTTCCTCCACCCAATAACTAACAGGCTGATAGAGTAGAGTGCACTCCGACGGAGCGCACTGTTAACCTGCCTTTGGACGCGCGTTTTCCCTTACCCCTTATTCATGCATGTTGATGGCCCTATTAGGTATGCCCGAGCGATACAGTAAGTAAAATGTGCAGCCAAGCCGCACATTTTACTTTAAGAAATTAGCGCCTACCCAAAGCAGTCCCGAAGAGTAAAACAAGTTAAAAAAAAAAAAATTTTAAATGGGCAGGCGGCTGTTGGGCCGAAAACCAGACGCTCAATTTTGCCAGCGTCCAGTTTCCAAGCCCATGGCTATCAGCGGACTCGAGAACCGACGCCGGGAAAATTGTGCGTCGGCTGTCAAACCCGCTGACAGCCACCGCTCCAGGCTAAAAGGAGGCGCTATGGACACGCTAATGTCCCTAGTGCCTCCTTTTGCCTGTTTCTACCGCACCACCTAATTTAAATACTGAATCGCACGCACTGGCGAGTGGCCGAGGCGCGCGCCGGGAGAGCGGGCGTTCGTCCGCTCTCCCGCGGACTTTACTGAATCGGCCTGTAAGAAAGGCTGCCTCTGCAGCATTTTCATCCCTGTTTGGCCCAGGAAGCAGAAGCCAAGCCTAGGAATTGAACATTGTTCTTTCAAAAAGCAATGTGCAACACTGCCACTAATCCAACAGGCTGGCCAAAACTGAATTCCAAAAACAGCAGTGGAAAATACCACAACCTCTAGTGAATATGTAGAGAGAAACCTGCTGAGCATGGCTTGTATTACTTGGCCCTGTACAGCTGGCTGCCATGCAATTCTCAAGAAGAGAATGGTGAATAAAACAGAAAAATGTCATAATGCCTCTGAAACACTCCATGGTGAGACTGCACCTTGAATTCTGTGTACAATTCTGGTCGCCACATCTCAAAGAAGATATAGTTGCACTGGAGAAGGTACAGAGAAAGGCAACCAAAATGATAAAGGGGATGGAACAGCTCCCCCCTATGAGGGAAGGCTAAAGAGGTTAGGGCTGTTCAGCTTGGAGAAGAGACGACTGAGGTCTATAAAATCATGAGAGGTCGAGAACGGGTAAATGTGACTTGGTTATTTACTCTTTCAGAAAAAAGAAGGACTAGGGAACACTCCATGAAGTTAGCAAATAGCAAATTTAAACTAACTGGAGAAAATTCATTTTCACTCAACGCACAATTAAGCTCTGGAATTTGTTGCCAGAGGATGTAGTTAGGGCAGTTAGTGTAGATGGGTTTAAAAAAGGTTTGGATAAGTTTCTGGAGAAGTCCATTAACTGCTATTAATATAGTTGATTTAGGGAATAGCCACTGCTGTTACTGGCATTAGTAGCATGTGATCTACTTAATGTTTGGTTACTTGCCAGGTACTTGTAACCTGGATTGGCCACTGTTGGAAACAGGATGCTGGGCTTGATGGACCCTTGGTCTGACCCAGTATGGCAACTTCTTATATTCTTATGCCAGGCTTACCTGCTGGAATTCACTTAGGAAGGAGCGTTCATACTCCCCTCGGCACCTCCTCTCCATTCTTTCCTCAATCATTTTATGCAGGATTATGGTGACTGCATCAGAGCTGACTCTCTCCAGCAGGTCCAACCTGTGCCTTGGAGGAGGGAGGGAATAAAGAGCAGGCAAAAGGTTTGGACCAAGGGAGTATCATTAATCACCATATATGAATAAAGAAAAACATATGAGATATCATTACTCTTACAATATACAAATATCAGCCAATATTTATTTATTTAAAACCTTTTCTATACCGTCGTTTAGTAATACACCATCACAACGGTTTACAATTAGGCACGTATATAAGTTTGGTTTGTACATTTATCTAGGAGGTGCCAATCAATTTTCGGTTTCATGTTTCAAAAATCTAATCTATATGGAAAGTGGATTGGAACTTCCATTTATATGTTTCATTGGATAATCATATACGTTTTATACTGTCTCTCTTAAATTAATACTTAATTATGATAAAAATAGTAAAGAAAGCAATTACGCTTTTAAGTGACTTTCAGCTATGAGTAGGTGTTCTTACTCATTGAGAAAAGCTTTTTTGAAGAGCCAAGTTTTCAAACTTTTTTTTGAAGAGTTTTAAATCTTTCATCAATCTTATTTCGAGTGGCATTGTATTCCATAATATTGGACCCGCTAAGGATAGTGCTCTCAATACATGTTGTACGCATTACTACTATTCTTATCCCCTCTGCCCCCATTAGAGAGTTTAGATCCTCCCAAATACCTCTTCTTTCCACCCTGCCTCTAACCTCTGCCAGACTATCCTGGACCAGACTTTGAGCCTTCAGATGTTATGCATCAAGGATCTGGAACATGCTTCAGTGTTTGTAGTCCAGCTACCTCAGCTTCAGAAAAAAAGCTAAAAGCATGGCTTTTAAGCTAAGCATTCCTGACAGAAACGTCCTGTCCAACAACCTAATTACCATAGAGATATTCCTATTTCTAGGGCAACAATAAAGAAACTATCTATGAATCTGCCTCTAAAGATACAGATGAGTTATCATTATTGTCTGTTAAAATAATTACAATAGTATTAATTTAATTCTGTTGTAATCCGCTTTGAGATCATCTGTGGTAAAAGTGGAACATCAAATGTCAATAAATAAATAAATAAATAAATAAATATAAAAATACACATATATATGAAGAAATTACTACTTACCTGATAAAGGAAAATTGAGAAACCTTGGTAAGCTAGGTCCTGTTCTGAGGCTTTTTCGCTGCACACTGCATGGCGGCGTTTTGTGCGCCTTCTATAGGCTGCTTTCTACAGGATTAAGTTAAGTGGCAACATGATTACCTGTGTGCACAATTTGAGTGTTGCTGTAAGCTTAAGTTTTTTTGTGGCACCTATCCTGGGGACGCCTAGCTATTAGGAGGCCTAATTTTTTGGATGCCTAGATTTTTGGACACTTTAATAAAAATACAGCTGGATACACGCCTTCTGTCGCTACTCAGCGCACTGTCAGCCTAATAGCTAGGCGTCCCCAGGATAGGTGCCACAAAAAAACTTAAGCTTACAGCAACACTCAAATTGTGCACACAGGTAATCATGTTGCCACTAATGGCGCCACTTAACTTGGACACACAAAATGAGGCCTGACTAAGCGTCCAAAAACTGGACGCACACACCTAAC
This sequence comes from Rhinatrema bivittatum, assembly GCF_901001135.1. Lineage (NCBI taxonomy): Eukaryota > Metazoa > Chordata > Amphibia > Gymnophiona > Rhinatrematidae > Rhinatrema > Rhinatrema bivittatum. The sequence goes on along the minus strand of NC_042622.1, from coordinate 157,333,867 downwards.
TGACAATCCTGTAGAAAGCAGCCTATAGAAGGCGCACAAAACGCTGCCATGCGGTGCGCAGCGAAAAAGCCTCAGAACAGGACCTAGCTTACCAAGGTTTCTCAATGGGCCAGGCTGCCCACGTACCTCAACCTCCCACATAGCGGGATGAACGTTAGAAAGGCCTGCTGAGCACGGAGACCGGGAGAGGGAGGAAGCCCTACACCAAAACACACTCAGTCTCTGCATGTATTTTTTTTTTTTTTTAAACTTACTTGAGCTCAGTCCTACCTGGCTGAGTACAGAGACGGTCTCCAGCTGCAGGGGGAGAGAGCATATACTGTCACCGCCATGCTCAGCTTCCTGCACCCACTGCCTTTCAGCTGCTTAAACAGCTAAGTTCAAGCCGGCTGAAAACCAGCTACCGGATCAAGGCACTCATCCGAGAGACCACGGAAATAACCTCAAGAATTCTCAACTGAGGGCGGGACCATTTGGTATCACCGCAGGAGAGCGGGCCACATTTATTTTCCTTCTCTTTTTTTTCAAATTGAAACAATCCCCAGTAGGGAGATGCATGTCCACCATCTGCTGGAGACAGAATATTAGCAGGCTGATGTCACTGCAGGGGTATTCATATTGTGACGTCAGTTTGCTCTGTCTCCATCTACTGGTAGAGGTGCATAACCCACAAGTTCTGGATTCATCTGACTGGACACTAAGAAATACTGCATTCTCTTTTACATTCTTAAAGCTGCTTTTCTTTACTGCTTTCCAAAAGAGAATGCATATCAGACTGCTCTTGGCAATATAAACAGCTTGCACAGTGCTTCACTGAAGAACACTTAACATTACATTCAAACTCTTTTCCCATATAGCTATCAAATCATATTTCAGTAATAAAAATAATAAAACTACAACATGAAACTCAAAAGGGCACAAACTGTGACATGGTTGATCATGCTACAGTTTGTAGAAAAATAAACTATATCATCAACAACTTTGCAACAGCTTGTTCCATTCAGATAATATGGCAGTTCAACTTTACGAACTCAGAGAAAACTGAAAAATTTTATATATATTCATAATGATTTTCCCTTTTGTTGTGTGAAAGGTTGTCAGGTAATCCCTGGCCCTTGTAACACAGCCTGCATACTTACAGGATTTCACTCAGTTGCTGAAATTGTTCCATGGCTTTCTGGCACCAGCACTGCCCCTTACTACTATCACAACCAGCACACACCGATTCCTCAGTCACCCCATCCTCTACATCACTCTCCCATTCATTTTCATTCATGCCCTCGGCCACAGCATCCTCCCGTTTCCGTCTCTGCCTCATGTAGATCTTAAAGGAGCGGCAGTAAAATTGCTGGATCATGTCTTGAAAGGTCTTTGTAGTAGAGAAGAAAAGGATAGCTTTAAACATAGTATAAACTTTCTCTCGAAGGCTTTGGGATCCAGACCCTAGAAGCAGGCCCACAGCTGTCCACCTCTCCAAGATGTTCAGACTGTTCAGATAAGGATCCAATCGACACTTAAGCAGGCAGAAAGCATCCAGTAGCAACAAGGTGCATTGCTGCTCGTCCACTGTGTTTTCATACTGTGTGATACAGTTCCAAAACTCAGGGGCGATGTTTCCCTGGAGATCTGTCTGTAACACCTCTGTGAACCATTCTTCTATGACAAAATGCAAGTCATAGCGCTGCAACACTTCCAAAGCACTTTTCATCTCCCCTTCTTGGAACTTCTCTGCAGATTCATCTTGAGGTGCTGGCTGGAGAAACAACAAACCACATTTGACACTAAACAAGGGAGACCAGACAAGAAACAATAACTGCAGGGAAATGCTAAAACAAGAGGGACAGAAGATCCTTTTAAACCAAGAGATGCGGAGACCAAGAGGAAATATGACAGAAATTTATAGAATCATGCGTGAGGTAGAACAGGTAAATACAGAATGATTATTTACTCTTTCAGATAGTACGAGGATTAGGGTACACTCCATGGAACTAGCAGATCTAAAACAAATTGGAGAAAGTATTTTTTCACTCAATAGACAATTAAGCTGTGGTATTAGTTACCGGAGATTAAGACATTTAGTAAAGTGGGATTTAAAAGAAGTTTGGACAAGTTCCAGGAAGAAAAATTAATAAACAATCATCTTATCCTTGGGAGTGAGCAACTGGGAAATGGATCTACTATTTGGGATCTTCTAGGTACTTCCTAATGAACTGGATTGGCCACAATCAGAAACAGAATACTGGGTTCGATGGACCTTTGGTCTGACCCAGCATGGCACTACTTATGTTCTTAAAGAATTCCATTGGGTAATACTGGCCTGATTAAAAATAATTTCCTTTTCTAGCCCATCATACAATTTGGACACCATGTTCATTGCATAAGGCTGGTTTTTCATCAAGCCATAACTATTGGACTTGGGGGTATGACAAAAGCAACGCTCTCTCATCTTTTATTTCATTGTAAATCGACTAATGTTTTTTTGTCTGAAGTGTGGGATAAGATTACACTAATGCTGACTTTGATTTCTCCCATATCCTATAAAATTCGTTCTTAAATCTTTGGCTATACAGCCAGAATTGCCTCATCCACAAGACTAATTATTGGATTTTCTAATAACTGTAGCTATTAAATTGGTTTTATACACTTGGAAAATGGTGTCCGACCTTAATGTACACTTTTGGTGGAATACAGCCTGTTTGTTTTATCAATATGAAAATGTTGTGGCAGTTCGATATCATAGAGTATTGACTTGGCTTACTATGTGGTGACATTTTGACCACTATTTTCAATTCTAATCTGCATTTTACTTATTTTTATGGAAGACTCTTCTGATTTTACTCTTTTTTTATGACTTGCAACTAATATTCCTTTCCATTATTGAGGAGGCATTGGTTTAATGTTGTATAATGGCTACTTTCCTTAATATGCTAAAACCTCTTGATGTAACTGGCACTTGTTATTTTTATTATTTTTTTCAATAAAAAAAGCTTTGAACTGAAAAAAGAATTTCAAAGCACACCTTGATATGTTCCCTAAATATATTACATCTTAATTAACTCCAGGAGGAGGTATTCTTTGATACACTGCAAGTATCAGGAAGAACAATAACAGAAAATGTGAGAAACTGAGATCATTCACAACATATGGATGAAATTCATTCCTATCAAAATATGCTCGAAACCTTTTGGAGACAATGAGCCCGAAAAATAAATTTCCTGAACATCAAATGTGAATCTTTGATTGCCCATAACCTTGGCAAAAATGAACTGGAAGTCTCAAAACAGCTGCATACAAGAAACCTGCAGGTTTCATTTCTACACAATCAACAAGAACACTAACATTCCAATAATACTAAGCCAGCTCTGTGCTTGGAAACTGCAAAGTGCTACGAACAAACAGGCCGATGCAATATGTGCGCGCTTAAAATTAGCATCCAAACTGGGTGTCCATTTTCCTAACGCGTGCCCATCCACCTCTCCTGGGCACAGGATGCGATATGCAAATAAACAGCTGTTTTGAAAAGGATGCACTAGGAGAAATTGTGCGTCCCTAGTTTGGCCTTGGCATCAGGTGCCCAGGAGACATGGCTATGCACACAGCCACAGGTTAGGAAAACAGACGCTCAATTAACCAGCATCCATTTTCTGAGCCTGCACACAACCATGAGTTAGGAAAACAGATGCTGGTAAATTGAGCGTCTGTTTTCCTAACCTGACTGCCATCAAGACTTTGTTTTTCATGTTGCTGCTTTCTGTGGTTTCTCCTACTTAGTATAGCGATGATATTAAGTTGGAAGAACCACAAAAAAAAAAGGAGTATTTTCGACTTTTCTGTTGATGGCTTGGGGTGCCTCAAGACTTAACACCAGCTCCAGGGATGGCATTAATTTCTGAGGGTTAAAACGTGCACATCAGACGCATGTTGATTTCTTACATCGAGTGTACTAGTTAATAGCCTCATCAATATGGCATTTACATGTGATGTGTGCTATTAGCAGGTTTGGACGCGCTGATCCCATTAATACATTGAGACGTATTCTAGCACGACCAAAACACGGGTCCAACCGCATGGCAAGCTGGGCGCGCTGTATTGCATGGGCCCCAAAGTTCAGGTCAGGGAAATAGCAGGGCTTAGCTGATGTGCTCAGGAACCAAACAATGCAGGACCACCCTGAGGAAGCTTCTCTCCTGGCCTTTTATTAGGCTGGCGAGCCCAATCATATGGGTGGGAAGGGGAGAAGAAACGAAACAAAAATAAAATACTATTGCCATGACTTGTACAGCTACCGTATCACTTACCAGCCCCAGTGCCACAGCAGGGACGAGTCCAAGGCTCAGGGTGTTCCAGGCTGCAGACAGCTCAGCCAGTCTCGTCGGGCTCATACTACTGCTTGCCGCCATTCTCCTGCGCAGCAATATCACAGGCCGAGCCACTTGTGTGACCAAGAATCAGTTGTCAGCAATACCAGGATATGTGTATGGATGCATCCGACCCCCCAATAATGAGACCCAAGGAGGGAGACAAAACTGACCGAACGCTGGAAACCTGGTATTTTCTGTCTCTTGCCCCCTGAAGGTGTTTCCGTCCCTGAGCTGTTCAAACACAAGAATACAACAGCCCCCCGTTACCGCTTTTCTTCAAACTGTTGTCGGTGTCACATAGGAATGACATCCCCACAAGTACGAACGACGCATTTAAAAAACGTATGTGCCGCGACGTACAGCTCCCAGACGTAAAAATGTTACTATGACTACCGAGAACGCCTAGCAACGTTTTCGCCGCAAACGACATCCAGAGAAGGCGGAGCTAAGTGTTTCAAGTCTCACTCTAGAAGACGGCTTGGCACGCAGCGTCGCGTCGGTTGTCCGTTGAGCGCGCTTCCGGCGGCAGAGCAGAGCAGTTTGTTTGAGAGCGGTTTCACGTACTGCCCGCCGGTAGCGAGCAGTCCGCCGCCAGGATGAGCCAGCAAGGAGCAGCGCTGCAGACCTACAATAACGAGCTGGTTAAATGTAAGCAGCGAATCCAGGAGAAGCAGGGCAGGGTGGACAGGTACCTCCCTTTATCCCAATTTGGCTGATTCATGCCTACCTTTGAATTCCCTAAAAAAATGAAAACCATATCAGTGCATACAGGATTGCATCAACTTAACTGGTTAAAATGGAGCCGTCTAGCAATCCTGAGGGAACTCATGGTGAGACCTGGGGGAAGGGGGGGAATGACGGGGAGAAAGTAACACTGCACGAGTAGAGTTACTCAGTTTCAGGACAGACCTATTGTAGATTACTCATTCTCTTACCATACCAGTCCAGACAAATGGGACTTATCCCGCTTAGCAGCAGATGGAGGCAGAGGGCAAGTTGATTTTGTCCTGACACCCCTCCCTATGTAGTCTGGTGCAGCAGGGAAGGCTCCTGAAGCAACAGTCTGTCAGAGGCTGATTTCTCTTGCAGAAGCCAAGCCTGAGCAGGATACGCCTCCTGGGATGATAGTCAAATGAAAGTGGCTGTTCTTCCCTCCCTAAAACAATCTGGGCCGCGGCTTCCCTGTCTAAAGAGGGGTACTGTACAGTGTTGAGGTCTTGGCCTATGGTGGAAGGCATAGCAGGCTAGTAGAAAGCCGCAAGAATGACTTCCCAGGTAGGATGTAGCACAGCCGCAAACTTACTAATTGTGGGGCACCCAGAGTAGCCGGTGTTGCAGGTTCATTTTGTATTTATTTATTTATTTGACTTATATTCCACCTTTCAGGCACTTCAAAGCAGATTTCATTCAGGTACTGTAGATATTTCCTTGTTCCCAGAGCCCTCAAAATCTAAGTTTGAACCTGAGGCAATGGAGGGTAAAGAGAGTAGCCCAAGGTCACGAGTTGCAGTGTGATTTAAACTTTGACTTCCCTGGCTCACAGCCCGCTGCTCTAACCATTAGGCAGCTCTAGTAGGGCTTGAGATGGGGGAAGAAAATGTGGTAGCCCCAGGGTTGGGTAGTGCAGCAAGAGCAATCCCCAGAGAGACTCTTGCTAGATCCAGGGGCAGCCACAGAATGATCCAGGCACTCCTCCACAGCCTCAGATTTGCTGTTAGGAGAACCACAGGAGGAGCCTTATAGCCAAGAGGAGGAGTTTACCTCAGAATTTATTATGGCCATGCACAAAGCCTTTTTGCAGATAAAGGACAGAGATATGAGAAAATTCAGACAGGGCCCAGATGGGCAAAAGACATGCTGCATATAGAGCAGGGAATCTATCAGGAAGAGGGCTCCTCCTCAGATAAAGAGGGAAGAAACTGGCAGGAGGCAAATGAAGTGAAGGATCTATCAGTGAAGGCTGACTCAGCTGTTAGACTTTTTAGGGGTGAGGAGCTAGGCCCCTTATTTGCCAGTTGCTCAGTCTCTATAAGGATCCAAGGGTCATCCTATTCTCACAGGGGTTAAGAAACCATCACGGGGGAGGGGGGTTGCCATGAGAGAAGGCTAATTTCATCTGCACAGGCTGGAGCTGCCTTGCCTCCATTGAAACACGGCTGGCTAATGTGTGGTGTCAGGGTGTGCTACTTGAGATCTGATGCTGTGGCACACATCGCCTAAGGGGCGTGCCCCTTAGGGAGTTTTTGCTGCCATCATACAAGAGCTCCTGCCAATTGTAAGTCTCCTTTTTGCTTAAATTTTCTTATGGTGGCTGTATGGGGAAGAAGAGCAAGGGTTCTTTGGGGCCTTCCCCATCTGGTTCCATCGATCCTCCCTCCTATGACCTTCCTATTTCTAATTTTATGCAGCCCATGAGTGCACAACAACTTCTGGCTGGTTAGCTTGGCACGCCTTGTGCCACTGTTGGTGGAGATTCTGTTTCCTTAAGTCCAGATGCTCAGACATCTTCATGGCCACAAGAGATACCCCAAGTCAGGAATGAAAGCTTGTTACTTGAAGAGGTCTTCGTTTGTTTCTATTCCTGGGGTTGGGAAGATCAGGATGTGGATCAAGCTGGTTTAGCTAATTTAAGTGGTATTGCTATCCCCGCTCTAGTGACCTTGTTTTCAAGTTCTGATTTCAATTTAGTAAAGCCAGTTGTAATTACCGTTGACTCTTTGTTGTTCTGCTAGCATGGGAATGGGCAGTTCTTTACTATTAAAATATCTCTAGAAGCAACTTCCCATGAACAAAATCTCAAGACAAATGATGGGGGGAAATTAACCAGTAGTCTTCTCAATATAAAGAATTTCAACAGTGTCATCATCATTGGTTAGAGATAAGGTGTTTTCTTGTCACCAATTTGAAAACCTGGAAATATTTCTGAGGCTTCTTCCTCCAGAGTATATCTGGATGTACCCGGTAGGCCTCGGGGACAGTAAATGTAGGCTTGAGTCTCTGCATCACTTCTGCAAGTGTACTATCATCATTTTATGTTTTGAGTGTTTGCATGTTTTGTTTTTGCAGAGAGTTAGGAAATTACAAAGCAATGCTCTGTGCCGAGTTGTTTCTGATAGTAGCTATTGGGATATGCAGAATATTAAATATGAGTGAATAATTAACGGCCTGTAACAGGTATCGAAGACTTGTGCACTAAAAGGGATGAACTGAATCGGCAGATTATGTTGGAAGAAGATGAGAAGAACAAACTGCAGAATGACATCCGTATCCTCACTGAGAAACTGGCTCGGGTCAATGAGAACCTGGCCAAGAAGATGGCATCACGCAATGAGTTCGACAGAACAATTGCAGAGACAGAAACTGCATACATGAAGGTAACATGAAATAGACTTTAGTTTTTGGGTACTTGCCAGGTTCTTATCCTGGATTGGCCACTGTTGGAAACAGGATGCTGGGCTTGATGGACCCTTGGTCTGATCCAGTATGGCATGTTTTTATGTTCTTATGTAATGGGGGGCAATCTGTAAGCTAAAACACAACATATATCAAGCTAGAGACAATAAAATCCATCACAGAATTAGTTAGGTACATTTAACTAGACCTCTCAGGGCATATGCTGTATTGAAGGTCAGGCCTGGCTAAGACTGGATCCTTGCTCTGGATTATGCCTCCAAAAACCCCAGGTAACTGTGATCTGGGGCCAATTGTACTGGTGTTTGTAAACCAAGAAATCCAAAATTATGACTTGGTATTCAGAAGATACTTGGTAGCAGGTTATAAGGGAAACTATCAGAATATAGTCAAACAGAAAACGTGCAAGTGGACTGCAGTAAGCCAGCTGTGTATGAAAAATGTTATAAACTCTAGATATTAAAGCTGGGAGAAACGCTTTCATTTTCTGCTGAGTCCCCTGATTCAGAGAACTGCTAAAATACTACTATTTTAAAGGTTAAAAAAAAAATAAATTTAAAAAACCAAACCTGTTTGGTTTCCTATAGATTCTTTGCCAGCCACATATTAAACTCATTTGATATTTATTTATTTAAAATGTTTACCACACGCTCCCATGATGTGGCGGTTTACAAAAAATTAAAATTATATTCTTATATCTAATTATAAATACATACAAAACAAGACATTATTTGTCCTGAAAGAGATTCTCAGTAATAAATACAGTCAACTCTAATTTTGTCCCAATATACAATGAGTATCTGATATTTCAAGAGTTTGTTGTACCAAAAGCATTCTGGAAAAGCCACATCTTCAATGCTTTTTTAAAAGCTTTCATCTCTGGCATAAGGTATTTGGACATTGTGATACTGACCTCAGATATTTGGGCATTGTGTTGCATATTAGTGGACCTGCTATTGAGATGTAGAATTATAAAATGCTTGTGCATGTATTTTCGGTGCTCACTAATTGTGTCTGGCTTTTGACTCCCCACGTTTCTTTGGCAGTTAAACTGACCTAATTAATTCCTATTTAACTCTTTGAAGTTCCACCACATTGTATTTATCTGTTTTATGAGCCCAAAACATTTGAGAACTACTATTAAGGTAAAACCTAAGTGCAGTATCATGAAAGGCAGTAGTACAAACAGGTATGATAACTGTCCCCTATCACCGAGACTGATATTTCTGACATTAAGCGACTGACAAGTTGCTGCTGTTTTTGAAGGTTCTTTTTATTCCCCTGCCTGAAGTGCTTGCACCATAATAGTGATGCTCAGCCCATATAACGTTTAGTTATTATGCGCTTCTGAGGGAGCACTGAGAGCATAAGATTTTACTGGTGGCTGAAAAGGATCAAAGAGTGTAATGGAAGTGGACTTTTGTGCTGTGGCATGGTTGGCGCAGCCTAGTAAGCAAACCCACTAGGCCCACACCAATAACTGGAAGATATGCCCTGGGCTGGGGCAGCGCTGCAACTTCACCTGTACCAGCCCTGTTCCCATCTTTTTGAGCTCTTGGGCTCCAGGGGCCAGCAAGCAGTGGGCCTTCAGGGCAAAGACGAAGAGATCCTTGGGCCAAGCTGAGGTCAGGGCAGGCAGCAAGTAAAGCGTAGTCTGGGTACTGTAGGCGCAAACCTTTGCCAATCTGCACACTTACAACCATGATGTCCGTGACGAAGAAGCCTAAGCGCTTAGCTATTTGTGCTGCATGCCACATCAGGGCCATTCAGCCCAAGCTTTCTTTAAGCTTGTATCAGTGCTGCCTGGATGCTTGGGGAGATTTACCTCCTTCAGATTTTGCTGGTGATGGTCCATTTCCTCGGTCAGAAGGGAGTGGGACCAAGGTCAACACGACAGGGTTGTCCCCTCCCTTTTACGATCCACGGGCTGAGTTGTCAGGGGTCACTTGCTCTCAGGATGTTAGGTTCGTGCCTATGGGGTCTGGAATTGACCCATCATCCTTTTCCTGGGTGAAATTCTTCCAGGGATTGCAGACATTTCTACAAGGCCGGTCTTCTGAATTGGCAGTACCTAATAAGGTAGGTCCGTGAATTCCAAGTGCTCCTCTGCCTGTCTCTACGGTCAAGTGCCGTGGCACAGTGTGGTCTAATAAGCCTCAAATGCAGGTGGATCAAGATGATGATGATGGTGGTGGCTGTCCTGGTTAGGAAGGGGACATTCCCCACATTTGGAGCCATATAGAACACTTCTCCGTTGCTTGCTTAAAGATGAGTTGCTGAGCGTGATCTCTCAGACTTTGAAGACCCTCGGAGTGGCTGGGACTGACTCCTTGGGGATGCAGAAGAAGGATCCCATTTTGGTCACCCTACGTAAGGTTTCTTGTTTCTTTCTCTTCCTGGATGCAATCCAGGAGTTGATTGATCTGGAATGGAGAACACCAGAAGCATCCTTTAAAGGAGGACACATCTTCGTGGGTTTATACCCCTTGGATCCATAGGCCAGAGAGCAGTTGCGTTTCCCTAAGGTGGATGCCTTGGTGTGGTCTGTCACGAAGCGTACTGCCATCCTGGAAAAGGGAGGTGCAGCACTGAAGAATGCTCAGGATAGAAGAATTGAGGCTATCCTAAAGCAAGCCTTTGAAGTAGTGACAATGAACTTACAAATTGCTTCTTGTTGTGCCTTGGTAGCTCGGGCTACCTTGGGTCTTTGTCAAGAATCTGGTAGCACCTTGTCCAGTCTTGGACCTGTGGTAGAACTGGGGGCTGCTTTCTTAGCTGATGCAAGCTGTGACTTGGTTCGCACAGCTGCCAGAGGAGCTGCTTCAGTTATTGCGGCTAGGCAGCAGCTATGGCTGAGCCAGTGATTGGACTTTGAAATAGTATCCACCAATCTTACCAAGCTGCCCTTCAAGGACTTGCTTTTGTTTGGCAGAGAATTGTAAAAAATGTCAAGTAAATGGGGAGAGACCCAGGTCTCTCGATTGCCGGAGGACAAGAAACCTATTGCCCAGTCTTTTCAGGCAAGTGGCTGCTCTCAAGACTATCGGTGTTTTTGGCTTTATAGGGGAGGTTCTTCCCAGAGGTCCCATCCTTTCTGCTGACCTCAGTCCTTTCGCCCTCGAGGGCCTTAAAAGGATGCATGCTCCGGAAGTGAGGCCCCTCTGTCTTCCCACTGAAGGCGACTACCTAGCCTGCTTTTATCACAGGTGGGTCCAGATTATGTCAGATCAATGGGTTCTCGAAGTGGTTCGGGACAGGTATGCTCTAGATTTTTTTCGCATTACCCTGGATGTCTATATATTGTCTCCATGCAACTCCTCTCAGAAGAGAGTAGAAGTGGAAGCGATAATACAAAGGCTATTGTACCTGAAAGCGGTGATTCCTGTTCCCAAATCGCAGCGAAATATGGGCCGTTATTCTATGTCTTGTCATGCCCAAGAAGGGAAGGGTCATTTCAGCCCATACTGGATCTCGAGGGCATCAACCAACATTTACGAGTTATGCATTTCAGGATGGAAATGGTGTTCTCTGTCATAATGGTAGTACCAGCAGGGAGAGTACCTCACGTTTCTGGATCTGATGGAGGCATACCTGCATATCTCCATCCGTCAGGATAATCAGTGGTTCCTCCAGTTTGTTGTTCTGGATCACCATTACCAGTTTCAGGCCTTGTCTTTCAGACTAGCCACAGCGCCCAGGACCTTTTCCAATGTCATGGTGGTGGTAGCTGCGGCCCTCCACAAGGAGGCCTAAGCAGAAATCTTATAGACCCAGGAGAATAGGAAGTGAGCAATGAAGCCTTTCAGAAAATAGTTCAGAAATGGGGAACATCTCAAATAAACCTAATGGCAACTCACAAGAATGCCAAAGTAAGACATTTTAGCAGACACAGAGCCCAACATTCAAGGAATTGATGCTTTAGAACAAACATGGCCAAAGACAGAGCTAACATGTTTTGCTCCCATGGTCTCTGATAGGACATGTTCTGAGAAAAGTCAAGAAAGAGAACGCCCACGTAATACTAGTGGTTCCATGTTGGCCAAGCTGGCCTTGGCACATGGATTTCATTTATTTAAGACACTTAATTGCAACATCCAACCAAAACTGATCAATGAGATTAAAAATAGACCGACCACTTCACTTAGTAGGAGTCCTAAACCTACTACAGCAAGGGCCAATATTCATGGAGGACCCAGCTCCATTTTATCTTACAGCATGGCTCTTGAGAGGAAAAAGTTAATTAACACTTTTGGTGAATAACTTTTTTTTTATCAACTATGTTGAGAGTAAGGAAGAATCTACTCTAACAAACAAATGTGTATAGTGCTGTTTTTTAAGCCTTTTGAAAAGAAATAACCATCTCGCCATGGCAGTCTTAGATATGTTGGCCTTTTTACAAAGAGTTTTAGATAAAGGTTTAGTACATAATTCCATAAAAGTACAAATATCATTAATAGCCTGTTACATAGGCAAACTAAAAGGGTTTTTCCTGCCATCTCATCCTGATGTTGCACATTATTGGAAGGGGCAAAAGAAGACACGACAGTATTAGCACATTGAAATCTAAATTTAGTCCTAAATGTTCGTTGATTCCATGAAACATGCCAAAGATCTCATTTTGAAGACAGTCGTCTTAGTTGCAACCACTACTGCTGGCTTCAGTGGGCTTCATTTACAACACTGCATTGATGAGGGGCCATTACCACATTGTTGTTGAAAGGTGTGAGATAATGTAATATTAGAGTTTAGTATGCAAAACTTTGTAAATCAGATACACTAGGGCAGTGGGAAGGAGGGACTTAAATTTGACCCTTGTGCCTGCTAGCACAAAGCTTTATCAGGCTGGCCATGCTGCCAAAATGGGGAATTCAGACTAGGCAATCTTGGTTAAAGTGTTATAAAACGGAGATGCTAAGAGATCCCTAAGCCTTTTCTCATCCTGACTCTGTTTGGCCTTGTGCGAGTCACATTACTGCTGTTTTCTTCCTCCTTTGGAAACTCTCCCAGCCCACTCACCTCCACTTCTGTTTCTGAAGTCCTGTGATTTGAAAGCACTCTTGCTCCTGGTGGAATTCTGCGCAAAAAAATTGAAAATTCTGCACACTTATTTTCTAAATTCTGTAAAATTCTGCACATTTATTTATCAAAATAACACTATTTTTTGCAAATTATTCTGCATTTCAGTGCAATCCAATATTTTCAATAGAGGAGGTAAACAAGAACAGAAGCAGAGGTCAAAGGAGGATTCACATCTCCACCTGTTCTAGGCCAGGGGCAGCAACCCATGGCACTGGACAGCTGAGCAGACAATGACGACCCCCACCGCTACCTGCATCAGAAAGCTAGCTCCAAGCCCTGCATGCAGCAGCAGGAGTCGCATTTATCCAAATATATCCTGTTGCAGTGGGGCCAGTCGCATGCAGCAGGAGATGTTTGGTTAAACGCATTCTCTGCAGCGGAAGTCAGAGTCCGCTCGGCTGTCCAGTGTCAGGGCACACATGTCAGACTGCAGACCAATGGCCCAGAACAAATGGAAATATGAGTCCCCCCTTGGCCTCTGCCCCTGCCCTATTTACCTTCTTTCCCCTCATACCACGAGCCCACACTAGAAACACTCTTCCCCCCCCCTCCCCTCTCTCTCACTCTGCCCCTCCCCTCACTCTCCTTTCTCTTCCCTCTTTCCCCCCCCCCCCCCCAACCCGACGAGTGTAGGGTCCTGGCTTTTGCACAGTGCAGCTTGCTAACCTTGCTCATGCCACGCTGCCTCTGCTCTACATGCGGGAACGTTTGCCTGCGATGCCTCCGCTCTCTGTGTGCGTGCCTATGCCGTAATGGTTCCACTCTCCGTGCATGGTGAACCTCGCTTGTGCCGCGATGCTTCCGGTGTTGCTTCCTCTTCCGTCAGAACATTCAGAAGGGAGAAGCATTCGGCTGTGGTGGATTCTGCGAGGCGAGGGAGGAAATCGGCGGGAAGGGAGAATTCTGCATTCCGCAGTAGTGCAGAATTCCCCAGGACTAGCACTTTGGATGAAAAACCTCTTGTGTGCAAGTTCTTGTTGTTGTGTTCTGCCTGCTGGGCTACAATAATTGATGTTTGCAGATAAAATCTTTAGGCAGTAAAAGCTTAGTTTTGGTTTGCAATGGGAAAATTAAAATTGGCTGGACATCAATCTATGCAAGCTAAATATAGAAAATAAATATTTGGTAAATGTTTTATCCTCATTTACATGGGCAAAGAGGCGGTTTGTAAAACACACAAGAAGCTACCTATCTAAACTCAGTGTGCAGGAGCAGTTCTTTAAATGGAAGGCACTGTGCCTTTTTCTGAATGTTCTGTTATTGAAAAGATGTTGTTACCTGTGAATAGGGCTGTCAGAGTGCTTTGGTTCGATTGTAAGTGTCAGAGTGCCTTTGCACTCCTGTCATTTGTTGATAGAAGCTGCCTCTGCAACATCCTTTATATTTGATTGGCTGGGGTGGGTTACTAAATCATTCCATCCCAGTGCAACAGCTAGAATGTGTGCCATGTGCCCTGTAATATGGCTGCAGTAAAGGATATATTCCTCATTTAACTTAGCATTCTTTGATTGCTTCTTCCCAGATCCTGGAGAGCTCACAAAGTCTACTGAATGTGCTGAAGAGAGAAACCGGCCTTCTGGGCAAAGCTGGAGAACTGAAGGCCAGTGGGGCTGCAGTGCATCCCAAGGATAGCTGACCACCTGCAGCTCTTCTCTCCAGCTCTCTGCAAATGTGAAAGGCCTTACACTCTGTTTTGTGAATTGATGAGTATTGTTACTTGTAGGACAGACCCTGTACTAATTTTTCTTTTGCTAAAAAAAAGCCATTTTATAAATGTCTATGCATGTTTCACATGAAATAATGTGATCTAAAAAGAAAATGTATTTGTTAATTACTGATAGTGGTAAGCATAGCATCTTGCAAAGGATTTTTAAGAGGATTCCCCTCAGGTGCTCATGTCAGGCAGTTAAATTCCCCATGCAGAATCCTCTCCTGATTCTCTGCTGCTACTTCTGCCATCAGCTGGCTAGCAGGGTTTGATGAGAGCATTGACCCTGAGCAACTGAGCTGGAAGACCACACATCTGGCCCACAGTGAACAGACATACTCATCACTGTTGCAGAGGAATTTTCATTAAGTAGGACAAAATTGGTCATTTTAAATTTCATCTAGTGTGTTTTTTTTTTTAAAGACAGGAGGGTGGTGATGTGTGTTCTGGGCATAACTGGTGCTTATGCTAATTTTATGTTAAGATCCAGAAACATCAGTATACAAGGGATAGACTGACTTACTGAGGCAGCATTAAAGAAAAACACTCAGGGCTGCTAAATGGGTGGACTGCAACTGAAGCAGTTGCTTTGGTTTCCATCATCTCTGCTACTGCATTACAGCTTTATATTCAACAGTTAGCCAGTGCCATGGGTGCTGGAAACCTTCACTTACCAGATAGGGAAAGAACAGGCAGACAGCTGAACAAGCTTAATAGCAGCAAATTGACTCAACAATCTATTTTATAGAGATTTTCAAATTCCCATTTTAGTGACACTGCTTTGTGATTTATTTTTTTTAAAGTATATATAGAGGAAGAAGTATCACCTTTGGTTCCTGAAAGATCTTTCACCCATTGGTGTTGGGAATGTTTAAGCTGTAAGGGCTGATTCACTAAAGTCTGCTAAAAGCCTAGCCCTCACGTGCATACTTTTCCAGATATACAGAAAGTTAACAGTATTTATATGCACACCTATGTAACAGGCCCCCCCCCCCCCCCCCCCCATATGGCCACTTCCTTCCTTGTTGGCAGGAGAGGAGACTCTTGCCTCCTATCTCCTTACCCTCCAAATGGTACCACTTCAGACTTGGTCCAAGGATAGTTTCTGGACTCTGCCTATTCTCCACAGCCATATGGAGATATGATATGCCCCTTATTTTCCTTGTAATTGCATTGAGAGGGAATTAAACCGGAATTTGTCTCCTGTCTTGAATGGAGCCAGATTAGCAGCTCTGATTTCTGGGACCTGACTGCAAGTTCATGTTTTATATTTTACAAAGAGTTTGTGTCTTGTTTTTCTGAGAAATTCATCTAATGTTGCTGTGCTGTAATCTAATTGTGAACATGTAACAGTGGTAAAGGAGAGAGCCAGTCCCATTGGTGGAGGGCTGCCCTTTTTCACACAAGCAACTAAATAAAACCTAGCTGTAAGTACATACAATACCCAGTGCGAAACCAACTCTGTAATAGACCTTCCCTTTGCGTTCTGCTACACTTGGGTTCAGTTCCTCATCTAGTTGATGGTGACAGAACTTTTTTTTTATCCTGTGACATCACTGCTACCTATGTGAGGTGCAGAGACAGTTAAGGCCATTATTCCCTGCCTCCCCTTGATGGAAGAGCTACTGATTCAGCAGCAGTATTCTATATCTTATTGAGCTGGCTTATGATTTTAATTTGAAGGAAACAGAAAAAGGACCATTTTATCTGAGACATTCAATTTGATTGGACTGTGCACCTGTAATTTTTATAGAGTAGCAAGTCAAAAATTTGTATATGCTCCCATTCCCATCAAAGGATTTAGTGCAGATAGATAGATAGAATATAGGTTTTAGGAAAAGAGGAAGAGGATCCTCTAAGAATCTTTAAAATCTTCACTACTTTCCATTTCTCAATACTTAGAGGAATAAATAGCTTCCGTGAACACCAAAAGGTGTATGGCTAAAGGCATTCAACCAGCAAGTTTCAAGCTGCTTAAAATAATTTTATCTTTCATCTTAGAAGTCATAGGGCCATTTTAAGCCCTCCGTAGGCCAATAGTTTATCGATGTTATTTTCCCTGTGGCAGCAATAGATCAGCTGCAGCAGACAGAAAAGCCTGCACTGCATTAAATTGCAGCAAATAAACTAAGAAGTATGTAAAATAAGATAGGGCCTTGAACATGATCTAAAGAAATAAAAATAGCAGTTATGTTATTAGAATCAACAGTTTAATCCATTGTTTGTAGAATGCAGGCCTTTTTGAAAACACTTCTCACACAGCCACATATAAGCAAAACTCATGTCTCATCTGTTTTAGAAAACCAGAACTTTATGTAAAATAGGATCAGTCTTATAAGATAGCATCCCTTTCACTAGTGTTTGCTTGAAGAAGTTTTCAGATTTCTTAATTAGCTTTCTATGCTTTGTAAGCAGGATACTCCTGCAATATAAAATCTTCTGGAGCATTTAGCATAGCATCTATGTAACCTCCTAGGAACTATACATTCTCAGATTGGGAATTATTTAATTAAAAAAAAAAAGCTATTTACAAAAAATATCTTTTTATAGCAGATATTGAGAAGAAATAGGAGGAGAACAGTTTTTTGTCGCTAATAGAAATGGGAAATTATTTTGGAAAAGAGAATTTCTTTCTGTAGTGGATAAAAAAGTGCTTACAAGCCTTCTTGCATAAGGCTGGCAGAATTTAAATTAGAAGAGAGCCCTGACTGTGGGTATTAAATGTACACATATGCTGCAAGAACCTTTTCTACTACATTGGCAATTAGTGATTTATTGTTTCATTTGAAGGGCATTTGCCAGAAACTTGTTTCAGATAAGATATATTCTAAGCTGACTTCCTTAGACTTTTAGGTTCATTTATTTTAAAAGCCATGGTTTAATACAATGGTCCCTAAGGTGATCTTTAAATCAGTTATCCCTCTAGGGATTACGCATCTGTCTTGATTATTGGGTAAGAGAGTAAATTATTAAAGCATGATTTCTCTCCAGTTGTTTTAGCAGAGCAAGTGGCTACCTGTTCAAACTATGTCTTAAAAACACTTCTGCCTCAAAATTCAGAAGCTTTTCAACTGTTCCAACTAAAATTGATAATTGCATGCCTATCTGATGGTATCAATGAACTTATGATTGCTTCAGTTCTAGTTTTTCTCCCAAAAGTTACTAAAAGTCTTTTATGGCTATGATACTGGCCTGTTAGTCTAAAGTGATACTTCTTAACCTGCTTTTCAGAAGAAGGCTAATTTTTTGAAGAAGAACTAAAATAACTATACAAAAAAATCCACCAACAACAAAGGTTAATCCTAGGGCCAATTTTTGCTTTATAGAGTTCATGGTCATTACCATGACTCTAGAAGTTATAATCCAAGTATTCGTTATACTTCTCAACCCAAACATCAAAAAATGACTTTTTCAGATTTTTTTTCCGGAAAGTCAGATAAATTGTTCATTTATTTTGGAAGAGTGTAAAAAGTTTAGGTGACAACCAAATCAACCATGGCAAGTTGGACAAAGGACTAGATAAAAATAGCACATATATTAAAAGGAAATCGAATGCATTCAACTAGAGACCAGTTATCCTCTTGGGTGTAAGAAGAAGCTGTATATCTGGCAAAGATTTGTAAAGTGGCTATATGGTCCATCTTACATTTATGATCAAAACATTACAGATGGAATGTTTTCATGAAAAAGAACACTGCTTATAAAGCAAGAATTGTATATGTAGGTTTATTATCCTCCCACCCAGGGCTTTGGTACTTCCCAATCATTCTAGACCGGTGTAGCAGAATGCAAAGGAAGGAGAAATTTAGGTTTACCTGATAATTTCCTGTCCTTTATTTCTGCTATACCAATCCAGAAAACCACCTGGGATGTTAAAAATAAAAAAAGAGATTTTTTTAGTAAATGAGAAGATTAAAAAATAAAATAGAAATGCTAAAGTCTTTTAATGTAAGAATTTAGAGAACCTTCCTCGATATGGGAAATGAACCATTTTTGCATTATAACATTTAAAATCTGCTTTGTCATAGGAATACTGGCTTTAACTGTCACTGCACCACACCTAATGTAGTAGTGATGTCAGAGGATAAAAGAAAAGTTCTCTGCCTCCATCAGCTGGATGAGGGACTAGACCCAATCATTCTGAATTGGTGTAGCAGAAATAAAGGAAAGGAAATTATCAACTAAGTACAAATTTCTCTATGACAAGAGCAGCCAGGACCAGATTTGCTGGCAATGAAGAAGGCAGCAGCCACCAGTCATTCTGGTAACACCAGATATTTTGGCCAAGCTCAGAAACTGAGTCCTCTTCCCTGTCCTAGTTTAGCACAAGATCCAGTCAATAAATGAAACTCTATATTTATAAGAAGAATTCTGACTGTACCAAAGCACTCATGTAGTCTCTTAGCTACGCAGGTTACAGGTTTTTAATAATAGCACAATGAGTGTTTTGCACTTCTCAACAGGCAGCCATCAAAGTGGGCTGGTTTCTTATTGGCTGTCTCATTCCATTTAAGGATAAACAATATCTTTGGAATAAAAATTGACATTGAGTTCCTGGCTTTGCTAAAATGATTCTTGCTTGTGCCAAGCTGTTTATTTCCTCTATCTTCTTCCATTTACTGACCTCCTCTTAATCATTAAACTCAACAAGTAGGTTTCTATTATTTTCATAGCTAAACTTTATACAAAATACAAAAAACACCATTTAGCACTGTAAACAGTGTCACACCCCTGTTTGGTAAGGAAGAGCAGGGCTGGTGGCCACCTAGGGTGCTGGAGTAGGGCGGGGTGTCATATTTGAAAATGTAAGGAGTTGATCAGTGCAATGTGGAGGTAAGTGAGATTGCTGATAATGCAATTCAGGGGATCGGGGGGAGAGAGAGTTCACTGCCTAGGGTGGCTGGATTTCCTTGCACCAGTACCGAGAGGCCATTCAGTCCATACAGCACCATAGTAATGTGTAGAATAAATATATATATCTCCTAAGAGTACTAATACTGGAAAACCTCAAACGATGAGTGAATACTAGTGGTGAGGAAGGAAAGAAGACCCAGTCAATGCACAACAGCAACACCTAGTAGGCAGAGCAGATGGCTTATAGTAGGCTGAGGCTGGGTAAGAGTGGTGAGTCAGAGCCACATACCCAAACAATACGTTAAACAACTTGTTTACACCAAGGGAATGTTCTACAGAAGAATCTCTAGTAGAGTAAAAGTTGAAAGTGGAAGCTCACTATGAAGGAAAACTAATGGAGGAGAAAGAAATCAGAGGAATGGATTTGTGGAAAGAAAGCAGCATAACAAAGATGTTTAGTTAACTACCAAGATCCACCTTGGAAGGATACATATCCCATCCTTAGTAGTGGTGAGATGGAAGGAAATAAAGAGTTTGTCATTCTCCAAATGACCTGATAAGAAACAAAGTTGGTGTATCAAAAATGACAGGAGTCAAGGTAACCAATTTACTAAAGCATAAGCTTTTGAGGACAGTGTCCACTTCATCAGATACATGACCACACTAATGTGGCTATCTCTCTGAAGATTTTTCACCAAAGTTGGTTTAGTAGAAGAGGTGTTCAGGGGCTTCTTAGATATAGGTGAATATCAAGCATGATGACTTCTGAAGAATTACCTATGCATGGAAAGTGGGATATTCTGCACTAGGAACTTCACCCATGGCCAAAGAACTGATGAAAGGAAGATGGATTTGGCTTTCACATTAAGGGGTAAGATTGTAGTAGTAACTACCTACACCGCAGGTTAGGGCCTTTTAGTCACAATACAGTTTTCTCATATACTTAGATGCAAGGATCTTTAGTCATGAAACACAGGTTCATTTACAATTAGTACTGCACGTGGTTCAATATAATCCACTACTGGTTTGTCCAAGCATAAGCATGCTAAGTTACTTCACCAGCATTCCAATAAAAGTCCAGCTCCTCCAGTCATCGAGTTGCCTGAATACTGGGCTTTTCCCAGCAATCCCTTTTTGAACCTCTGAAGACCAATGTGGATCCTCAGGCATGGCTGCATTTCAAGCTAACACTGGAATAAGGCTGCCTCAATTTAAGCCTGTTGCCTCTCCAGCAGAGAACAAGCTTCTGACCAAGGCCAAAACCCAGCTGGTCACCTTTTTTTGCCCTGACAAAATGTCTGAAAGGGGGCTTGTGATCCTCTATGAATAGTTCAGGTCCTACATAGAAAAGAGTTTATATTAGTTGAGCATGATGATAGAGGGAAGCTGGTTGACTCAGGGTGACCACCTACTACCATCACCACTCATTAGGTAAGTGGAGAAACAGAAATACACCTGTAAAGAATAGGGAGTATCATCTATAAAGAATAGAGGGCGTATGCATTTAATTGCAGATTTCCATTTTGTTTCCCAAAGACATATGTCTATCAACGCAGATTACAATAGAAGATTAATCAAAAGGATTACAAAAACATCAATAAATAATTAGAATGAAATCACAGTTTAAGAATTAAACTCAAAATTAGGAAAGCAAAACCCCAAGTATACAATTACTTGTAGCCTGGGAAGCAGAATAAAGAACATTAAAAACAACCCATGCAGAGGGCATAGGAAAGGAACAAGTCACTTCCATTTACATTAGTGTAAGCTATAGACCAGCAGACAGGCAGGGCATGAATGAAGATTTTGTTTAAACCTTATTACATTACAAAGGAGGAGGGAGATTTCAGCCTACCAGGTGTTAGTTGGGACATGCCATCTGCCATCCTGGACTCATTTTTGGGCAAACTTCTCAGGCAACTGGAAACAAAGTCTACCTTTGGGGGGAGCCTTGTACTTGCAAATGTATAAAATATTTCTAATGCCCAGGTAGGAAGTCATATGAGCATGATTACAGGTATGGTTTATTCTCCCAGGACAAACAGGATGGTAGTCTACACGTGGGTGACATCAACTGATGGAGCCCGGCACAGAAAACTTTTGTCAAAGTTTCTAGAAGCTTTGACCAGCACTGCATGCCACTATTCGCGTGTCTATGTGAGATCCCCCTTCAGTCTCTTCTGTGGTGCAGTTGCCTCGCAGTTCATGGAGTTCCACTCTTTTCTTGATTTTTCATTGAAAAGTTCATCTTTTCCTGTCTCCTTCGGGTTCCTCTTCACGGTGTCTCGGTGTGGTAGGTTAAAATTGTCATTTTTTTCACTTCTTTTGCGGTCAATTTCTGACATCTCCCCTATCGGTGACCGCCGGCCATCGACCACACGCCGGGTAACTTTTATGATGTCATCCGGTTTTCGTCTGTGCCCAAGGACCATGTCCATCAGGGATTTGCATGAGGTTTGTATCCTCTGCCTGGGGGCCTCATATGACGACTGGGGGTGTCGCCTGTGTGATCAGATGACCCCCAAAGGCTGTCATGCACATCTTGATAAGATGGAGAAACTTTTCGGTTCTTCCAAGTCCGCTCCATCCACACTCATGTCAGAGTCATCGACAACGAGAAGTTGCGGGGAGCCCCTTGACACACTCCCTCTCACTACTCCTCTCTCCACTTCTTCGAAGGATCGCGGGGACGGTGACCAATCTTCCATTATATCACCAATGACCCGAACATCGGGATCCTCCACCTCCTCGGAACTGGGGAAAGACTGGGCCAAGCACTGTGGGAGATCCCATAAACATTGACACCGGCCACCATCGGCGCACTGCTCCGATTCCAGCCCGGTGCCGTACCACTGAAGCAACCCCGGCCATTGGAGGCCCCATCCTCCGATGTCCCCAGGAGTTCCAGGCATTCCCCAGTGATATCGGTGTCGGGCACTGTGCCACCTCAGAGACCCGAGGAAGAGCCGGTGATGCCTCGTCCCCCTCTCTCAGTTCTGGCCTCACTGGACTTTCAAGAGGAGCTGGACCGCAGGGTTCAGACCGTGGTGCTCAGAGCTCTCCAGAGCTTCGAGCTGCCCATGCCACCGGTCCCCATACTGTTGCCCATGCCTCTACCGTCTATCCTAGCACCCCTGCTTGAGCGTCTGGACGTCCTTTTAGGTGCCCTATCAATGCAACCGGTGCTCGAGGGGCCTTTGATCCCCCAACAGCCACTGATGCCCCCCACTGGAGCGAACCTGATCCTTGGGTCCTCCGAGGAGGAAGACTCAACAGGTGTCACATTCCTGAGGCCTCAGCTCCCCGAGCCTTTACCGGGTCCTTGCTGCCCCCAGTCCCCTTGCTGCAAGGGGAACCGTCGATTCCTGCAGTGCCCTCGAGGCTTCCAAAGTCGTCGGTTCCCAGGGCTGATATCCCCCATCGGCCTTGCCCATGTCGCACCGGCCCTAGTGATGAGGAAGGGCCTTACGACCCATGGGATGATTCCACAGAGTCTTCAACTACTCAGATGACCCCCCCTCTCAGAGCCTACCCCACCTGAGGAAAGGAGTCTGTCTCCCCCTGAAGATCTGTCCTTCGCGGGGTTTGTAAGGGCCATGGCCGAGGCTATCCCCTTTCAACTCACAGAGGAGGTTGCGCGACACAAGATGCTGGAAGTACACCAGTTTCTTGATACTTCTAAGGAGATTGTGGTAGTTCCCATCCACATCTTCAAGGACCTCCTCCTTTGGATGTGGGAGCACCTGATCTCTCTTTCTTCCCTGTCAATAGGAAATCAGATGCCATCTATTTGGTGCAGCAAGGCATGGAGGTTTGAGAAGTGGCACCTCCCCCACCAGTCGGAGGTTGTAGAGTCCACCTTCCAAAAAGCCAGGTGCTCCCATACTCACGCCTCTGCCCCTCCATGGCGAAAGCATAGGGAGCTCAATGCCTTCGGCTGCAAGGTCTTCCAGGGCGCCATGCTTACAGCCAAAATTACCACCTACCAGTTGTACATTTATTTATTTTATTTATTTAGGGATTTTATATACCGATTTTCTTGATACAGATCAAATCAACTCGGTTTACATAGAACGATAGTACATTAACAGTAACTAGTCAAACCTCAAAAGAGGAGACAGATTGGGAACAGAAGGTAAAAATTACATTATAACAAGGGTGAATAACTTGGAATTGGAAATGAAGAGACAGATAATCAAAGTAGAGAGATATAACAGAGAGAAGGGGCTTGAAGCCAACCTCAGGAGAATAACTCTAGCATTATAACGTGATTTTATGACATTCTGCTAGTTATTGAAGTACAGCTGATTGAATAATATCTTAGTAGAATATAGTCTAGGAGACAGGAAAGGCTCTACCGAAAAGCCAAGTCTTCAGTTTCTTTTTAAAATGTATGAGGCAGGTTTCCTGTCGGAGGTCTGGGGGTAGTGTATTCCAAATGGTGGGGCCTGCTGTTGAAAAAGCCCGGTCCCTGATTGTTAATCTTTGTACCAATTTGATTGAGGGAACATGAAGGGATCCCTTATAGGCATCTCTCAAAGGTCTAGCTGAAGAGTGTAATTTGAGAGGGTGTAGTAGGTCTAGTGGAGTCTGGTGGTGGATGTTTTTATGAATAATGGTAAGGAATTTGTGAACAATTCTAAAATTAACTGGAAGCCAATGTAGGTCTTTTAGAATGGGCGTGATGTGATCTCTGCGCTTAGTGTACATGACTCAATACAACTGGAACCTATGGAAGCGAGTCCAGAATCTTGTGGAGACCCTATCACAGCAACAGGAGTCCTGCAGGGCTTCGAGGCTGGCAAGCACAAAGGTATCTAAGAAGTGATCCACCTACGTCTTTGAAACTGCAGCTCATGTTGCCGCCAAGTGTATCTGTGCCCATAGGATGGCCTGGCTCAGGCTTCTGATCTCCAGCCAGAGGTGCAGGAGAAACTGGTTAACCTCCCCTGCACAAGTGACAACCTCTTTGGGGATAAGGTCCAGGATGCGGTAGCAATGGAAGGACCACCATGACACCCTTCAACAGCTTTCCACTAGTGCTTCCGATGCCCCTTCCTCATCCAAGATATCTTCCAGGCCAGGAGTCCGGAAGCCCTTCTTCAGGCAGAGGAAATATTATCCTTCGGCCTCCCGAGCTCGCATGCCACACTAGCTCCAGGGGCCGCCCCCGCCAGCAGTGAGTGCCCAAGCCCCAGCTATGGGTTTTTGACTGGCGACGAGGGAGCATGAGTCAGTTGAACACACCCTTGATGCTGGATCCACGAATGGGAGGCAGGCTCGTTGGCTTCACCCATTGCTGGGAGGATGTCACTTCGGATCGATGGCTGCTTACCATAATCCGTCAGGGGTACAGCCTCAATTTCCAACAGTTGCTGGGGACCTCTCCCCCATGACCATTGTGGGGTTTGTCCGCCCAGCAGGTCATACTTCAAATGGAACTCTCCGCCCTTCTCGCAGCAGGCGTGGTAGAGCCTGTCCCTTGCCCCCAGCAGAGCTGAGGATTCTATTCGAGGTATTTCCTAATTCTGAAAAGGAACAGCAGCTAACGCCCCATCCTCAACCTCAGGGCATTGAACAACTTTCTGAAGCTTCGGGCAATCCATTACGCCCTATGGCCATTCATAGATCGGTTGTTGCACAAAGCAGTCCTGATCCGGATGGACAACGAGGTGGCAATGTGGTATATCAACAAACAGGGGGGGGGGGGGCGCACAGGCTCGTTCCTCCTTTGTTACAAGGCGGTGGATATGTGGACCTGGGCCCTGTCGCAGGGGATGTCGTTGCATGCAACGTACCTGTATGGGACTCTGAACATGCTGGCAGACCGGCTGAGTCGCTCCTTCAAGCCACACGAATGGTCCCTCAACCCAGAGGTAGCAGCCAAACTGTTTTGATGGTGGGGTACACCAGATGTAAACCTCTTTGCCTCCCCACACAATCACAAGTTGAGCAGGTTCTGCTCCCTGTCGTGGGGCAGACATCTTGCCTGTGATGCCTTCTCCCTCCACTAGCGGAGAGGTCTGCTGTATGCGTACACTCATCTCCCACTCCTCTTGAAGACCCTGCTGAAGCTTCAACAGGACAGAGGGACCATGATCCTTGTGGCGCCCTTTTGGCTCCGCCAGGTTTGGTTCTCTCTCCTGTGGGATCTGTCGGTCAGGCCCCCATCCGGCTGTGGACTGTGCCCGATCTGATCATGCAGAACCAAGGCACCCTATGCCATCTGAACCTCTGGGCGTTGGCCCTAACAGCTTGGATGTTGAGCGCTTAGTCCTTCAGCTCTTGGCCCTCTCAGACAGTGTCTCCAAGGTGCTGGTGGCGTCTAGGAAACCTTCCACCAGAACATAAGTAATTGCCATGCTGGGTCAGACCAAGGGTCCATCAAGCTCAGCATCCTGTTTCTAACAGAGCCCAAACCAGGCCACAAGAACCTGGCAATTACCCAAACACTAAGAAGATCCCATGCTACTGATGCAATTAATAGCAGTGGCTATTCCCTAAGTAAACTCGATTAATAGCCGTTAATGGACTTCTCCAAGAACTTATCCAAACCTTTTTTGAACCCAGCTACACCAGCTGCACTAACCACATCCTCTGGCAACAAATTCCATAGTTTAATTGTGCGTTGAGTGAAAAAGAACTTTCTCCAGTTAGTTTTAAATGAGCCACATGCTAACTTCATGGAGTCCCCCCTAGTCTTTCTATTGTCCGAAAGAATAAATAACCGATTCACATTAACCCATTCTAGACCTCTCATGATTTTAAACACCACTATCATATCCCCCCCTCAGCCATCTCTTCTCCAAGCTGAAAAGTCCTAACCTTTTTAGTCTTTCCTCATAGGGGAGCTGTTCCATTCCCTTTATCATTTTAGTCGCCCTTCTCTGTACCTTCTCCATCGCAACTATATCTTTTTTAAGATGCGGCAACCAGAATTGTACACAGTATTCAAGGTGCGGTCTCACCATGGAGCGATACAGAGACATTATGACATTTTCCATTTTATTCACCATTCCCTTTCTAATAATTCCCAACATTCTGTTTGCTTTTTTGACTGCCGCAGCACACTGAACAGACGATTTCAATGTGTTATCCACTATGACGCCTAGATCTCTGTCTTGGGTAGTAGCTCCTAATATGGAACCTAACATTGTGTAACTATACCATGGGTTATGTTTCCCTATGTGCATCACCTTGCACTTATCCACATTAAATTTCATCTGTCATTTGGATGCCCAATTTTCCAGTCTCAGAAGGTCTTTCCTGCAATTTATCACAATCTGCTTGTGATTTAATTACTCTAAACTATTTTGTATTGTCTGCAAATTTGATTACCTCACTTGTCGTATTTCTTTCCAGATCATTTATAAATATATTGAACAGTATGGGTCCCAATACAGATCCCTGATGCACTCCACTGCCCACTCCCTTCCATTGAAAAAATTGTCCACAAGCACACAACTATTCCCATGAAAGGGGGAGCGGTGTTGAAGGATGCTCAAGATAGAAGACTTGAGGTCATTCTTAAGCAAGCCTTTGAAGCTATGGCAATGAATTTGAGATAGCTTCATGTTGCTCCCTGGTGGCTCGCTCTTGCTTACTTCTCTCTTCTCTAGTGTGAGTTCCAGGGCAGTGATGGAACCAGCAGCTACCTTTTTGACAGACACAGGCTGCGACCTGGTCCGCACTTCGACCACAGGGGTGGCTTTGGTAATAGCTGCCAAACGATAGCTATGGCTCAGGAATTGGTCGGCCAATACAATTTCAAAGTCTAGTCTTACAAATTGCCCTTTAAAGGATCACTCTTGTTTGGGAGTGAGCTGGAGAAAATGGCCAATAAGTGGAATGAGGCCCAGATTCCTCGGTTGCCAGAGGACAAGAAGCAGACTCCGCCCTCCTTCGGCACAAGAGGTCATGCAAGGGGTTCAGATGTTTTCGTCCCTCTGGAGGAGCGGCTTTCTAGAGGACTCAGCCTTTGGGAAAAACTCAGTACTTTTGTCCCAGACAACTCAGAAGAGGTGCAGGCTAAGGTAGTGGTGCCCCCCAAGCTGCTTAATGAAGGTGTGCCGACCCATCTCCAGGAACAGGAGATGGGGGTCACCTCTCTCTATTTTATCAGAGGTGGGCCGAGATCATGTCAGACCAATGGATGCTGGAGGTGATAAGAAATAGTTATGCTCTGGAGTTTCTCAATGTTCTTCAGGATATCTTCATGCAACTCTCTGCAGAAGAGACAAGCAGTGGAATGTATGTTATCAACACTCCTCAGCCTGAGGACTGTAGTCCAAGTGCCTAGGTATCAAAATATGGCCGATATTCCATTTACTTCATTGTGCTGAAGAAGGAAGGCTCCTATAGCCCCATCCTGGATCTCAAGGGAGCCAACTCGATTTCACAGGGAAACTTTACGCTCAGTGATAATGGCAGAACAGTCGGGGGAATTTCTGACGTCACTGGATTTGTCAGAAGCATACCTTCATATTCCCATCCAACTGGAGCATCAGCAATTTCTTCATTTTGCTGTGTTGGGGCAACACTATCAGTTCTGGGCACTATCTTTCTGTCTGGCCACTGCGCCTAGAACCTTTTCCAAAGTTATGCTGGTGGTTGCGGTAGTGTTAAGAAAAGAAGGCATTCTAGTTCACCTGTACTTAGATAATTGGCTGATTTGTGCCAAGAGCCTGGAAGAGAGCCTTCAGGTCTCACGCAAGGTAATCTCCTTATTACAGGAACTAGGCTGGAAGGTGAACTTGGCCAAGAGCAAGCTGCAGCCATCCCAAACACTGGAGTATCTAGGTGTTTGCTTTGACACGACGCAAACGCCTAGATACTCCAGTGCGATTAACAGATACTGCAGGTGCGATTAACAGAATCAGAGTGTCCGAATGTGTGGTCTTATCTGTAGGTGCTCGGATTGATGGCAGCCACCCTAGAGCTGGTTCCATGGGCAAGAGCGCATATGCATCCTCTTCAGCACACCCTGCTGGCTCATTGGAGTCCTCAATCTCAAGACTATTTGATTCAGCTTCACCTTCCAGTAAAAACTGGCATACAGTTGCAGTGGTGATTGCAAGCGGACAATCTAAGGAAAGGGCCAGACTGGCTAGTACTCATGACAGATGCGAGCCTCCACGGTTGGGGGGCCCACTGTCAGGAATTGATGATGCAAGGGCACCGAAGAACAGAAGAGTCTCTCTGGAGCATCAATCACCTGGAAGCCTGGGCTGTCCAGTTGGCATGCTTGCAATTTGTGGACCGATGGCAGAGTCGAGCAGTCTGGAAAATGTCAGACAATGCCACAACAGTGCTTACATCAATCACCAGGAAGGAACCAAGAGCCAGCAAGTGTCGCAGGAATAGCCCAACTCATGGAATCGGAGAAAGTGCATCATCAGGAGACCTCAGCCTCCCACATTGCAGGAAAAGACAATGTAAGAGCTGACTTTCTCAGCAGACAGGGTCTGGACCCAAGAGAAATGGGAATTATTGAATTAGGCTTTCCAGTTCATAGTGGACTACTGGGGGTCTCCTGTATCTAGACCTTCTGGTGACATATCACAATGTGAAGATTTCTCATTTCTTCAGTCGCAGAAGAGACCAAAAGTCCTTGGGCATTGATGCCTTCATACAAGAGTGGCTGGTGGGCAAGTTCCTATATGCCTTTCCCTTGTGGTCCATGTTGGGCAGAATCATTCGGAGGATCGAGAGTTACACGGGGATGGTACTTCTAGTGGCACCATATTGGCCCAGGATACCATGGTATACAGATCTGAAAAGGCTCCCGGTGGACCCTCCTATCTGATTACCGATTCACAGGGATCTGCTGCGACAGGACCCTGTTCTTCATAAAGATCTGACTTGATTTTGTCTGATGGTAAAGCCCTTGAGAGGGCTCGGATGCTGAAGCATGGGTATTCCACTGTGGTGATTTCCACCTTGCTACAAGCAAGAAAATTCTCCATTTCCTTAGCAGGGGCTCAAGGGTGTTCTCCAAAACAAAACAAGAGCAGAAACAGCACCATCCTGCTTCCTAAGAAGTCTACCCAAGCATCCATACCCTCTCTAGATATTTCCCTCTTTTATATCAGTAAGAAGCAAACACCACAGCAATCCACTTGGAATGCTTAGTCTCTACCTACCCTAATGGGATGGCCTTCTTAATAGAGATCCAGAAGGGCTCTCTACACATAGGAATAGTAGTATTCCTAATGGCAGCACAAACATGTGCATCTACCTTAGGAATTTTCAGTTTTCTCTTTCCTGAACCAGGAGGGGAAAGAGTCTCACCATAGCTTTACTCCCTTTAAAATGTATCTCTGGGACATCCATTACACGGAGATCAAATCCTTACTTGATCTATGCCACACAAATGCTTTTGATGGTTTCCTTAAACTTGTCATTAAACTGTCTTCATAGTTAACAGACTCCTCTCCTTTTTCTTACACTATGTTCAGCATCCTTAGGGCCTGTGAAATTATGGAAAGAAATTCCTCTTTGGAAACAACTGAATCATAGCTAAAACATCTTCTCTAGGGGAAATTCCCTGTTCTACAACTCTCCCTCCCTGCCACTTATCCTTAAATCCTTAGGTTCTAAAAGTGATAGAACCATAACACAAGACTTCCTCCCCCTCCCTTCTGCTCTGGATTCCTAAAAGGAATTCCCACAGGAGACCAACCCAGAGCTGCACTCAGCCCTACACAAAAAAGGCCTGGTGCAAATATTTCACAACTCTGTGGAAACAGAGACTCAGGAACAAGGAATCATATCTGCACATGAAGAAAAAGGAGTTGCTCCTCTTGGAACGTCACTCAGAGGAGCCACAGACAACCAGATCCAGCATAGGAGTCCCTCATTTCTCACACTTCCAATATGGCCGTTGTTCATGCCATGACAGCAAGCATGCTGGCAGAAATGGCCTGCAGAGAACCCCACTGATACAGCACCCCCTCCCCAGGAAAGACATCTCCACGTACTGTGGTGCCTTCCTCCTCACAAGATTGACAGAAGTTTCCTATTCCCAGTACTTGACAGCACAATCCACAGGCACTGTAAAGTACCAAGTGCTTCAAGCACCTAAAGAGAGGACACTACTTCCCTCCCCTACTGCCTCAGCCTGAGTCCATGTTCACACCGTTGAGAAAAAAAACCCCCCACCCAATATTCATCCTTCTGCTTTCCACTTTCTTTTTTTAAACAGCTTTAACATGCAGAAATCAGGCTCTGCCACAGGGCTCAGCAGAAGGGAGAAAAATATAGCAAAGGAAGCCTTGTTTAGCTTTTTTTTTTTTTTCCTTAAAGAGCCAAGGAAGAG
Source organism: Rhinatrema bivittatum (assembly GCF_901001135.1). Classification (NCBI taxonomy): domain Eukaryota; kingdom Metazoa; phylum Chordata; class Amphibia; order Gymnophiona; family Rhinatrematidae; genus Rhinatrema; species Rhinatrema bivittatum. Next base: position 157,303,137 of record NC_042622.1, on the reverse strand, counting down.
AAAAAAAATGGGGAGGAAAAGGGAAGAGGAGTAATTCCAACAACCATTGCTGGGAAGAACCCTGGGTCAATAACTAGAAGCTCCTGATCCACTGGATGTGTTAACCAACAGAGGACATACAAGACTTCCACCATATGAGCTTCTAATTTAAATTAACTTCTTCACTTCACCTAACCAGGTCTCAGCTCACAGTATGGGATGTTTGCCTGATATCTGCTGGAGAATACTGGCAGGCTGAGGTCAGCACAGGAGCCTATATAGGGTGACATCAGCAAGCCTGTTAGTCTCTGTCACCATCTGCTGGTTGGGAGGTGTCAACCCTTGCATCCAGACTGGTCTGGCTGCATGAGACATATTTGCATATATTGGAGGCAGTACATGCAAACATACCTCATTCATATTCATTATGGCTATTGAAAACCAGAATTGGCCACTCCATCTACACACACACACCCCACAGAAATATTTAAAGCAATATCATGTTACTAAGAAATTTCTGATGTCCACTAAAATTCAAATGTGAAACCCATTAACATCCTTTATTATAAGTTGAAAATCCATAGCCTTGGATCCTATAGGACTGGAAATTCATGCCCTTAGATGACTTTCTATTTATCTGTACACTGAGTCAGTGGCAAAGCCAGGACTGAAACCTTGTGTACTTACAAAATGCTGTGTTTCCATGTGCAAAAGTAACTGGCAGAGTTGGGACTGGAACTCTGTACCCTTTAGCAGCTCAGAGGTCGAGATTGAGTGCTACTTGGCCAAATAATTTGTGTTGTTTCAATTTTCAACTGCTTTCAGTGGCCACATCTTATTTGGATAACTATTTATTCTGCTAAATGGGGGGCTGGGACCGGGGCATTTGGGGGCAGAACTATACATCTGGCTAACTTAGCCGGTTAAGTGCTAATTTTCAGCCTTATCTAGGTAAGTTAGACCTGCTATTGTGCAGGTCTAAAGTTATCCAGATAAACTTATCCGGCTAACTATTAGATAGCCGTATATGTTTATCTAGCTAATGTGCTCAAGTAGATAGCAGCTAAATATGGACCTCAGAATGTCTCGCGTCTCACTCACTAGCAGGGGTGTGATTGGGATTCTGCTTTCTGTGCCTAACTCACTGGCAGAGCCAGAATTTCAATTCTGCCCCCAAGAATGACTGTTTACAGGTGCCTGTTATTGGCAGAGTCAGCATTGGAACTGCATGCCCTTAGGGGAGCTGTCTCTCCATGGCTGTTTGCTCCTCCTCAAATTTCTTCCCTCTGCTTTTACAGAGATTGTGGTGTTTCATGTCAATGGTGGACATTAGAGCATGCGGTTCTCACAGCTGGCTGCATGACTACTATTGTGTTGGTTTGTGTGTAGGAATATTTATGCCTGTCACACCTATACTATCCGCACTAACATCCAGTCAGCAGGGGGTTACTGTAGAAAGCACAATCCTGTGCAGTGAAGGAAGGCCCTGCACTCTCTGGAGAGGAACTGAGACAGGTAGTGCTCCCACATATTGGTGGATTTGCCCCCCATCTCCAGTCACCTTCAGGCCAGACAATGCATGCTATTGCAAATTCTTCATCCAGGGAATTACTTCTGGTTTTCACAATTTAGTGGCTAGTGGCATATATATATATATATATATAATATCCCCACTCTTCCTCCTTCACTTCATATCCTTTCATGGAGTCTGGGCATCTGATATAAAAATGCCCAGAGGCGGATGCACTTCTTTTTCTGAACCATAAATAGTAGGTTGGGCCTGGATCAGAGGTGCTGAAAATATAAACAAAAATTAGACTGCCTAAAATCAAACACCAGTCAGGATTATTCTGCAGTGAAAATATTTATTGAAACTGTCATTGCTCAAATAAAATTCTCTTCTATTCAGTTACAAAGTATGAAAGTTTTATATATTAAATCTATAACCACATATGAAAACTCAAGACACCAAGGAGAGATCAGGAGGACAGTAACAAGACAGGAAAAAAGCTTCTAACTCTACATGTTTTTCCAAGGCCTCCTGAATAACTGACTTTTTTCTGCTTCACAATCAAATCTCAGTTTATTGCCCCTGTTATTACCCTGGATGTTCTTCCCCTTAACATTCGAGTGGACTAATACGGTAGCCACACTATTTACTACCTCTATTTAATAGTTAATGTTGCACCTATCAGCCCTTCTTGGCCTTTGCTGCTTCCCAAGTTCCTAGGAGTGCTCAAACTGGTCCTCAGGGGCCTCATTTAGTTAAGTTTTCAGGTTATCCCTAATTAGGGATATCCTGAAAACCAAACTGGCTGGGGGAAGGGAAGGCTGAGAATCAATATGAGCAACAGTCTAGATGATATCTTACACTGATGCTTACAGCAAGATTTTTTTGTGGGATGAGAGCTGTGTTGCTACCTCCTAACAACTGAGGCATTCGGCCAGTGTTGCTCTTGCACCTCAATAGCACAAGGCACAACATCAAACAGAGCAGAACCACATACAGAATGACCCAACAAATGGAGTTACAGGAAATGCCAAGGAGAGACATAGGTTGGGAAAGGAAATGCAACTGGATTACCACAAAAGCAATAAACAGACAGATAGATGACCTAGCAGACATAATTAGCACAGATCTGAAGCCAGGATACCTCAGGAGCGCAAACATACCAGGGCATAAGAAAGTTACATTTATATGAACAGTTCTGGTCACCTTTAAAGTACACAGAATTACAATCTCACAGAGTGCAGAAGGATTTGGCCATGCCAACCAAAGTCAGCAGGGAATCAGCTGAGCATCACAGCAGGCTTCTACCATTCTCTCATCTATTAACTATTCCACATACAATGTATTACTATATCTAGTGCAAAATACACAAAATACATTGTTTTAATTATCTCTAAAGGTGGCATTTAATCACATCATTAGTAAATCTCCCCCACATGGCGACTATGTGAAAAAGTGTTTGTGACAAAGCACAGGGACCAGTCTCCAGTTGTGTGGCCCCAAACAGAGACTCTCGGCTTCTCAAAAGAAATGGCTTGTTAGGTTGATGTTTCACTTAGAACTTCTCTGGATATAATGTCTCGTTGCCACTTACACATACCAGCTCCAATGTATCCCTTTGTTATAAACAACTGGCTATTGTGGGTGGAACTCACTCACCCATGTACACTTTCCTGCAGTATACTCACCTTGTATCACACTAGGAAGAGCCCATTGAGCAACATCAACTCTCCGGACAACACCTTACATGAAAATGTATTCTTGACATACACTGGGGTATGAATTGGTTTCTTCTTACTTAAGAAATGGTGTATCTAACTGGAGGATTTCATTTCAGTCCTGAACCTGGATTATCCCTTAATTATGAAGGGCCCACCAAAAATGTTAGAAAATCAACCATTATTTGAATCCAAGTATGGTTTTAAAGTGCAGACAATCCATGGTTTTCTCTTTGTGAACTCTACTGAAATAAACAGAGCTGCTGGGGGATTGTGAGAATGCTAACATTTCTTTTGTCCTGTAAAGGCTGGCATAAGAAATGCCATGAATTTTTTGTTCACATCCAACGTCCTCTGTCGTAAGCAGATAAGTCAGTCACCAGTCAATTAGAATGTAGGATGATTGCTCAGCATTTCTGGTAACTCCTATGAGGTTTTATCATTAAGGGGGAAATCACCACCAAAAATTAACTCCACCTGGAATAGAAACAACCAGTGCTCACTATGGAAACAGTTCACAGAGGTTCACTTTGTAAAGGCAGCAATAGCAGGGCTAATATTCTATCCACTTAGCTGAATTCACACCTAACGCATTCAACTAATATGGGTGAAAAAGTAATTTGCTCTATCTCATGGCCCTGTGTAAAACTAGCAAGAGGCATTGAAGCTACAGAACATAGTGGTCACAAGATGGCACCACTGCTCCAGGGAACAGATATGTTAGACCATGAGTCATCAGTGTAAATCAGTTTTTGCCATCCCTTGTCCTAAGGCCTCTCAAGGTGTGCACACAGTAAAATCCCGGTAATAAATAAAAAGCTCTTTAGATGGAGTGCATGTGAAATCTCATGGTGCTGAAGGCGGCGGCAGGGAGTGATGTCTTTGCGGTTTATAACACCTCAATTCCCAGAGAGAGACACATTTAATCCTAATCCCTGGATCTATTACTTATGCTGGGAAGTTTTGGTTAGTGCTATCAGACATGGCAAGAAATGTAATTTATACTTCTAATATTGTAATAATGACATGTTTAGGATTTTTGTCACTGATGCAGTACTGAAACAAAACATTCAGGGAGCTGGTTTGGGGGGGGGGGGGGGGGGGGGGTGTGCGCGCGTTTTTTGCTAAATTGCAATAATGGGCATTCTGGAAATGCCCCAGCATTCTTCTCACACCTCAAAATTAGAAGGTACAAGGTCAAACTGAATAGCTTACTCTGTGCTAACCAATCTTTTTCATAAGCACTTCTGCAGCACCAAGGCAGTATCACAAAGCGATTCACTCATTCCTTCCGCCTCAGCTGGTGTCGTCAATCCAGCTTTTTAAACTAAAGATCCCTTCAGCACTTGTACAAAACCCAGCTATACCCTCAGCAACTTCAGCTGAATTAGCAAGTGACAGACAGATGATGAAGCAGATACATTAACCCATGAACCACACAAATGTATCCAGTGTCTAGAATCCTAGTTCATGCCACTAGAACATTGCTTCCTTTTATTCAAGTGTGCAGTCAGAGCAGACAGAAGCCTGAGCAATGTGGGAATCCAGCCATGACTTGCTACCTTCAGAGCGGGGTCACATCATCCAGTCTGAGGAAAAGCGAATCAGGAGAGTAGAACCCTTAAATCTCAAATATCACAGATTAGTTTCCAGGCAGCAGAGTGTGTAGGGTTCAAGAAGAAGAGATGAGTGTATTATGGGCCTCTATGCCAAGCACTGAGCCAAAGCCATGCCTAACAATCCCTGGACCAAAAGCTCCTGCCTATCTTGGTTTTCTATCCACCATCCAATGCAAAAAGATCAAGGCAAAAAAACCCCAGGTAGTTAGAAAACCAGGCCTGGAATGATGTCCCACTCTACATAGAGTTCAGCTGGCAGCAGTGTCCAGAGTAGGAGTGGCTCTGCCACCTGTCTCAGTTCTAACCACAGATATTCTGCTTCTAAAGTCCAAGGAACCAGAAACCTAAGCCCAGCAAGCACGGTCATCTTCTTCCCCCAGACAGGGTATCCAGGATTGTGCAGATGAGAGTACTGAGTAGCAGCATCATCAGGAGTGTAACAAAGCTGCAGGAGAGGTGGCCACCAAAACACTTTCCTGTCAGGGATTACGCAGGGCTCCTCATCCATCAGAAGTAGAGGGCTGGCTCGCTGCTGAAGTCTGAGAGAGAGCTACTGTCTGCTGGGGTAAGCTGCAAGATAAGAGCAAAATCAGAACAAATGAGGTAAAGGGAGGGAGAAAAATATTTCCAGTGGGATATTTGCTTGACAATGAAGAATACAAAATAAGTTCTACACAGCAGGGGCCGTCTCTTATGTATAATTGTATAGCACTGCATGTGGCAATGATTAAAACAGATAAAGGATGGTATCATGTACCAGAAAAGAGACAGAAAAATTGTGGAGGAGTGGGAAATCAGATTGTAGTTATTTGTGGATTTGGAAGATGTAACCCATAGGTCTTCCACTGACACTGGAAAGTTTCTGGAAGAGACAGGATACTGGTCTGTCTCTCCTGGAACACATCAGGAGGGGGTCAGACTGGATACTGAGTGAAGGCTGCACTCAATGTTACATCCATTAGAGGGAAAACTGAGATTATTCAAAATTTAATTTTAGTACATAATTTGGATTTTTTTTTTTAATGGAGTCCTGGTTTGCTAATGATAATCTGATGATGATACATGTTTGCCCAGTGGGATATTCATTGAGGGGTAGATTTTAAAAGGGTTACGCGCATAAGGTACGCGCGTAACCCTTTTAAAAACGCCCCTGCGCGTGCCGAGCCTATTTTGCATAGGCTCGGCAGTGCGACATTCGGGGCGTTCCGGGGGGGGGGGGGGGGGGGGGGGGGAGTGCGTGGTGCCAGCCCGGGGGCGTGGCCGAGGCCTCCGGAACAGCCCCCGGGTCGGGAGATGGCGCGCCAGCAGCCCGCTGGTGCGAGCGAGTTACGCCTGCCTCTGGCATAACTTTTACAATAACGGTAAGGGGGGGGTTTAGATAGGGCTGGGGAGGTAGAAGGAAAGTTCCCTCAGAGGCCGCTCCGATTTCGGGGTCGGAGCGGCCTCAGAGGGAACGGGCAGCGCGCGCCGACCCCGAATTTTATAAGATACGCGCATCTCTTATAAAATCCAGCGTACTTTTGTTTGTGCCTGGTGCGCGAACAAAAGTATGCGCGCGCTGTTTTTTAAAATGTACCCCTAGTCTATAAAGAAGAGAAAATAAGAAAGGAGGAGTTGTTGATAATTTACCATTCCAGTTTATCTGTGAGTAAAGCACAAACTCCCTGGGTTCAAGTTTATGATTAACTGTTAGAGAACAGAGATGAGCTGGGAGATTTGGTGCTTTATTGTCCTCCTAAGTGATTGGTAAAATATAAGGAAATGGTAGAAATGATCATATATCTAAGTATGGAATTAAAGGGTTTTACTGTTTAGGAAGATTTTAGCTTGCATGTGGATGCTGCAAATCCCAGGATTTAATTAATTAATTAATTGGGGGTTTTAAACAGAAGATTATTGGATTGAACTTTAACTCAAGATATCAGTCTACAGGAAAGGATAACATTTTATGGTGAATTTTTCTTCCCTGGTTAGTCCATAATCTTTTACCTTTTGATTTTGAGCTTGAGGTTGATGAGGTGGGAAAAATACAGGCCATAGTTCCTCTTTATCCAGGGGTAAAATAGGCCCAGAAGAATTTGGTGCTCTTATCAGTGGGAAAGCTAAGGATGCTAAGCAGAAATTGGAGCTATGTACTCTGTCTTATATTACGACGTTTTTAGTTAATTCTTTGAATAAGAGTTCCCACTGTGTTAGATACGGCCCCTGTAAAAAGGAGAAAAATTAGAATAAAGAAGTTTGCAATGTGCTATGATGAAGATTTATGATCTTTAAAAAGGAATAGGGGAGTAATAGCCTAGTGGTTAGAGAGCATTGGGCTGTGAATCTGGGAAAACCAGGGTTCAAATCCTGCTGCTTCTCCTTTTGATCTTGGGTAAGTCACTTTTCCAATCACTGCCTCAGGTACAGACTTAGATCGTGAGCCCACTGGGAACAGGAAAATACACCCAGTATTTGAATGTAATCTGCTTTGAAGTGCCTCAAAAGTGGAATATAAATCAAATAAATAAAAATAATTTTCTCTATTAGATCTGGATATTAAAAAGTGCTGGTGGGAGAATATAAAGTTATTAGGAAAACAAGTTTGGGAGACCAATACAACCTTTTATGCTAATTCTGTAATGGTGATAAATAGATGCTCATAGCTGTTTAAGATAACTAAAGAATTAAGTGACCATCCACTGAATAGTCAGTGTGTTTTGATTGCTCCTAAAGTCGAGCAGTGTGCAAACCGTTTTAAATATAAAATCTTATCTATTTGTTCTGAACTAGGTGTGAAACCTCTCTCAGGTATAGGGAAGACAGAGGATTTATGGCAAAATGGACAGCAGACATTCTCTTATTTAGATCAGGAATTTACAGTGTCAGGAGATATTCAACAGATCCCTACGGAGCAATGCTTTCATCATTATTGTAACCAGTAAACCTCAACAAGAGGTGATCACAATAGCACTAGAATTTTTGTGCGCCATCTGCGACCACAAAGAATTCCATCAGATTTTTTGAATAAAATATTAGAGATTGCCTTGACAAGAAATTATTTTGCTTTTGATGGTAAACTTTTTAAATAAATTTGTGGCACCACTATGGGAGCCATGATGGCTCCCAATCTGACTAATCTTTACATGGGTACTTTCAAAGCACCGTGGTTAACAGGTCACGCCCTTTATCTTGAAATAACATGGAAAAACGCTACATAGACAATGCATTTGTCTTGTGGAAAGGTACCAAAACTCACTTTGATGACTTTTTGACCTGGATCAATTCATCGAACCACTAAAAATTTATGGCGTATTTCTAAGAGAATCAAGTTGGGGTTTTTTTTGTTTTTGTTTTTTTAGATATATTGATCCGCAAGACAGAAGACAGTTATGTTACCCCCCTATATCGCAAGCCAGTCAGTTCTAATACTTTATTGCATTACACCAGTTCTCACCCACGAGCCCTCAAAGAGAGCCTTCCTATAAGTCAATTTCTTTGCCTTCGTAGATTGTGTTCGACAGTAGATTATCAAACTCAAGCCAAAGTAATGACTGATAGATTCTTGTCCCGTGGTTATCCAAAGACCTGTGTATGCAGAGCATACCGAAGAGCCAAGTTTGCTCACTGGGAATGGCTGTTCCTTCCCCGATAATCTGATGACAGCCCACAATGCATCACACGTGTACTTCCTTATACACCTCAAGTTGGGATGATAAGAGCTTCCATTGTGAAGAACTGGCACATCTTGCAACTACATACAATTTTCAAAGATCCCTCGCCGTATTACATATACAAGGGGAGTAAGTTTACAAGATAGGTTGGTACACTAGAATTTTCCCATATTACCATCTTGAGCTACATCCAATGCCACTGGACTTCATGAACCGTGCGGAAAATGCACTGTATGTCATATTTCTATAAAAGTATCATCGTTATATGTGGCATTGGCTAATATGACAGTGTCACTTTGACAACACATCACCTGTTTATCTACTGGTGACATTTACGATATTTCGTGTCCTTGTGGGAAATACTATATAGGCAAAACAAAATGCATGCTAAAAATAAGTATGATTGAACATCATTCTAGTATTTCTACTCAGGGATTTAATGCACCACTTATCTCCCATTTTGCTGGATTATCCCACTCATTTGAAGATCTTGGGTTTTGCACATTAGAAAGATTTACACCGAATTGGCAGGAAGGAGACTTTGATCTGACATTAATAAGTTTTAGAACAACACTAGATCTATAAATTGAACACCGTAGCACCTGACAGCTTAAACCAAGAATTAGATCAGAGGATATTTTTGGGATGAGACCTGTTCTAAGAATTTTTCACTTACAAATTTCGGGGTATATTTTAAAAGGGTGCGCGTACTACCCGGCACACACATGTACGCCCGATTTTATTAATTGCGCGCGCAAGTTATAAAAATCGATGGGTTGGCGCGCACACAAGGGGGTGCACCCGTCCTCATCCAAGCTGCCAAACAACAGCTCTCAATATAAGTTGCGTTTGTTCATGCAGGTACACAATGTTTCTCCCTCAGTAAACTAATGAAGGAAGGGAGAAATAAAAGGGAAAGTGACCAGAACACAGCTGGCATGAGTTGAAATTCACAGCTCATTTCAGGCACTCTATCACTCAAAGGGGCTTTGTGGTAGACAGCAGGAGTTTGCCTCTATTTTTTCAGTTCTCTTGGTCTAGTGAGAGGGAGAAAAGGAGACAGATAAGGAGAGGATGAGGAAATACCCACTGGTCATGTTATTTCTTGTGCTTGCATGTGCAATGGGCAGCTGCAAGATGACACTGGATCTCCATGGGGTAAGGTCAGTTTTTGGATGGTTTTGGTTTTAACCCAAAATTAGGAACCCTATTCATAGGGCAGATATATTTTTAAGATATTTAAAACTTTGCTTTTTTGGGACACCGTTTCTGCGTTATTGCATTGGTTTGTGTCTCTATTATTTTGCGTGTTTTTATGGGTGTAGTGCTATAATCCGTATGTATATGATTTATTTTTCAATGATCACTAATGACTGTACATTGCCTTGTACACATTTTGTTTAAAAAGCAATTGATACATTTCTAAATTAACAATTTAATTTAATTAAAGCAGATGCAAGCGAAAAAATGGGGCAAGGGGAAGAGTCAGGTCAAAGTAAGAAACGGAGTCAGAAGTGGCGACAGGTGTGAGATAGGCTACTCACCATGTCCTTTTGAGGACACTCACTTTCTTGGTGAGTGGAATCAACAGGGGACAGTCTCTCTTCATACTTGTGCTCCTGCCAGTGGCTAAATTCCACTGAGTGCTTGGGCGTATAGCTGGATAAACCTACAGAAAGGAGACAAACTGGATGTAATAAATAGTCCATAAAATCCTACCAGTACGCAAATAAGCCCCAGAAAACCATGAACGACATCCCAGTGAGAGACCCAAGATCTGTCTGTAATCCATCTGACATCCCAAGTGTGTCCCTCAACAGCCATCCATAAAATCTTAAGAGCTGGGCAACCCCAGAACACCCATGATATCTCTGGAGCCACAAAACCCCTTCCATTCCTCTGAGAGAGAGAGTCTATAAAATATTCCTGGCCATGTTGTTTTATAGTAACAGTGTCCATCTGCCTCTCATCTGAGTTGTTGGTGCTCTGCTGCAGCATGATACAGGGGATATTGGTACAAAAGAACATAAAAACTGACAAATTAGGTCAGACCAAGGGCCCAGTATTCTATTTCCAACCATGGCCAATCCAAGTCACAAGCATCTGACAGAATTCCAAATAGATGCTGCTTAGATCCAGGAATAAGTAGCAGCATTCCTCAAATCTACCTGGTAAATAACAGTTTATGGACTTTTCTACCAGGAACTTGTTCAAACCTGTTTAAAAATGCAGCTACACTAAAGGAAGGCGAGCCGGGCGTGTCCGGGCACGCCGCCTGTAACGCAGGCTCGAGCCCAGGAGATAGCAGTAGGCGGGCCGGGGGGGGGGGGGGGGGAAGGGGAGAGATGGAGAGGGGCACCAATGGGAGGCAGCGGAATCAAACGCTGCCTCGCCATTGGGAGAGCATAGGGCAAAAAGTAGGATAGATCAGGGAGTAGGGCAGTTGGGAACCAGGCAGCGAGACAGCAGGAGTTCTTGCTACCTGCCCTCCCTCCCGGTAGCTGGCAATGTGTATAGGTGTGGGGTGTGTTGTGTATGTCGCAGTGGCGGCGGAAAACCCGAGCCAGATGTTGTTTGTATATTGTAATGTAATCGACTGTTTCGGAGGGGGGGGAGGAATGCCCGTGTAGCTTGGGGCCGCTACACGGGAAGGCCTAAAGAGCAAGAGGGGGCCGATGCTCAGGCCGCAAGCTTACCCTCGCTGATGAAGAGGCGGGGTAAGAAAGGGGGGGGGGAAGGGGGGAAAACATCGCTTATCACCGGGTCGCGGTGTAAGTGAAGAGGGGGATATGGTGCAAGAAGGGGAGGAGGGGTTATTTGGAATGTTGTTAAGAGTGGCTCGGGTTAAGTTTAATAAACTGCGGCCTTTGTTTATCACCAGACAGTTGTTATGTTGTGTTATTTATGAAAAGGAGGGGGAAGGGTAGCGACGGACGCAGGTCTCGAGTCCCTGTGTTACAGCTTAACTGTGTGTTGAGTGAAAAAATATTTTGTTTTAAATATGTTACTTAGTAACTTCATGGAGTGTCCCAAACAATTTTTAAAAAATAACCAATGAGCTTTTAACCATTTCACTCCCCTCATGATTTTACAGACCTCTATATCATCTCACCTTAGTTTATCTTCTCCATGCTAAAGAGCCCTACATTTTTTTTAGCCTTTTCTAACAAAGGGGAGCCATTCCAACCCATTTATCATTTCAATTGCTTTTCTCTGTACCTTTCCTAGTTCTGCTATACCTGTTTTGGAATGCAGTTACAACATAGAGCAATACAGAGGTATGATATTTTCCATTTTATTCTAGATTCCTTTCCTAATAATTCCTGTTTGATTTTTTTTTTGACCGCAACTCACACTGAGCCGAGGATTTCAACATATTGTCCACAATGATACCAAGATCCTTTTCTTAACCTTGAACCTAACATTCTATAATTACAGTTTGGATTATTTTTCCCTATGTACATCACTTTGCACTTATCCACATTAAATATCTTCCATTTAGATGCCCAGACTTCCAAGGCCCTTCTGTAATTTCTCACAATCTGTTTGTGATTTAACTTTGTATAATACTGTCATCTGCAAAACTGACCACCTCACTCGTCATTCTCTTTTCCAGATCATTTATAAATACAGTATATGAAAAAGCACTAATTCCAGTACAAATCCCTGGGGCACTCCACTATCTACCTTCCTCCATCAAGAAAACTGACCATTTAGTCTTACTCTAAATCTTTTCTTTTAACCACTTCTTGATCCACAAGACATTGCCTCCTATACCATGACTAATTCTCGGTAATATCTCATAAGAGATATTAATGCCTTCAGAAATCCAGATAGATTATCAACCACCAGCTAAAATTGTTTAAACCCTTTAAGAAAGAAGGGAAAAGTGTTTGTTGGAGATTTTAATCTGCTGGATGCAGACTGGAGTATCCCTTCTTCAGAATCTACAAGAAATAGAGAGATAGTTGATGCCCTTAAAGCAGTTTTGCTCAAACAAATGGTAATGGAACCCACAAGAGAGGGTGTGATACGCGACCTGGTGCACACATATGGGGATAATGTCTCATGCCGAGTAGGTGCCTACCTGAGCATCAGTGATCATCAGTTGGGATGGTTTGATATTATGAATAGGATAGAAAGAAGTCACATGAAAACTCAAATTTACTTAGGGAATAGCCACTGCTATTAATTGCATCAGTAGCATGGGATCTTCTTAGTGTTTAGGTAATTGCCAGGTTCTTGTGGCCTGGTTTGGCCTCTGTTGGAAACAGGGTGCTGGGATTGATGGACCCTTGGTCTGACCCAGCATGGCAATTTCTTATGTTCTAAAGCCAGAAGAATGTTGTGCTGCATAGACAGGAATAACCAGTAAGAAAAAGGAGGTAATGCCCCTGTACAGGTCCTTGGTGAGACCTCACATGGAGTACTGTGCTCAATTCTGGAGTCCGTATCTCAAAAGGGACAAAGTCAGGATGGAGTTGGTCCAGAGAAGAGTGACCAAAATGGTGTGGGGTTCATATGAGAAGGCCTATGAGGAGAGGCTGAAAGATCTGAATATGTATACCCTGGAAGAGAGGAGGTGCAGGGGAGATATGATACAGACCTTCAGATATCTGAAAGGTTTAATGATGCACATTCGACAAACTTTTTCAGTTGGAAAGTTTTCAGTAGAACTCCAGGGAAGACTCAGAACCAACGTCAGGAAATATTTCTTCTTGGAGAGGGTAGTAGATGCCTGGAATGCCCTTTCGGAAGAGGTGGTGAAGATGTAAAAAGTGAAAGAATTCAAAGGGGCATGGGATAAACAATGTGGATCCCTAAAGGCTAGAAATTAAGAAAAGAATGTGTGGGGGTAACTTGCTGGTGCAGCGGTTACTACCCTTAACCAATAAGCCTTCATATTCTTGATGCTGTCTGTTTCAATGGCACGGAGAAAAGGTGAATTGAATTCAAACTGCAACCAATGAAGGCCCCAACTTTTACGGACTGGGGAAACAAATAACTATGATGGTAACTTGCTGATGTGGTGGTTACTACCCTTAACCAATAGGTTTGATATTTTGATGCATCTCCAACATTGCTCTCTTCTTCAACAGCAAGGCATAATAGGGAGCTGGATTTGAACATCAATCAGCGAGGGCCCTGATTTTTATGGTGTGGGAAACTGATAAGCATGGGAGTAACCTACACACAGCACAGCAAATACTACCATAGGCTTGCTGGGCAGACTGGATGGACCATTTGGTCCTTTTCTGCCATCATTTCTTTTTTTCTATGTACTTCTGGAAAGCCCAGAAAATGCAGAATGATTTTTAAACACCAACATTTTAATCAAGTCTGGTGCCAGCATCGAACGACGAGGGATCAATAAGACTCATGCCATTGAGAAGACATGTTTATTGGGCATGCTGGTGGGTAAAAAAGATAATCTTGAACCACCTTGGCTAGGTCTGGCCAAGAATGTAGATTTAAGTGCCCAATATATCAGCACATCTGTTTCTATGTCCTCGATGGATTCTGTGAGATTTTGTGTCACAGAAATTTCTGCTGCAATCATCTTTGCTGGTGTGGGCAGAAGTCTCTCTTACCAACTGCTTTGATTATGGCTTGTTTCAGAAGAGATGGTTCTTTGTGGGCCATGTGGCTTTGATGACTGAAATGGGGGAGGAAATGCTAGCTGACAGGGTGCTGCTTATGCTTGCACTACTCTATGGTTGGCCACCTTTTCCTGTGATACATCCCCACTGTGCCTTTACCTTTGGCTAACTACAAGTATCTCCTTCATGTATGTGAAATGCTGGGACTGGATTGTGAGACTCCCTTTCACCCATGGATCATAAAGTGTGGCAAGCATGTATGCATTGTTTTCTGTCAGAAGTTTTGGCCTCATTTGCATCAGCTGCTGCAAGGAGCCCACAAACTGCAACACTTTTGCTTACCATTCCCTCTTGCTGATGGAAACTCATTTTTCTTCCAGAATATTTACTATAGGGATGATCCCACCCAGGGTGGCGCTTCTGGAACTCAAATCCTCTATGGGATCCTTGAAGGGTTTCAGGATTTTTATCAACTGCCTCATCACTACCCATTCATGATGCCCCAGGTGGCAAGACACACCTATCTGTTTCCAGAGACATGAAGGAGTAGATGCTGCTCCACCATCCTTTGCAGCATCAGATAGATGGAATTCCAGCGAATGCCAACATCTTGAATCAGATGCTTATGAGGCATCCTGAACACTTCTTGCTTCTCATGGAGATGCTTCCCATCCTTCACACTTCAATAGAAATACCCCACTATTTCTTTGCACCTTTCAGGTCCTTCAGGAATAGATTTTCACAGTCATCGGGTCCCAGCCCCAGGGTATCCCGCACTGCCAGGTGCAGCAAGTATGCAAAGCAACAGATACCCCCTAAAGCCTCTATCATTTAATGTTCTTATATTTTTCCCACTGTCCATCACAAAGAAACCTGCCTGAAGCATCCTGACTCTCTGGTCTAGCTGCCAACCCCTCCAGCATCTTTATCATGGCTGGTAGAAAACTGCATGAGGTTTGGTGCCTATCCATCACCTGGATGGGCAGCACAGCCCACCTGCCCCCTGAAGTTTGGCCAGGACCCAATGTGTCTCATTAGGGAGAAGTATGCATGCATAGCCTTCATGTTGGTCCTGGTCCAGATATCACTGTTGAAATGCAAGCTACTCCCTTCTGCCTGGATGCAACTATACCTGGCTGTAGAGTAGAGATAATTTGCCTATTAAATGTAGTTCTTAAGAGGATTTTGTCATTTGGATCTAACACATGCTGCAGACATTTAAATACAAGGTTCTATACTAACTGCAGGGGCTGGTCGTCCATGGCAATCATTTCCCTGATGCTCCTCATTACTAGTTTGGTTACTGCCTGCCTCTTGCCCTGGGACAACGATATGTAACACCATTTCCTCTACAGTGAGTTGCTGCAGACACATGGCAGGGAGCTGCCACTTGACTGGTAGTCGGGGATGTAGAATCAGCTTGGGGAAAAGACTTCCCCTTCTCAATCCATTTCTTCTGGCTTTTATTTTGAGTGATAGAAGAGGTCCTCAGGCTAGTACTATCACCCTCCCCTGATGCTAATGCTAGTAGGTGTTTGCTTCTGCAAGGGATGTTGCATACCAGAATTTGCTTCTCTCAACTGACATCCTTACTGCAATAAATACACTGAGAAAAACATGGTCCTCCCTCATTTTAAAGTATCTCGAGATCAAAGATGCCTTCTGTGATCTCTTCTCTACCATCCCTGGGACTGATGCAGTTACTGGAGGTTGAGGGTGGACCCCAAGAAGAAATGCCAGGGGCATCACTCATGCTCCTCACCCGCACTGCCTGCTCTTCCTTGGGGGGCTTGCTCTCAACACCATCACTATCATCTGTCTCCCCATCACTGCACTGGAGATTTTTTTCAGCTACTAGCTCTTCAATTTCTGATTCAGGGAATCCCTGACAAGATTCTTCCTCAGAATCTGTTGTTGAAAATATTGCATCCATTGGCTCAGAAACATTAATCAATGTAGAGGAGTATGCTGATATTTTTGGCTCTTGTACTTCTGCTGCCCAGTCCATGCCCCTGCCTTGCTGTTGCCAGCCTTGGATGGCTCTGCTGCCTTTCCCCTCTGCCCCAAAACAAGAGGGAAATTAACAGGTGACAGTGGCACAAGCTATCCAAATTTCAACTGCCTCTGCCTTCCACTTCTATCATTCAGTGGCTAAGAAAGTCTCTTTTCAGTTTAGAGGTAGGCCTGATACCAGGGTGGGCTGGCTCTATAGCAAATTCTCTAGCCCTGCCAAGGCTATCATTCCCTCCCCTGCAATAAAATTGCTAATAATGCAATTAAGACAAATAGAGGAAAATATTTTTTTTACTCAACACAATTATACTCTAGAATTTGTTGCCGAAGGATGTGGTAAAAGCTGTTATTTATTTATTTAAAGTTTTTCTATGCCGACATTCGTTGGCACATCACATCGGTTTACATATAACAAAAAAACAACTTGTAAGCTTTATAGAGAACTGTTTTTAGAAATAACCATAGAAACAACAATAACCTTTAACTGATTGAGTAGATAATGAAAGTAGAACTGTGAGAAGAATGTGTGTTAACTTAAAATAATTACATGGCAAATAGAAAGAGGATTATGAATTGTGGGGGGGAGCAGGAGAGTGAGAACGGGAAGGCAGATATGGGTGTTAAAGGGAAGGGGTTGAGTGGCATGTTGGGGGAGTAGTGGAATTAGAGGGGAGCGGGCAAGTAAATAAAGGAGGATCATGAAAATGCCTGTTTGAATAGCCAGGTTTTCAGTTTTTTTTTTTAGTTTTTGTTAGCAGTGTTCCTGTGTTAGTGTAGCTGTTATAAAAAAAAATGGTATGGCCAAGTTTCTGGAAGAAAAGTCCATAAATCATTATTAAGGTGGACTTGGAGATATCCACTACTTATCCCTGGGATAAGCAGTATGGAATCTATCAACCTTTCATAATCCTGCCAGGTACTTGTGACTTGGATTGGCAACTGTTAGAAACAGGATACTGGACTTGATGGATCTTGTGTCTGACCCAATATGGCAAATCTTACCTTCTTATGTTAAAAGACCTGGATGTGCTTTGGAAGTCTGCAACTGCTGGAGTCTCACAGCTGGCAAAGAGGGCATTAATTTCAATTCATAGAAGCCATGAGTGGCACTACTGCAGACAAATTTCAAGTTGTGCTAATCAAACCCCTTTTTGTATCTGTTACCTTATGTCTAATATATGTGCATATATCTGTTTAACAGCATGATAAACTGCTGATATTGAGAGCATTTTCACCATACATGTGCTCATATACTCAGAAAGACAACATGGACTTTCTCAAGAAAATATAAAATGGATGGTTGCTCTATTTCAATGCAAAACAAAAACAACATTTCACAGTTAAAAGTTTATAACTTAGGATTTATCTTGATAAATTGCTCATTTCTGTACCAGGTGCTTTTTTCTTTATTTATAACAGTTTAAATATAATTTAAAAACAAATATGAATGGCTTTCAATTAAAAAAAATACTTTTTGCATAGTCAGAGGTGTGAAATGTATGTAAATTTTCCACATAATTGCCACAGAATCTTGAAAAATCTGCTGCAGGAAACTGGGGGAGCTTTGAATATGTGTGCGCAGTGCAGTGCAATGCTGAATGACATTTTCCACACACAAAAAGAATATTAGAAAGTTAAACAGAACCAACAAGGCTGGCAGTCTGGCAAGACTTTTCCTTAATGTGCTAACCTCATTGCCCTGCAATAGACATTCAGTGACAAAAGCACTGCTTCAATCCCCATACTCCTACCCTCCCCACCAGTGAACAGAGAATGAACAGTGCCACTGCCTCCGTTTCTTATAGTAAGTGAGGTCACTGCAGCAGAGAAGATCAGGAACAGCCCGTTATCAGTGCCAAAGCAAACTTTAAAAAAAAAAAAAAAAAAAAAAAAAAAAGTCTCTCAAAAACAGATCCTTCTCTACCATCTGCTAGAAAGGAAATAGACTTTCTTGCACATACTCAGACCCTTCAGTGGAAGATTTCAGCGCCACTTGATCCAGACGACAGCTATAGACTAAATAAAAAGATGCTTCACCATAATTTGTCCTACGTCTGGTCTCCTTGCCAACATGTCCTGCTCTCAGGAGGATGTGATGTCACACAAGAGTTGGATGCTATAATTACCTCCACTTGTTTGTTTGTGCAGTGCTCACAGTAAAGCCATACACTTGAATGGGAAACAAACAAATGAGATGAAAATTTGTTTACATTCATGGGCACCCTCCATTTGTTTTGGAGGTCCACAAATTAAATTAAAATTGACTCATTTGTTGCATTTTATCCATTTGTTTCAAATGAATGCACATCCCTAGTCTCTAATACATCTTCCAGGATCACTAATTTGTTTCAGTTCCCCTGAATCACCACTATTTATATAACAATTCTTATTAACATCCTTCTCAGTAAATACCCAAGCAAAAAATGTGTTTAGTCTTCCATTTTGGTCTTATTTTCCCCTAATACCCCTTTTACACATCGATCACCTAGTGGTCCAACCGACTCTCTCACCGCCTTTTAGCTTTGGATGCACTTGAAGGTGGTTTTATTAGTTTTTACCTCTGCAGTATGTTTCTTTTTAAAGTGTCTTTTTGTCTTATCAATGCTTTGCATCTGACCTGTCAGTGCTTTTGCTTTTTCCTGTTTTCTTCATTTGGATTCTTGTTCCATTTTTTGAAAGATGCTCTTCTGCCTACAATAATATTTCACATCACTCTAAACCAGGCTGGCAGTCACTTGGCCTTTCTTTTGTCTTTTTTAATATGTGGAATGTATCTGTTCAGGGCTTCCAGGATGGTATTTTTAAACCATGTCCACACCTTATGTAAACACAACCTTTGCAGCTGCACCTTTTAGTTTTTTTTCTAACCATTTTCTTCATTTATCATAGTCTCCCTTTTCAAAGTTAAATGCTAGAACAGTAATTCCCTTAATGTCCTCCCCTCCAGTTAAGTCAAATTTGATCACATTATGATCATTATTGCCAAGTGGCCCCATTATGTTACCTCTTGTACCAAATCTTGTATTCCACTAAGGATTTGGGTTAAAATGGCTCCCCCACTCATTCGTTCCAGGAGCAACTGCTCAATGAAGCAGTCATTTATTTCATACAGAAATTTCACTTCTTTAGCACGCACTGATGCAACATTGCGCCACTCCGTAATGGAGTAACTGAAATCTCTCGTGTTGCCAAATTTGTTAGCTTTCCTAATTTCTATTAGCAGTCTGTCCATTCTGGCCAGGTAGATGGTAATATACACCCCATTGCTATACTCTTACCCATCACACATGGAATTTCTAGCCATAAAGAGTCCATGGTGCAATTAGTCTGCTCAGGACCTTTAAATACGTTTGACTCTATGCCATCCTTAGCAAACAGCGCCAAGCTCCCCCACCAATTTGACCTACCCTATCATTGCAATATAATTTATTTCCTGGTATCACACTGTCCAGGGGTTATCCTCCTTGTAAGAGATGTGTGTACTGTGTCTCACCTGAATTGCTGGGGCTCTGCCGCAGTCCTGTGCCAGGGGTAGTGCCATTTATGAAGCTGGGACGTGGGAGGTAGAATGTGTAAGACCTTTCCTTTTCCTCGGTTTCTGATACAGATGCCTCATCTCCCTCGTCTTCTTCCTCGGCCAGTGAGTTCTCAGAAGGGTATTCAAATGTGGTCTGCAGGCTATTCTCATTGAAGGAGATCTTCATCTGTAAAGGAAAACAGAGGACAGGAGTCAGGTAGGTCAGAAGGCAGATGGCATCCTCCAAGGCCATGCTAACCTAAGAAGGTTGGATGGTTGACAAAATCTCACAGCAACTATAACACACAATGCTATACGTAAGGGACTTAAAACGAGGGAAGATAGGGAGATAGCAGACAGTAGAAAAAGACTGTATGGCCTTTCATGTTTCTAGTTTCTATGAATTAAAACAAACTAAAGGGGGGTTTGGGGAGGAACACTAAGGGAATTAGTGGGGCATGCATGATCATCTTCAAATACAAGTATGTGGAATAAACAGGCTGCAATTGGAACTCTTAGTTCAGAATCAAAATTATGATTAAACTGGTATAAATCAAGACTTGCTGGGATAATTTGCATGATTATTTATGGATATTTGATAGTCCACCTTTTCTGAACTGAAGCATTGAATAGCTTACAATCAGAACGTGCAATTTGAGAAGCGATGGGATCCAGCATGGAAAACCCATTTGTGAAAATGTTTAAGACCCAGTTGAGTATAACAATCCTTGAGGGGAGTTCTGGGCTGGAAGATGCAAGTCTTAGAGGAAGGCCTGGGTGAAAAGAAATGGCTTTGCTCTTTTTTCTAGATTTAAGGCAATATGGTTCCAGGTGCAGGGTTAGTGGATGTTTGTTCCAAATTTTTGGAAAGCATGGAGTTTCGTACAGGACAATCTCATGGAAGTCAGCAGATGGGAGGAAAGGAGAGCACTTTGGAAGGATTGGAGTTCACTTGAGCATGTGAAAGGGTAGAGAAGGTGAGAGAGGTATTCAGGGGCTTGTCAATTCAAACATTTGAAGACTGCATTGAATTTTATTCTGTTTTCCACTGGGAACCAGTGAAGCTGATGTAGAATAAGCCTGATATGATTGGTTGCTTTTGCACATACCAAAATTCTTTGAAGGAGCTGAAGACCCTTTGTGCTGTATTGGGAGAGGTCATTGTATAGGTGTTGCAGTATGCGATTCTGCTGCTGATTAGCACATGGATTACAGTGGTAAGATTGTGTCTATCTGTTCTGGGTTCAGAACGTACACTTTTATATTCTGCTGGGGGCTTGAACCTGGGGTCTACAGTGGGAGCTACCTGATGGGGTCATCATCTGCATGCACACAAAAAGACTACCTCAGGGGCTTAACCCAATGTAAACACACACACACAATTACTAGAATTATACCCAGAAGCTTATTCCACAAATACTCACATACATACTCCCAGGTATTTCTTATAGGTTTATTTAAACAATAAGAGTAAAATCAGACAATACTAAAGAACATTCCTAGATACAGTGGCTTGTAAAAGTATTCAGCCCCTTAAAAAGTAAGCAAATTTGTATGGATTACAAATGACACTCACACAGATTGTTCCAGATAGTATGTTTATTGCAAACCAGTATGCTCTTAAAGTAAATTTTCAAAGTCACAATTCATTAC
Source organism: Rhinatrema bivittatum (assembly GCF_901001135.1). Lineage (NCBI taxonomy): Eukaryota > Metazoa > Chordata > Amphibia > Gymnophiona > Rhinatrematidae > Rhinatrema > Rhinatrema bivittatum. The sequence goes on along the minus strand of NC_042622.1, from coordinate 157,281,875 downwards.
ATTTTTTTGTAAAATAAAATTAAAAACTACAAATGCTGCTTGCATAAGTATTCAACCCCTATGCTGAGGAAGCTCCAAGTTTACACAGATGAAAGATACTGCCCTAACAATTGGCCTTTACTTGTGAGTTATTAAATAGGTCATTTTTTTCTGGATAAAAGACCCACTTATTCCAGTCCCTTTGGTCAGACTGTGAATCTGAAGGAAAGCTATAAAAATGAAGACCAAAGAGCTTTCTAAGGAAATTAAAGGTAAAGTTATAGATATGCACAAGATAGGAAAAGGCTACAAAATAATATCTACATGCTTGGATATCCCAGTGAGCACTACTGGATCAGTTTTAAGCACATGGAAGCTGCATCCTACCAGCCAGACAATGCCTACGTCGTCACTCAAAACTCAGCATCAGATAAAGGAGGAGAACTGTGAGGGAAGCCACAGAGAGGCCAACAATCATTTTGAAGGACCTACAAGTGGCTGAGACTGGAGTTAACGTGCAGTCAACCATATCAAGAGCTCTGTAAACTGGCCTGCATGGGAGAGAAGCTAGAAAGAAGCCATTACTGAACAAAAACTATATCAAAGCACATCTGGAGTTTGCCAGAAAGTATGAGAGTGACTCAGCTAAAATATGGGATAAGGTTTTATGGTCAAATGAACCAAAAATGGAGCTTTTTGGCCAAAATTCAAATGCTGTGTGTGGTGCCCATTCCTCAACAAACACCATCCCAAAAGTAAAATTTGGGGGCGGCAGCATCATGCTGTGGGGATGCTTTTGCTCAGTGGGCATCTTGTTAAAATGGAAGGATGGTGCAATATACAGGGAGATACTGCAAGCAACCTGCTTCAGTCTATTAAAAAACTAAAACTTAGGAGAAAGTTCATCTTTCCGAAGGACAATGATCCCAAGCACAAGGTCAAAGCAACACAGGAGAGGTTGAACACCACAAAGTTGAATGTTCTACAATGGCCAAGTCAAAGTCCAGATCTCAAGCCAATCGAGAATCTGTGGCACTATTTGAAAATTGAGGTCATCCAACCAACCTGAACAACCTGGAGCAAGTCTGCCAAGAAGAATGGGCAAAAATCATTCCCAAATAGCGTGCAAAGTGTGTGTGTGTGTGTGCGCGCATGTGCATATGTGCATGTGTGCGCGTATATACACACACACACACATATATATAAATTATTGTAAAGCTTGTTGCTATGTTACGTTAAATTGTGAACCGAGGTGATGTTTCTAACGTGCCCCGGTATATAAAAAATCTTTAAATAAATAAATAAATATACACACATACATATATACATTCATATACAGCAAAGCTTACATTTCCAAAGGATCAGTCTACTCTACCACATCCAGGAAGTGATCTACCCTCTCTAGCTATATCTGTCAGTTCAGTACTCACTTCCTGTCCCTCTGCCAGTTATACCCTAGCTGTATATCTGAAACTATGCTATGAGAAATGCATGCAGTGTTCCCAAAATACAGTCTGGTCTGTCTCTTGCAATTGACCCCTTCACATCAGATTCTATGCACCTGGTGTTTACTATTTATTCTCTCAGTAATTACAATCATGTGATGTGTGGGTGTGAGAACTTTAGTATTGAGGAAAGATACTTTAAGATAACATGCGAATATTTTCTAGGTTGTTCGAGTGGGATTTATAGTAGAAATGTTTCTTTTTATATGCTTGGTATGACCGAGTATGACTGGATGTGTGATGTGTGGTTTAAGCCCCTTGCAGTGTATTTGTTATTGATGATATTATGGTAGCAGAAATTTAAGATTAAAGTAATTTATGTTTTTGTAAATCTGGGATACATTGAATGAGTGTTTAGTAAGGCATAAAAGTTTGATGAATATTGTATGATACATTATTTGTTTTCTTTGTATTTTGATGTATGGAAACCTCGTGTTTTTTTGTTTTTAAACAATTTGATAAACTCTTTACTCGTGTAGCTGCTCTTTTAAGTTTTTTCCTAGCCAGTTTCCTCATTTTATCATATTGCCCCTTCTGAAAGTTAATGCTGTTGCAGTAGATTTTTTTTAGGGTTCTCCCTCCAGTTATTAGGTCAAATTTGACCATATTCTAATCACTATTGCTAAGTGGCCCCAACACTGTTACCCCATGCACCAAATACTGTGCTCCACTAAGGACTAGGTCTAAAATAGTTTCCTTATTATAGAAACATAGAAATAACGGCAGAAGATGACCAAACGGCCCATCCAGCTGCCCAGCAAGCTTTCACACTTTTTTTCCCCTCATATTTATCTGTTACTCTTGGCCCTTATTAGTAACATTTTGGTTCTAGTTACCTTCCACCCCCGCCATTGATGAGGAGCAGTGCTGGAGCTGCATCAAAGTGAAGTATCTAGCTTAATTGGTTAGGGGTAGTAACTGCCACAATAAGCAAGCTACTCCCACGCTTATTTGTTTACCCAGCCTGTGCCATTCAGTCCTGGTTGATGTCTGAATATAAATCCTCTTTTCCTCTTTCCCCTCTGCCGTTGAAGCAGTGAGTTGCACTGGATATGTATTCCAAGTTATACAAAGTTTATACAAAGTTTTAAGATAAAGGGATGGGGGGAGGTGATTGTGTTTGAGAGAACAGTGAAAACACAGAGGGAGACAAACAGCAAAATTTGCAGCTATTGAAATCCTAAATCTGGTAGTGATGTTTCATGCTCCTGGTTAGTTCTGTAATGATCATAAAGTCACTGATGAGGTGGTCTAGACTGGAAAATGAGACTATACACAGATACAGAAACTGATGAGGGAAGATAGAGGGGAAACAGGGGCAACAAACAGATTCCAAACCTGCTGAGGGCAGCAATAAGGGCAATAAATAGATCTAGTCTTTAAATGCTATGAATCTTGCCAGCTCCATGTGTTTCCCCATCTGAATCGGATGCCTTTCCTAATGAGCCTTATCGATTTTACCTCCCTTTGCTTCTGTCCTAGACACTGGACAGTGTGTAGCAGCTCAGATAAAGCACTTTATGGTAGGAACCTAAACATTATGGAGTCTCAGATAAGGACACACCAGAGCCCAAAGCAAACCATCAACTCAAACACCCACTATTCAAAAAGCACTTTTGCAGACAGTGCACATTCTACAGAGCAGACCTGACAATAATTCTCACTCTAATTCTAAATTGGATTTGACATCCCACAAATTGTTTTGGGGACACCTAATCTGTTTGCACAGGAAAATACCCTGTTACATAGCTGGAACTTGCTCTCCATTCTCACTAAGGAAAAAGCCAGCAGTGCCCATACTAAAATATATAAACATAACTATGTTAAGATATACTAAATAACCCTCTCAAAAACCATCTTACCATTCATCCATTTAATAAGCAACCCGACAACCACAAAATCCAACCACCTACTAAATCCCCCAAAAACTTCCCTAAGGCCAATGCTTTGAATCACACTTCGAGATTCTGATGGCTATGCATAAAATAAACTGATAAGGGGGGGTGGGGGGAGTTATTTCCTAGGTTCTCACAGGACAAGCAGGATGGTTGTCCTCACAAATGGTTGTCCTCACAAATGGGTGACATCGAGGATGGAGCCCACCACGGAAAACTTCTGTCAAAGTTTAAACAGAACTTTGACTGGCCCCTACTGGGCATGCCCAGCAAGGCACTGACCCTGCAGCCAGCAGGGGTCTCCCTTCAGTCTTCTTTTTTCCGCGCAGCAGTTGCCACGCGGTGAAAGGAGCTCTCTAACCACGTTCCTGACAGGAATTTGGAAATTAGTTTCCTAAGAAAATTTGCCCCTCAGGGGTCTCCCTTCGACAAATTTTTAGACATCTTACGGAACCCGGTAAGTTTTTTTGCCTTTTTTCCATCGACTACCGTCGATTTTGGCCCTTGAGGCCTGTTGGCACTTACCGATCCCCAGCCTAAATTTTGGCTTCAAGCCATGGCAACGGGGTTCCGCCGTTGTCCGGATTGTACCCGGACTATGTCTATCACAGACCCCCACAGGGTTTGTGTAATGTGTTTGGGTAGTGAGCATGATGTCCTGACTTGCACCAAATGTGCCTTAATGACACCTAAGGGTCGCAAAGCCAGGATGGAGAAGATGGGGCTCCTCTTCCATGCACCCACCCCAACGCCATCGATAGCATCGACGTCATCGGAACCGGCACCGTCGAAGTTGTACCATCACCGTCAACCCTCCGGTGACCGTCCGCCATCGATCGCTTCTCGGCCGTCGACTCCCGTTCCTTCCCCGGATGGGCGAGGGGACCGGACAGAAAAGCATCGCCATCGACGGCACAAGTCTCGGCCTGTCGAGGATCCACAGCCATCGACCTCTGTTCAAGCCGAGCCACCGACAAAGAAGCCGCGAACAGACCGGACATCCTCCACGTCTCGTTCGCTGGCATCGAGGAAACCCTCACCCTCCCGGGGTGAGGGGGCCGTGATCCCACCGGTTACGGTGGTCCCTCCGGCCCTGCCTCAGCCTCCCTCTCCCGTCGAGCCGGGTATGATTACCCCTGGTCTCCGGGCAGAACTGGACCGCCTGGTCCAGGAGGCCATCGAGAAAGCGATGAAGAAACTGCAACCTCCATCGGCACCGTCTCCGGCACCGGTTCCAGTGCCGCCCCCGGCACCGACACCGGCACCGGCTTCGCCACCGAGGAGAGAACCGGCCACCGAGCCGTTGATACAAGCGCTAGCACCGCTACTGAGCCGCATGGAGGCGCTCATGACGGCCCTTCCATCGGTGATTCCAGTGCCATCGACAACACCACCGTCTCCGACTGGATTCTCATCGGCAGGAGAAACACCGTTCCGGATTCCCCCTTCCGGGGTGGTTCCATCGGTGCCCTCTGGTATATCTCCACCGATATATCCTTCGATTCCATCCATTCCACGCCAGGCACCGATTCCATCGGCAGCACCGAAGCCATCGATGCCATTTCTGGTTCCACCTACGGCACCGATTCCACCTCGGTTTCCATCGATGCCTTCAGAGCCTCAGCCAGGTCCATCAGGGCTACAAGCCCCACTTGATCCCTACGATACCTGGGGTGATGATGATGATACATCTTCTGACACAGATTTGCCTTCGCCACCATCTCCTACAGAGAGTAGAAAGAGATCTCCTCCAGAGGATTTATCTTTCATTAATTTTGTGAAAGAGATGTCAGAAGTTGTACCTTTTCAACTACAATCTGAAGCTGATGACAGACACCAGATGATGGAACTCCTTCAATTTCTGGATGCTCCAAAGATCATCGCTTCCATCCCTATACACCAGGTGTTTGTGGATCTGCTCAAGAAAAACTGGGAATCTCCTTCATCAGTTTCACCAGTTAACAAAAAAGCTGACTCCACCTACCTTGTCCAGTCAGCGCCAGGTTTCCAAAAACCTCAACTGGATCATCGCTCTGTTGTGGTTGAGTCCGCGCAGAAGAAGGCCAAGCGTCTTAAGCCACACTCTTCTACCCCACCTACCAGGGATAACAAGTTCCTAGATAGTGTTGGACGGAAAGTCTATCATGGAGCTATGTTGATTTCGCACATAGCTTCATATCAACTTTACATGACTCAGTACAACAGAGCCATCCTTAAGCAGATGCAAGACTATGCTGACACGTTGCCGGACCAATACCAACCGCAGCTTCAAGCCCTTCTTCACAAGGGATTTGAGGCAGGGAAGCACGAGATCAGGACTGCCTACGACATATTCGATGCTTCCACAAAAGTTTCAGCCACAGCCATTTCAGCCAGACGTTGGGCTTGGTTAAAGTCATCCAACCTTCGCCCAGAGGTCCAAGATCGTCTTGCTGATTTACCCTGCTTAGGCGACAATTTGTTTGGAGAGCAAATTCAGCAGATCGTGGCAGAGTTAAAAGACCACCATGAGACGTTGAAACAACTCTCATCTGTCCCACCTGAGCTGACTTCCAAGCAACCGCAAAAGAAGGACTCTAAGAAGTCATTCTTTCGACCGCGCCGTTACTACCCTCCATCGGCCAGGCCTCGTCCAGCTCGATCCTCTACTAGGCCTCAGCCGCATCAGCCTAGGAAACAAAGGCCTACTGTAGCCCCTCCTCCTGGGCCTGCGGCGGGCCTTTGACTCCCCTGTAGGGAACACATGCCAAACCCCTCTTCCGGACATCCCTGTAGGAGGTCGACTGTACCATTTTCTACAACCTTGGTTGCAGATCACCTCAGATCAGTGGGTGCTCTCAATTATCGCACAGGGTTACCACCTCAACTTCATAACTCTTCCGGCAGACTCCCCGCCTCTTCAAGTGTGGAGTCTATCCACCCATTTGGCTCAATTACAACAGGAAGTATCTCTTCTTCTGCAATCAAATGCTATAGAACCCGTTCCTCCCTCTCAACGAGGCAAGGGATTCTATTCCAGATACTTCCTCATACCAAAGAAATCAGGGGGACTACGTCCCATTTTGGACCTTCGAGCCCTCAACAAATACCTTCAAAAAGAGAAGTTCAAAATGGTAACCCTAAGCGCGCTGCTCCCTCTGTTACAAAGAGGGGATTGGCTGTGCTCTCTCGACCTCAAGGACGCTTATACCCACATTGCGATCACACAATCCCATCGCAAATATCTGCGGTTTCTAGTAGGCCACGACCATTATCAATACCGTGTCCTACCTTTCGGTCTAGCTTCTGCCCCACGAGTCTTTACCAAATGTCTCGTAGTGGTAGCAGCATTCCTAAGGAAGGAAGGTGTCCACGTCTACCCCTACCTGGATGATTGGCTAATCAGGGCCTCCACCCATCAAATAGCTCAATCCTCCCTAAAATTGACTATTCAAACACTCCTTTCCTTAGGGTTTCTTGTCAATTACGAGAAATCTTGCTTGGTCCCGTCTCAGACCTTATCCTTCATTGGGGCAGACTTGGACACCTTACAGGCAAAGGCTTACCTTCCTCTTCAGAGGGTCCACACCCTAATATCCCTGGCTCGCCAGCTCCAGTCTCAGAACACTGCCACGGCTCGCCAGTTCCTCATTCTCCTAGGACACATGGCATCCTCGGTTCAAGTCACTCCCATGACCCGACTAGCCATGAGAGTAACACAATGGACTCTACGACACCAATGGATTCAAGCTTTTCAGCCTCTGTCCTCCATAGTCACAGTCACACAAGCGCTGCGCCTATCCTTAACCTGGTGGACGACTCAGGTCAACCTCCTTCAGGGCTTACCCTTTCTTCCACCGGATCCACAAGTAATCCTAACCACCGACGCTTCTCACATCGGTTGGGGAGCCCATGTGGACGACTTTCAAACCCAAGGGTTATGGTCCAACGAGGAAGCCGAACACCAGATCAATTTCCTGGAACTTCGCGCAATCCGCTATGCACTCCGAACTTTCAAAGATCATCTATTCCATCAGATAATCTTAATCCAGACGGACAACCAAGTGGCCATGTGGTACATAAACAAGCAGGGAGGCACAGGCTCCTTCCTTCTGTGTCAGGAAGCTGCGCAGATCTGGGCGGAAGCCCTCTCCCACTCCATGTACCTCAGGGCCACTTACCTGCCGGGAGTAGACAATGTATTGGCAGACCAGCTGAGCCGTGTCTTCCAACCGCACGAGTGGTCACTCGATCCTCTGGTAGCGACCTCTCTGTTTCACAAGTGGGGTTCTCCCCGCATAGACCTCTTTGCGTCCCCTCAGAACCACAAAGTGGACGATTACTGCTCTCTCATTCGGAGCCAGCACTCTCGGCCGAGGGATGCATTCTCCCTCAAGTGGACAACCGGTCTGCTCTATGCATTCCCTCCACTTCCTCTTGTGTCAAAGACTCTCGTGAAGCTACGCCAGGACGGGGGAACCATGATCCTGATAGCACCTTACTGGCCACGCCAAGTATGGTTTCCAATACTCCAGGATCTCTCCATCCGCAGGCACATTCCTCTGGGAAAGGACCCGCATCTGCTCACTCAAAACGACGGATGCCTCCTCCATCCCAACCTCCAAGCCTTGTCCCTGACGGCATGGATGTTGAAAGGTTAGTCCTTCAGCCTTTCAACCTTTCAGATTCCGTTTCTCGGGTCCTGATAGCTTCACGAAAGCCTTCCACAAGAAAGTCTTACTCATACAAATGGAAAAGGTACACATCATGGTGCACTTCTCAGTCCCTTGATCCCCTTTCCTGTCCAATCTCCAACTTCTTGGACTATTTATGGCATCTCTCTGAATCAGGTCTTAAAACCTCTTCTATCAGAATGCATGTCAGTGCGGTAGCCGCCTTCCATAAAGGTGTACAGGGTGTCCCTATTTCAGTACAACCCCTAGTAACCCGTTTTCTTAAAGGCTTGCTCCATCTGAAGCCACCCTTACGCCCTCCGGCCCCATCTTGGGACCTTAACCTGGTTCTTGGTCGTCTAATGAAACCTCCTTTCGAACCTCTGCACTCCTGTGCGTTAAAGTATCTCACATGGAAAGTGTTATTCCTTTTGGCTATCACTTCAGCTCGCAGGGTTAGTGAATTGCAGGCCCTAGTTACCTATCCGCCTTACACTAAGCTCCTGCAGGACCGGGCGGTACTCCGCACTCACCCTAAATTTTTACCTAAGGTAGTTTCTGAGTTTCATATTAATCAATCCATCATACTACCTATCTTTTTTCCCAGGCCCCACTCCAACTCTGGAGAGCAGACCCTGCATACCCTAGACTGTAAACGAGCTCTAGTTTTTTACCTAGACCGTACAGTTTCCCATAGGAAGAGCACTCAATTATTCGTCTCTTTCCATCCTAATAAGTTGGGACAACCTGTGGGTAAGCAGGCTCTTTCTTCCTGGTTGGCGGACTGCATTTCTTTTTGCTATGAGCAAGCTGGCATTCCTTTTCAAGACCGTGTTAAAGCACACTCTGTGAGGGCCATGGCGACGTCAGTGGCACACCTTCGATCGGTGCCGCTTCCTGACATCTGCAAAGCTGCAACCTGGAGTTCTCTCCATACCTTTGCAGCCCATTATTGTTTGGACAAGGCTGGAAGACAGGACTCCATCTTCGGCCAGTCTGTCTTGCGTAACCTTTTTCCAACCTGATGTACCAACACCCTTCCACCTACCCGGTTGGGTGCGGATGCCCTTTCCCAAATTTCTCCTCACTTATTGTGCCTGCTGCACACCGTTGGGTACATTTGGTGCAATTCGGGACATCCTCAGCTCGGTACTCACCCATTTGTGAGGACAACCATCCTGCTTGTCCTGTGAGAAAGCAAATGTTGCTTACCTGATGTAACAGGTGTTCTCACAGGACAGCAGGATGTTAGTCCTCACGAAACCCGCCCGCCTCCCCGCGGTGTTGGGTTCGTTTTATTCTTACTTTCTAGGCACTGCCTGTAGCTTTGAAAATCAGACTGAAGGGAGACCCCTGCTGGCTGCAGGGTCAGTGCCTTGCTGGGCATGCCCAGTAGGGGCCAGTCAAAGTTCTGTTTAAACTTTGACAGAAGTTTTCCGTGGTGGGCTCCATCCTCGATGTCACCCATTTGTGAGGACAACCATTTGTGAGGATTAACATCCTGCTGTCCTGTGAGAACACCTGTTACATCAGGTAAGCAACATTTGCTATACTGTGAGCTGGCCATTAAAGCATGAGTTCTCAATTTAAAGTTTCATTATTGGCCCATCAGTATTTAGGGTTAATTATGTTTAGTTTACATTTTGTAACAATACATTTCATAAAACAAAAATGTAGTTTTCTTTTAAACTGTTGTGAGCCACTTAGTGCAATCCTCTGGATTGATTAGGTGGTGTATAAATGTAGAATATTCTCCAGCAGAGAAAAAACTCAGAACTATGTATATGGAAAACACAAATAAATAGTTCAACTGCATGCATAATGCTGACACTGCAGAACAGTTAACAAGGGAGTGTTGCTTTGCTGGAGGCTCTATCCTAGTACTTACACTGCAGTGCTGTATTACTGTACTCTAGTTACCACCAATGCTCCGTGATTAACCATGTTGCATCATTACCTGTCACAGGAATGCAGATGAAGCCTGTGTGAGGAGGATGCTGTTGCAAATATAAGATGAAAAGTGGGATTCCCAGGAATCTATGATAATACACAATATAGAAACATGATAGCAGAAAAAGGACATACAGCCTAACTAGTTTGCCCATCCACTCCAACTACTCAGCTTTAGGATCCCTACCACTCTCTCAGAAATCCCCTTTTATCCCATACTTTCCCGAATTCAGATACAGCCTCTACAGGAAGGCTGTTCTACACATCTACTGCCTTCTTTGTAAAGAAAGATTTCCTAAGATTACTCTTTAGCCTATCTGCTTTCACCCCCATCTCATGATCCCCTCATTCTAGAGCCTCCTTTCCTTTGAAAAAAACCTCTCTCCTCTGCAGGGAAACTTTGAAGGCTGGGAACGACAGGCAGGTTAATCGGACCTCTCTGGTGAACAAATTAATGGAATTGCTGCTACAATAGAGGATATTGCAGTTTCTGGAATCCAATGGATTGCAAACTCCAAGGAAGCATGGTTTTAACCAGAAGTAGGTCTGGTCAAACGAATTTGATCAATTTTTTTGATTGGGTAACTAGAGAGCTGGATCAGGGGACCGCGCTAGATGTACTGCACTTGGAATTCAGTCCGGCCTTCGACACGGTTCTGCACCCTTGAATGACTGAATGGGTTAGAAACGAACACTTTACCACAGCACTTACTCATACTGACATAAAAACTCAAAGGCGCTAAACACAGAGCAGACAGCCAACTCCCTCTGTAATGGTATCAGCATCACAGTTTCTAGCTAGCTTTACCATCATCCCAGGTCTTATCTTTTTGCACATTTGTTAACATCTTGCCTAACACACATGAAATAAAATAAGCAGATTCTTTTTTACTATTATTTTATTATTTGTCTCGATTGTTTGTACTATGCATTTGCTTTGTGTGTGTAATTTTACCACCAGCCCCAAACTTTGGAGGGTGCGGGCTAGAAATAATTTTAAATAAATAAAATGACAGAGTGAACTCCCATTTACCACTGCCCTTTAAGGAGGGGGGCATTACTAGCAATATGCTACAGGGATTGGTCCTTGGACCAGTTCTTTTTAACATTTTTGACTTTGATGAAGGATTGTCGGAAAAAGGTTTATCTTTTCGCCACCGATACCAAAATCTGCAACGGGGTAGACATCAAGGAAGGTGTGGAAAACATGAGGGATCTAGCAAAGCTTAAGAAATGTCTAGGGTCTGGAAGCCAAGATTTAATGCTACATAATAAAAACCCAAGGAAGAGGTACAGATTAGGGGGTGAAATTCTTCTGAGCATGAAATGGCAGGATCTGGGAGTGATTGTATCTGATGATTTTAAGGTGGTCAAACAGGTGGATAAAATGATGGCAAAATCCAGAAAAATGCTTGGCTGCATAGGGAGAGGAATAGCCAGCAGAAAAGGAAGGTGATATTGCCCCTGAATAGGTCTCCAGTGAGAACTCATTTGGAATACTGTTTACAATTCTGGAGACCGCATCTTTAAACGATATAAACTTGCTGGATTCGGTCCATAGGATGGCTACTACATGTATTGAAAGACAGTCCAAACTGGGGCTTATTTACATTTAAGGAGAAGATATAATGATACTCTTGGATACTATTATACAAATATAATCAAAGGACTGTAAAGTGATCTTGCATCAGTTACTCTCAAAGCATAAATCCTTGTTTTGATTGTAAGGAGCAACAGGATTTCATCGCCTTCAGAGGAAAGGATTTTGTGAAATTATGGAATATTTTGGCAACAGAAAAGCTACATGAAATCAATTCAATAGTAAATTGGATAAAGTCAGGCATTTGGCCAGCACAGATGCAGCCTCTTTAGAATCCACCCCACCTCTTCAAGGATGTACAGTTTTTCTTTGGTCTCAGCCATCACTGGTAATAATCCTTAATTAACACAGAGTAACATTTACAGGTAAACACCGATCAACTGCTGGGCTCTTGCATTCTAGAATGGGATTGTCATTTCTCTTCCTTCTGTATAGGAAAGGGCTCTACCAGACAGACAGGCTACTACCATCCTCAGCCAGCAAGGGGAAACATAAGTTCCCTGTACGTACTAGGATCAGTCCAGACTGTGGGTTATGCTCCCATTCCAGCAGGTGGAGTCAGAATCAAAAGCTCGAGGGGAGGTCCTATATGACCTCACACCTTGTGCCTCAATCCTCAGTATCTTCTGACTCCAGCAGGTGTGAGCAGCATCACAGGTTTTTAGGTTTTAGGCCTTATTTCCTGTATTTTTGAGGAATCAAGAATTAAAAAAAAAAAAAAAAAAATGTAATAGTTCTTTAAATCTTAGTGGGATAATTGTTGGGTAGAGAGGAACTTGCTGACTAACTGTCTCTCTGTTCCTTTCCCCTAGTCGTTTCTCACTGTCGTTTTTGGTAAGTGTTTAAAAAAAAAAAAAAATTTCTTTCAGGTTTCCCTCTTGCCAGTTTTCTCGGCACTGGAGGACGACGACATTTGTTGTTTTTCAGTCAGTTTTTCTGACTGCTACCTTTCAAGACACCCCTTCCTCCCCCTTCCTAACTAATTTGTTTTTGTTTACCGACCTGCGGCCCCGCGACGCAACATTCCCTGGGGCCGCCGGCTTCTGGGAGGTCCTTTCCCCGGCAGCTATCTCGGTTGGTAGGAGGGGGGTCGAGGGTTTTTCGGCCGTTGGTTTTCAGAGCGCCGGGGTTCTTTTTCTTCAACTGCCGCGCCGCCTAGTTTCCTGCCTCTCAGAGAGAAGGGGTTTTCCCTTCTCATGCCGCGAACGTCGGCTTGTTCGATTTGTGGCCGTTTGGGGAGCCCCCTCTCCACTGAGGGACTGTGCTCTGACTGCGTTCATACCGATATGGTAGACGCACCGGCTGGAGATGGCACAGGAAATTTAACGGAGGAGAGCACTTGTAAGCAGCGGCAGGCCCCGTTCCCGCTAAGTGCGGGAACGGCGGCCATTTTGTTTTCGGAAGATGAGGCTGGAGTCTCAGACTGTGAGGAAGAGAAGGATCCTATTCCTTTACAGACTCCTGTTTTGACGACCACAGGGGCCCAGGGACAACATCTTACTCTTGGGGGACTCCCTGGGGGAATTCCTCCGGGTTTACCAGGATTTTCCCCGGAATTCATCATCCTGATGCATCGCGCCTTTTTGCAAACCAGCGGTCAGTCTTTGTTATCTCCCTCGGAGCCTCCTCCTGCCAAAGTTCCACGTATAGATCCCTCACTAGGGGGTCCTTCCTTACAGGGTTCAAACCAACCGATAGCTACGGCGCAGATGCCACTCAGACCTCTTTCGGGTCCGTCTCAGGGATCTCCAATAGTCCCAGGGGGGGATGTCAATCCAGATTCAGCTGGTGATGATCTTTCTCTCTCAGTGCAGGTAGAGGGAGACGATCAGAGGGTGCTACGCATCTTCCAAGCGGATGAGTTAGAGAGCCTCATTCCATATATTCTCCAGGAAATGGACATTGATCCCCCCCCGGATCCAATGCCTTCGGATCCCAAGGTAAGGAGAGGGGACCCTCTCCTTGCGGGGCTTCGGCCCTTGGCAAAAGCGTTTCCTACGCACCCCAGCTTTCTACAACTCATTTCCAGGGAGTGGGATACACCAGAAGCCTTCCTCAGGGTAAGCAGAGCCATGGAGAAACTGTATCCTCTCCCGATGGATTTTCTGGATCTTTTAAAGGTACCGGCAGTTGATTCTGCGGTCTCGGCGGTTACAAAGAGCACCACCATTCCAGTTACTGGTGATACGGCTTTAAAGGACCTACAGGATAGGAAATTGGAAGTCTACCTTAAGAGGATTTTTGAGGTTTCGGCTCTCGGAGTTCGGGCTGCCATTTGTACCGCCCTCGCGCAGAGGGCTGGCTTACGTTGGGTACAACAACTCCTCACCTCTCAAGATCTTCCTGCCGCCAAGGCTCATCAGGCAGATAGATTAGAGTCCGTGATGGCATACGGTGCGGACGCACCGTATGACCTTCTCAGGGTTCTCTCTCGATCAATGGTGGCGGCTGTTTCGGCCCGCCGTCTCCTATGGCTCCGCAACTGGTCAGCAGATTCCTCTTCCAAGACACGTCTCGGTTCATTGCCTTTTAAGGGCAAGTTCCTTTTTGGTGATGATTTGGACCAGATAAATCTCTGAATGAGAACGCGGTACATAAGCTTCCGGAGGATAGACCCCGGTCAGCTAGATCATTCAGTTTCTCTAGAAACCGTTCCCGGAACCAGAGGCGCTCTCGAACGAACAGACAACAACCGATATCGAGGACTCCCTCCTACCGCTCACAAGGATGGAATCGGTCCTTTCGAGGGCGACGTCCGGGAAGAGAGACTACAGCTCCCCGCTCAGCCTCCAAGCCAGCGCAATGATGCCAAGTTAGCCCGCGGGCTGATCCCGCGGGTGGGGGGCCGGATCTCTCTCTTTTACGAAGCGTGGTCCAGAGTCACCACGGACCAGTGGGTCTTGGACATATTAAAACAAGGTTACGCGTTGGATTTTGTCCGCGCCCCCAAAGACAGATTTCTTTTCTCCCCTTGTGTTTCGCTTCACAAACAGCAAGCCGTACGCCAGACTCTACAACGCTTGCGGGCCCTAGGGGCAATAAGGCCAGTATCCGTCACCGAGTTGGGACGAGGTCAATACTCCATCTACTTCGTAGTACCCAAGAAGGAGGGCACTTTTCGACCCATTCTGGATCTCAAAACCGTCAACAGAGCGCTTCGGGTCCCACGCTTCTGCATGGAAACGCTCAGATCGGTGTTAGCTGCGGTCCATCGGGGAGAATTTCTAGCCTCATTGGACTTGACGGAGGCGTACCTCCATATTCCGATCCATCCGGATTTCCAAAAGTATCTGCGTTTCAAGATACTGGGACAGCATTTCCAATTCAAAGCGCTGCCTTTTGGCCTAGCAACGGCTCCTCGAGTATTTACGAAAGTAATGGTCGTAGTCGCAGCGGCACTTCGCCGGGAAGGGATCCGGGTGCACCCGTATCTAGACGACTGGCTCATTCGGGCAAAGTCCCAAAGCCAGGGGGTCCAGGCTGTGGACCGAGTAGTGTCCTTGCTTCAATCGCTGGGCTGGATAATCAACTACGACAAGAGCCACCTAACACACTCTCAGTCAATAGACTTTCTGGGCGCTCACTTCGACACAAGGGAAGGAAAGGTGTTCTTGCGTCCAGAACGGGCGCAATCATTGAGAGAGCAGGTTTTTCGATTCTTGACACTCCAAGTCCCAACAGCCTGGGATTACCTCCAGGTTCTGGGAACGATGGCCTCCACGATAGATCTTGTACCTTGGGCGTTTGCGCACCTCCGACCTCTACAGAAGGTGCTGTTATACCGGTGGAAGCCAGTATCTCGAGATTACAGTGCGATTCTGCCAATTCCCCCAGCGGCGAGACTCAGTCTCCGTTGGTGGCTGGATCCTCGCTCCTTGGCTCGAGGAGTTTCTTTGGAAACGCCGGACTGGTTGATGGTTACTACAGATGCCAGCCTCTCAGGTTGGGGGGTGGTATGTCAATCGAGTTCCATCCAAGGCATTTGGACGAAGGAACAGAAACAGTGGTCCATCAACCGGTTGGAGACAAGGGCAGTACGTCTTGCTCTACAGGGATTCCTTCCGCTGGTTCGTCGGCGAGCAGTCAGGATCCTCTCAGACAATGCAACTGCAGTATCGTACATCAACCGTCAGGGAGGCACAAGGAGTCGCCTGGTCGCGTGGGAAGCGGAAAAGTTAATGCAGTGGGCGGAGCGACACTTAATCCGCTTAGCGGCCTCTCACACTGCAGGTATAGACAACGTACAGGCGGATTTCCTCAGCCGTCAACATCTGGATCCAGGAGAGTGGGAACTCTCCAGGGAAGCGATGTTTCTGATAGAGAGGTGTTGGGGTCGTCCTCACGTGGACCTCATGGCCACTGCCAAAAACGCAAAGGCTCCGCGCTTCTTCAGTCGCAGGCGGGAGCACGGTGCGGAGGGAGTAGATGCCCTGGTACTTCCGTGGCCCAAACAGGTCCTCCTTTATATTTTTCCCCCGTGGCCCCTGGTGGGGAGAGTGCTCCGTCGGATAGAGAATCACCCAGGACCGGTAATTCTGGTAGCTCCAGAGTGGCCAAGGAGACCGTGGTTCGCGGATCTTCATCTAGCTCGCGAGGGACCGATTCGTCTCGGACACATTCCTCGACTTCTAAAGCAGGGGCCCATATTTTTAGAGAGGGCAGATCGCTTCTGTCTTGCGGCCTGGCTTTTGAGAGGCGCAAGCTGAGGCGTCAAGGATATCCAGAAGCGGTTATTTCCACCTTATTGCGGTCTAGAAAGTCTTCCACCTCCATTACCTACGTGCGGATATGGAAGGTTTTTGAGGATTGGTGTGTGACCCGTTCCATTTTTCCGGGTCGCGCCTCAGTGAATCAGATTTTAGCTTTCCTCCAGACCGGACTTGAGATGGGTCTTGCCTATAACTCCCTTCGAGTGCCGGTATCGGCGTTGGGAGCATTGTTGCAGTCTGGTTCTCTCTCGTCGCTGTACTCTCACCCGGATATCCTCCGTTTTCTCAGGGGTGTACGTCATCTGAAACCTCCTTCCAGATCACCCTGTCCGTCTTGGAGTCTTAACTTGGTGCTCGAGGCTCTCGGAGGTCCTCCATTTGAGCCTTTACGGGGGGCCACCACCAAAGACCTCACCTTAAAGACTACTTTTCTTGTGGCCATAAGTTCCGCGAGACGTATCTCGGAACTTCAAGCTTTGTCTTGCCGAGAACCTTATCTCCGTTTTTCGGATGACGGAGTTTTCCATACGGACAGTACCTTCTTTTCTCCCAAAGGTGGTTTCTTCTTTCCACTTGAATCAGTCGGTAGAACTCCCTTCCTTCTTACCGTCAGATTCCAGACAGCTCCGTAGTCTGGATGTAAAGAGATGTCTAATGCAGTACTTGGCATCCACTAATGACTTCCGTCTTTCAGATCATCTTTTTGTTCTATGGTCGGGCCCCAGAAGGGGTCACATGGCTTCTAAAACAACCATCGCCCGATGGCTCAAGGGGGCAATTGCTGCTGCATATATAGGAAAGGGGCGCCCTCCGCCTATAGGAGTTAAGGCACACTCCTTTAGGGCGCAAGCTGCTTCGTGGGCAGAAAGTTCGTCCGTGTCCTCTCAAGAGATTTGCAGAGCGGCCACCTGGAAGTCCTTACATACTTTCTCTCGACACTATCGTCTGGATGTTCGTGCTCCGGGTTTCGGATCCTTCGGCGGTAGTGTTTTGAGAGCAGGGCTGTTATCGGCCCACCCGGAGTAGGGAAGCTTTGGTACATCCCACAGTCTGGACTGATCCTAGTACGTACAGGGAAAAGAAAATTATTCCTTACCTGCTAATTTTCGTTCCTGTAGTACTCAGGATCAGTCCAGACACCCTCCCTGGTGATTGGGATTTATTCAGGGATAAGCCTCTGCTCTCTAAGTCTACTCCTTTTTTCTTCTCCTAATCTAGCCCTGGGGCTCCAGGGCTCATTGTTTCACAGTTTGGTTTACAAGTTCCATGTTGGAGTTGTTTTATCAGTTTTTTAATCTTCGTTCATTCTTGTTGAATAAGTGTTATTCTTGATTCCTCCGTCTCTTCTCTTTGGCTTTGTAAGTCTAGTTACTGAGGATTGAGGCACAAGGTGTGAGGTCATATAGGACCTCCCCTCGAGCTTTTGATTCTGACTCCACCTGCTGGAATGGGAGCATAACCCACAGTCTGGACTGATCCTGAGTACTACAGGAACGAAAATTAGCAGGTAAGGAATAATTTTCTTATGGGGTCAGAGAGCAGGACGCTGCAATTCAGACCGACACTAAAATCAAGAGCTAACAGGAACTTGGCTGCACCCTCTAACTCCCAGTCTCTGGCTATGGCCAAGAATCAGTCCTTTCATGTTATCTGGATATCATCACAAATTATTAGCCATGGCCAAAATTACATTTGCATGTCTAGCACAAAGTCTTTCCAAAAGTAACGCACCAAGTTTTGCACAGATCAGCTCAATTAACCCTTGGAAAGCCAGTTTCTTGAGAAAGCATCAGATTGAGTAGCCTCAATGGCTGAAATTCAAACCCTTCTTTACAAGCAAGTGCTGGGACTCTTCAGGAGTATCCTGCACCCCTAACACAGCCTCAGCCAGGAAGAACAGAGCCACAAGCCAGCAGTGTTAAGACTATGGCTGCTACGCAACCGCCTCACCACCAGAGGTCCCCCATGAGCATGTTCCCCTGGCTGGCCCAGTCCGCCCTCCTTGTCTACTCTATGTTTCTGACTTCCTTTATAACCCTGTCTAGCATTTCCCTCAGTGCTTCGGCATCGAGCTCGTCTGGGCTCCCTGCTCTAGCCTTCTGCCTCCTACTCCTGCCAAGTGACAGAACACATGATGGCTTTGTGAAGAGCACTCTATCCATGATCCCATTAGGTTGACATCTACCACATAGTGTGCTGAAGCTAAGGAGAAACTTGCCCACCAATGAGATCATAGTGCAATAATCAATGGATTCTTTGCTTAATTTCTTTAAAGTACATGTGTGATAAGGGTTTAGTGCGCAGGATGAATTAAGGAATAAGTAATGGCAGTTGATTCGGACAGAAAGGGAACTCAAATTCCTCCCAATAAATTGGCATATCTGTCATTTGAATGTTAGGTATGGTATCGGAAAGTGTTACAGATGGTTTGATTTTTCAGAAAAAATGACTGGGAAAATGTTTCACAGCTTATTGCTGGGGTTGTTCTCAGAGGTTAGATAATCAGATGCCCTTGTGAGATAGCAACCTTGGTTAAATAAAAGACTGGAAGAATTCCCTACAGCTTGAATGTTCTTATAATAATCTTTCTTGGCCACTTTGATACATTTTCTGCATAGACTACAACTTTCTATGCATATTTATTTTAATTTACTTTCTTTTTTAAATCGGTACTGGATTGAGATTTTCGCCAGCTTAGCATAAGGTTTTTTGGATTTCCTTGACTCCATGTTAACCAGAGGGCAATAACAATGGTGCTAATGTGGCCACAGCAGAAGAAATGGTATCATGCCAGTTTAGGACCAGTTCATCTGCTTAAAATGCAACAAGACATTAAGTTTCAGTAAAACTAATTCAGAAAGTTGATCATAAGTTGGCTCATTCACAATTTGCTCAAATGTTATTTTTACTAAGCCTTTTTCTTTTCCTTTTATGTTTTAGAGTTTAGTTAAATTATGATTGTATTTTTAAGTTTTATTTAGATATTTGATTTTATTTTAGTATTATATTATTTTTAATTGATTGATAAGATTTTAATTTCTATTTTATGTGAACTGTTGTGATGGCACCCCAAAAGACGGTATAGAAAAATTGACAAATAAATAAATACATCCTAAAGATGACATGGCAGTTTAAAAAAAAAAAATCCTGACAAGTATTGGAAAGTAGAACTTTGTCAACATATATACTGTAATCACCTACAACTAAGGCAGTGTTTAGATCAGCTTTTGCTAAGATTAAATGTCTCAATAAATGAAGAAAAGTCATACGCTAAAAATCCAGGAGGGACATGACAAACATACGTTCCAAAGAGAAGCCGATACAGGAACATCTCATAAGAATGATTCATTTGCAGATCAATCTGCTTTAAATTAATTGTGTTCTTGAATGCTACTAAAATGCCCACTCCTCTTCTATTAACAGTACGAGGCTGGGATAATATCACGTATTGGGGAGGGCATAATTACTTTACCACAAGCTAACCTGTTTCAAATAGCCATGGTTTCTGTGATCGCAAGTATGTCTGGGTTGTGTTACACAAAGGTCAAAAATAACTGCAGTCATGCCTCTAACTGAATGTGCATTTAAAAACAATACAGATGGATGAAAATGAGTATCTTCTGAATGCTTTAAGAATGGCAAGATTGGCATGAGATTACTATTATGAAATATAGCATGGCAAGGGTGTTTGATAAGCAGCCATTACTACCTTGCCTAGTTATAAACAGATATAGGCATATAGTTAGTTGAAACACATGCTTATAATACATTAAAGTTACACCGTACCAGGAAATGAATTCAACAGTATCTTCCTAGCTAATTCACCCTCCTCCACTTCATTTTTATAGCCCCCAATTGATCCTGTCAGCCTTTCCTCTCAGTGTGGCATATGCTAGTTAGAAGAAAGTATAAATGTGAGTGATTCGATAATGAGAATAGTTTTTATGTATTTTAGGGCAGATCTTAAATGCCCGGTGCATGTAAATTCTGGCCTTTACGCGTGTGGCCGGGCCTTGCTCGCACTGGGCGAATTTTCCAAGAGGCCTGGCCACGCACATAAAGGCTGGGCTTCTTGGAAGGGGAGGGCCAGGGAGCAGGCCAGGACAGTGCCATGGCTGCCGGTGTGCGCAACTTACTTCAGCTTGGGAGCTGAAGTAAGTTGCAAAAAAAGAAGAAAAAAACCAAAACCAAAAAAGGTAGGGTTTAGAGGGTGGGGAGAAGAGGGGAAGGGAGGTTAGGTAAGGAACTGGGGAAGGCCGGGATGCGTCGCTGTGCAAAAATTGCATAATTTCCCCCCTTGCGCGCAAGCATGTTATAAAATTGGCATGCCCATGTGCGCGTACCTTTAAAAATCTACCCCTTTATGTTTTATGAATTTCACTGGCAATAGCGATATTGTGGCACCTTATATACTCTATTGTAACTATTCTTTTATTGATGTTTTACTGTGAACCACCGTGATTGTGGTCAGAACAATAAGTGCTGCTACCCATCACCTATGTTCCCTCTAAGCCAGAGCTTCTCAACCGACGTGTCACGACACACTGGTGTGTTGTCAAACACCGGCAGGTGTGTCACGTCTCCCGGTGTCCCACTGCCCCGTTGTACTTTCCTTCTCCCTTTTTCCAGCCTCTGTGGGCCAATTGGAAGCCTCCTTTCGTCCTATCCCCACTGCCCAATTGGAAGCCTCCTCCCTTCTACCTGCCAGTGGGAGTAGGAAGAAGCCTTTGATTGGCCGGTGAGGCAGGCATCACATAGCCCTGGGGTGGAGTAGGATGAATGGCAATGTCAAACCCCGACAAAGCAAGGCCGGCAGGGAGCCCTTCCCCGTGGCGGTGAAAAAAGAAGGCCCGCTGGAGTAAAGCCGTGGTGGAACCGGAGCCCATCCCTGCAGGGAAGGAAGTAGTTGTTTTTGGTGAGAGGTTGTGTGTCTGTGGGTGTGAATGGGTGCCTGGGTGAGAGCTTGTGGGTGTGAATTGGTGCCTGGGTGAGAGCTGGTGTGAATGGGTGCGAGAGCATTTGTGTGTGATTGACAGCTTGTATATAAGAAAATGCCATACTGGGTCAGACAAGGGTCCATCAAGCCCAGCATCCTGTTTCCAACAGTGGCCAATCCAGGCCATAAGAACCTGGCAAGTACCCAAAAACTAAGTCTATTCCATGTTACCATTGCTAATGGCAGTGGCTATTCTCTAAGTGAACTTAATAGCAGGTAATGGACTTCTCCTCCAAGAACTTATCCAATCCTTTTTTAAACACAGCTATACTAACTGCACTAACCACATCCCTGGCAACAAATTCCAGAGTTTAATTGTGCACTGAGTGAAAAAGAACTTTCTTCGATTAGTTTTAAAATGTGCCACATGCTAACTTCATGGAGTGCCCCCTAGTCTATTATCCGAAAGATTAAATAACCGATTCACATCTACTCGTTCAAGACCTCTCTATCATATTCCCCCCTCAGCCGTCTCTTCTCCAAACTGAAAAGTCCTAACCTCTTTAGTCTTTCCTCATAGGGGAGCTCTTCCGTTCCCCTTATCATTTTGGTAGCCCTTCTCTGTACCTTCTCCATCGCAATTATATCTTTTTTGAGATGCGGCGACCAGAATTGTACACAGTATTCAAGGTGCGTTCTCACCATGGAGCGATACAGAGGCATTATGACATTTTCCGTTTTATTCACCATTCCCTTTCTAATAATTCTCAACATTGTTTGCTTTTTTGACTGCCGCAGCACACTGAACTGACTACTTCAATGTGTTATCTACTATGACGCCTAGATCTCTTTCTTGGGTTGTAGCACCTAATATGGAACCCAACATTGTGTAATTATAGCATGGGTTATTTTTCCCCTATATGCATCACCTTGCACTTATCCACATTAAATTTCATCTGCCATTTGGATGCCCAATTTTCCAGTCTCACAAGGTCTTCCTGCAATTTATCACAATCTGCTTGTGATTTAACTACTCTGAACAATTTTGTGTCATCTGCAAATTTGATTATCTCACTCGTCGTATTTCTTTCCAGATCATTTATAAATGTATTGAAAAGTATGGGTCCCAATACAGATCCCTGAGGCACTCCACTGTCCACTCCCTTCCACTGAGAAAATTGTCCATTTAATCCTACTCTGTTTCCTGTCTTTTAGCCAGTTTGCAATCCACGAAAGGACATCGCCACCTATCCCATGACTTTTTACTTTTCCTAGAAGCATCTCATGAGGAACTGTGTCAAACACCTTCTGAAAATCCAAGTATACTACATCTACCAGTTCACCTTTATCCACATGTTTATTAACTCCTTTAAAAAAGTGAAGCAGATTTGTGAGGCAAAACTTGCCCTGGGTAAAGCCATGCTGACTTTGTTCCATTAAACCATGTCTTTCTATATGTTCTGTGATTTTGATGTTTAGAACACTTTCCACTATTTTTCTTGGCACTGAAGTCAGGCTAACCGGTCTGTAGTTTCCCAGATCGCCCCTGGAGCCCTTTTTAAATATTGGGGTTACATTTGCTATCCTCCAGCCTTCAGGTACAATGGATGATTTTAATGATAGGTTACAAATTTTTACTAATAGGTCTGAAATTTCATTTTTTAGTTCCTTCAGAACTCTGGGGTGTATACCATCCGGTCCAGGTGATTTACTACTCTTCAGTTTGTCAATCAGGCCTACCACATCTTCTAGGTTCACCGTGATTTGATTCAGTCCATCTGAATCATTACCCATGAAAACCTTCTCCATTACGGGTACCTCCCCAACATCCTCTTCAGTAAACACCGAAGCAAAGAAATCATTTAATCTTTTCGCGATGGCCTTATCTTCTCTAAGTGCCCCTTTAACCCTTCGATCATCTAACGGTCCAACAGACTCCCTCACAGGCTTTCTGTTGGATATTATTCTGTAACATTTTAGTATAGCTTTACAATTATTTCTGTGTGGGGCTCTATAGCAGCTTGACTTATTCTGTTTTCCCAATAGGAAATGTATTAGTGTTTAGGGCCTGGTTTAATAGTTGTATTTCTTAGATAGGGTTGCTACTGTTTGAGTGTGTTCCATAATACAGCTGTAACTTTGTGCGGGTTAGTTTGTGTGCATTAATGCAAATCCTGAGAGTGTTAGGTGCTATATTTCTCTTTCCATTTCTCCAGGTTGCACTGCTTGCAGAGTGGCTTGTTTGGTTTTCCATTCCAGTTTCCGTCTCCATATTTATAATTTGTGGTTTTTCTGTACTTGGTGAAGGGTGTGTGACCGAGGTGAGGTATTTTACTAGCATGTAGGCATTTGTATCAATTTTATTTGTTGTGTTTTCTCAATAGGATATGCATTAGTGGTAAATTACTGTCTTTTCATAAGGAAGGCTATTGTGCCTGGTAGTAAAGGGAGTTTGTTTTGCTTTTACTGAGATGTCATCAGAACCAGAATATCTTTTTTGTATGGCGAGTTTGTACAGGGTAATGCCATAGATCTGGTCTGCACTCATTGCTGAGGGTTGAGGGGATTCCTGTGGATGCAGAGTGCATGTTTACATTTAGCCCCGTGATGGTCACATGTTCAGCGTGTCACGCATGTGAAAACCGTCTGTCAGGTGTGTCCCGGCCAAAAAAAGGTTGAGAACCACTGCTCTAAGCTAAAAGCGTGCATGGGAAAAGTTCTGCACTCGGCTGCAGTTCTCTCTCAGCTGCTGTTCACTTAGGGAAGACAGAGATTCTTCAGCTAGAAACTTCTCTCTTTCCATCTCATTAGCTGGTTTCACCAAATAAAGTGACTTGTAGTACAATCTAAAAATATTTCATTAATTTCTTTAGAAGATATCACTACTTTTCCCACATTATCCTTCAAACACCAAATGAAGGAAGCACTTGCTTTATGTTTCACAAGGCCTGCTAATAACTTACCCACCTTATTTCCGTGTACATACAGTTTAAGACAGCCTCAACACCAGGCGTCGCATGCCGAAGGGGCGCGACAAAGGGGCTCTCCCCTTTGTGCACCCCTTCGTGCAAACCTTTGTGTATATGTAAAAATTTATTTTTATGTTTCCTTTGTTAACTAAGCTGTTTCATTGTATTCGACTAAGGAATTTTTTCCTGCTTTTTCTGTTTCACTGTAAACCGGCATGATTTGCATTTAATGCAAGAATGTTGGTATATAAAAGTTAAAAATAAAATAAATAAATATAGAAGTTAAACTAAGTTACATCAAAGAGCATTAATAATTTTTGAAACATTCATAAAGACTGCTTATCTCCTGAGTTAGATGTTAAATATAATTTTTGCATTCTTAAATTTGTCAGACAGATCCAGGATGTCTAACTCCTTTTCCTTTCGTATACTATATCCTATTATCTCCCCCCTCAACACCACCTTAGCAGTCTCCCAGAACAGTACTGGTTGATTTTTATGTTAAGCATTATGATGCTTAAACTCTAACCACTTGCTTTGTATGACATTTTTTAAATTCCTTATCCTGCAATAACCATACAGGCATTTTCCAATTGCTAAGAGCAGCTTTTGATGGATTGTAATTTATCATACAGGAGACTGGACAGTGATCTGAGATTACCAATAATTCAATTTCAGTCTTGGAACATTGGGGGGAAAAAGCATCTTAGACATAAATAAGTAATCAATTTGTGATTTGGAGGGATGCAATTTAGCAATATGAATGTAACCTCTGGTGCTTAGATTAAACATTCTCCATCTACCAGCTGCAAAGATTCACAGAAGAAATTAAGCCCTCTAGAAGATTTAGCATAAGTAGTTGGATTCCTGAATTGACAATCTAATTGTGGCTATATGATACAATTCATATCCCCTCCTCATTAACTGTACTGTGCCTAAACTCATAACAGCTGTCAACAGTGTTGTAAAAATTGTCTGATCACAGATATTTGGGTCATACACTGATGCCCAAAATAGTCGGTCGTCCAAACAAAGATCCCAGGGTTATCATGAATCTCCCATTTGGGTTCACTATAGATTTCTCTTCTTTAAATTCCATCAACTTATGTATCAAAATTGCCACTCCTCTACTCTTAGATGTACTTTGGGCTGCAAATACCTGTCCTACCCACCTTTTCCTCAGCTTTGAATGTTCCTTTACATTCATGTGTCTCATAAAAAACAAAACAAAAAAAACCCAAACTATTGTACCTTTTAATTTTTGAAGGTATGAAAGGATTTTTTTTCTCTTGTTATGGGACTGCCTAAACCTGCAACATTCCTCGTTACACAGTGCCTGCAGTTTCTGTATAAATTGGTGCTGTCCTACACCACATATCAATTCTAATAATTATATGTTTTTGTCACTTACTGATTAAACTCAGTCTGTTAATATTCCTTTTATCCTTCCTCAACCTTCCTCCTCCCCACCCCATCCCTCTCCCCCAGGACCCCCAGATTTATCCACATCCCCTTCACATTTGGAGATAGGGGCATCATTCTCAGATGCGCTTGGGTGCCATCCCCCTTGTGGGGTTTTGTTTTTTTTTCCAATTTGGCACCTAAGCTGAAAGAACTCCATCTTAGGTATACATTCATCACATATCACCTCTCATTAATACGTAGACCATTCAATGAAATTTAGGAAACTCAGAACTGTGATATTAACCACTTAAAAACCTCAGTAACGTCATTACATTCTGAACGTTCAAGGATACTTCCCACAAAACCATGCTCCTTCTTTGCCATATTTACTATATAGCAGGCATTAACTAGAAGCGCCTTCTCTTGACATTTATTTATTTATTTTTTTGAAGGAAGTCAGGCTCTTCACGACTTTTCTTCAGAGTCAATAAACTCATTTAAGCCTGCTCACACTTCCTTGCTTCCCCCAACGATTTCTTTAAGAAAGCTTTTGCCGCCTCCACCGTAGCAAAATTATGCATCAAACACTCATGACAAAATCAATGCTTCTCTTGGCCAATTCACTGCATGTGGCTGACGTTAACTCATTCCATGAGTCAAGGGCTCATGGCAACAAAATACAACCATGGCTTGTGGTCTGCATTGTACAAGGCTGATTCCTACCCCTGACCCCTACCCTGAATATAATGCATTTCATTCCTCATTCATGATTTAGTGTTTGTTTCTTTTGAAACTTGCAACATGCCCAATTTTTAGAGCAGCGCCGAAACTATCCAGTAAGTGGAGAGGCTGTGCGCCCTTGCCTTAACTTTGCCTAAGGTCTAGGACAAGAAAAACAACAGGAAGGTAGCTTGAAAATAGCTGGGGATCTTTCAGTTTAATTTCGTTGTGATTATTCTCCCACTCCCCCCCACCCCCCCAATCTCCTGGGAGCCTGATGCATTTGAATGCTAGGGATGCACGATTTCTC
Source organism: Rhinatrema bivittatum (assembly GCF_901001135.1). NCBI lineage: Eukaryota > Metazoa > Chordata > Amphibia > Gymnophiona > Rhinatrematidae > Rhinatrema > Rhinatrema bivittatum. The sequence goes on along the minus strand of NC_042622.1, from coordinate 157,255,246 downwards.
CCTAGCATGTCTTTTTTAGTGCAGCAGCTCATTATAATATAGTATCGGTGGTTGTTCGTACGTTAGGAAAATGGATGCTCAATACGAGCGCCCGTTTTACAACATGTTATTGCATTGGCCCGTGTGCATGCATACTTTGTTCACAAAAAACTCCTTGCTGCATCAGGAGTCCAATGTGCCCTCAAAAATATGCACACAACTGCAGGTAAAGCTCTGTGCTGTCCTGATCATGCCTTATTACATCGGGTCCTAAGTGAATTCCTTCATGGTAAAGATATACAGTAAATTGTATATGGGAAGCTAGAGAGCCTGTTGCACCAGGAATCACATTATTACTACAGAGTGTGAGAACAAGGCCCACCCTATCAGACATTCTCTTGTCACCACAGGCAACGAAAGCAGGACCTGCCCAAATCAGAAACCACCTTGAGACTGCAGGCAGAGAGCAAGACCAACTCCACCCACAACCATCACCACAGAGAGCAAGAGCAGCATCCACCCTATCATCACAGAGAGGGACAGCAGGGCCCACTGTATCAGGAATGACTCTTGTCACCAGAAGGCATAAAGAGGACATATCCCACCAGGGAGCAAAACCAGGGCCCACCCCTCCAAGAACCACCCTAAGACAGCAGGGAGAGAGTGAAAGTCCAACTCCAGCAAACCCCACCCGGTCACTACAGAAAGGGAGTGAAGACAGGGCCCACTCTACCATGAGTAACCCTGTCACCACAACGCAGGTCATTTTTCACATCTAAAATATATGACAAGATATCACTAAAATGTGAAGTGCTTGGTTTTCACATAACTTTGGTCAGAACACGCTGCCTTAGCAAGATTATAAAAATAAGATGATGTGTTAGATATAAAACATGTCCACCAAAAACTACCCTCTCATCACAGAGGGACAAGTAAAGCCCATTCTACCAAGAATTACACTGTCACCACATAATGTTACTAGAAGGAGTGAAAGCAGGCCCAGCTGCAATAGGTGGAGTTAGCCTGACACTACAGGGCGTGAGCAGGGCATGCCTCTCAGGAACTACCCAGAGGGGACAATAGGGCCCATTCTATTGGCTATTACTAGGGGATACTTGCAGGTACTGAGTACTGGCACTTTTCCTGCCACCTGCTTGATTTGCCCTGTGGTATCTCAAAAAAACATGCAACCTCTCTTTCCAAAAAGATAGCACTCGCTATTACCCTGTAACTATAAGCCTACTAGGGACTACTCTGTTTTCCGGCAGATATCAGCCTGAGCTCACTCACACCCCTAGCCGCTCCCAGTTTGTGTGTACACACACCTCCATGAAATGCTCATCTCTGGGCATATAGCTCTTCAGAGTCTCTGTGCATATTCCTCACAGCCCAAAATACTCAACTCCACACCTGCATAGCTCAGACTCGTCTCCCTTGCTGACAAACAGGCTGCCGGTCTTAACCATGATAGATGACAGAGACAGAATCATGAACAGGGAGTGATCTTGTACCGTATGAGCTCCCCAAAGCATCAAGTACGAACAGGCAGCAGGCAAACTAGACTTCTCTCCCTCCCTAGCAAACCAGTTCCTTCTATGAACAACACTGTATAAGGAGCCTGGGGCTGCACCTGCAGTGCTGTGTACATACCCTCCTTACCTTAAAAGGTTAGACAAAGCAAAGAGCAGGGAGTGGTATCTGATGCAGAAATAGCTAGGTGGTGACAGTAAAAAGTTAAGTAGAAGGGGCCCACACTTCACCTGTCCCATCCCCAGCAGTCAGTAATCAGCCATGTGTCCCCAGCAGAGTGTAGTTAGCCCCCAAACCACCTTTCCTGAGCAGCATCTGTGATCATCCACAGCAGCCCCACAAGCAGCACATTTCTCCACTAAGCAATGACTATGACCAGCAACCACATCCTACACCCTCATCCCCATTTCCAGCAGCATGCCTGTGATCAGTCACTACTCCCCCCCCCCCCCCCCCCCAAAGCAATGCCTGTGATAAGCACCACATAGCTCACCCCCCCTCCCCAGCAGCACACCTACAATCTAAATTTTAAAACATTCTTCCTCCCATGTACCCAGCAGCAAACCTGCGCTCGGTCACCGCCCCTCTCTTCCCCAAGCAGGAGCTGTGATCAGCCACTGCATCTCCCTCACCCTAAATGACCTATGTAATCCCCCTTTACCTCTAATCATATCTTGCCCTCCTTCGTGTTTCCCTACCTAGTTTATGTAGATTCCCATCTAGATTATACAAATTGTTCAATATTTTAATAAGAACTGTCTCCAAGGTAAGCAAGATGGTAGTCTTCACACATGGGTGACATCATCGGATGGATCCCCAGTCCGGAACTTTGATCTCAAAGATTCTAGAACTTTCAAACATGCCCTACTGAGCATGTGCAGCTGTAGTTATCACCCTGCCCCCTAGGCAGAGTCCCTCAGTCTCTTCCGCAGAGCTGTGTGATCACGGGAGCAGTATGTGTCATGGTATTCAGATTTGCTCTCTCCTCAGTTTTTGTAAGTGATTTTTCTCTAGAGCAACAGCTGTTTTTCTTTCCTTTCCCTCATATTTCCACTGTCTGCAAGCCACATGGTGGGCCTTAGTCACTATGCAGTCTGGCAGAGCCTATTACTATCCCTTATTAAATAAATACTGCACCTGCAGTTTAATATCTGTGTCCTCTCCTTGCTCTGTCTGTTTTAGTACTTTTTGTCCGGTGTTGGCAGGACTGACAGAATGCAGTCCATGGGTGATCTGTGTAGGCTGCTGAGCCTGGGGACTCGCCTGAGTTCTACAGGGGCAAGAGATCCATGTCGTTCCACTGACTGATCAACATCGATGGAGGTTCAGTCAGTGAAGTGATTGAGGACCACACTGTTTCTGTGCGTGTGTGTGTGTTGGGGGGGGGGGGGGGGGGGAGGAGTTCATCCTCCCCACATTCAGAGGAACTAGTCTCCATGGGCAGGAGCCCTGGACGAGTCTCCCCTCCTGCTTGCCTGTGATGGCAGCTCAGTCTCCTTGACAGAGAGGGTGAGAAGGAGCCATGCCCAGTAACTGTTGCCCGTGCACATCTGTGACAAGTGCACAGTTGATCTGATGCAATGTCAGGACCACTTGGGGACCAGGACTGCCATTGAGCACCATGGTCACCCTGGATGCAGTCGAGGTGCCCTCGATGCCATTGAGGTGCATGACTGCCCTTGATGCCTGAAGGGCCTTCTATGCCTTAGGCATCATCTCCATGCACCAGAGTCATCTCGTGCCTTGGGCCTCGATGTGGCACGGTAGTGGCACCGACCTCTAGTGTTGCAGTGTGTGGCCCAGAGCTGTGGCCGCCCTCAAGGCTGTCGCGGTGCGTGACTGCGATACCATCGCAGTGTGGAGCTGCCTCGATACCATCGACACCTTCTATGCCATCAAGCCATTGGGCATGTTGGTCATTAATATTCGTTGCTGCTCTTGACGACGTCGAACACCATAAACAAGGCATTGGTATCGCCGCTGAATGTCCTGGTCATTCGCGAGGCCATCGACTGCTGGGGCTCTTGAGAGCCTTTAAGTGCCACTGAAGCTCTCAGGCGATAGGGGTTTTGGCGTTGGATGACTGACCTCCGAGACGATACCCTCTGACAGATATGTGAGAGAGGGGAATAGTCAATGGCGCTGTCAGTCATTGGTTCCTTCAGGCACCAATAAGATGTGTTTGGAGCCACAAAGCCTCTGCCAGCAGGCGCCCCTGGCATCCTTGGTTGCCACCAGTCCATCGATGCCTTTGGGCCCTGGGGTCTCTATCGGTGGCACAGGGCTATGTCTACAGGCACCTGTGATGTCGGAAACGGCGCTATATACCGAACTGATCAAGACATGGTCAAGCACCGAAGCCCTGGGGGGAGTGTCGTTTGGTGCCCTTGATGTGATCCATCATTGATGAGTGCGAGAGCACTATTGGCCCTATGTGCACTATCACCATAGTGCACACCAGTGGATGTGGTCGGATGCCACAGGGCACGACTGCCAGACTGCCATGGGCACCGGTCGCCATGGACTTCAATGCTGCCATTCTATGAGGGACACGGCGGTGAGCTATTCCCGACAATTTCAAGGGCTGTGTCCAGCCTCTTGGAGCGTTATTAGGTACTGGAAGGAGCAATGCCATAGACCGCCACCCACCACCATGCCATAACCAGAGTCCCAATGGTACTCTGGACATAGTCATCACACTGTTCCTATTCACTCCACTGGGAGTTAGTTTGACAGTAGAGAGCAGCATGCGCAGTCATGTACAGCAAGGCATATGCTCCAAGAGCCTCAGGTGATGGCAGGTGGCATTCTCTCTGTCTGTCAGCCATGCCAGGTTTCTGTCATTGTCACATTAAGGTATCAGCCCATGCTGGGAATTACTGGTGAGGAACAGAAGGCATAATCATACACACAGATTGCTTTTTGGCAGTGCGCAGCCAATGACTAACAGGTAGTGCTTGGTCCTTGCTGTGTTATGGGATTCTACACACAAGCACAGCGAGTGGGCTCATAGGTGGGCCGCCATCCGTAAGATGGTATACCATTGTATGAGTACTAGTCAGCGTGCTTTTACAGTGGAGGGCTTTATTCTCCAGTTGCCTGCCTGCCTGCCCCGTGGTGAGCACAACTGGTTGTGCCCCACAGTCACAGGACTGACCTAGGACTGCGTTCCTAGTCAAACCCTTAGGGGAGCAGACACCAGGAGGATAGTGTCAGGAGTATTCTCCTTCCTCAGAAGAGGAATGTGTCTTTCAACCCCTCCTGGGTCATAAATCCCCTTTGTGGGGAAGCCCATGGGGCTCCATCCCTTGCAGGTTTTCACCAAACTGGAGCCTTGATTCTTTGAATCTGTGCTTCTCCTTGTAGGCCAGGACCGGGGGACAGCAGCAGCGGTCATTGGACCAATTTTGCTAGAGTCCCTCCACTCATTACCGTGGTACCCTCCCCATCTAAGGATAGCTGCCAGTGGCAGATTGGTCACTTCTGAACCTTAGTGATTGTAACTCAACTTTCAACTCTCCAGTTGAGAGTTTTTTTGGTATTGGGAGGCCCAGATTCCTGTTGCTTTTCTGTCCCTTCAGGAAGGGGAGATTCAACTAGGTTCCAGGGCAACACTTATGGGTTCCCCTTTGGATGCCCAATTGTTCACCCCTACAAGGGGTGTCCCTTGTTCTCAGTTTCCCAGAGAAGGGATACACTGCATCTGACTGGCGGTTGCTCAAGGTTCATCGTAGGCTCTGATACTAGTCGAGTGATGGCACTCTCTTTAGGTCATCCTAAAGCACAGCAGTTCTATTTCATGAGGGAGCCATTCCAAAATAGCTCCCCAGTGAAGATTATGGGTTTCTCCTATCCAGGAGTCACCTTTGATTCCTGCTGAGCTCAATGGGCATTTTATAAGGACCACTATTGCCAGTCACTCTCACCTCAGGGACCCTACCTCAATTAGGAGGGTTCTAATCCATCTAATTGGCAAGTATGCCTTTCAACCCTTCGTCATATCCATGGCTGAGGGTGTTGGGGGATGAGGAACCCCCACCATGGCCCAAAGGGAAGAAGAGGCTAGTGGGGGCATGGCAGTGCCCATCCTTCCTGCCACAGCCCAAAGTGAAGAGGAGACTGATGGGGCCATGGAGAAGCCCATCCTGCCATGGCCTGAAGTGAAAGAAGGCCATGTGTGTATGTATGTGCATGTGTCTGTGTGAAAGCCTCTGGGTGTTGTGTATATGTCTGTACGAGAGCCCGAGTGCATGGCTATGTGCGTCTGGGTATTTTGTGTCTGCGACAGCCTGTGTGCATGTGTGAGCATGCTTGTGAGCCTGTGTCACACACAAGCTCTCACAGGCACGTGCATATGCACACAATGTGCGTGTGAGGAAGAGAGCCTGTGTGAGAGAGGAAGTGTGTGAAAACATTGGCATGAATATGAGAGAGTCTGAAAGAATGAATGTGAAGGTGTGTGGGGGAAACAGGGAGAGAGAGAAAAAAGTTTGTGCAGCCCTACCTCCCCCTAATGCATGATAATCACAGGATGACCGGAAAACACAAGATCCTAAGTAGTCTACTATCCCAGATATGGAGAGCAGATTTTTTAATCCTTATTAGTTTTATTTATTCAGTGTAATCTGATTGCTTCTATTATTTTTAAATATATTTAATATTAGAACATTAATTATTGGATGTTTTATGCATCAGATGTTTTGAAATATTTACTTGGTATCTGGGAAATATTAGAACAAATTTATGCACTTTTTTTTTTTTTAATTATTGGATGTTAGTCACCTGTTTTGACATTTATTCTTTTTTAGCTTGGTTTTAAAATTATGAATGATATTTATCTCTGATTTTATTGCTTGATGTTTTGAGAGGAATGATGTTGCTGTTTTTCCATTGTTACACTGCATAATAGTTGGGCTTGTGGTTTCCAGTTGTTTTTTTCATATTTCTATTCTGTATTTGGTGAAGATCTGTCTGCATTTTAAAGGTCAATTCTTGTGTAACTAATTCTAGCTGTGAAAATGGATGGTACTTATCTCTGACTTTTACGGCATTATGGTTCTCTCTTCCTCATTTCTATTTTAAACAATTTTGCTCTTTATTAAATTTCACTTGCATATAGAAAGTAGTTTTGAATGTTCTTGTAGAAAATACTTTTTCATTCACATTTTATTGTCACTGCTGTTAGTAGATTATTTTAAGAGATTAGCTCATGTCCTGGGTTGCTGTGAGCATAAATTTGATAGGCTTTTTGCATCAAAGAAAGTAGTGCTCACTGGGTAATGTGGAAGGATGTAACGGTATTCTAGGGCACATAGCAGCAAATTTTCTGGTGCACCACCAACTTCAGCAATCACCCTACTTCTTTGCATGCTACTAATGCTAGCAACAAGTAGTGGCTATAACCTATTGATTAATAGTTTATGGACTTCTCCAGAAACTTATTCAAACCTTTTTTTTTTTTACACCAACTGCCTTAAAGACATCCTCTAGCAATAAATACCCGACCATAATTGTGCATTGAGTGAAAACACATTTAAAACAAATTGGAGAACATTTTATTTGCTAACTTTGTTGTATTATGTGGAAGAGTAAATAATTCACATTTACCTGTCCAAGTCCTTTCATGATTTTTGTAGACCTCTATCATTTATATCCCCCCCTGTCAGCCGTCTCTTCTCCAAGCTGAACATCCCTAACTTTTGTAGCCGTTCCTCATAGGGGAGCTGTTCCATGCCCTTAATCATTTTAGTCACCCTTCTCTGTACTTTCTCCAGTGCAACTAGATCTTTTTTGAGATGCGGCAACCAGAACTGTACATAGTAGTCAAGGTGCAGTCTCTCCATGAAGAGATACAGAGGCAATATGACATCCTTTGTTTTTTCATTCCCTTCCTAATAATTCCTAACAATCAGGTCGATCCTGTAAGGCCGCGGTAATAACAGTGCGGCAGTGTCAGGCGCACCCTTCCTCCCCGCACGCACAGTTCTCTTCACTAACTCCCCGATTCTCTCTTCTAATCGCATGCAAATGCATGCCGCGGCTTTAAAGCGGTAGGGAAGGGTTATGCCCGCGTAACCCATTTTACTGTATAGGCGCTTAATACAGCGCCTATACAGTAACCAGGGTGCGCTGGTACCTGTCATTTCAAATGACATTTGAAATGACAGGCACCATGAAGTGAAAAAAAAAAATACCAAAATATGTAAAAACCTGAGTGTTCAAAAAAAAAATAAATTTAAATACCTGTCGGAGGGCCGCGTGGGTCCAGGCGGCGGCGGCGGGAGCCGGGTGGTCGCGTGTTAAATCTAGGCCGGGTCGCACAGGCGCGCATTCATTCATCCAGGCGGAGGAGCCGGCGGCGAAAGCAGCCGGCTCCGCCTGAATGAATGCGCGCCTGTGCGACCCCTGCGATTCGGCGCTCAAGGCAGTCACAGCATTCATTCACTGCTGGTGGGGGCTGCCTCGCAGCCCCCACCGGCAGTGAATGAATGCGACCCCTGCGATTCGGCGCTCAAGGCAGTCACATGCCGTGACGTCACAGCATGTGACTGCCTTGAGCGCCGAATCGCAGGGGTCGCACAGGCGCGCATTCATTCACTGCCGGTGGGGGCTGCGAGGCAGCCCCCACCAGCAGTGAATGAATGCTGTGACTGCTTTCGCCGCCGGCTCCTCCGCCTGGATGAATGAATGCGCGCCTGTGCGGACCCGGCCTAGATTTAACACGCAACCACCCGCCGCCCACCGACCGTCTCGAACTAACGCGTGTCCCCCCCGCCGCCGCTGCCGCCTGGAACAGGCACCCACCCGCCCGCGGCCTAGATTTAACACGCGACCACCCGGCTCCCGCCGCCGCCGCCTGGACCCACGCGGCCCTCCGACAGGTATTTAAAAATTTTTATTTTTTTTTCTGACAGGTTTTGTGTGTCCCACATCATTACATTTTCTCGATCATCTCTGTATCGCTTTTTTTTTTTATTGTGTTTTATTGTTTTTGAGTGTCTTAAGCGGTGTCGATGGATTTGTTACTAGACTCACAGTCCTAACTCCTACTAGGGGGAGGCGGTAAACTAACACGTTACGGCCGCGGCAAAACAGTGCGTTACTAATGAGATAACCTGAGCGCGCGTTACGGTATCGGAGGGGAATAGCTAATTCCTTCATTATACAGCTAATTCGTTCATTTACATGCCGGGTGGGGAAGGGTTACGCGTCTGTTTTAAGAAGCGCTACGGACGCGCAAAACTGGAGACTGTATCGCTGGTTTGCCTTACGCGTCCGAATTGTGCGCAGCGAGCTCGTTACAGACGAGAAATCTTCAAATGAATGTTACTGTATCGAGCTGATTGTTTGCTTTTTTGACCACCACAGCACAATGAACTGATTTCAATGTAATATCAACTATGACTCCCACATTTCTTTCTTGGGTGGTAACTCCTAATATGGAACTTATCATGTAACTACATCATGGGTTATTTTTTCCTATATGCATCACCTTGCACTTGACCACATTATATTTCATCTGGCATTTGGACACTCAATCTTCCATTCTCTCAAGGTCCTCCTGCAATTTATCACAATCTGCCTGTGATTTAACTACTCTGAATAATTTTGTGCCATCTGCAAATTTGATCACCTCATTCGTCGAATTCCTTTCCAGATCATTTATAAATATATTAAAAGCACTGATCCAAGTACGGATCCCTGTTTACCTTTTTCCACTGTGAAAACAGACCATTTCATCCTACTCTCCATTTCCTGTTTAACCAGTTTGCAATCCACAAAAAGATATTGCCTCCTATTCCATGACTTTTTAGTTTTCGTAGAAGCCTCTCATGAGGGACTTTGTCAAATGCCTTCTGTAAATCCAAATACATCACATCTACCAGTTCACCTTTATCCACATGTTTATTAACCCCTTCAAAAAAATGTAACATTAATAATGAAGCAGCATAGAACCTGTGAGTCAATGCAAGCTCACAGGCCCCGAGGCAGCCCTGATCCCTTCTTGTTTAGGGCTTGGTTACCACAGAAACTCCTGCAAGGGCAGGGCCGCTGCAAGGCCTGCAAGTGTGTGCTGGCTCACAGGCTCTACGCTGACTTCCACTACTGATGCTGCTGCTGATGCCTGAAAGAAATGTGCTGCTGCAAATCTTTCCTGGGTCTGAAAGTCTATATTCCACCCACAAGGCCGCCTGTGCCATTGTGGAATGGGCCTTTAGCCCCTCTGGTGCTTGCTTCCCTCCCTTTTAATAATTATATGCTGATACAATTGCTTCTAATCCATCTAGTATTTGATACCTTTTAGACCAGGGGTCAGGAACCTTTTTGGCTGAGAGAGCCATGAACGCCACATATTTTAAAATGTAATTCCGTGAGAGCCATACAATATGTTTAAAACTAAATACAAGTAAATGTGTGCATTTTATGTAAGATCACACTTTTAAAGTACAATAAGTCTCTGAATTCTTTTTAATAACGTTATGCTGTTGCTAACCAATGATGAATAAAGTACTTCTTACCATTAATGTGACTTCTCAGTCATGTGACTTCAGTCACTCCCCGCCGCTACTGCTCCTAACAACCGCCCCTCCCTCCCCCTCAGTCACTCTCTCCTCCCTCCCTCCCCTCAGTTACTCCCTCCTCCCCTCAGTCACTCTCTCCTCCCTCCCCCCTCCCCTCAGTCACTCCCCACCGCCACTACTGCTCCTCGCCGCCGCTACTGCTCCTCCCAGCGCCATTTTTTTTTTTGCAGGCACGCTCTGCTCTGACCGACGTGCTCGCCCACGCATGCGCCGTAGAGCTGCTCTCTACGGCGCATCTGCGGGCCGGTCAGAGCCCAGATGGAGCAGACGGAAGATCTCGGGGGGGGGGTTCCCTTCCCCTCCCTCCCTCACGCGCGCCGCCGCTACTGCTCCTCGCCGCCATAAGCCCATAAGTTTGATTTGTCTGCGAGCCAGATGCAGCCATCGAAAGAGCCACATCTGGCTCATGAGCCATTGGTTCCTGACCCCTGTTTTAGACCATTCCCCCTCTGCATACCACTGCAAATAGTACAAAGAGTGTCTGATTTTCTAAACTCAGCTGTAGCTGCTAGATACCCTATTAAATATCTTCTCATATCCAAAAATCTGAGATTCTCTGCTCCTGACATTGTTCCCTTCTAAAACCTGCTAAAACCACATCTTGGTTTATGTGGAACTGACTACTTTTGGAGGAAAGAATGGAACTGCCCTGATCGTGACTTTTTCTCTGGAAAAGGAGCGGTAAGGGTCTTTGCATGAGAGGGCCTGCCATGCTGAGATTCTCCTGGCTGAATATATAGCTACAAGAAGTACTAATGTTAAATCTTTCATGGTGGCCCCTTTAAGTGCTTCAAATGTGACTTTGTAAGTACTCTCAGGACTAAGTCCCATGGTGGCACCAGTGGTCTAATATGGTCTGTTCCTTTGAGGAAATCACACCATGTCTGAAAGAGATACTAAAGAGATCCCCTTAATTCTTCCCCCTATAACATGCTATAGCTGCTAGCTGTACTCTCATGGACCTTACTGTTAAGCTCTTATCCAATCCCTCCTGGAAAAATTCCAGGATAGGAACAATTGTGCTTTTTTTAAAGTCACTCTACTCTATCTGCATCACACTTCAAAAATCTTGCAGATTCTTGTGTATGCCAACTTGCCTTAAGCAAGTTCATTATTGCCAACTTTGACTATTCTTGTCTATTGAAGTTTCTCCTTTCGAGAGCCATAAGACAAAACCAGGCTGAATTTTCTATGGTCACTGGATCTAGCTGTAGAAGGCCCTCAGTCCATAAATCTTAATGGTTCCTGTTGCTGGAGCTTTAAGTGATCTACATACCATGGCCATCTTGCTCAAATCGGCACTACTAAGATGACTAGACCTAGATGATGCTCAATTCTCCTTATGATCTTCCCTGTCATTGGCCATGGTGTTAGGGCTTCTATCCCTTTGGATCTCTATTCTCTTCTTCGACTGAAGAAATACTTCGCTTGGGCATTCTTGTGTGTTATTAGATCCTATTGGAAGCACCCCCATCTGGACACAAATTTGATTGAAAGCTTCCTCTGTCAATTTCCATTCTCCTGGGTCCAATTTCTGGTGGCTCAATAATTCATATTAGGTGCTCCTGCTTTGTGTGTGGCTTATATGCTCAGTAGATATTGCTCTGCCCATTGTATGGTGCATTCTGCTTCTCTTGCTACTTCAGGCTTCTCATTCACCCTTGCATGTTGTTGTATGCTACTGCTAATAGTATACATTGCCTAATAGTACTTTAACTGATTTGCCCTTGAAAATTGATAAGAAGCTTTCCAGTGTTAATCTGATCACTCTGGTCTCTATATGATTCATCAAGAAACCTACTTCCTCTCTTAACCAGAATCCTTGTGCCATTCTTCTTTCACAGTGTGCTCCCCATTCTATCCTGTTCACATCTGGGGTCACTCTTACCCATTCAAGTGCATCCAAACTGACTTCCCTTGATAGGTTGGCTCTGTCTAGCCACCAATGCAACCTTTCCCTGGCCTGTTCTGTTAGGGACAGAATCTTGTTGAATTCTTGGCTCTGTGTTGATCACCTGGACAGAGGGCTTTGCTGCAAAGGCTGCAGGTGGGCCGCCCTGGCCCATGGTGCCTTCTTGGTTGTCATCGAGCCTACGAGCTGTAGATATTCGTAGGCTGTCAGAAAGGTTGTGACTGAGTCTTTATTTGGGTTTGTAACTGAGGATTCTCATGTCTGGAAAGAAGACTTTCCCTATCTCTGTATCAAAGAGGACTCCCAGGTGAGTCAGTTATTGTACAGTCTCTAAGTGACTTCTGTTCCTGTTCACCACCCAGCCTAAGCTTTTTATCCTTCGTATAACTCTGTACAAGAAGGATGCCATTCAACATACAGCGTATGCTATTATTAACCAATCATCCAGATATGGGTGCACCCTTATTCCTTCTCTGCATAAGGAGGCTGCCGCCACCACCACCATTACTTTCATAAATGTTCTGGAAGCTGTTGCCAAGCAGAAAGATAAGGCCTTAAATTCAAAATGATTTCCTAATATTGCAAAGCACAGAAACTGCTGGTGGTGTCTCCTTATTGGTATATGGAGGTAGACTTCTGATAGATCTATTCGTGTCGGAAATGCTCCCTTTCTTATCTCTGCAATTACTGTCCTTACTGTCTCCAACTGGAAGTGGGGTACATGCAGGGAATGATTTATCACCTTTAAATCTAACACAGACTAAAAGATTTCTTCCTTCTTAGGGACAAAGTAGTAAATTGAATAGCTGCTTTTCTCTCTCTCCTGTGTTGGGAAAGGTACCATGGCTTCTAAGTATAGTAACCTAACTAATGTTGCCTGTACCGCTATGCTCGTGTCCCTTGCATAGTGACTGCATGAACACATTTTGCTGGGCCTTCAGTTCCAATGCCTACTCCCACCTTATTATTTCTAGGACCCATTGGTCCGTTGTTACTTGGGTCCACTCCTCATAAAACTGTTGTAGTCGGCCCCTCCCATGGGATTGAGTGGCCCTGGGCACTGTCGCCAGATGCGGGACCTTTGGTGTCCTTATCTGTACCACTGCATCTACCTCCTCAAAAGGTCTGTACTTGTCCTAGCGGTCTCTATACTTCTGTTGTGCCATAGACCTACCTGGCTTATACTGCCTATAGTCCTTTGTCTTAGCCTAGTTGTGGCACCTCAAACTACTTCGACCCTTGTCCTGAGATAGCCTCTGAGGTTTTGATTCCTCAGGCCTTTAACTAAATTTCTCTAGTTCTTCCCCAAAGAGCTGTCTACTTTCAAATGGAAGTCTACTCAATTTAGCCTTAGAATCACTGTGTGCTCACCAATTTTTCAGCCATAGTCGCCTTTGGGTTAACACTGTTGTTGCCATTTGCTTGACTGATGCTCTAACTAAATCATACAGAGAATCTGCCGCAAAGGGGGCTGTGGAATCTAGCAGTGCCCCCTGAGAATCACTGGACTGAGAAGTGTCTGGGTCCAGTCCAAGCTGACTGTTGCATCCATCTGAGCAATGTTCTTGCCACATAGCCTCCACAAATGGCTGCCTAGAGTGATAGGCTAGCAACCTGAAATGATCTCTTAAAAGAAGCCACCATCTTTCTATTCTGTGGGTCTCTGAGTACAGTCGCTCAGAATGAGATTGTGGTTCTTTTTGCGACTGCTGCTATAGCTGCGTCCACGCAGATAACCTGCACAATTGGTCCTTCTGTTGCATAGAGAGCATCGTTTCTCTATAGCCCTTCTGCACTTGAAATGTGCATTCCCACTCTAGTCCCAACATTTCCATTATGGTTGCATGGACTGGAAATGCCTTTGGAGGGTTCTGTACCCCTCTCAGTATGGGGTCCCCTTTTGGCTCTTCCTGCTTCGGTTAATCCTCTTCCAATTTCAAAGTTTGAGACTTTTAGCAATCAGTGCTCCTGATTCTTCCCCTCTAAACAGCAGATTGCTGCATCTGAAGCTTGTGCAACTTCTTCTCCTTCCTCTTGTCCCTCTAGTGACTCTCCCAAACAATATCCTCATTATGTAAGGAGTCTTCCTGCTGCCGTCCCAAACAGCAGTTTTGGCTTTTTAGCAGACTTAGGTTCCATTTGTTCTGAAGCCTCGTCTCTGTTTTCTACCTGTCTTTTCCTTGCCTTAAGCCTGAAAAAGGCTTAAGGCAAGAAAAATCCAAGTAAAACTTAGCTCCTCGCTGCAAGTAAGAAATCTGAGACCGCTGACAAAGTTTTGAATGCTCTGCCCGCTTCAGACCTGTGGAAAATGCCTACTCCGTTGGGGCCTGGAGCTCTGTGCCTGCTGCAGTCTTGGCCACAGGCCCCTCCCTAACTGGCCCTGCACTTGACCTAGCTCCATTACAACTCCTACAAAAGGAGCTTGTGATACTGGCAATGTGGTGGGCCCCTCACCCACTACACCTTCTCCTGCATGCCATATCATGTTGCAGACACGGTGGAGGGATGTTCCAGGCAAGGCAAATGTTTCTGGCCATGCTACCACCATGAGCCACAAGGTATAAAAGTTTCACCGTGGCTCTCTTTTCATGTCCCTTCACTCTCAATGGCTCTCTTCTTTTTTCTTGAAGATTATCTTAAAGGGAAAGCATAGACCAAAGGAAACTCAGGGATCTGAAACCCTGGCTGCCCGGGGGAGGGGAGTCACCTTACTGACTGTCATCCCAGGCTCCAACCTCCTGCTCAGCTAAGGATTACTTGAGGACTGCAGCCTAACCAAGAGACCGCTACCCCAGGTGCCTTCCTTTCCTGCTATCCTGGATCTCGCCTATCATCTGCTAGAGACAGAGAACTAATGAAGGCTTCCCTGTTCCATCAAGCTATATAGAGAGGAACTTCAGGTCAAATAGTTTTGCTCTCTTACCTCCCAAATGCTGGAAGGGGGAAAGAATCCCACTTGTCTGACTGGCTTGCAGAATAATAAGGAAAGGGGTAATATCTATTCAAATCACTGGTGAGATCACACCTGGAGTATTGCACTGAATTTTGGAGGGACAAAGGTCAGAAGCAATCCAGAGGAAGGCTAATAAAATGGCTTAGGAGACAAGACTTGGAAATCTAAATGTATATGTCTTAGAGGAAAGGAGAGATAGGGGGATATAACACACACAAATACTGCAAAAGTATAAATAATGTACAAGAAGCAAACATTTTTTCAATGGAAAGGAAGTTCTAGAAAGAGAGGCTCAGAGGGGATAAACAGAGGAAAACCATCAGAAAATCTCTCTTTACTGAAAGGCTAGGTGGTAGATACACTGAACAACTGCCTACTGGAGATAGTGGTAGTAGGAAAAGACAGACAGACTGTAAGCCTTTTAAGGTAGGGAACCAAGTCGGTACCATAGGCAATGGAAGGTGAAGGGTCACAAGGAATGTCAGTGAGAGAAGAAGGACTTGAATCATGGCTCACTAAGAATTAGATCTAATATTGCTCCCTCTCTTATCTGTTCCAGAACCAATTGTTCCATAAAACTGTCATTTATTCCATCCAGTAATTTTCTCTCTCTAGCGTGTCCCGATGATACATTTACCCAGTCAATATTGGGGTAATTGAAATCTCCCATTATTACTGCACTACCAAATTCATGCAATGAGGCTCCAAGGGGGTAGGCTCAGGAACAACAATGAAAATGATTTCTGGAGAGTAAAGTTGGCGGATGTAGGAACAAAAACAGTAATGGCGTGGAGGAGCAGCCTAGTGCAGTGGTTCCCAACCTTTTTGTGTCGTGGCACATCTGGCATTGGGCTCACTCCATCCTGGCATTCCTGTTCTGAAGCATCCTTTCCTTTGAAAGAGGTTTGGCTTCTTGTGCCTGATTTATACTTTTCAGATCTGATCCCACCCTCTCCTCTTAGGGTATAAAGACTAAGAGGAGAGGGTGGGATCGGAGATGTGCCACGACACAAAAAGGTTGGGATATCTATATATTCCGATATCTCCAAAGGGATAAATCAAGCACAAGCAGCACATCCTTTTCAGAGAAAAGGATTCTTTAGAACACATTTCATGTGGCTTTTGATATAAACCCTGCACCATTTTTTTTTACAGTCATGCTGACGACATAAGTAATCAAATTAGGAAGAGTTGTCAAAAGCATTTAGTTTCTTCAGGAACAAAGTAAACCCAAAAGAGAGAAACCTAACATGAACGTGTATTCTGTTCTCTTGCTGTACAACCTACAAGACTTTGTTGCCATGTCGTCAAACTGCCCAGGTACAACACACAACAGAATGATTCACAAGCTCCAAATGTGAGCAGGTTAGACTGGGCAGAAGGCTGAAATGGAATGTGCATCCCCACCCTGTCACACCCTCCCGACAGGTCCCCGAGCAGGAGGGGGAGGAGAGAAGAGGGGCGCCGTCTCTGCTTTTCATCTTCTGCATTAATGAGCAGACCACGGTTTTAAGCTCGGTTCAGTAAAATAGTTCCCACCCAACCACAAGAACGAGCAAAGCTCTCAAAAGCTCCCCACCAATCTCCTCACTAGGCCGAGAACCCTGCCTCGAATGGCCAGAGGGTTACCTACACTTTCCGCGCGTGATAGCAGGCACATCTTTTCACGGATCTTTTCCCTAATTTATTCTTTTCAGGGTCCCAGTCTTCAGGAGTAGAGTAACATGCCCGGGTGCCAGAAGCAGCACACGCTGGGAGCTGGACGGGAAAGCTGCCCCACTTCATGGTTAGTTCCACGTGGAACCGTTTGGAAAGCGATGAAATGTTACAAAGCAAATTGATCCAGAGTGAGCAGTGATGGCTGGAACATACCTATTACAGCTGTCTTCCTATTTACAACTTCTTAAAAAGAAACACTTTTTTCAAATTCACAGGAAAAAAAAGGAGCACTGTAAATACACACTGAGGCAGGCTTTAATTCATGTAGATATCTTAAGATGAGGAGTCTCTTTTCAGTTTTAAACTTTTTCTGAGCCAGAATCTCTATGTAAATATTTGATCTGTACAGTTTTTATAGCACGGGAATGCTTATTGCACAGGCTTCCTGCAGGACACAGCCTCCAGTGTAGCTTACATAGCCCAAGGTTAGCCCAAGGAATAGCCTAGTGGTTAGAGCAGTGGACTATGAACCAGGAGACCAGGGTTCAAGTCCCGCTGTCGCTCCTCGTGACCTTGGGCAAGTCACTTTACCCTCCATTGCCTCAGGTACAAACTTAGATTGTAAGCCCTCTGGGGATAGAGAAATACCTACAGTACCTGAATGTAAACCGTGTGATCTCAATTGAGATCGAATGTCGGTATTTAAAAAAAAAAAAAAAAAATGGCTAACATACACCCTCAAACCCACTTACAATCTCTGCAGCAGTCACCATCTGGCCAGGGCCGAGCAGTTCCAGGGTCCCAACCCTTCTACACACACACAGTTACTGCCTGTCCAAGGCAGACCAGTTCCAGGATCCCCAGGCAAATAATTACAGAGCTCGGACCCTGCCCACAGCTCAACACATGACACTCCCATCTTCCCATGTGGAACAATTCTTTGTACTCTCCCACCTTCAACCCAATCAACATTTTCAAAATGTTAATTTCTATACAGCCTGGGGGGGAGGGGGAGGGTTATACGAATACAGATTCACTAGTAAACATGGTGAAGTTCCCTTATCTGTTATAAGAACGTCATGTAAAACATACGAGGTATATAAGAATTGCCATACTGGGTCAGTCCAAGGGTCCATGAAGCCCAGTATCCTGTTTCCAACAGTGGCCAATCCAAGTCACAAGCACCTGGCAGGATCCTAAACAGTAAATATCATGCAGTGATAAGTAGTGGCTGTTCATAAGAACATAAGTCTATTTATTTAACAACAGTTTATGTACTTGTCCTCCACAAACTTGTCCAATATTTCATTAAACTGAGTTAAACTTATTGCCTTAACCACATCCTCTGGCAACCTGTGCATTAATGCCGGTGGTGATTGAACCACAAGAGCTCTGCATATTTCCTCCTCATCTCTCATGGTGGAAAATGAAGCCACCTCCCTAACCCTAATTGCACAAGAACCAGCATTCAGAATATTTCAAAGGACCAAGACCTCAGCTAAATGATGAGAACAAGGAAGAGATTAAACAAATGTCACAAAATATCCAATCAGTTAGTTCTTTTGAGGCATTCATTATCAGCCACAGAACACATCTTGCAGGCCCGGATCTAGGCACAGGCAACATAGGTAATTGCCTAGGGTGCCACATTTTTAGGTATCAAATATCCAGGCCAAAGAGAAGTTAGCTTCTGCTTGCTATAGTGCCTTGTGCCAGCAGAGCTTCAAAGGGGCACACATCACCATGGCACTGCCTATAAATCCGGCCCTGACAACTCAGACTCCCACTGTGCTGAAAGCATCACTAGTGGCTCCCAACACAGGGCCCGCCGTCATCTAATAATGAATACAACCAAACCTGTCTTATGGCAACCACCATAAAGATCTCTACCTATAACTGCTTCTTTCTACTGCAAGAGACATCCTTCACCATGCCTAACTATTATTGTGAGCCCAGTGATGAGCTGGGCAGCTGTAGCAAGACCAGGGCACTTCTGCATGCCATGTGGTCCCCATCCCCCTATTTGCTCCTTTGTTTTCTTCCCACCGGCACAAAGCTCCACCTGGCAGCATGGAAGGGGGTGAGAACAGTCACGGATCGCAGACCAGAACAGGCAGGGGAAGAGCTGGGTGATGCAGGCAGGGGCCTCTACTTAAAGGCCTTGCTACCAAAGCCAGGTCTTTTTCTCAGCTGTTGACCAGTTTCCCATCCACCTGCCCTGGGGGTCAGTCTAGGGATTTTGGGGTGTTTTGAAGAAATGAGATAGAAACCTTTTTAAATAAATAAAAATAAAGGGTCCGGGAGGGGCAGGAGCCTCTCTACAGACCCCTTGAGCCCAGCATAGGAACGAGTCACCCATGACAGTGGCAAGGAGGGCAAGTCACCTGGGGTACTGGCAGAGCCTAAGTCCAACCGGGACCCCCTATGAGTGTTGGGTGAAAGGGAGAGGCCTTGCAATGCTGAAGTCAGGCTAATAGCCCCAGCCGATGGATTTGAAGACTTAAGCTAGACTTGGGGAAAGGAGGTGAGGGCCATGAATAAAAGGGATAAGCTGGCATGTAATTAGTGATGAGATGGGTTTAATTGACAGGATACAAACTGTATTAGCTCACATAGGAACATTTATGTATTAGCTTGTGTTGTATTTGAATAATGTTAAATAGAGCTGCAGCTATTTGTACCCACTACCTGTTTTGCTTAATTTGTTGGCAGGCTGCACTTTCCACCACATGAGACCCCCCCCTCGCCATTAACAACAACTTCTATTATATACAAGAGTCATCCCTCAGCATGTCTACTAACGTCTACTGTATTTCCCCAAGAAACAATCCGTTGCTGCACCTATCAACTGCTACTATATGTAGTGCTGCCTGATTCAAGTGCATCACTCCGGCTCCAGCGGGCTCAGAAGACAGCAGCCCAAAACCCTGCCATTCTCTTCCTCCTCCTGTCAGCCCTGATCAACGGCAGCAGGTGAGGGAGGAGAGGAATTACAGTGGCAGCATTTTTTCCCTGGATCGGTGAAGGAGGAGAATTGGTAACAGCATTTGTCACCCCTCGGTACCTACATTCCTCTTCCTCGGCCAGCAGGCACACAACAGCCACTGACCAAAAGGCAGGCTTGCTTTGAGTGGCGGCAGCTGCTCACATGGGGGACCATGCATGGCAGCCTTGGATGTGGCTGTGCACTTGACTAAAAAAAAAAAAAAAATCCATTGGGATGCACTTGGGACCCCGTCTGATGATTTCGTAACCCCATCTGGGGTTAGCATGTATCTGCTGCTACCAATACCTGGAACATGATGGGGTGACAGGTCAAGCGGAAAAGAATAAAGCCAATATTCTTCTTTGTTACTCCTAATAGGGTAACAAAACATTAAAAGAGTGTCTTTTTCAAGATTTCCATTTACATAATCCTACAATACATATTTTAAAAGGTTTTATGTTTGCAAAAGATGAAGAGGCCATGAAACTGGACCACAAATTTCAGCCCTAGGAGTAAAATACCTGTTCCTCAGACAGTTTTGTGCACACATACTAAAGGTTCTACATTTCTCAAGTTACATAGCACCCAGGAAATGAACATATAGAATATGCTATACTGGGTCAGACCAAGGGTCCATTAAGCTCAGTATCCTATATCCAACAGTGGCCAATCCGAGTCTCAAGTACCTGGCAAGTAACCAGACATTAAATAGATCCCATGCTACTAATGCCAGCAACAAGCAGTGGCTATTCCCTATTGATTAAAAGCAGTTTATGGACTTCTCCAGGAACTTATCCAAATCTTTTTTAAACCCAGCTACACTAACTGCCTTAATCACATCCTCTAGCAGAGAATTACAGAGCATAATTTTGTGTTGAGTGAAAAATGTTTTTCTCCAATTTGTTTTAAATGTGCTACTTGCTAACTTCATAGAGTGCCCCCTAGTCCTTGTATTATGCAAAAGAGTACATAACAGATTCACATTTACCCATTCAAGTCCTTTCAATGATTTTGTAGACTATCATGTCCCCCCTCAGCTGGCTCTTCTCCAAACTGAACAGCCCTAACCTCTTAAGTCTTTCATCATAGGGGACCCATTCCATCCCCCAGTGCAACTACATCTTTGAGATGCAGCAATCAGAAATGCACATATATATTCAAGGTGCGGCCTCATCATGGAGTGCTAAAAGAGGCAATAAGGCATCCTTCATTTTATTTTCCATTCCCTTCCTAATAATTCCTAACATTGCTTTTTGACTGCCACAGCACACTGAACCATTGATTTAAAATGTAATATCAACTATGATGCCCAGATCGTTTTCCTGGGTGGTAACTACTAATATGGAACCTAACATCGTGTAACTACAGCAAGGGTTATTTTTCCCTATATGCATCACCTTGTACTTGTCCACAATATATTTCAACTGCCATATGGACGCAAAACCTTACAGCCTCGCAAGGTCCTCCTGCAATTTATCACAATCCGCATGTGATTTAACTACTCTGAATAATTTTGTGTCATCTGCAAATCTGATCAACTCGCTCACCTAATCCCTTTCCAGACAATTTACAAATTTATTTAAAAGCACCAATCCAAGTTCAGATCCCTGAGGTACTCTGTTTACCTTTTTCCACTGTGAAAACAGACCATTTAATCTTACTGTTTCCTGTCTTTTAACCAGTTTGCAGTCCACAATAGGACATTGCCTCCTATCCCATGACTTTTTAGTTTTCTTAGAAGCCTCTCATGAGGGACTTTGTCAAACACCTTCTGAAAATCCAAATACACCACATCTACCGGTTCACCTTTATCCTTGTTTATTCACTGCTTCAAAAAAAAAAAAAAAAAAATGCAGTCTGCAAACAGATTAGTTCAAAGTCACATGCCTTTCCAAAAATTTCTATCAGGTGCCCAGAAACAATTTACTAGCCCTTCTTGGTGTCCTTTCGTGCTGCTCTTCTATACAAACCAATGTGATCGAATGTCCATAAACAATGACGGAAATTAACTAAAATGTACTTCGATAGCCACCAATGGACAGGGAGAAGGGAAGACTGAATGGCACTGCTTAAGCTAATCAGTCCTCACTTCCCCCAACAGCCATCACCTCGAGGTTAGCTGACCATCCCATCAGTGTTCAGAGTTCCTAAAGCCTAGCAGATAGAGGCAGCTGGCAATATCAGAAGTGTGAGGCATATACAACACCACCCTCCACAGGCTACCACTACCATGGTCACAGACAGCCCCAGGAAACAACGCTGCAGCAAACCATCCAGGCTGCTGATCAGCACCTTAAGGTGTGAGGCACACAATAAGGATTTGCATTCATTGGGCCATTCGTTTCATGGGGGGGGGGGGGGGGGGGATACCCACGAAACGAATGGCCCAATGAATGCACATCCCTAGCACACACATCTCCCCTGAGCAACAAGGGGAAGAAGGGCCATGTGATGAACAGAAATGAAGGACAAGGAACTCACTGCCCGGCAGACATGGTTGAGCTCTCCTTTCAATCAGTAAAGGCCATAATTTTGCCAAAAACTTGTTGTTGGGGTTAGAAAGAATATTTAAAAAAAACAAAAAACCAAGCATGAAGTGCATTTCTTGGGCTATGGAAGCTCTATTGTGATGCTGACAATTGCTAGTCTTCTGTCCTTTGGATCCACAGGACTGTGCGGCCGTTTGGCTGAGGGTTCTGCCAGTAGTGCAGGTAATGTTTCCTTGCTGAAGACACTCAGCAAGCTATCTGGCTCAACATCACAGCACATTCAGACCCTACCAATGCGAGGTGCTCCGGGTCCTGCTGCCATTCCCAGGCCACAAAAAAATCACCAGAGCTCACTGGGAATCCCTGCAAACGTGCTAAATGCTGTACTTCATTTCTGCACCTTTTCTATTTGTTTTCCAATATCACTGAAGTTCAAATAATTTCTTGCACCGTGATGAAGACTGTGGCACTGTTCCTTTCTCCTGTAATTGCTCGTAAAAACAAATATGGGGTTTCAAGAAGGACATGAATAGTCTGGACAACTCCTGGGCCAGATGCCCAAAATAAATTAACAGCCTTTTTCAATTTTCTGTGTCAGCTGTTAAACAAAACAACCCACCACACAACATGGTCAAGGTGCAGAGCACTCGGTTTCCTGTGTCACATGGTAGAGTGGGCCATGGATCCT
This sequence comes from Rhinatrema bivittatum, assembly GCF_901001135.1. NCBI lineage: Eukaryota > Metazoa > Chordata > Amphibia > Gymnophiona > Rhinatrematidae > Rhinatrema > Rhinatrema bivittatum. Next base: position 157,232,468 of record NC_042622.1, on the reverse strand, counting down.
GTCACCGGAGACAAGTTCACGTGGGCAAGGAGAACCCAGCCCTGGGCTCCATGAGGCAGCATAGGCAGATAATTAAAATATTAAGAGTTTTTGCTAGTTTCTACTTGTAATGTTATAACCTAAACTTGATGGTTGCTGCTGTCTCTCCTCCCTATTGCCCTTCCTGGGTTCCACAGCTCTTCAGCTCCCATTTCAAAACTCATGGGCTAAGTTTCTATGCTGATCTCCGAGATCAGTGCAGGAACTGAGCAACTTTGAAAAGGACGACCCCAAAGGTCGAGCAGCAGAGCCCAGAAAACTACATAACAGTAAGGAGTGGAATGGATGGGAAGTATAGGAAGAGAAGGGATGAGAGAGGCAAGTGAAAGGATGTGGAGATGCAACAGCATGGGACAAGATAGGCCACAAAAGGTGCAACAGCAGTGCCAGGAGAGTGCCACAGAGGTGTGACAGCAGTGGCAGGACAGGGATGCAAAGAAGAATAAACTCTGAAAGGTCAGCACATGTGCCATAATGTTTTGGCAATGGATAGATGCATCAAGTTTGTTAAAAAGGATTCAAGTTTTGACTTGGGAGACCACAGCCCTAACGAGTTTGACTGGTACACTTATACTGGGTATGGCCATCTGAGGGGTGGAGTTTACGGAATGTGTCATTCATTTGTCACATTTTCCAAAATAGGAATAGGGTGGAGAAGACAGACTTTTTTTTTTTTTTTTTTAGTTCTATACTGGCCACAGACACCCTAAAAATGTGGCACTTCAGGTCAAGAGGCAGAGAAAGACAAAAAATGCATCACAGCTGAAATGCAAACAGAAGCCTTTACAGATAGAACCTGCAGGTCCATCAGCAGCTCATTTTAACTGCCTGCAGTTCTCTCAGTACACACACATTTTATAACACCTTGCAGTGGCACAAACAAAATGGTCTATAAACACAAAAGAAGTCCACAGTTCACCTGGCAGGAATTGTGCACAGACACCTAAAACGCCTTAAGATTTTTTTTGACATTTTGAAAACTTTATTGTAAATAGCATTACAAAATAAGTAAAACAAGACAAGAAAAAACTGAAACGTATAATCAAAGAGAATACACAATCCATGTGTCGCAGACTCAATACTACCTGTTTAAGATACATTTCACAAATAAGTACAATAAAAAAAATGAATTAAATGAATAAAACCCTTATACATCAATATACCAATTGTTATAAAGTTTAGCTAGGCTCCCCAGCTTTCACAAACTGTATGAAAAGTTTCCAAATACTTATTACTCCAGGGGAACCATCTTTATAAAAAATGGTTTCTTTTAAAGTTATCAAGTTAAGAAAATCCAAGACAGATAAATTAACAGCAAAGCAATACCGTCCTGAGTCTGTGCAGTCAGCAAGACTTCCCATTTCTGGGTCCAAAGTTTTGAGCAAGGCAAAACTGTAGCTTAAAGCCCAAACCTGTGTTTTCTACAAAAGTCAAGCAAATAGCACAGCAGGCATTCTTGTCCAGTTCCTACAGCTAGCACAAACTGTACTGAGCCAGCCTAGAAACCAGCTTCTCAAACTCAAAAAAACATGAGTTGGGGAGGAGGGTGGGAGTGGGTGCTGTTGAGCCTGCATAAGATGGCAGCATAATTTCTCTCCCTCTCAGCGGCTCCGTTTTCTAAGCTTCTTATGCCTTCTAAGCATTTCCTTACAGTAAACATGAAGATGGCATCTAGCAAAGGGGCTAAGTCTGAGCTGCAATACATAGCTACTTCATGAGCAAAACAGTCAAGAACTGATCCTCCTACACCCGAGAAAGGCAGGTCTGTAAAAGAAAAGCCCAATGCCGCCAACTGTGTTGACAGAGCTTCATAGCCTACGAGATCTGATAGAGGCCCACTTTAATACTACTCGGGACAAAGACAGATAAAGAGCATCTAGCTGACCAACCTACCACTCTGAAATTGGAGGAAAGCCAATGTAAGGAGCAGCTAGCAAAACTCAAGGGAATCCCTGATCAGATGCATCAAGGGGTGGCCATTACAGTTCTTCAAACCATGGTTTAGGACTTATCAAACCACAATAGGCATAGTAGCATCCAAATTTTGTGTATTCCCAAAGGATCGGAAGGCATGGACATGCTGTCCTTTTATGATACCAACAGCATTGAAACATCATTTCTTTAAACCTTTCGGAATCGAAAGGGCCCACCAACTGCCGTTAAGGCCACTCCCAAACTCTTAAGTATCTGAGGCTAGTGATTGCAAAGATCCAGAGATATCTTCAGGTGGTAAGCAATCCTCACAGGGGCTAAAACAAAGGCGCCATTGATATATGAAGGGAAAAAAAAAAATCTTCTTTGTCCCTGACTTGACAAACATCACTTCACAACGCGCACTCGTTTCCTAGCACTATGCTCGCAAGACCTTCAATAACCGCACTACATTCTATGATGATCCTGGAATGCAGACATCTTATATTGCCACAGAGTAGGAAGATCGCACTATGACTTGAACAGCATCCTATCCATCTCAATGTTTGCTATTTCATCCTTATAGTTTGTATTTGCTTGCTACTGTATGATATCATTATATGTTGCTTCTAATTCTACATAAACTTCTGCTAAAAGAGGTTCTGCTGACATTTTAAAGTTTGCATTCTCCATTGCTTGAATCTCTTAACTTGCAAGATGTGACTGCGTCAGGATTTCATATTTTTTAGTTCAATTATTTTTTTTCTCTTCCAATTAATTTCATGCATTGTCATGCAAAATTCGAGACTCAATAGTGACAACTTCGATGCATCACTATTTTTGCTTTGGAAGGCTACACAACACCTAAGTTTCATGATACAGGGAGTGGCCGAGTGGCCTACTATTTTTACAGGAGGAAGCACTATTTTCATTATGGACTTTATACCATCATTTCCCTCTCAACTCTACAGTTTTGCCCTGCAATCTTCTTGGCAATGGCTGAATTTGGTTCATTTTGATCTCACACTTTTCTCTGATTCATTCAGTCTCATAAGATGGCGGGATCATTAATCTCCTTAAAGTTCTCAGTTTTAATGTCAATCGGCTTAACCATACTGTTAAGCAAAATAAGTTATAGGATTATGTTAAGTCTACCACTCTTGTGAAGCGAAACCACCACCACTCTTCTCCAATCTGACAGCACCACTCCTGTTTCCAAGGATCCATTGAACAGGTCTTTCAAAGGACCCACTAGCACATCTCTGAGCTCCCTTCAGTATCCTGGGATATATCTTATCCGGCTCAATGGCTTTGTCCACTTTCAGTTTTCCTAGCTCTTCCTATACATTCTCTTCTGTAAACAGAGTTTTGTCTATTCCACCCCCCATCTATGGTCTTAACTAGCAACGGTCCTTCTCAAGTCTTTAGTGAACATTGAGCTGAAGCATTTGTTTAATATTTCTGCCATTTCTGAATTCTGGATGTATGACTTCTCTGTGGGAGTGGGGGTTGATACATAGGATGCTGCGCAATTGGGTGTTTCTGCATCACAGGTCTTGTTCTACCAGAGCCCACTGTAAACCATTTTTTCCAGGGTTTCTGAATCCTCTGTGGGAGTTGGGAGAGAGATAGATAATGGGTGCTGCAAGGAAGAGGAGGTTAATTGAAACCTGGATAATTCTTCTCTGATGAGTCAGCACCTTTTCCATTGCAGACAGCTGAAGGCAAAATGGATAAGCATTGGTTCTCCAAATGATAGGCCTTGGGACATAAGTTCTATAATTACTGCACTGAATGAAATACATTTTGCTAATAATGATTGAATAATCCCTTAAAATCTTATGATTGACATAAGTTAAAATTTAGGCTCTAGAAAAAGATTTTGAAGAGGTATTTGAAGTAAAGAAGTAAAAATATTAAAAACAAGCCAGTAACATTAATATGTAGAATATGAAAGTAAAATTTTACAAGCAATTTCACAGTATACATTTGTATTATCTGAGCTGCAAGAAATAACTATGCAATGGGAGATGATGTACATGAAGTTACGAGTTAGTCCCGGGAACACTTTATAAGAAACGTAGTCTCAGGGGTGGGTGGCTAGAGGGGTAGGGAAATAAACAGTTGAGATTACTTGCATTAAAAAAACTTAAAATATCAATAAAACAATATCAGTTAGCCCGGCTATTAATTCTTTTCTCCACAGAAAAGAAAAATGGCTCAACATTACTTACCACCTCCTGACAGCCCCCCCCGCCCCCACCTGCTGATAAACAAACAGCTTCTACTTACTACTACTTCTCCTTCTCCAGGGAGAGGGACAAAGGGGTTGGGGGAAGAGAAGGGGCAGAGAGAAATCATAAGTGTAGTCTCCTTTTTTTGTGGACATAAGAAGGGCTGCCAGGTTCCAGAATATCCAAGAACCACTCTCCAGAGGCACCACAGACACACACACACCCTCCCCCAGGACCTGGGTTAGTCATTACTCTCTGGAGGCTCCACAGATACCATAAAGTACTGGGATTACTTTCCAAGGACTTGACAGGGTAGATCTTGGAAGGATGCTCCTGCTGGAAAAATCAACCCCTCGTAGTTATTTATTTATTCCAGGAGCAAAACTGTCTCACCATCTTTAGAGGAGTATGCAGGGCTACCACCTATTTCCTCCATAGCCAGAGTATTATCATTTAAGAGGAGCATGCAGGGCTGAACCTGCTTGCTTCATAGCCAGAAAAAATAACCCACCTCAAAACTGGGAGTGTCAAGGTAAGTACTTTTTGAGACATTTTAAGAATGTGTGTGGGATCGTTTCTAACAATATACCTTGTGATTTTTGGTCCAGACACTATTCTTGGAGAATATTTTCAGAGTAGCAATTCAATAATCAGCGCATCAGTGATTTTTATGAAGACTTCTATAGTCAATTTTAAGTGCAAAAAAAAATTTTTTTTTTAATTATGTTTTTGTGGTTTTGTAATTATGAAAAAAGGTGGTTGGTGGTTCATTAATGTTTACAATTTTGAGTCATTAGGTAGCCTGGTTGGTACTATAGATTGTGAAAGTATGAAACAACCATCATCTACTATTTTATATATTGATCAAGGTATAATCAAAGCAGTTTTTCCACAAGAATGTCAATTCCTTTAGTTTTGAGGTGGGTTATTTTTTCTTTATTTTTTCTCTTTCCTTTTATTTTTTCCTCTTTTCATTATTGTGATATTTACCCGCTGAGTGGAGATTTTTTTCTACATTGGTGTGCTTCATAGGCAGGGCATTATCGTTCAAAAAGAGCATGCACGATTGACCTTGCTTGCTCAATAGACAGAGCATTAGTACTTAAAGGGAATCTGCAGAGCTTCACTCCCCATCTTTAAGAGGAGCCTGCAGCACTCATATCTCTTCTGGCTCCATTATCAGAGCCTTAACATTTCCTATGCACACTATAGAGTTGCAGACTCTGTATAACTGCTTTAAGGGCCCTTGATCAGCAGGCAAGTGCTTTCCCCATACCAAACACAGCCAGTATCAGTACAGCATGTAGTTAGGCAGCACGCCTGGGGCATTCCCTTGTCCTGCAGTTGGCATTAATTAGGTTTGTTAACTACTGCTCTCTTCATATTTCAGGTAAGCTCTGAGAATTTAATATTTTAGCCCCTTAAGCTATCACTTTGCTGAAGGGCATTGCACTTGAGCAACATTTGAACCACACTACAACAAGTAATGTCTTGAACAGGGCTCCTACCAATAAAGGACTTTCCAGCTCTAAGATAGCTGAGCCTGCTATCCTGGCTTACTCTGCTAGATACTAATTAACCCCTGCAGATTATTACATTCCCACCGAGTAATGCTTAACCTTACAGAATTCTTACAGGCCAACCCAGGCTGCTTAGAAAACTCACAGGGGTATCACATAAATGTAGCACTTAATGCCATAGAAGCAACCAAGATAATAGTTTAACAGCAGAGAGTTATATCTATGCATGCTCCACTGCTACCCTCCCACCAGCACATGTATAGCCCAAAGAAACCAGCTAAACCCCTAATTCCCACCTCCAGATCAGACCCCTGCCTGCTAGAGCTGATCTGGCTTCTACTTACTTCTACTGCTCCTTCACCTGTGAGAGAAGGAGGCAGGAGTGGAGATAGCAAGAGTGCCTTGCAAGCCTCCTGAGAATCCAGGAACCACCCTCTGAAGGTAAGGTATTCGGAGGGATAACCATGTTAGTCTGATGAAATGGACTCTATTCTCAAAAGCTCATGCTTCAATAAATTGGCAAGTCTATAAGATGCCACCTGCCTCAAAGTCATCTCTGAAGGTAAGTGACTATAGTTATGCTATGGAGACACTACAGCCCCTGCAGAGTACTGGGCCACACACCATTCACTGGAGGTTTTACAGTCCCATAGGCAAATGGGGGGGGGGGGGGGGGGGGGAGACCTTCAGGAACTCAACCAGGGCAAAGAGTGAGAGACTGCTTCTGCTGGGAGAAACTAACCCCTAGGGGTAGTTGGTCCAGGAGCAACAAGGGCACAACCAGGTCAGGGCACACCCTACCTCGGGGCCCTATGTCCACTCCAAATGTCCGCTGTTGCCAGAGAAAGACTACACTGGTATTGGCCAGGGTCACACCTTTATAGTCCTGAGTGATGTCATGAAAAAGGTGTGTCTTCTGTCTCCATCAGCTGTGGAGGAGAGAAATCCCAAACACAAGGAATCTATTATTAAAATCAGCTACAATACCTGAAGAATGGAGGGTGGCCAATGAAATGCCAGTGAAAAGGTCTGAGAAATTAAGAGAGGACCTTGCGAGACTGGGCATTCAAATAGCATTGGCAGATGGCATTTAACGTGGATAAGTGCAAAGTGATCACGTAGGGAAGAGGAACCTAAAGTATAGCTACATGATGAAAGGTTCCACATTTGCAGTCACTACCCAGGAAAGAGATCTAAGCGGCATGCTGGATAATATGTTGAAATCCTCTACCCAGTGTGCTGCAGCAGCCAAGAAAGAAAATACAATGCTAAAAATTATTAGGAAAGGAAAGAATAAAACAGAGAATATCATAATGCTTCTGTATCGCTCCATGGTGTGACCACAACTTGAATACTGTGTGCAATTCTGGTCACCATATCTCAAAAGACATATAGCAGAATTAGAAAAGGTACAGAGAAGAGTGATCAAAATGATAAAGGGCTAAAGAGATTAGGACTCCAGCTTGGAGAAGAGATGACTGAAGGGAGATATGATAGAAGTCTATAAAATAATGAGTGAATTGGAATCAGTTGTTTACACTTTCAAAAAGTACAAAGACTAAGTTAAAAAATTTAAGACACAGGAGAAAATACTTTTTTATTCAATGCATAATTAAACTCTGGAATTCATTGCCAGAGGATGTGGTAAAAGCTGCTAATGTAGCTGGCTTTTAAAATGTTTTGGACAAATTCCTGGAAGATAAGTCCATAAACTATTATTAGGGTAGACTTGGGGAAATCCACTACTTGTCCCTAGTATAAGCAGCATGGAATCTATTGAACTTAGGATCCTGCCAGGTACATGTGACCTGGATTGGCCACTGCTGGAAACAGGATGCTGGGCTTGACGGATCTTTGGTCTGACCCAGCATGGCAAAACTTATGTTGTTGTGTGTCTGCAAGTGGACTCCATGCAAATCGGTACTAGTGGCAACTGGAACTATGCACTGCATTGTGGCCCCTAGTAACTACAGCCGCAACCATAAGACTTGAGGGAGCCAAAAGAAGACCCCATCACAAAAGGAAATGCAAAGTGCGCACCATAAGAGGAACTGGGAGCACGTAGACAGGTGAGGGGGTGGGAAGGAAGGATGAATGAAATGGGGAATAGAGAGTTTAAGGATGTGGGGCCAGACATAAGGGCAAGAAGGGAAGAGGCACAAGGGAAAGGTGACAAAAAGATGGTGTTAAATGAAGTTTACTTTGAGGAATAGGGGCATTATCAGGTTGTGCCTCACGGACTGATCCTTGGACCAGTCCTTTTCAACATTTTTATAAGGCACATAACGGAAAGATTGTCAAAGGTTGAGTTTTTTTTTGGGGGGTTTTTTTTTTTTTGAAGATGATGATACCAAAATCTCCAACAGGGTAGACAGCATGAGGAAGAATCTAGTGAAGCTGGCGGAATGATCTAGGGTCTGGCGGGTAAGATTTAATGCTAAAAAATGCAAAGTAATGCATTTAGATTGCAAAAACCCAAGGGAGATGTACAGTATTAAAGGTGAAATTCTTCTAAGCATGAAAGAGCAGCATTTTAGTTGTCTTCGTATCTGTTGATCTTAATGTAGCCAAACAGGTGGATAAAGTGATGGCAAAAGCCAGAAAGATGCTTGGCTCAATAGGGAGAGGAATGGTCAGAAGAAAAAAAAAAAAAAGGCAATACCGCCCCTACATAGGTCCCTATTGAGACCTGTTTTGGAATACTGTGTACAATTCTGGAGACCACAACTTCAAAAGGATCTGCCAGTTGCAGTTGGTCCAGAGAGTGGCTACTAAAATGATCAGTGATCTTCATTGTTAAGTATACAGAGACAAACTTAAATTTCTAAACAAATATACCCTAGAGGAAAGGCGAGATGTTTTCTATGCACAGGTGGTGGGCCTTTTTCAATAGAAAGAATGCTCTAGAATGAGGGGTCATGGAATGAGAGTGAAAGGGATAGATTGAGAAATAATCTTAGGAAATATTTCCTTTACAGAGAGCATAGTGGATGCATGGAATGGCTTCTCAGTGGAGGTGGTGGAGATAAACTGTCCAAATTCAAGAAAACATGGGATAAATGCAGGGGGATCTCTGAGGGAGTGATGTGCATTGTAAAACTAAATTCATTAGTTAGGCGGATGGGCAGACTGGTTAGGCCATTTGATCTTTTTCCGCTGTCATGTTTCTAATATGTATTCCACGGCAAATGTGCTTTTTTTTTTGTCTGTTTTTTTAATTAGCTTGCTATTGCACTATCTGAATTTTTTTTCATTATTTGTTAAGGGAAACCACCTCAGCAGGGCAAACATTTGGTTCCAAAATGTCACCACTCATGCATAGAAAGTTGGAAAAGAGCTGAAAAGAGAGGACTAGACAATCATATGAGGCATTCCATGCCAAAGGAGTAGCAGGCCATAATAGATACATTTTAATTTTCTGTAGGGGGGTATCAAGGCTTGGATGTTTACCTCTGCTTTTAGTTATAAGTGCTGAGTATTGGGGAATTCAGATTTTCAATGTCCAGTGGATATTGAGTGCTGAGCTTTTTTTATTATGTGAGTTTGTATTGTAATGGTCATTGGACTGTAATTTTTCATTATATGTTATGTACCTGCCTAGCGCTTTTGTAAGGGTAGGCGATTTATAAATGAAACAAATAATCCTTTCCGTCTAGTACTGAAGCACCCCTCCACCGAGGTGGTGGTGAAGAGCAGTGACTAGAGCTGAGCCTCCATACATTGCCCTAGCTGGCTTTCTAGGGAGAAGGTGAGAGAGGGCTAACAGAGCTGGAATGTAACCATCTATTAATGAACATCTGTGGCATTAACAATTAACATTTCTAAACGGATGAGTCCATCAGCATCTGTATAATGTGAGGTTAACTAGACCAAAGGAATTTCAGCTCTGCTAAAGGTCGACCCCCCCTCCCTATTCACACTTATCTAGATCAGTGTTTCCCAACAAGCGTGCTGTAGCAGCACTGAAAAGTCACCACTGCCTGACGCACCCGTTCAGACCAGTACCGTGAGCTCGACTTTGGCTTATCGCCAAGACTGAGTGGGATGGGGAGAATCAGCACTGGATGTGTTAAGGGCAGCACAGTGGAAGAGATCTGGCAGTCACATGTGACAGTCAAGGTAACTAACTGAGCCAGCAGCCCGCACTTACAGACCCCTCCCTTTTCCCGCACGTGTGTATAAGGAAGGATATGATCCATTGTGATGGTGTCGTGTGTCTGCCCCTTCTTTCCCTTTGTTTAAAAATTTGGCAGAGAGACTGGTAAGGATTTAATTGCTTTCCTAGCTCTACTTTTAACCATCTGAGTATTTTTCATATCCATACTGCGTGCTCCGTGGAGGCTGGTGTGCCATGCAACCTTTTTGTTAATGGAGGTGTGCCTTGGGCATGAAAAAGTTGGGAAACACCGATCTAGATGCTAGAGAGAGTGGTATCACAAGGGCACTTTGCCATGTCCACATCCTGGGCCAGGAAGTTTCAATTAAGGCTCATTAGCATTATAAGATCTGTCTGTCACCCAATCTCTTTTGAACTATTTTATGCAAATTTGACGAAACTTTTTTTTTTTTTTTTACGGTTTTAATCTTCCTGCTTCAGCAATGGTCATTACATTGTCTTGTCTTCAATAGGATCGGGTGGCAAGGTATTAACCCCTCCCATCATCATGCAGGTTGGTTTTCAATCTCAGCCAAAAGGCAGTCTTCCTCAGCTCATCAACCAGACCAGGGGGCTGATGCACTAAAAATACGCCAAAAGTGGGTGCTGAGTATTCAGCGCCCGCTTTCCTAATGCGCCCCCAGGCACTTCCCCTAGGGGTGCCTTGTAATATTTAAATTACGGGTCACGCTGTCAAGGAGGCACTAAGGTCGATTACGCGACCTTGCTGCCTTCCTTGGCAGCAGCTGTCCGCGGGTTAATAAAACAGACACTGAATTTATTGGCATCTGTTTTCCTAACTGGCACCAGCCACGGGTTTGGCAAACAGACCCAGGTTAACTAAGCATTCGTTTCCCGAACCTGACCACTGGCGCTCTTTTCTTTTTTTCTTAAAATCTTTAAAACCTTTGTTCCTCCGACTTAATATTGTCACGATATTAAAGTTGGAGGATGTACAGAAAAGCAGTATTTTCTGCTTTTCTGTACAACTTTTTGGGGTGCTTAGAAGTTAACGCTCTGGGAGGCAGGCACCAGAGATAAAGTAGTATGGTTGCTGTGTTAGTACACATGAATACATAGAAATAGGTTGTTTTCAGGAGCAACACTCTCATACTTATATGCTATATCAAAACTCATTAACAGTTAAAAGTCAATTAAAAAAAACAAAAAAAAACTATTTCCAATTAGCCAAAATTAGATTAAATGTGATGGACATAAGCATGTCTAAATTTTAGCTGTGCCAAAGAAAGGAAATCTTTGAAAATAATACATTTAAGAATAATAAATGTAAGCAACATCGCCTTCAGTCTTCAATATAATCAGATATTCTCTTCCAAACCTTAGTGTAAAAAGGAAAAAATATTACTATAATAAAATAAAAGACCAACAAACCCTGGATGTAACTAATTTAGTCCTAAATAATTGTATTGTCCATAAAGGATGCCCAATAAAGAGAGACCATATTATACTAGCAGAGAAGGAGGTTCTCGCTATTTTAGAGCACAAATATTGCCTACGAACTTCTCTGTCCATACAGTACACTGAAATCATTTTATTGGACAAAGATTTCTGAACTGGCTTTCAAGAGCTACTACTTTCTTCCTCCGATCTGAACAAAACGAGCACAAAATGATATCCGCCAGAAAATACAAGTGACTCATGAAATCAAATGGAATATGAAGAGGAAGGGAAAATGGCTGGGGGAGGGTCTGATTGTTCTGATAAGACAGAGTTGCCTTTTAAAATTGTGTATGCTGTTCATGTAACCCACTCCGAAACTTGGAGGGCATGGGATAGAAGTAACTGCAAATAACTAGCTAGCTAAAGGTGGCAGTAGGCAGTGAAAATGTGGGGGTGCTGAGTAAAGAAACCTAGGTCACTCCCGAGTCTTTTCTTAGGAGCCAGGATGAAATTCTGTCTCCCCACAAACACTCCCCCCCCCCCCCCCATAACCTTTTTTTTTTTTTACTATGTATAGTCTAAATATTTGCTTCCTTTGCTTTAATTTTGCATTTTTTTCACCCTTTACCTTATTTCTACCTCCAGCCTCTCCCCACTCTGCCCTCCTGCTCCCCCTGTACCTCTCTCTCTTCTCATCACCTCTTTCACCTGCCAGGTTGATAGGAGCAGCCTCTCTCTCCAGGCCCAGGCTGGCTGAGGTAGCTCCTATCAGGTTTGGGGTGGCTTCAGGCCCCAAATTCTAGGTGCCCGGGTGATCTGGCATCTTGGATTTTGCCAGCCTTGGACCACATGCTACATTTCAATCTTAGGCAAAAGGCCGAGAACCATGGTACACAATCTCACAGAGGCAGAGAAGCAATCCCCGATCCTTTAAAAAGGGTATAAAAGCTCAGATAGTGGTGTAGAAATTCAAAGAAATGAGGTGAGATACTAACGGTCAAAAAGCAGACAAGAACCCTTGAAGTGATTATATCTGATACGTTCAAGGAAACCAAACACTGCAACAGGGCAATGGCTAGAGCCGCACAGATGCTAAAGTGCACAAAGGAGAGAGAGGCCTAACTAATAGAAAACATGAGTGATTATACCACTGCACAGGTTCTTGGCAAGACCTCATCTGGAAGACAATGTTCACTTTCGGAGGCCTTACCTCCAGAAAGATAGAGCCAGAGAAAGGTTACCAAAATGATGCAGGATCTGCCCCTAAAGCCCTACGAAGTGAGGCAGAGATCTAAATATATATATATATATACACACTCTAGAGAAGAGGAGAGATGGGGGATGAGACAGACATTATTAATCATGCACAAAACACTTTTCAGAGGAAAGGAAGTTCTAGAATAACGGCCTACGATATGAGGCTCTGAGAAAGTAGACTCGGGAAAAACATCAAGGAGAGGGCCCAGGGAGGAAATAGACTTTACGAATTTATGTTCAACCTAGCAACCCCTGTTTAAGGGTTAAAATGTCCTACTTGGACAACTCAATGAATGATGAGGCTGCTGGAATGAATGGCAAAGTAAGCAATTTGCAGCTCTGAAACATTTCCAGGTACCAGTAGTGCCTACGATTCAGGCTCTGGTAGCTAACAGAAAATAAAAGGTGAGACTTGGGCCGGGATATGCAAGTTACAATGGCTGCGGATTTGCAACCTGGTATGATGGCTTCCAAGTTGCAGTGGGGCCTGGGAGAGTGAGATGCAGTGGGGTACAGGACGCATGAGGGGCAAAGTGGGGTGGTGGGGCACAGCAGAGCGAGGTTAGATGGCTGCAGTCAGCGGCATCCTGCTGCTGGTCCACAAAGGCAAAGAAGCTGAAAGGGAGCAGAAGTGAAAAAGACAGTGCCTGAAGGCAAGCGAAGGGGAGAGCAAGGGAAAAAATAAAGGTAAATGAAACTAAGCAGAAAAAAAAAAAGACCAAAAATGCTAAATAACCACAAAGAGTAAACAAAGAGCAGCAAAATGCTTCTGGCTGTGTAAAATGTTGGGCTGATGTCTTTAAGTTCTCCAACTACTTTTCCACCCCAGGAAACGCTAGAAGTTGTAGCAGAAATGCAGGTACCCACATGGCTGGATGGTTGCTAGTATTGTTGGTTATTTGGATTACTTTGAGGTTTTGTGGTTAAACATGGGAAGGGAGGAGTGCTGGGTGTGAACTAAGAATCTTGTGTGCTCATATGCCAAAAATGGAATACAAAAGGAGAAAAATGACAAAAACCGTCCTAGGTAAGGAGACATTACAGGTGGCCATGTTCTATGGATGGCAGCTGGGATATATCCTCAGCAGCGTGGACAGGAATAACCAGGCGCCCTAGATGGGTAATTTGTTCTTTTCTGTGGTCATCTATTTTGTTACTATGCAAGGGCACCCAGTGATCCTGGCTCATAGTTTTCATGTAACCTCAATGTCTTCTACATTCAAAATGTTCTATTTCTAGAGGGAAACAAATCAATTCAGTTGCACATAAGAAACACCATACTGCAGGAGTAGCCAACTCCGGTCCTCAAGAGCCAAAAACCAGCCAGGTTTTCATGAAATCCACAATGAATATGCATGAGACAGATTTGCATGTATTGCCTCCATTGTATGCTAATCTTAATCTTGTACATTCATTGTAGATATCCTGAAAACCTGGCCTGTTTGTGGATCTTGAGGACTGGAGTTGCCAAACTGGGTCAGACCAAAAGTCCATCAAGCCCAGCACCCTGTTTCCGACAGTGGCCAATTCAGTCACAAGTACCTGGTGGCATCCCACAGAACAGATCCAATCCTTGTTTCACAACCAGGGATAAGCAGTGGCATTCCCAAGTCTACATGGCTAATTATGGTTTATGGACTTTTCCTTCAGGAACTTGACTAAACCCCTTTATAACTCAGCTATGTTAGCTTCTTTCACAACATCCTCTGGCAACAAATTCTACAGTTTGTGTACTGAGTGAAAAAAATACTTTTTCCAATTTGTTTCAAATGTATTATCTATTAGCTTCATAGTGGGTCCCCCTAGTCTTATTTGATGGTTTAAATAACCATTCACTGTTTACCTTTTCTACCCCTCTCAACATTTTATAGATCTCTCTCATATCTCTTCTCCAGGCTGAAGAGCCCAAACTTGCTTAACCTCTCAGAGGGAAGCCATTCCATCCCATTTATCATTTGGGTCACTGTTCTCTGTACCTTTACTAGCGCTGCTATATCTTTTTTGAGATGGGATAACTACAACTGCACACAATACTTAACATGCAGTCGCACCATAGATCAATACAAAGGCATTATGATAAGCCACTATTTTATTTTCCATTCCTTTCCTAATATCTAATATTGTTTCATTTTGTTGACATTCCACTCAGTGGGCCAGGATCCCAGAGTATTATCCACAAATGATTCAGAGATCCTTTTCCTGCATGCTGACACCTAAGATGTGTGGCACACCCCTATGCCACAGAGTGTATAGGAGCTGTCATTTCTATAGTGTTTATGGTAAAGTGGAGAGTCTCCCCTTATGGGAAATCTGAAAGGTCTAGAACAAGCTGTAAAGGATGCACAGAAAGGTTAAGGGGCAAAAGATTGCCTTGGAACTAGGGTGAGAATGTTCCCGTGCTTGCAGGTCATTTCTTGGTTGGAGGGTGTTACATGACTTTGACTAACAGTGGGGTACAGCTCCTATGGCTTGGTCAATAGGAAATGTGATATAATATCTGACTCGACCGAGTCTGGGGCTGCTCCAGATTGGAAGGACAGACAGGTTGGAGCTGTGATCCTCTTCCAGGGTTACAGAAGGGAGTAGCAGGAGTGGGGCAGAGATTTTCTGCCAGAATCTCAGGAAGCCTACAAAGCTTCAGCTCTTCCTTTAAAGTCTGGTTTGGAAACCTGAAGAAACCTTTGCTTAACTGGGGTAAGACCTTATCTGGATCAGGAAGACAAACTACGCTAGAGGGAACTTGCTTTGGAGCTTGGAGGATCGTGCTGCTGCACCAGAGAGATTTATTCCTTCAGCTGAACAGGACGGTGTAACAGTTAGAATAATGGAAAGGAAGAGAGGGCCAGGCTAGGCCTGGACAGAGACTGAGTAATTAGAAGAGGCTACATCAAGAGGATATATGGTCACAACAGAAGTAACTGGGACTAAAGGAAGGAAAGTGTTGAGCAGGAAGTAAGAGGAGGCTCTGGTTGTTTAAGAAATGTAAATTTTGGTTGATTCCCTTGACCATTTGATGTTTGTCAAAATGTTTTAATTGGAAGAATCTACAATAAGCTGTTTTTATTTTGGAGCACATTTGGCTGGACGTTGTAATTTGTGTGCAGTGTACTTGGCCCCCAGGCTGGGAAGGTGACCCCGAGTGGAACAGGCATTACAGAAGGATCCCAGTATTGTGTAGCTTTACTCTGGATTATTCTTCCCTTTAAAGCATCACATTGCATTTGTCCACATTGAATTTCATCGGCCATTTAGATGCCTAACTCCCCAGTCTCACAACTCCTCTTGCAGCTCCTCACAATCAGCTTGTGATCTAACAATGTTGAGTGATTTTGTATCATTTGTGAATTTGATCGCCTCATTCATTCAGTCACTCCTGTTTCTAGATCAGTTATAAAAACATTAAAAAGCAATGGTCTCAGTACAGATTCCTGGGACTCTCCACTACTTGCCTTTTTCCTTTGAGAGAAAAGGCAAGTCTTACTCTCCGTTTCTTAGCCTTTAGTCAGTCACAAGCCTCCTAGCCCATGACTATTTAATTTCCTGAGTCTCTCATAAGGTATTTGGTTGAATACCTTCTGAAAATCCAGATACCCTATATCCACCGACTCAACCTTGTCCATATTTTTGTTAACCCCTTCAAAAAAAAATCTAATAGCTAAGTAAGGCAAGACTTCCCTTTGTTAAATCCATGCTGGCTCTGCCCCCATTAGTCTGTCTGTATTTAGATAGGCAGTAATTTTGTTCTTCAGAACAAGTTTTGATCATTTTGCCTGGCACAGACGTCAGGCTCACCAGTCTATAAGCTCAGAAGGTCAGCGCAAATCATGACGTCATTAAAGCTCCCCTATCCTTGGATAGTGCCTATAGGTCTCAGATCACATCATTTGAAATCTAGTAGCGCACCACGCAAGTCATCTCTCTCTAAAGAAGACAAGGAGAGGAACATTTCGTGACACCCAGTTTCCTTTTCAGGTACAGAAATTTGCATATTGCTATAACTACTAGCAAATGGCAGGGCAGGCTGAAGACATCACAATGTGCACGGACCTCCCTGCAATGACAATTGAACTGGTCCATTTCCCTATAGGAAAGGGAAAGAAACCAGGATTTCAAGTGTCAGGGGAATATAGAAAGAGTGTGAGCCGGGTCACTGTGTGCTCTATCTGTAGCACAAATCTGAATGAATGATTCAAAAGTTACTGGGGGGGAAGAGACATGAGAATTTTGCAAGGCCTCTCCAACTCACTAAATGCAGCTGCCCGTCTGAATTCAGGTTGTAAAAGTAGTGACCGTATTACCCCCATGTTAATAGATCTCCACTGGCTTCCAATTGCCAGATGCATCCAAGACAAAACAGCAGTCACTGATTTTAAATTGATCTCTTCCTCTGTTACATCATGGTGTAATGCCCTGCTGCATATGGATCTATCCAACATGCCAATTGCAATCAAAGGGGACTCTTGGATGGACTTCTTTGCACCACACCAGACTGAGCAGTACTAGAGACTGGGCCTTCTCTGTTGCAGCTCCCATTCTCTGGAACTCCTTTCCAGAGGCACTGCACCTGGCTGATGGAGGGAAAGCTTTCAAAACTTTGCTGAAAACCTGGTTATTTAAACAGGCACATTACTAGCCTTTTTTGGACGCCAAATAATTGCTATCTATATTCATGCTCCTGACTGCTAAGGTTCTCCTGTGAACTTCATGATTTGAATTTATCTGTTCTTGTGATTGCTATTTATATTTTTTGTGTCTGTTTTATTTGTACATTGCCTAGAACACTGTTTTAGGAGATTTATAAATCCGAATAAAGATAAAGGAAACCAGAAGTTACAAGAATGTGTTGGGCTGGTGCACGCTGAGTGGATTTTAAAAACCGCTCGAGCGTGCACAAATGAAAAGTTCCAAAAAGGGGGTAGGGCGTGGGCGAGGCATGGGTGTGCTTGCATTTCAATTTCACACATAAATATTTCTGTGCACATGAATGCACCGGAGTCACCTGCCACTTAACTTTACTTCTGCTATGGATGACGTGTAAGTTGTAAAACAAAAAATTCTAGGTAGATCAGCGGGGTTTTAAAGATCGGGGCTAACAAGAGAGAAGGGAGGCTATTAAACTATGGGGTGGAAATACTATCCCTTACCTGGGTTGAACTGGGAACACTGGTAATGGCAGTGCGCCTCTATTAAAATCCACCCACTTATGCAGAAGCGACATCTGCACGCATAGGTGCTCGATCAAACTGTTTTAAGACAGGCACACATATACGCGTAGATGTTGTAAAAAGACTGCTTAACTAGGTGTGGGCCGAAATGCTTGCACATGTGCGCCCGCACGCCTGTTTTAAAATTCTCTTTTAAAGGAGGATACTGCTAGGACAAAAAAAAAAACCACTCTGGATGGATTTGGAAGAAAGAGGAAAATAATGAGCAGTAAAGGAAAAGGAGAGAGAGAATAGGCAAGGTGACAGTAAGATGCAGAGCCAGCACTACTTCTGTAACCCAGCGATAGTAACCAGAGCTGAGACTTTGCATGCTGCTGCATCTTCCAGAACAGGCTCAGGACTTGAAGGTCAGCGGAACATAAACAGGCACAAACTAATCTTATCAAAAGCTCACCAAGTATGCACAATGCACCACAGAACTAGAACGTTTCCCGTGAGACAAGAAATAGCAGCAGGGACAGAGAATTCCCTGCACCAGCTGCAGAGATATGTAGGATTAGTAATCCAATGCAAACAAGAAAGGTAAGCAGCCAGAAACACTTAGCAGCAGGAAAAATGCTGTGACTCAGAACCAGCATTACTGGATGTTAGGAGAGGTTACATCCTCCTAGCTCCAGAAGCTTATTACATAATGTGGATGATTTCTTCCCCTGACAAGCGACCTGCTCTTTGTTCCCAGCCTCTCACAGGCCTCAGTTAGTAATCCCTGCAGGGATCGGCACTGGTAGCCGCTGTATAAATCTTTCAGGCACTTGGCAGCAATTCAGGCCAGGTTGCCCATTTCCTGGGTATTGTTTCTGGTCGCACAGTGTACAGAACAGGTACAGATTACTGATACTTTAACCTTAAGCACCCATAAATTCCCCAGGAGTCTCTGCAACAAAGACTGTACCAGAAGGCCAAAACAGGAAAAAATACTCTTTACCTAATAAAACCCAGACTGCTTCCCCAGAAACAGTCATGTGACATTCACTTATGACAAGGCTAGCAGAATTACCTTTTTTTTGCCTAGGTTAAAGTTTTTTCCCTTCAGAAAAGGAATTGCATCACTTAAAAAAAACATAAAAGCTTCCTGATAGGCATAAACTAAATTTGCATATCATGGAGAGTCAGAGTACACAACTTTATCTCATGCATATTCACTGTGGATATCCTGAAAACCCAAGTGGCTGTGGGGTCCCCAAGACAGGTTTGAGAAGTCCTACAGTAGATTTTTTTGGATCCACACATTTCATCCATTCTTGTACATATATAGAAGAGGCCATTATTTACCTAGTTGACTGATGTTCTTGGGCTAGGCCAGTGACAAGTGCTGCGCATCTGCATGTGGAGAACTGAGATTTGATTCCCTGGCGGCTTCTGCTCTCTGGCCCAGCCAGGGATTCTGCACTTTGGGAGAGGGCATCTCAGCCGCCGCTCAACAGCAGCTCCCAATGTTAATCTGGAGGATGCCATGGCTTGGGGGCTCTAGCTGAGCACTGCATTGAGGTGACAGAAGCATATAAAACAGGGGAGAACACCCAGGTAGTTGTAAATGAAGGCTCCCAACATTATAGCACAACAGATGCTGATTCCAACTGAGCTGAAAGCCCAAAAAGGAGGATGAGAAAACTGGCAGGCCAAAAATACAAATCTACGTTAGTGCACATCTGTAACCACACACCAGAAAAAAACAACCAAAAACACGATTGTTACATGATGATGCTGTGTGTGAGCTGGACCTCCAGGACCACACCCAAACCAGATCTGTGCTTCCATCTGCCCTTCTCTGACAGTTCGCCAATATTGCAGCACATGTGCTCCAAAATGTGAATTTTTTTTTTTTTTAGGACAACCACTGATCTACTACATGGGGCTGCAAAGAATCATGAAAAAGAGTTCAGTATCCTCTGAAGAGAAAGCAGCCTGCTAGCACTTTAGGTATCCTTCGGGGCATAAGAGGCATCCAGGCTCGGGGTAGCTCATTACAGCTCAGTGAAAAGAAAAAAAAAAAAAGCACAAGTTGTCCAAGTTAAGTTTTACTTCTTATGACATCAAATAATTGCCATTGGACTGTCTGGGGGGGGGGGGGGGGGGGGGAAGCTGATTTCATTGAGCACAAAACTGTGAAAAACAGGCAATCTGATCAAATGTTCACACTTTGCTATGCCTGCACATTGACACACTCCCACCAGCTTGGCACCAGTGTGCATTACAGAGTAAAACAGGGGTTCCCAACCCAAGGTCCACCAGACCATAAACAGGAAAGATCCATGAGCTGTGGGAGAAGACAAAAAAAGCCCGCGGAAAGAAGAGGGCCGACAGGTCCCTGATGGAACCCATCCCGCAGTGGCTGCAAAAGAGGAGGCCTGAGCAGCCCATCTCGCCAGCAGCCGAAGTTTAAAAAGGCTGGAGAGCTCGTTTTGAGTTCCCGCGGGCTTGAGTGAGATGTGGGAGGAAGGCCTGGCTGTGGACAGTCTGAGGACTTTCATTGCAACTTTAGTTGTGTGGCCGCCCGATAGGGGAGTGAACCAGCGAGCACAAATTTGTTTTCCCATTGTTTCTCCCTTGCTGAAAAACGTTTCAGTTCTGGTTACCACGAATGAACACCCAGGGGCTTTCAAGAGCGTTAGCCCATGACGTCTTCACAAGTGCACTAGTCTTTCCCACAGATATCAACCATACAATTAGCTATTCCTGCCTCTTTTCATAGTGGGGTTTTCATACTCAGTTAATATTGACTACTCAACAAGCTATCTGAGATTTTAAGTTTGCACATATTGTTGGCTCCTCCCCCTCTTCCTTTTTTAGGTGAGGAGTCCATAAAAGATTTTCGGGTGTCCTTTATGCCAGGGGTTCCCCCCTGACGAAGCGGCTACTGGTGAAACAAGGGCCTTGGAGGGGCAGTTGACATCTTACCCAGGAGGACCACCATACACTATTATAGCCCAATACTTAGTTTATGAGTAAATATGAATTTCTTGCATCAGACAATTGGTCTTGTAGACGTTTTTGAGTAATGCTTCATGGTCAGTATTGTGCACGTTTAATTTTTTACAAGTAGTTTTATATTATCATGGATTAAGTTGTAATACATAGTATATCACTGATAATCCATTGATGTTTTTTTTCATGTAAACATCTATCTTAATTTACAATATTGAGTTGATATGTATCAAATAAGATTTGTATAGGCAGGGATTGGTTTATGTTTAGTTTTGTCTAACAGATGAATATGTATACATAGGGATATTTGTAAGGTCAATGTTTTGTACCATATGTATCAATATAAAAGTGCTCATTTATTTTATCTGTTCATAACAGTTAATAAAGATTGATTTTTTTTTTATTTTTTTTTTTTAATAGTCACGTTATTTAGTGCTCTTTCCTTTCATTCCTTGGGAATGTTTTTTTTTGCCTATAGATATATGTGAATGAGAGAATGGGAGCATTTGTGTGTGTGAGAGTTCAAAAAACATATTACATAGACTGCAAATGATTAAAAGTCCAGGCGGCCTCATTTTGTAAACCAGTGAGGTACGCTGTCAGGCTTGCTGATGCGGCAATAAGAAAATTCAATTTATACCAAAATTGACCAATGAATTTTGGGTTGAATTCGTGAGTGGTTTGTCGTTAAAAATTAATACTTATGGTCTCCTTTTTGGAATATTTTTTAGAGCATATGTGCATGAGAGAGAGGGTATGGTTGCGTGTTTGTGTATATGTGTGAGAGGAAGCGTGTGTGTGAGATAGAGGAAGTTTGTGTCGGTTAGAGCATGTGTATATAAGAGAAAGGGAGCATGTGTGTGAGAGAGAATGAGTGTGTGCATGTGTGCATTAGGGAGAGTAGAAAGTTTGTGCATCCTCTTTCCTCACACCTAATAATCCATGACAATCTCAGGACAACTGGAAATCAAAAGTTCCCAGATATGGAGAGCATGGAATTTTTAAAGCCATAGTATGATTTTACTAATATTTTATATTTGATTGTATTATTTTATGTTTTATGAGGAACAGCAATGAAACCTTCCCTTCACTGCCATCTCAACCTGTGTATGTCAACTTGAATATATATTATCAGCCCAAACACTCAAGGGTATGCACATTTTTAAACAGGACCATTTGTTATGATTTGTTTAATGACTGTGCTATTCTGTGATGCATAATAGTTTAATCTGAAACACATAAAAATAATTGACATGTGTTTTGTCTGATCACTCATGTTTTCTTAAAATGCTATACATTTTACAAATTCTGCCAGGGGTATGTAAACTTACGAGCACAACTGTAGCTTGGAACTCAAGAGTCCCACAGCACCACTCCTCAGGCAGTACTGGATGGTCTCATTTTTATACGTTCTTTTTGATGTGTTTTGGATCAGGACCCTTTCTAAAGCGAGTATTTGCACCATACTCTTCAGATACGTTTATAAACTCCCTCCCACAAAATTTGGAGCACCTTGCACACAAAAGCACCCATTACCTTTTTCCTTCTGGAATCATGCTTGGACAGGCAGGACTTCTCCAACGACATATATCCACCAATCACCTCAATCTCGCTGACCGTGGGATAGCGCTTTTTAAGTGCGACTCCTAGATCTGCATGGGGTGCATCAGAGCCCTCCACAAATTCAACTTTTAGCCTGGAATCAACACCATCGCCTGCCTCACACTCTTCACCTAAGGCACGGAAGCCTTCACTCTCAAAGGCAAAAGGTTTGCGCTTGGGCACCACAGTGAAGGTATTGCCTCCTTTGAAATGGACGGAGGATGGCTCAGCCTGAAACCGGAAGGAAAGCGGAGAAGAGGGCTTAGTCCCCCTATCTTCGGTGTGGACAATGTCATCGATGTTAGTAACAGGGATATCCAGTTTACTCAACTCCCCATTAAGAATGTTGGTGATGGGGACCCCAAGACCCTCTTTATTGTCCTTGTTGTTCATACTGCTGAGGTACTCCAACTCTGCTCCAAGATCTGTAAAGGAATGGCTCTCAATCACTGAAGAAAAAGGGGGCAGTGGCTCCTGTCTCCAGTCAACTTCAGGCTGGGGCACCGCACAGCCACCTGTGGATTCCATTCTCTCCGTACCAACTGCATCAATGCGTGGCAGGGAAGTGTCTTCAGAGATGGACCCCACCTCCCTGTCCTGGCCACCATGCTCACCATCCAAATATGTAAACTGCATTTGGCGGCGGCTAAAGTTGGAAGCACTATCCTTATCTTTTGGCTTTTCCAAGCTTTCTTTCCTTTCCTCCTGATACAATGAGGAAGACTCCTGCCTCTTCCTGGGGATGAAGATGAAGGAGTTCTTTGACTGCATTCGGATGTTTGCCAGAGCTTTTGCCTGGACATCATCTGGTGAAATGTTTGCAAAATCTGGCATGGGAGCAGGCTGGATCTGGAAGGAATCATTGCTGCTAGTGGCTGCAGACACCTGCTTCTGTTGACTGGGAGTAGAAGTGGCTAACTGCTCCAGGGGGTGGCTCAGCTCCAAGCTTTCACATGGTTTGGCACAGAACTTTGATCTGATCAAATCCATCTCAGACTTTGGCCTCCACACCTTTGCTTCTTTTTGCAGTTGATCAATGGAAGAACTTATGGATAATGGCACCAGTCTATTCTCCTCAGAAGTGCTGCTAATCAGAGTCCTACTGTCTTTTTTATTACCAGCCAGAATTTCCTGTATTATGCTGGCTTCTGCCGAAATTAAATCCAGTTCTGACTGGACTGTGTGACCATTGGTTAGTGGCAAGTCCTTTTTTGTAGGGACACTTTCCAGCACAGAACCATTTACCTCTATGTTGTTATATCTTTTTGGGTGCACTGTAATTGTGCTGTTACCAGGTTTCTGAGAAAAATTCTTGAGTTTGGACTGTGTTTGATTAACAAGCAAGGAGTAATTTTCAAATTTCTCCCTGACTGAGGATACACCCAGAGGCCCTTGTTTGTCTTCCGTAGGAATAGGTCTTTCAGGAGACCGAGGCTCTGGAGGCGTGGAAGGAGAGAAGGGCCTCAGCAATCCAGAAGGGGACAGTGGGCTTGAAGGTGTCCGTTTAGGAGAAGCAGGTTTTGATGCAGATGAGACAGATATGGAGCTGTGTTTGGAAGGTATCCAGGGGGTTGGCCCATTGAAAGAAAATCGAGAAGTAGCGTCCAACCTGCTTGACATCTTGGGCATGAAATCTTGGCTCTGCCATTCCAATACTGGCGAAGAGAGGGGAGACTTTGGCACCGTGTGTGGCTTATAACTGCGGTCTTGGTCCAGGAGGCTATCTGAACTTCTTGACCTTTGAGGCCTGCTATAACTTTGGTCAAATTTTTCCAACAGACGGCTGACCCTGCCAGTGTGACACATGCCATCATCCAGTGAGTCACTGAATTGCCCCATGCTCTGAGCATGATTTAGGATACCGAGTTCCTCCTGACTCTGGCTCAGTGAAGGTTCGTAGATGACCACCTCGGAAGCCCTGATCTCAGTTACCTTGCTACCCCTCATGGCCATCAATGTATCCTGGGGGTCTGTGGCACAATCAGTGGCCCTTGGGCTGGTGCTACGGCTGTGCTCGAAGTAATCCGGGTCAGATTCAATGATGATGATGTTCTCAGCCCGGATGGTCTTGATACCAGGCACATTGTAGAGCTCCAGCAGGTGTTGGATGGGTGAGGTGGCGACAGACGGAGACCCACTGGATGCCTGGAGCTCTTGCAGCTGCCGCTTCCTTTCCTTCTCTAGCCTTATGAAGGGATTCTGGTGCAGGGGCCCCAGGCTCTCTTGCAGCACCAGGCTTTCCTGCTCCAATCCACTGCAGCCCTCCCCAGAGCTCTTCATCGGCTTCCTGCCGGGGGAACGCGGCCGCGGCTTGCCGGGGTGAAAGCCACGGTAGGTGGAATGTTCATTGCGCTTTCTACCGGGGGACAGCTCCCTGCCCGGGCTCCCCCCCGCCTTGGCCCGCTTGCGCTCCAGGATCTCGCGCTGCCAGGACGGCATTCTGCCCCGCTCCGGATCGAAGGGCGGCAGCGGCGGCAACTCCAGCGACCAGACGGCGCTATTACTGCTGGTGGCCGCGGAGAGCATCGTCGGAGCCGGCCTGTGCCGGTGCAAGACCCAGCGCCCTCCGGACGACTCACCTCCCGGAGGTCTAAACTCGGGCTCCGCTCACCGCACCTAACCGCTCCTCACTCGCTACCGCAGCGTCCGCCCTCTCCTTACGTCATGGCACACCTGCGTTCCAAGCCTCGCGTTGCCAACAGTTTCTCAGCAGTTAACCAATCAAAGCGGCTTCCGAACCCGGAAGTGAGAGCAAGCCTTGACCACCCCCACACCACCTGTAGCTATGGCCCGACCCAGAGAACAGTCAGCCACACCCCCTTTCCCCCGATGCAGGACACAATAGGGTCCACCACCCCGACTTTCTGTAGGACCAGCTGGACTGGCGAAAGCTGTGGTATATCAGAGGCTAATAGATTTAAGAGTATAAGAGTAAAGGATGTGCCATCATGCTGTGTTAGTCCAAAGGTTTATTGAGACCAACGTCCTCTCTGCCTCAGTGGCCAATTTATGTCATAACTAACCTGCAGATCTCATAAAGTAGATTTATTTCTTGTTGCTCCTTCCCAGAAGTAGCAATAGCTGTCTTTAGTCTACCTGGCTAATAAAGTTTATATTTTTTTCCCAAGACCTTGTCCAAACCCCTTTTAAACTCAGCTAGATACCTTGCCTACAGCCTTTCACAACAAATTCCACAGCTTGGTTGTGCATTAAATGAAAAATATTTTCTCCAATTTGTTTTAAAACTGACACCTGTTTCAAGGAGTGTCCTCCAGTCCTACTACTATTTCAAAGGGTAAATAACTGTGAGTTGGCTGACTAGGGTTTGAATATCTACCCCCTTGAAAATAATGTACAGCTCTGATCACCACATCTCAAAAAAAGATATAGCAGAATTAGAAAATTAATAGAGAAGAGCAACCAAAATGATAAAGGGAAAGGAACGATTCCCCTATGAGGAAAGGCTAAAGAAGGTAGGGCTGTTCAGCTTGGAGAAGAGATGGCTGAGGAGAGATATGATCGAGGTCTATAAAATAATGAGTGGAGTGGAATGGGTAAACGCGAATCAGTTGTTTATTCTTTCAAAACGTACAGAGACTAGGGGACATTCAATGAAATGACTAGGTAATACATTTAAGACATATAGGAGAAAATATTTTTTTACTCAACACATAATTAAACTCTGGAATTCGTTGCTGGAGGATGAGATGAAGCCTGTTAGTGTAAGCTGGGTTTAAAAAAGGTTTGGATAAGTTCCTGGTAGAAAAGTCCATAAACCATTATGGTGGGCTTAAGGAAATCCACTGCTTATCCCTGGCATAAATAGCATGATAGGGATGTGAATCGTTTTTTGACGATTTAAAATATCGTCCGATATATTTTAAATCGTCAAAAATCGTTAGAGGCGCGATACAATAGGAATTCCCCCGATTTATCGTAAAAAATCGTAAATCGGGGGGGGGGGGAGGGCGGGAAAACCGGCACACTAAAACAACCCTAAAACCCACCCCAACCCTTTAAAATAAATCCCCCACCCTTCCAAACCCCCCCAAAATGTTTTAAATTACCTGGGGTCCAGTGGGGGGGTCCCGGTGTGATCTTCCACTCTCGGGCCACGGCTGCGTTAATAGAAATGGTGCCGGCGCCACCTTTGCCCTGTCATATGACAGGGCAAAGGTAGCGCCGGCGCCATTTTGGTTCCTGTCCCCCGACGTCACGAGCGCAGGAGATCGCTCCCGGACCCCCGCTGGACCCCCAGGGACTTTTGGCCAGCTTGGGGGGGCCTCCTGACCCCCACAAGACTTGCCAAAAGTCCAGCGGGGGTCCGGGAGCGACCTCATGCACTAGGGCCGTATTGCAAAATGGCGCCGGCCGTATGGCCGTATTGCAAAATGGCGCCGGCGTATGGTAGCCAGTGGTAGCGCCGGTGCCATTTCTATTAACACAGCCTTGGCCCGAGAGTGGAAGATCACACCGGGACCCCCCCACTGGACCCCAGGTAATTTAAAACATTTTGGGGGGGTTCGGGAGGGTGGGGGATTTATTTTAAAGGGTCGGGGTGGGTTTAGGGTTGTTTTAGTGTGCCGGTTTTCCCGCCCTCCCCCGATTTACGATTTAAACGATTTAAAAAAAAACAAAACCGCGACGATCAGACTCCCTCTCCCCCCCAGCCAAAATTGATCGTTAAGACGATCGATCACACGATTCACATCTCTAGAATCTATTGCCTTTTGGGATCTTGCTAGGTTCTTGTGACCTGGATTGTCTACTATTGGATACAGGATACTGGACTTAATGGACCTTTGGTCTGTTCCAGCTGTTGCGCATTCCGGAAGCGTTGGTGCTGCGACTGGGTCTGCTCACCTCGCACTGCCTTCCACCAGCTCCAGCTCCTTGTCCCTAGAAGCCGCAGCCAGCTTCTCTCGCCCACGGCGTTCCCAGGCGTCCCCAGGCCCGTCGAGGCCTTCTGACTCTCAGCACTCCTCATGCCGGGGCTCTGTGTCCTCCTCGATGTTGGCCTTGCCCCTAGACGTGCATGTGCGCGGACCTCTCAGCCCTTTAAAGGGCTCAGCGTGGGAAACCGGTCCGCAGCGCCTGATGATGACATCACATAGGCCTTGTATATAAGGCGAGGCCCTGTCCCCAGAACCTCACCTTGGCAATCGGGTCAACACTTCGGTGTACTAATTTGCTGTTCCTCGTTCCTGTGTTCTCTTGCTTCCTTGATCCAGTCTCATTCCAGTGTTCCTGTGTACCTGTCTTGTTCCAGTGCTCCTGCGTTCCTGTGTTCCTTGTGTTCCAGAATCTCTCCTGATTCCTGCTCTTCGTTCCTCCTCTTGTCGTACCTCTTAGGACTGATTCATGGTACTGACCTCTGCTTGCCTGACTATGTTTGACCACTGCCTGGAACCAACCACTGCTTGCCTTCTGACCATGCTTGACTGCCACCTGGAACTGACCTTTGCTCATCTTGACTACGTACGGACTGATCTTGGAATTGACCCATGCTTTGGCTGACCACCCTCGGACGGATACCCTGGCTTTGACCCTTGAGCTACATTCAGATACTCTGTTTCCTCCTGTGACCACCAGACCAGCCTGCTTGGATACTGCCCTCGGCATACATCTGACTAGACCAGTAGGTGCTGCCTATCTTGCCCGGAGGACCTTCACTTCCTGTCTCCTTCCCGAGGTCTCCGGTGATCCTGGTCCTGGTCTAGCCCATTCTCTCTTCACCAACCGCGCACCCTTGCTCGTGGTGAGCACACCTCTCCGCTATCTCTCTGGGAGCACCTCAGAGGCCCACCTATGTCCAGGCAGTCCGGGTACCCAAGGGCTCAACCTGCGGAAACCCCAGATTGCTATTGGCGAAGCTCCAGCTAGCCTCTGTCTAAGTGTATGCTCTGCCTCCTGGTGGCAGGCACTTTCTGGGTCTGACCAGAGGGCCATACCAATCCTGCACCAGGCGAAGGGTCCACCTCCAGCGCAACTCCAGTATGTCAAATCTTATGTTCTTGTGTTCTATGATGACTCCAAGATCCTTTATCTGGGGGCTGACCCCTAATATGGAATCTAGCATTGCATTTCTATAGTTAAGATTATATTTCCCTATGTGCATCACTTTGTATTTGTCCACATTAAATCTCATCTGTCATATAGATGCCTAGTTCATCAGACTCACAAGATGACCCTGAAACTCCTCACAATTTGGTTGTGTTTTAGCCAGTGGCGTAGCCACGGGTGGGTCTGGGTGGGCAGTTGCCCACCCAATTTGGACCCAGGCCCATCCAACTGGAACCTGAAATGGAGCACCGGAACTGCAAAACAATCACGGGATCCCATCCTCGTGATGGCGAAGAGGAGGACCCAGGCCCGGCGCGACTGTGTGTGCCATTCCATGCATTTGCCCGGCCATGGAGCAACACACATGGGGAAGCGGTGGGCAGGCAGCAGGTTAGCCCTCTCCTGCAGCCGTATGGCCCACCGACCTTCCTGTTTGGGGGGGGGAGGAGGGAGCAGAAACGCCGTGCACAGCTTCCGCTTCCTCCCGCCCCCAAGCAGGAAGATCAGTTAGCCGTACGGCCCGAAGATAGCAGGAGGCCGGTGGCATCAGGAGAGGCCAACTGATCTTTCTGCTTTGGGGGGGGGGGGGAGTGGAAGCTGTGCGTGGGCTTGAATGTGTGTGTGTGTGTGTGAGAATGGGAGCCTGTGTGTGTGTGTGTGTGTGTGGGGTGAGAATGGGAGCTTGAATGTGCGTATGTGTGGGTGAGAATGGGAGTTTGAATGTGTGTATGTGTAGATGAGAATGGGAGCCTGGGTTTGTGTCTGGGTGAGAATGGGAGCCTGGATTTGTGTGTGGGTGAGAATGGGAGCTTGAATGTGTGTATGTGTGGGTGAGAATGGAAGCTTGAATATGTGTATGTGTGGGTGAGAATGGAAGCTTGAATGTGTGTGTGTGTGGGTGAGAATGGGAGCTTGAATGTGTGTAAGTGTAGATGAGAATGGGAGTTTGAAAATGTGTATATGTGGGTGAGAATGGGAGCATGGGTTTGTGGGTGAGAATGGGAGCCTGGGTGTGCGACTGTGGGTGCATAAGAATGTGAGCCTGGGGAAGGGTGAAAAAGTGCGAGCTTGTGTGTGTGTCTGCAGAGAATGTGAGCTTGTATGTGTGTCTGCAGAGAATGTGAGTTTGTGTGTGTGTGGGAAGGGGAAGAGCATATGAGAGTGAGAGCTTGAGTGTGTGTGTGTTTGTGTGGAAGGGAAGAAGACAGTAGTAGAAGAAAGACACTGAAAAGGAATTAGGAAATGAGTGACAAGGGAAAAAATAGGAAAAAGAGACCAGGACCAACTGATTAGAAAAATACAAAGATCAGACAACAAAGGTAAAAAAAAATAATATTTTGAGATGTTAGCAATTTAAATATGCCATCGTTGGGAATGTGCATTTGTTATATTTTTGTCTTTTGCTTTTTCTTCAGTATTCCATTGTTCAGAGACTTTAGTTTCTCAGGCTTTCTATTTTGGTTTTATCTGCATGTTTCTGTTTCTAATTTGTAGTCTCTTATTTCTATATTAGATAAAGATCGGTCTCTGCCTGTGTGTATGACTGAAATGCAGTATTTCTGCTAGCGTGTAGTTTCTCTGTAGTAGTAGTCCAGTAGGTGATGTATTCATGTTCTCGGGCCTGGTGTAGTATTTGCATTGCTGCTTTTTCATAAGGTTGCTGTTATTTGAATACCTAGAGTCAGTGCTGTGACTGTATGGCAAGGTTCTTTCTTTGCAGGAGTTTCTTTGCAGGAGTTTCCATTACTTCATGAAATATTTTTTGCTGAGGTGACACCAGAATTTGAATTTTTTTTTTCATGTTAGTTGTTATGTGAATTGTTCTAGCTCTGCGCTGCACCTGTTCTGATGATGAATTATATTTTATTGTATTTATGAAGATTTCTGGCTTTCTACAAAAATGGTTCATGAAAGAATACATTAATTTCTGTTTTATTACATGATTGGATCTGATTGTTTTCTTTGCTTTTACATGATATACTTGTGCATTTATAAACTGCAATAAATATAAAATAAATTCTGATTAATAAGGAATTTTTAATGCTGGTAAGTGCTTGAAATAATTGAGGTAAATTATTTTAAAGTTTCATACATGAAACACAATGGCCATTGCAGGGTGCAGTATATGGCATTATTTATCAATAAGAATACAACTAGTAGGTCTCAGACCTGCATGCCTACAGCCCATCCATGTTAACCTTGTGCCCACCCAAAAAATCAATTCTGGCTACGCTACTGGTTTTAGCAGCTTTGAATAATTTTATATCATCCACAAATTTGATTACCTCACTTGTTGCTCCTTTTTCCAGATCATTTATGACTATGTTTATGACAGGGCTTTAACCAATGTCCTGCGTCATTGGGCTACTCACAGATGACAACCGTCACATTCTCATGGTTTAATGTCTCCAAATGGATTGATTTTTCACATACCTTGACAAGAATGAGCATCATTTGTAAGCCAGGATGTGCTGAGTATGATTGCAGTCTCTCAGATTCACTGCTAATGCCCTTCTTAATGCTTGCATTCTGCCAAAGAGAACTTTGTAAGGTGTTATATGCACAGGCAATATATTTAGATGAACTTGGAAATTCTTTTTAATCAGACAATATATCCTGTACAATTGGGACTATTTCTTTATCTTTCTGCCATATTTTCTTTGTCTTTGATTGCATCATTTGATACTTGAGGGTATTCTCTCCCTCAATACAATCTAACGAATAGTCTTTTGTTGACACTTCAGTCAGCAATACTGTTCTTGTGCTGTTCTCCATTACCACAATATACCATTTTTTTTTTTTTTTTTTTACATTAAACTCTTTATCAGTTGGAATAGGAATGCCCCAACTTCTTCATTCTCTACAATTCTCTCAGAGTTGTGATCAAAGTGCTTTTCTGGTACAGTTATGTTATGAATAATGTTTACACAACACAATTTCCACTGGATTATCCATTCCATCGTATTATGCTTTTCTGTATACAAGCCTTCTGAGATCAGCACTTGACATCTAGTAACAAACTGTAGAATTAATTGCCAAAACTGAAACAAAGCTTCTCCTGAGGCCTCCAGCATCCTGCTTGGCATGAAATGCCACACTGGTGACATTAATTAAGGGCAGAGCTAGCTGTCATTCAAACTGGGAGGCTGATGAAACTACCGCACAGGGATGTGCATTCGTTTGCGATGAAATAGGAAATATAGATAATATTTCCTATTTCGTCGCGTTTCGGGGCCCCCGAAATGATAGGAAACCCACGAAATTTCATGCAGTTTTCTTATCGTTTTGGGGAGGGAGAAAGAGCACATTAAAAAAAAACAACCCAAACCCACCCCAACCCTTCAGATTTAATTAATTACAACCCCCACCCTCCCGACCCCCCCAAAACTTGTCTAAAGTTCCTGGTGGTCCAGCGGGGGTCCCAGGAATGATCTCTCTGTCTCGGGCCGTTAGCTGCCACTAATCAAAATGCACCGATGGCCCTTTGTCCTTACCATGTGACAGGGGCTATCAGTGCCTTTGGCCAGCCCCTGTCACATGGGAGGAGCAATGGATGGCCCGCATCATTTTTTTAAGATGGCTCCGGCCGTCCATTGCTCCTACCATGTGACAGAGGCTGGCCAATGGCACCGATAGCCCCTGTCACATAGTAAGGGCAAAGGGTCACCGGCGCCATTTTGTTTACTGGCAGCTGACGGCCCATGAGCGGGAGATCGCTCCTGGGACCCCCGCTGGACCACCAGGGACTTTAGGCAAGTTTTGGGGGGGTCAGGAGGGTGGGGGATTGTAATTAATTACATCTGAAGGGTTGGGGTGGTTTTGGTTGTTTTTAGGTTCGGGACAGCCAAAAAAAAATCGGCCCGAACCGCGGGAAATTAAATTTCCTGTGGTGGGCCGATAATGAAGGCCAAACCGAAAGATTTAGCCAAATCACATCTCTACTACCGCGGAACCCCAGAAGATGATCCAGTGCGCCACCGGGTCTCCCTTTAAAGGCCCAATGACGGGAACCTCAGGGGCGTCCCCGACTGATGTCATCACAAGTTTGGGATTCATAAACACCTTCCTCGTCCTTTGCTAGCTGACTTGGCAACGAGTTCCTTTGCTACCGGTGCTTGCTCCTGTCTCCTCGGACTCGTGGTTCCTGTACCGGATCTACCTGCTACTCTAGACACTGGCTCGGGTACCCGCTCCTCGGGGGCTTGCTTGCGCTCTAGTTGGAGACCTCGTCTCCAGGCTTCCCTGCTCCTCGGGCTAGCCTTGCGCCTTCCAGAGGTCCTGTCTGCCAGCTTCCCTGCTCCTCAGGGTTGTCCCTTGAACTGCCTTACTGCTTTGGAGATTGTACTCCGCGCTACCACTCCTCGGGGCAGTGCTTACATTCTATGCCAGTGACTGTTCCTGAGCTTCCCCGCTCCTTAGGGCAATGCCTACATTCTACACCAGTGACTGTACTCTGCACTCCCCACTCCTTGAGGTAATGCCTCCATTTCTCTACCAGAGATTCCATTGTGCACAGTCCCGCTCCTCGGGGTGGGTTACGTCACTACTTCGGAGATTCGACTCGGGCTTCCCCGCTCCACGGGTCAGCCTACATCATCACACCAGAGCCTCCCTCGCTACGCTGTCCCACTCCTCGGGGCCTGCCTAGTGCTTCTCTTTTGGAGGCTCCTGCTCTGGTACTTGCATCTCCAGTTCTGCCTGAATACTGTGGGTCCTCTCAGAACTGTGTCTCTTGCCCCTCTCCTTGGGATCCCTCACAGTACCCTCTGTACAGGCTCCTGCAATCACGTCGCTGTGATGCAGGGCACTGATCTCTCTACCACTAACTACCGTGTCTCCTGCTGCTGCTGACTTCACCTCCCAACAGTGAGGACCTGTGGGGCTCCTCCCCGCAGGTGGTATCAACCCTCACCTCAGGCCAAGGGTCCACGAAACCCATGAATCCTAACAATTTATTTCTGTTGGTTGATATGTATTGACCTCGATGCAACATGATCTCCCACTATTGCGTTACTGGCCCATCTTTTCCTGATCCACCTGGCCATAAAGGCCCCCATCTTATTACCATGTTCATAAATTTTTTTTGTTTAAAAAAACTGTAGAGATCTTTCAATTCACTCTATCTGAATATTGCTTAATTCAGCCTTGAGCTGTTGCAGCTCCCTCCAGATAAACTTTGAGTGATTCAGTTTATGTTGGCCCTCCAGGACTGCCATCTTGCAATTAAGTGAGGCCTCTTTCTGAAGTCTCTATCTTTTAAGAAAATTGGCATGGCTAATAATTTTGCCCCAAAGAACCACCTTCACTGCTTTCCATAATAGTAGTGGGTGATATGCAACTAAAGAATGAACCTGCTTAAAATCTTCTATGGTGGTTCTGACCATCTCCTGAAATTCCTGCCTGCCCAACAGAGATGGGTTTAGCTCCCAATGTATTCCCCAGATATCAACCACCTCTGCCATAAGGGGAAGTAAAATGGTATGATCAGAAAAAGCAGATGAAAGTATGTCAGCCATCCCTAATATGGGGAATAAACTGTCTGAACAGAGAACAAAATTCTATATGACTGAATGTGTTCTGGGTAGCCGAAAAACACATGTAGTCTTGTCCTGATGGCCATTGGCCATTGCTGTCTCCAAACATCCTGAAGGTCCTGTACTTTCATTAAAAACAAAAGTCCCAGTGTGACTGGGGATCTCTCCTTTTGTGATCCAGGTACATATTCCAGTCTCCTCCTCCTATCATCTCAGCTTGGGTAAAGTGAGTTACCTGATTTACTAGAGCACGGTAGAATTTATTCTGGTCCTTATTAGGACCATAGACATTTACGAAAGTAAGACATCTTCCATATAGCAAGCATCGCATAAAGACTGCTTTACTCTCAGGATCTGCCTGTATTTTGTGAGTAGTTAAAGGGAGAACTTTGTGTATTAAAATACAGTTCCTTTGGCTTTCGGAATCATGAGAGGCATATCCAATCTGACTCACCCAGTCTCTCTTAAATTTGTCATGTTCAGCATCTGTCAAATGAGTTTCTTGCAGCACTACTATTTGGGCTTGCTGCTCTTTGAGATGGTTGACAATTATTTTCCTTTTAATGGAAGATGCCAAGCCTCTAACATTATAAAAAGCTGTTGCTTAAAGCCTAGTTGTTAAATCTGTCCCTATTGTTGATTCCTTGATCTGTTGGAATAATTTTACTTTTTCCTTTGCTTGCATGTAGAATCTGTTACTTCCAATAAGAAATATATAAGGGCTGCTCTTTATTCTAAGTGGAGCTTAGCTTGATGAATCTGCTGTGGGGTTCAAAGATTAGATTGCCTATCCTATTTATCCATTGTAAAAACCTGTTTCTATAGGGGAGGAATCGGTAGACCTATGGTAGTAGAAGAAAAATAACCAAAAAAGCTGTTGTGTATAATTGCATAATTGTGTTCTATATCAACTCAAATGAACAAGATGACTATTATTCATTCAATGTAACAACTGTGGAGCCTTTATCTTGAAGCAAACCATATGGAAGCTTAGGGCTTGCCCCATTTGTTCACAACTCTCCTCAATGAAAAGGGAGTTAGCTCACCTTACAGCTGAATTAGCTACAATAAAAAAGGAATTGGAAACCTCATCCACTTTACAGCATTCAGGAATCTCCCCCACCCCCACCACCACCACAGAGGATTCAGAACCCCAGAAACAAATAGTTTACAGTTGGCTCAGGTAGGATAAGACCTGTGACCCAAAGATACCCATTCTTCACAATAGCGCAGCCCAGATGCACTCTTCCACTTGCACAGAGCATCCAGAAACCCAAGAATGGAAAAGGGAACGAGAGGCTAAGCCATATAAATAATTTCAATGCATGACTCAAAACCTGGTGTATGGAAGAAAGTTGGATATATCGGGGGCTGGGGGACATGTATGGAACAGTAAGAGGCTCTATGTAAAAGATGGCTTATATCTTTCTATGGCAGGAAAAAGATCCTAAGTGAAAAATTCAAATCATATACCATAAGGCATTTAAACCAGAGTATAGGAGCGACAAAAGGAAATTGAAATATCACCCCAACACCAACGAGAAGTGGTTGAAGAAATAACAAAAATCAGCTGAATAGCGCAAAAAAAGATGTCCAAAGAGAGAAGCTGGAAAGTTATGAGTGCAAATGCCCATAGTCTGGGCAATAAAATCCCAGACCTGCAGGATCTAATGGTGAAAGCAGATTTGGACATTGTTACTGTTACAGAAACTTAGTTCACTTAGTTTCATGACTGGGATATAGCCATCCTTGTTGTGAACCTGCCCGCGAGGAGCGGGGGCAGGTCCCCTACCTCCTGCGGCCAGTTGGGCCGCTGATGCTACTCCCTCTGACGCGGCACGGGAGCCACGTTCTCTTGCCCTGTGCAGCAGGACCGAGTGCCGGGAGCCTTTTCTCGCGGCCGGGACTGCCGCTGCTGCTCCGGTGCGCTCCGACGCGGCTGGAGCTGCTCCTGCTTCCTTCCTGGGGTCCATGGATGGCAGGGAGCTGTCCTCACCGCTGCCAGGGTCCTCAACCGGCAGGGAGGCCGTCCCTGCCGGTGCCTGCAGCCTGCCTCTCTTCATCCAGCTCTGTGGCAGGGCCGCCGCTCCGTTGCTGCCGCTCCTGGGGTCTTCAACCAGCAGGGAAGCCGTTCCCTGCTGGTACCTGCTGATGTCTTTTCTCCTCTGCAGCCTGCCTGGGCCCTCCACGTGGCAGGGACACCACCAACGTCCCTGCTCTCTTCTCCTGGATCTCCATAGGCACGGGCATGTGCCTCTCTTCTCCTCTTCAAGGGCCAGCCAGGTGTGGCCCCTGCTGGCTCCTCCCTGGGCGTTGTCCTCTTCAGCCCTACAAAAGGGCCCAGCATTCATTCCAGTTTTGCCTTCGCAAGGAGTTAGATGCTCCTGGATGTTCCAGTCTTCGCTCCATGAGTTTTCTCTGTTCCAGCTCTTCTTCAAGGTCCTGTGTTCTTTGTTTCCTGTCGGAGCTCCACGTCTCGTCCTGAAGTCCATGATCCAGTTCCTGATGTCCGTATTCCAGTCCAGATGTCCGTCTTCTGTTCCTGATATCCGTGATCCAGTCCAGATGTCCGTCTTCTGTTCCTGATATCCGTGATCCAGTCCAGATGTCTGTCTTCTGTTCCTGTCTGTGACCCAGTCCAGATGTCCGTCTTCCGTTCTTGATGTCCGTGACCCAGTCCTGATGTCTGTCTCCTGTTCCTGATGTTCGTGTTCCAGTCCAGATGTCCTGAACTCCTGGTTCCTCATCTCCACATTTCCTGGCATGCCATGTCGTGGTCCGCGACCAGCCCCATGGGCGGGCCGTGTAGGACGCTTCGTGGTACAAGGCCTTCCTCATTACTGCAGCTCAAGCCTCCGGAGGGTAATCCTTGCTTGAAGTCAAGTCCTGTCTTGGCCCTGAATCCTTGCTTGAAGCCAAGTCCTGTCTTGGTCCTGTGTCTTGAACTTTGCTCGCCCTTGGATTCCTTGTGCTTGCTCCATCCATGCCAAAGACTCTGCTAGTACCTGAGCCATCCCAGCGTGGTCCGCGACCAGCCACTGGCGTCTGGGTAGGGTGCGACCCGGTGCAGGCCTCTACAGCTTCTGAGACATGTTCCTTTCTTTACTCCACATCTCGCCTAGAGGCTCTTCGAGTCCAGCGTGGTCCGCGACCAGCCCCACGGGTGGGCTGTGTAGGGCGAGCTGCATCGCAGTCTCAACCCAGTACTTTGCTTGACTCTCCTGAATACCTTGAACCTAGCTTGACTCTTCTGAATACCTTGAACCTTTCTCCAAGTACCTTGTTCCTGAGTCTCGTCTGTGCATCCAAGTACCTTGTTCCTGAGTCTCGTCTGTGCATCCAAGTACCTCGTTCCTGAGTCTTCGTCTGAATCTCCATGTTCCGGTCTTCGTTGCCCTGGCCTCCATCCGGCTTGCCGCTTCTTGCCGTTACCCCAGCAGCAGGTCCGAAAGGGCTTGGAATGGTTGGAGGACTGTTCATAAAGACCACCATTGCATTGCTGGTCTTCCCGAAGTGTGTAGGTCCAGAGGAGGGTCAGTATCTTCAGTCATCTGTCTTCAGTCCAGCCTCGCTCCTGTCCAGCCCATGCTTGGGCATGCCTCGCCTGCCGCAGCACTGTAGGAAGTATGAAAATACACTTTTCCCTCTTGGGAAGGATAAGACAGTGAACAAATAAATTATTCAGCGAAACGAAGTCTTTATTGCAGCATTTGCAAATGGATGCACACAAAGCCAACCCCAGCAGGTGTCAGTAATGCAGGCATAAGCTTGCCATTAAAATACAGGGGTTTATATACCCAATTTAGTTCCTCTTTTTAAGCCTTGCGGTTAACTTGTTTTTCTGCCTTGGTACATATTGGGGGGGCTGTAAGGGGGGAGGTTAGGAGAAGGGGGGTTGGAGGGGGCTTGTGCTTGTTGCTTTTCTTGTACTTCCCTAATTCTAGCAGTTTGCATCTGTTTCCTGGGAACAAAGGAAGGGGGTATAGGGGGCTGTTTTCAGCATAGCCTTCTTAATATTGCAGCTAACAGTTTCTGTAGAGAGAAGTGACCTCACCAGAGCTGTGCAGGCTACTGTGTACTTTGGTTCATTACTTAGGCCTGCTTATCTTACAGGCCCCTATCATGGCTTTATTGACAAAGGGATTTTTATTGAGGTATTGTGCTTCAGGAAATGGGGATTTTCTGGTAGAGTATTTTAATATTGCTGTCTTTTTGTTATACTGGAGCCTTTCAGGTTGGCTAGCTTCCAACAGTTTCACACTCTGTCAGGTTCCTCTTTTCCGCAGAAACTGGGTCAAACACACTAAATGATTTCTAACAAGCCAGATTAT
This sequence comes from Rhinatrema bivittatum, assembly GCF_901001135.1. Taxonomy (NCBI): domain Eukaryota; kingdom Metazoa; phylum Chordata; class Amphibia; order Gymnophiona; family Rhinatrematidae; genus Rhinatrema; species Rhinatrema bivittatum. The sequence continues at coordinate 157,194,270 of NC_042622.1, read as the reverse complement.
ACTTTTTCCTATAGCTTCTATATACAAGTTATAATTCTTAACATTTGCTTTACCTCTATCCACTATATTTGAGCCAAGCTTAAAGTGTAATGTTAGCAGTCAGTTCTTCCCACCCTATCTATAGCTTTAGCCTGATTATAGGCCTATAGCAGAATAGAGTAGGCCTCTATAATGGCAAACACACCAAGCATTTTATATTCATTTTTGTCAATGCAATAGCAACATTCTAACTCTATTTATAACAGTCCCTCCTCTTTATTTTCATACTTTTTGTTACTATTTCACACATACACATGTATACCTCTCAGGACTCTACTCAGGGCCCCTGATTTCTTCTAATTCCATGATTTCCTTCCTTTCCAATTCCTGATATATTTCCTGCTCTCCCACCAACTCCGTGTTTTCCTCCAGCAATCCTATTGCATCTGAATAAAAGGGTGGGCCACTAACTTGGCTTTCTAACCCCCCTTTTCTTTATGTCTGTTTTGAATGCCTGGGTGGAGGGAATTGCCAATTGTACCACTGCGCATGTGCCGGGCCATTGGGGGGGTAACATTACCCACAGCCTTCTTCCTCCGCAATACTAGCACAGGTCCATCCGGCCCACCTGTAGATTCGAGTAGGTCTTTCTCTCCTTTGCCTCCGACTCATTTCGCACAGCACTACAAGTACCCAGTTCTCCTAAGTACCGGGACTGCAATACTACCTGCCTTGAGATGCAAGCAGCATGCTTTCCTGAGCTTGGGGAGAAAACTGGAGGTGTTTTCTGCTGCTGTGGTTACAGAGCTGGGAATCGAAAAGCCATCCGGGTACATTTGGTGTCTTTCCAAGCCGCTTCGTTTTGGTTTAGGTCCAGGATGCACGTCATTTCTTCTGGCCTGTTATCCCACCCCAAGGAAATCGGGACAATCTAAGCAATGGGTTTTCCTGCTGCATATGCAAAGCAGTCACTTTTGTTTAGGGATCTTGTGTGGAGCAAGAATAAAAGCACTGCCACTCGCTCTCTATGATATCATTTATTTGCATGACGTCATGGTTCAAAGCTTACAGTTCTATACATATATACAAAGTCACATACCTGTCCATGGATATTCAAGTTACCTCACCCCTCATACATCAGCCTGTCTGTGCGAGAAGTCTGGTCAATTGATTAGGCGAAGAAGGGGAATCTGCAGCACTTCGTACGTCTACGAAAGCGCTCCAAAAGACTCCTGTTTCGCCGTTCCACCCCTCTGCTTTTTATACACGTCAGGAAAGTTGCTGATCACTATGGTTTCCCCTGTGTCGTTGCCAACAGTTGCCAACAGTTTCCAACAGTTGATAACAGTTGCTATCCCTGTGTTGTCACGAACAGTTGCTACCACAAAGCCTGACTTATCTCTCCCTTGGGCATAGGCTGGTTGATCAGGCCAGCATGTCCCTGGCACGAGCAGCCAAAGTCTTTGTTGCACAATCAGTTATTGGCAGCAACATTTTCCTTACACTCCATCCCTTGATCAGCAAGTTTCCGATACGTATGCATAAGAGGCAGTATGAACATTGATCGGGGTTCTCTGAAATCGCGATGTACACGATAGGTGAGATAACAATTGTATCATTAATATTTTGTGCCTTACCTGCAAAGTACTAGAATCGGATGAAATAGCCACTTGAGTGTTTGTTGGGCAGTAGGGGAGTAGCCAGTAAAAATATCCCACCATGAGTGATGGGTATTATCAACAATTTGTTGAGTTAACGAATGTAATTTATCTTTCAGGAACAAAGTTTTCAGTAACACAATATCGGTAGATTTATTCAACTTTGCTAGTATTTGTTGTAACTGATGAGACACATTTATGGCCTTTTGCAGAGGCCGTAGGTCTAACAGGGGCATCTGTAGAAAGGTAGTTGATATATTTACCCCCGTAGAGATATTTAGTGTATCTTTAGCAGAAAATGCAACAGAAACATTATTACATTGGTATTGCAGGGCGCGTGGGGTGCCCATGAAGCAAGTATAATCAAAATCTCTACAAACATATTCTGTAGTATTACAAAGTTCTAGGGTCGCGTTCGCATCATGTTGATATAGCCAAACATACTGGTTGATATTATTAAGAGATATAGTGTACGGAGTAATATTTTCTATCGTACAATTCCACAAATTACAATTGTCACAAGTTGCATTATGGAATAACTTCCACGTTGTCCGATTTGATGCTTGGATCCTTGATAGTAGTTTGTGGAATCCACCTTGCACTAAGGAGGGTGTGTTTCCAATGGCCAGGGCCCATATGACCAGGAAGGTTAGTAGCTTCGAGATTGTTGCAAAGAGGATATTGAAGAGGATATTGCCATTCTATAAAGAGACGAAAAGGAAAACCTTTATTCCCGTAACTTGCAGCGCACGCTCGGTACCTGCTGCCAGACATCTGCGCCTTCCGCCAGTACTGTAAGGACAGCATCCTTACCTACTGCCAGGATTTCACCTTTTTGTTAAATTATGATACACTACAAAAATAGAACCTCTACAGTCTGCGTCAATTATGCCTCCTAAGATTGTAAGACCCTGTTTTGCCCAACTTGACTTAATTCTTACCCAACCAAAATGACCTTTGGGGATGCTACATCCAAAATGCATATCATACAAAAGTGATTGTTGGGGAGGGATTACTAATGCGGTGGGATTGTTCATGTCATATCCCACTGTATCCGAGCTATTCTGCTTTGGTAATTCTACACTACCCTCCGCTGTCGCCCAAAAGATAATGTTACGTTGTTCCAAAGATGTAATACTTATTGCTTCAGATTTTTGATACATTTTTTGAAAAGGTGTCCGTCCGCTTTTTTTCAGTGGTCTACTATTCAATAACTGCACTGCTATCGGTAAATACTGCTTCCATCCCTTAAGAGCATGCGATTTAGTCAAGGATCGCAACATATTTTTTAGAAATCCATTCATACGCTCTATTAACCCCACAGCTTGGGGGCAGTAGGGTATATGAAAGATCCACTCAATATAGTTGTCTTTGGCATACTGCTGTACAGTGTGTCCCGTAAAGTGTGTCCCTCTATCACTTTGTATTTGAGAGGGTATTCCATAATATCGGCCCATTTCCCGTAACAATTTCAAGGTCGCTTTTTGGTCAGCTTCAGGGGCTGATATTCCCATTAATACTCCACTATAGGTATCTACTGCAGTGCATATATACATATCTCTCTGAGACTTACGTAAGGGGTCTATGAAGTCAATCTGCCATATAGCAGCGGGTGTTAATCCCCGATGTATTTTCCCCCTTTCGATTGCATGCGGTGGGATAATTGACAATATTCACACTGTTTTGCAATATTTTGAAAGTCTGATAGGGACCCTGGTATCCCTCAGGCTTGCGCCCACCTGTGACTTGCTTCTGCCCCTAAATGACCGATTTTGCAATGAGCCCATCTCCAGAGCCCACTTTCTTCCGTGTGATCAAGGGCTATTGTTATAATTTTGGCATGCTGATCTGCAATGGAATTGTACAAGTTAGACAAAGAAGTGTCTTTCACATGCGCATCGACATGGAAAACAGTAACCTTTTTCTTATGGCATTCGGTCCAAATTTTTTGCCAAATATCAGCACCCCATACCGGGCGGTGATTTATCTCCATTCATCTCGGTGTCATTTCGGCATCCATTAAAAATTTAATGATTCTGAGTTAGTTGATCCGTATCTAATAGAGCCCATGTCACCACTGTATTTCCACCCCGATATGCAGACGATTATCTGTTGTGGCGGTAGCAACGCGGGGGGTATGGCCCTTTTCATATTGTGCCCAGGACAGGTCCTGATATATCCGGGTACTATCCTGTCCCTTGGGTTGGGCACTGGGGATTGCACTGCCCTGATTTATGAAAGGGTTGATCTGATTCGCCTCCCTCTCCTTCTTCTCCTGTAACAACTGTGACATTTTCTCCAGTAACATACAACTAACATCCTCTCCTCCTTTTTCAGTATTGTAAACCTTTTTAGGCTTACCTTTTCATTTCTGTAGATACAACTTATACATTTCTTTGGTGGGAATGCCATCGATTTTGTCTTTGGCCACCCCTGCCGCTATTAAAGCAGCAAACATATCCCTTATGGAAACCATAGCCTTTGTCTCTCTATTCCTAAGATCTCTGAAACCCTTCGGTGCACTTTCCATTCGTTCAGGGACTCGGGCGCCTATATGATCTTTCTCATATAAATATCTCTTTTCACGCCCGTCCATGTCACAGGCTCCCAGCTCTAAAACCTCCCGAATTGCTTTGATTAAATCCCCAATTGTTTTTCCCGCATTATTAATCATTAAAGTCAACATAATCGATTTATGTTGTGGAGTCAAATTCTTCATTATATCAGTGCGTGCAGTATGAGGAAGTGTCAGGGCGGTAAATTTGCCTTGCACCCCCCGAATGCACCATACCTGCATCGTTAATTCTTTAATCCGCTGTATAATATCCCTCATGGAGTATAATGTTCGCGAAGTTATTGGCCAGTCAATTATACTAGGATATCGAGATTTAGCTGCGTAGGCAACTACCATGAATAAATTGGTCATGTCCCCGTGCCCCGTTACTGTTCTAACTGCAGCTCTAATCTCGGGATCTGTTGATATCATGGTAAAATGCTTGACATCTCTTTGATCTATGGTAATGTCTCCTGCCCCTGATTCGTATAAGTGGACTAGCCACTTATCTAAGGGTTCGCCGGGACGCTGTCCCATTCTGTCTAAAATTTTGCTTATCTCATGTTGTGAAAAATCCTCCAGCACCTGGGTGGCTTCACTAGCCACCACCACCCCATCGCTAGCTTGCTTTAACTTTCTACGTATTACGGGGCATACTTGCCCTATCATAGTTTCAGACAGCGGGTCTATTTCGGCTTCTCTTTCACTATCTGTGGAATCCCATATATCTCCATCCCATGTTTCAGGGTCCCATTCTGTTTTCATTATGCAAGCCCTAACTTTAGCATGATTTACTCGACCTCTCCGCTTCCTATATTTGTGCTGTGCTAATCAGACTGCTGCTCGTTCAGCAACCGATTGATATTGCTCCCTCTAGATGGCACCGTAGCATTATGTTGGCCTGTATGGCCTCATCTAGTTCTTTATCTAAAGCTGCTAGGCATTCTTGCAGAACAATTTTCTGTTCATGACATCTCCGATATCCTGCTAAGACAGTAGCTAATTCTTTTCCTTTACTACCGGAATCTTTTGCAATTGATTCACTATATCTAACGATTCACTGCCTACGTCCCATGCTTCTGCTAAGCCAATGTTAACTGCCCATTCTTGAGCCAATAACTGATACGGGGTTTTTTCCCAGCCGGGAATTTTAAGATCTATTGAACTATCCCCGTCTGTTCTTCCGTTAGTCTCTTTGGATTTCTTTTTATACAGAGACATCCTGCTGACTACGCTAATTGTGTGGAGCAAGAATAAAAGCACTGCCACACGCTCTCTATGATATCATTTATTTGCATGACGTCATGGTTCAAAGCTTACAGTTCTATACATATATACAAAGTCACATACCTGTCCATGGATATTCAGGTTTCCTCACCCCTCATACATCAGCCTGTCTGTGCGAGAAGTCTGGTCAATTGATTAGGCGAAGAAGGGGAATCTGTAGCACTTCGTACGTCTACGAAGGCGCTCCAAAAGACTCCTGTTTCGCCGTTCCACCCCTCTGCTTTTTATACACGTCAGGAAAGTTGCTGATCACTATGGTTTCCCCTGTGTCGTTGCCAACAGTTGCCAACAGTTTCCAACAGTCGATAACAGTTGCTATCCCTGTGTTGTCGCCAACAGTTGCTACCACAAAGCCTGACTTATCTCTCCCTTGGGCATAGGCTGGTTGATCAGGCCAGCGTGTCCCCAGCATGAGCAGCCAAAGTCTTTGTTGCACAATCAGTTATTGGCAGCAACATTTTCCTTACAGATCTCAAGGTATATTTCACCCATTCCACCCAGACATTCAATTCTCCATATCCTGTCTCTATCTCTAGGGTTTTACTTAGCTCATCTACTGTTACTGTCTTTACAATTTTTGGGTCATTTAGGGGTGATTTGAATGGCTTTATGGTGAGCATGCCATCCCAAGAGTGATTTTTCTTCTCTTCAGTAAACACAATTCTGAACCTTGCTACAGGTTCTGTTTCTGCCACTCTTGCCCCCAACCCATAGGACCTTTCTACAGAGGCTCCCACCATATTTGACAAAAGGGGTTTTCTCTCCAAGCATCTGGCTTCACTTTGTTATTATTATTAGATTACACTCTAAGTTCCCACAATTACCAGGGGGTTTTCCTCTAATTAAACTCAAGTACTTCCGAAGGGGTTTCTCTCTAATGGATGGTGGGGCTTCCCAATTGCTTGCTGTATTCCACCACACAGTACTCCAGCTATGGCATGGATTTTCAAGTGCAAAGATTTGCAAATGAATCATTGAATCATCTGGACACATATATATATATATATCAGCTTTGCTCAATTTCCTTTGTTCTTTGACAGTCCCACACCTCAATACCTGACAGGCATCAAATATCAAGGTGCAGGGTGCATTATCTCGAGTCACATTGAACCACTGTTTCACTGAATAACTTTTACCTTCAAGGAGTCTGTCCTGAACCTGGTAACGATTCAGGTTCCGAGGGCAGGAATTCGCCCAGGTTGGTATCCAGCAAAACAGTGGTACAAGAAATCCCAGTATCCACACTCTCCTCATCTTCCTTTTCTTTTATCTTTCCTAACCAATCCTGCTTGTAAAAACACCAGAAAATTTCAGAACCTATGATTAGTAATACTACTATTGACAAAACTATTACCACTATTTTCAACCCTTCCCAGTCCCACATAGGCTCGTCAACAAATGTTTCCCGCCAGCTTTTACTCAAATATTCTACTGACTGTTCCTAAAAGATGTGAGTCTCTCATACAAATTATTTCAAAGAATTCAATCACCCTTATCCTCCTCTTCCTTAAGAAATACCAGGGATGTCTCCAGCCATCTGCACTTTATTTTATTATTTTATTTATTTTATTTAAGGGTTTTTTTATATACCGCGGCACCTTAGAAAACATCACCTCGGTTTACAGTGAACATTAAATTAGCAACAAGCTTTACAATCCAAACAATTATAGAATGGTACATAGCTGATAAAAATTAAAACTATAAAATAATTAATATCAAACAATCCATAGGAGGCGCATTTGGCTGGAAGATCAAAATAATACAAATATTTACAATTTGGGAATATAAAACAGGAAATGTAGGTTACTTGTTTTTTGGTTATTTTTTATTTATAATTTTTCAAATTATAACATTTACATCAATGATATAATCATGAATACAGTTCAAGAAAATTTATACCTTAAATACAAACGTACTATAACAAAATATATCTGTTCTAGCCCACATCTAGGTGAGAGGAGAAATAAGGAAATTGGGTGCTAGTCAATTATTTTATCCATCCCAACTTCCTGAATTACTAAGAAGTCTGTACTTTATCCCCAATAAAACACTGTAATTATAAAGGATCAAAGAAAATAAACTTAATAGATTGATATGTAATCTGGCATTTACATGGGAATTTAAAAAAAAAGGTAGCACCTAAATCCAAGACTGCCTATTTTAATGATAGAAATTGTTTCCTCCTTGCTTGAGTTACCCGAGATACATCAGGAAAGATCTGTATCTTTTGTCCGCAAAAATTAAAATTTTTATTTTGAAAATACTTATTAAAGAACAAAAAGGTAACAAGCAAGGTGGCTCTAGATTCAATGTTATCCAAAGAATCCTCAAGGAAGGTAGACACACCTGGACTCTCTAGTGTGTCAACGCCTCCTTCAGCAGTTTGAGTAATTTTCCTTATAGGCAAGTAATACATTTTTGAGATATTGGATATACTCTGAGCTTCATAAGAGAGAATTTCAATTAGGTATTTCCTAAACAATTCTACCTCTGACATCAATCTACATTTTGGAAAATTTAATAAGCGCAAATTATGTGATCTCATATCATTCTCTATTATTTCCATCCTAGTATGCAATGCTAAATTATCCTTTATAAAGGTCACATTAGTTGCTTGTATGTTTTTAACTATAGGATTCAAATTTGCCATCGATAACTCAATTTTTTTCAGTTCTAATATCTAAGTCCAACAGTTTTTCCCTGGTTTCTTCTGAAAAAGTGTGAACTTTAGATACCGTCCCTGAAAGCTTCTTATCCATACTCATCATCAACCTCCACAAGTCCAACAATGAGACATTTTCAGGTTCTGGCACACATTCTTCCACAGTTGTATCAAACACAGGAACCGTTGGGCATGGAACAATCATATTCCTACCTATACCTTCATTTCCTATTAGATTGCCGCACTGAATATTACTCCCAGGGTTATCAGGTGCTGACGAATTCAGGGAGAGATGTTGTGAGGACTTGGGGGTAGTAGGTGTTGCTGCCATAGCAGCCCCTTCTATTAATCCCCCAACAATGGGCTCACCCATTCTGATTATGTGTGAGTCCATTGGTCCAACTCTTTTTGACATTGGAGATGTTGGTGAAGAAGTAAAATTCTTAGACTTACGTTTCCTGCCCATTCTTTTATTCTTTTTTCTTTAACCAGGGGCGCGCGGCTTTGGCTGCGCGCCGGCGGCTGCTCGCCGCAGGGCTATGGTCTTTATTGACCCGCGGGGGTGCCTCCCGGAGACGTCACTTCCGGGTCCCGCCCCCTGCCCGGGTCTCTCCTCTGGCGGAAATTCAAGTAAGCTTTTAATTTTACTGGCAAATGGCAACAACAAGAGAGGGCTTCTCCAGCACTCAGTCCTTCTCTCTCCTCTCCCGACTCGAGTGCCGCAGGGCTATGGTCTTTATTGACCCGCGGGGGTGCCTCCCGGAGACGTCACTTCCGGGTCCCGCCCCCTGCCCGGGTCTCTCCTCTGGCGGAAATTCAAGTAAGCTTTTAATTTTACTGGCAAATGGCAACAACAAGAGAGGGCTTCTCCAGCACTCAGTCCTTCTCTCTCCTCTCCCGACTCGAGTGCCGCAGGGCTATGGTCTTTATTGACCCGTGGGGGTGCCTCCCGGAGACGTCACTTCCAGGTCCCGCCCCCTGCCCGGGTCTCTCCTCTGGCGGAAATTCAAGTAAGCTTTTAATTTTACCGGCAAATGGCAACAACAAGAGAGGGCTTCTCCAGCACTCAGTCCTTCTCTCTCCTCTCCCCGAAATGTAGGTTACTTGTGAGTCAGGAATTAATTGAAAAATTAGGGGTTCAGAATAGTCTTTACAATATAATGAGTATTGCAAGTATATCGGTCAAAGGATGTGCTTAACGTTCTTGAATAGAAGCTGAATGGTATGGATAGATAATATTGTATAAGTGGCATGTTATATAGAATTATCTGAAGGGAAGAGTTTATAAATTGTAGGCTTGTTTAAACAGCCAGGTTTTCAGGTTCTGTTTAAATTTCTTGTGGCAGGGTTCCTGGTGCAGGTCTGTGGGCATTTTGTTCCATATGTTGATTCCAGCTATCGTGAACGATCGTTCTCTCGTTGAAACATATTTTATATGTTTGAGCGTAGGAGTAGAGAGTTTAGCCTGGTGTATTTTTCTTATTGGTCTGTCTGATGTATGAAATGTAAAAAGATCAGAAAACCAACGCATATCTTGGTTATATAATGACTTGTGTATAAGGGTAAGAACTTTGAATAATATCCTAGATGCGATCGGAAGCCAGTGTAGGAATTGTAGAGCTGGAGTAATGTGTTCGTGGCGGTGCGTGTTAGTAAGCAAGCGTGCAGCTGCATTTTGTAGCATCTGTAGTGGTTGAAGTGAGTTATTTGGGAGACCTAATAAAATGGAGTTGCAATAGTCCAATTTAGATAATATAGTAGCTTGTAGTACAGTCCGGAAGTCATGTGGGTGTAGGAGGGGTTTGATCCTTTTCAATGTATGAAGTTTATAGAAACCATTTTTGATGGTGGAAGTAATACATTTTTTTAATGTGAAATGTTTGTCAATTATAACACCAAGGCTGCGGACTTGTTGTACAGTGTGATGGTCAGATATAGATTGTTGATTGGGGCTAGAGTGGGTGTTGTTTTGTGGCGAAATGATGAGGAGTTCTGTTTTGTTGGTATTTATTGCCATTGAGTTTTCAGTTAGTAGATTCTCAATTTCCGTTAGTGCGGCATTCCAGGTTTTGAGTGCGTTGGGTAGGGAGTCATTTATAGGGATTAGGATCTGCACATCATCTGCATATATGAAGTGTGGTAGACCCAGTTTCATCAACAGTCGACAGAGTGGAGTGAGGTATATATTGAATAGTGTTGATGAGAGAGAGGATCCTTGGGGTACTCCTTGTAGCAGATTTTTGGGTTTGGATTCATGTTGGCCAATTCTTACACTGTTTTTCCTGTCGTTCAGAAAAGATTTGAGCCAACATAGAGCAGAGCCAGTAATGCCGATTTGTGAGAGGAGAGTTAAAAGGGTGTTGTGGTTGACTGTGTCAAATGCCGAGGAAATGTCCAGCAGGGCAAGTATATAAGAGTGGCCAGTGTCTAATGCTTTTAGTATTGAATCCGAGAGTGTTAGGAGAAGAGTTTCGGTACTATGGTACTTACGGAATCCATATTGAGATGGGGAGAGTAATTGATTTTCATCTAGGTATTCAGTGAGCTGCTTGTTGCTGACTTTCTCTAAAAGTTTGGATAGGAAAGGTAGGTTCGAGACTGGGCGAAAGTTTGCTGATTCCGTTGGGTCCAAATCTTGTTTCTTCAGTGTTGGTTTTATTATGGCGTGCTTGAGTTGTGCAGGTACAATTCCAGAGGTGATAGATTTGTTAAGAATCTTGGTTATGGGTATTGCAATTCTTGAAGGAAAGGAGAGAAAATTTATGACATACTGGTACATCATATACATATACACAAGTGCCTCATATGTATGTCATAAATTCCCCTGTTCCTGGTCTTGTTAGTGGTGTTGCCCCTCTATTTATTCTGATTGTTTCTGCTTCAAAGTTTCCCTGTCACACAGTATATAAGGGCCCAATCAACCACCCATTAATTAAAGGTCCACATATATAGCATCAAACCTGGTTACGGGGTCCTAGGCGGGATTGTCGTCAGGACCTGGATCCCAAGTCAAAAAGAGTCTCTAGCACATCATTGTCCATATATGTAACTAAATAGTTCTTTCAGTCTTTCTTGGCAATCTTTATCTTGAATGGGTCGTCTGTATCCTCCACAATCCAATCGAGGAGGACGGGCAACTCTGGGCAAGTCTTTGAGTCTGTCTGCTTTCGACCCCTGGGCGTCAGGAGGTGGTTCCACGGGTCCCTTGGCTTGGGAGTGATGTGTCCACCCTTTTCCTCCATTCTGATGGCAGTTTCTGTGGTCAGCAGAACCTGGAACGGACCTTCCCACTTAGGTTGTAACTTGGATTCTTTCCACACTTTTATCAGCATTCAGTCTCCTGGCTGAAACTGGTGCACTATGAACTCCAATTGAGGGGTCTGGGCCAGAAGTCCTTTATGTCTTAGATAGGATAAAGAAGAGAATAGTGCCAGTATATGGTGTCTCAATCCCTCCCATTACCCCTTGTAGAACTTTGGAGGTGAAATGACTCCCCTTTTCTGAGTCAATGTGTTCAACCAACCCATACCGTGGTATAAGTTGTTCCAAGAGCACTTTCATAACCCCTTGTGCTGTAGCTGAGGCCATAAAAAAAGCCTCAGCCCTTCCAGTGAAATAATCTGCAACTACCAGTAAGAATTTGAGTTGCTGGGATGGGGGCAGCTCAGTAAAATCTATTTGAATACTTTGATAAGGCCTTAGGCCTGAATCCCCTCCCCCTGGGGCTGTTTTTCTCAAAATTCTCCTATTGATTTTCTGACATCTGGGACACCACTGTGTAAAATTTTCCTATTGATTTTCTGACATCTGGGACGCCACTGTGTAAATTCCTATGCAACTACATTTTCTAAGGATTACATCGCAGAGAGCTTGAGCTCCCCCATGGCTCCCATGGTGGAGGATTGCCATAATTTCCTTTACTAGTGGCTTGTTTAGCATCTGGCAACCATCGGGGAGGAGCCAGGCTCCTGCTTCTTTCTGAACTGCCTCCGTTTCAGCGAGCTCAACTTTTTCTTTTGAGTTTACTCTGGCATAGCCCTGATTTAGCAGCCTTATCTGCTAACTGATTCCTCTGGCTTCTGGGGTGGTAGTTTTCTGATGACTATGTACATGAAACTGCTGCTACCTCCCTTGGTAACATCAGAAAATGCCGGACCGGACCATGGCTCGGGAATAACAGCATCAATTAAAGATTAATAGTTTCAAGGACAAGCATGCTTATCAGTGCTGTCTACTAGTTTTTAACTTTTGTGGCTCTGGTCTGTGTAAAAATAAATACCCTGTTGTGCTGGCAATTTAGATGATTGAACAGTATTTTTCAACACACTCCTAGGCTAACCTATCATTATAATGTGTCTGCATAAAGCTACTCCCTTGTCTCTCTTGTAAGTGCCTTTAGGAGGCACTGCCACAAGCTGTGGCATGACAACTTGTTCTCCACCCAATTAAACAACTCATTCACTCTCCTCTGTCATGCATCACCATGCCACAACTCTCTTCGTCTGAAATAACTTGCTCTTCCCTACTGTTATGAACCGTGCTGCCTATGGGTCCCTCCGCGAGCAGGCTCACTCACCATGCTGCCTTGCTTCACCCGACACAGCCGGACGCCACCGTCGGGCCTTCTCACGTGGCCGGAGCAGCGGACTGTCTCATGCCCACGCGGCCTGGAGGCCGCCCCGGATATTCCTCTTCTATGCGGCACGGTGCCGCTCTTGACTTCTGCCATCTTCACGGTCGGATGCCGCCGCCGCCACCAGCGTCTTCTTCGCGGCACTAGGCCACAAGCCCTGGTCCCATCTGGCGACTGGAGCCGCCCCCGAGGCTCTCCGCAGTGGCTGGAGCCGCTGCCGACGTCAGGGCCTGCTTCTCAGGCCCAGCCTGCGTCTGTACGCACAGATGCTGTGCAGGCCGCTGTCCGTGGTGTTGCACAGCTTCCTGCTTGCTCCTTAGGTGCCGGCGCGCGCCTCTCTGCCAGATTTAAAGGGCCAGATACAGGATGTGTGCTGGCCCCACCTTTAAGTGGACTTCCTGCTTCAGCCCTATAAAGGGCTGCTTCGTCAGTCTGTCTGGGCCTTGCATCTGAGCGACATCCCTCTGGAGGCTCCTGCCTGCCAGAGCCTTGTAAGGTCTTCTGTTCTTCGTGGAGCTCCTCGTCTCGTCTGCCTTCATACCAAGTCTTCGTGTCTTGGTGTCTTGCCTGAGGTCCCGGTCCATGTTCTGATGTCTCGTCATGATCTTCCACGTCCTGATGTGCCTGCCTGTCCGGATGTTCTTCCCTGCGTCTTCGTCTGGTGCTCCTGAGCCTTCTGTTCCTGTAGAGCTGTGGTTCTCGGATGATGTGTGCCTGAGAATGGAGCGGTCTGCAGGTGGGATTGGTCCTTGTGCTCCTGAGCCTCTGTTCCCACCAGTCATAGGTGGAGCTTCAGATGACATTGGTTCCGTCATTGGAGTCCTCCTCGCCTAGATCTTCCCTGCGCTCGTCCCGCTCTCCCCGTGGTCCGTGACCAGCCTCCAAGGGCTGTGTAGGGCGCGCAGTGGGACAGGGTGGTCCGCGACTCAGTCCCGCGGGTGGGCTGAGTAGGGCGCCCTGAGAGACAGTGCAAATGTCCTTCCTCCCAGCTGTTAAGTTCCAAGGGGTAGATTTTTAAAAAAAGCGCGTTCGCATACTTTTGTTTGCGCAGCAGGCGCAAACAAAAGTACGCTGGATTTTATAAGATATGCGCGTAGCCGCGCGTATCTTCTAAAATCCTGGATCAGCGCGCGCAAGGCTGCCGATTTTGGGCAGCCGGCGTGCGCCGAGCCGCGCAGCCTGTCTCCATTCCCTCCGAGGCCGCTCCGAAATCGGAGCGGCCTCGGAGGGAACTTTCTTTCGCCCTCCCCTCACCTTCCCCTCCCTTCCCCTACCTAACCCACCCCCCCGGCCCTATCTAAACCCCCCCCCCTTACCTTTATCCACGGATTTACGCCTCCCGGAGGGAGACGTAAATCCACGCGCGCCAGCAGCCTGCTGGCGCGCCGAGACCTGACCCGGGGGCGGTTCCGGAGGGCGCGGCCACGCCCCCGGAACGCCCCGGGCCGGCGCCACGCCCCCTGTCCCGACCCCGGTCCCGCCCCCGAAACGCTGCGCCCCGCCCCAAAATGCCGCGTCGTTCGGCCCCGCCCCCGGCACGCCCCCTTCCAAAAACCCTGGGACCTACTCGCGTCCAGGGGTTCTGCGCACGCCGGTGGCCTATGGAAAATAGGCGCGCTGGCGCGCAAGGCCCTGCTCGCATAAATCCGGGTGGATTTACGCGAGCAGGGCTTTTAAAATCCGCCCGCAAGTGTCTTCATCCGTGATGCCGTTGCATCAACCAAGTGTCTCCGTCTGTGATGCCGTTGCATCAACCAAATGTCTTCGTCTGTGATGCCGCCACATCAACCAAGTGTCTTCGTTCGTGATGCCACCGCATCAACCCAAGTGTCTTCGTCTGTAATGCCATCGCATCTACCCAAGTGTCTTCATCTGTGATGCCGTCACATCGACCATAGACCTGTCTACGTGTCAAGGCCCGTCTGCCCTCAACCTCAGGCCAGGTCTGCTGCTCCATGCTGTTCCACGCAGTAGGTCCGAAAGGGCTCGGAATGGTCGGAGGACCATTCAACTTCCAACATCCTTGGGTGTTGGCCATGGGAGCTTGCAGGCCTGGCAGAGGGTCAGACAGTCTGTCATCCTGGGACACACCGTCAACCCCCGGCTTGGCCCTGGCAGGTCTGGGGTCGGGTTGAGGCCCAAGGGCACACTAAAACACCCCATGTACGTAACAGTATGCAAGGCCATCAAGGCCGCCCATCTGACACCTGTCAATAACTTACTAATACCCTCTGCTCAAAATGGATGCATTTTAATTCTTACAGAAATAAAACAAACTTCCTAGTCAAGGCTCCCTTTTTTTTTTTTCCCCACGTCTCTGCAGAGAGATGTGAATTCCTGAGGTGGTGGGGGGGGGGGGGGGGGTGGGGGGATTTACAGTAAAACAAACTTTCTCAACGCAGACCTAACTACATTTTTTACTTTACACTGCAATCAGTTTATTATTTGACAAAAACACTTTCCTGATTAATATGCAAATGGATGGCCTTGAGCTAGGACTAACTAGCAGCAGCTCCTGTATCTCCTAAAAAAACATCTCCACTTTTTCTGGTCCTACCTTTAAATTTACCAAGGGCCCTCGGCAGGACTTTAGCGCTAGTAGCCCCTGACTCTCCTATTTCCACGAAATCAGCTGGGGAGAAAATGTTCTCCTCTTTGTATATCCTGAGCAGGGCCGGTGCAAGGGGATTTGGTGCCCTAGGCGAGCCTTCTTCCTTGCGCCCCCCCCCGGTCTCGGCCCCGACTCCTACCTCATTCTCAATCACGCCCGCTGACTGGGGTTTTCTGGGTCGCGAGCAGATTGGGCACTGCTTGCGGCCCGCCAAATCTCCACTCCTCTTTGCCACCACTTGCGGCCCCATATGGCTCGCACCCAGTGGCGCACCAAGGGTCTCCAGCGCCCAGGGGCCAATGCATTTGTGTGCCACAGAAAATCAGTGGCATCTCTAGACAGAAGAATTTGTTTTGGGTGGGGGGGAGCCAAAATGACATTTCTTCATCACACCCACCTCTATAGCATGGATCCTGCTTTAAAATTGGTTATAAAAAAAAGTGTTGTTAAAAAAAGTCCAAAGGGTCCTCTGCATTATTTTAAAAAGCTGGCCAGTTTCACACTTCTAGTAAAACTACTATAAAATTATTTGATAGCCTCATTCAACTAATTCTATATGATTATGAGAATGAAGTCTGGAATATATAGGAAGGGACAGAATGTCAATACAAATCCTGCACCTCCAGTTCTGTATCTCTGTGCATCCACTGAAATTCCCCCAAACAATGGAGCTTGGATGTTTCCCTTACAGCTCATCATACTAAAAGATATTTTCAAATTCTGGTGTCACTTCACAGTAACAGCAGCACAAACACCTTCCACTGCCAGACACATTGTGAACTAACATAAAGCACCGCAAAAGAGACACCCAAAATCTATACTGCAATCCCATCATAACATAACAGTAATAACACCAAGGATTCAAACAATAATAACCCTACCTGTGAAAAAGCAAGGGTAAATATTACACTGGGTCCTGGGATAACAATACACCACCTACTGAGGAAACAAAACAAACCCGATTGCTATAGATCCCTATACAGACACTACATGCTAGCAGAATCTCTCATCGTGGTCACACACACAGAGCAGAGACAGACCCTCACCAAATACAGAATACAAAATAAAGGAGCACAAATTAGACAAAAACTGGAATGGAAACCCCAAGAAGCCAGACTCTGTGTATTAATAATGGAAAAACAGAACCACCATTCCTCATAAAACAAATAAAATCAAGAAACAAAGCATCAGTTATAATAGTAAAACCATACTAATAAAATATTTTAAAACTACTGATAAATAGAATTTCTATTAATTAAAATCATATACATTTTTTACAATTTCCCAAACACCAATAAAATATTTCAAAACAGTACATATATCAAATAACACACAATAATTAAAATTAATAAGGATTTTAAAAAGCCCCTGCTGTCCATACATGGGAGCTCTTGATTTCCAGTCACCCTGATATTGTCGAGGATTAGGAGGTTATCCTCTCTCTCTCACACATACTCACATGTCCATTCTCTCTCACACATACACTGTCACATACATACACATTCATGCTCTTATACCCAACCATAACCTCTCGCTCTCACAGACACTGACACACTCAGGCTCTAAGGCACTCTCTCCCCCTCCACACACACCCCCACACAAACTCTTACTCCCCTGGATTTTCTCATACACACTCATGCTCTCACTCTCACTGGCTCCCTCACATACACACAAACACACACTCCCAGGCAAGCTCCCACTCGTTCTCACACACACACACACACACAGGCAAGCTCCTAGTCATTCTCACACTGAACCCCAGGCAGGCTCCCATTCATTTTCACACCACTCCCTCCCCATCCCCCAGGCATGCACACATTCATTCTCACACACACAGACCCCCAGGCAGGCACCAATTTATTCTCACACACACCCATACACCACAAACAGGCAGGCACCTATTCTCACACATAGAAACCCCAGGAAGACACCCATACATTCTCATTCACAGACACACCCTCAGGCAGGCACCCATGCATTCACACACATACACCCCCAGGCAGACTCCCATTCATACACATGCACACACTAAAGGCAGAGACCCCCTCTCTTTCTTTTGCCAGCAACCTCAGAGCCTCTCTCATTCTTCTGCTGCCACTGTCACTGCCGCTGTATGGCTATTGCGGAGGTGCTGATTGCTGCTATTGGCACTGAAGCCCATTCTGCTGCCTCCTCTGTGCAGGCCCCGTGGGCTTCCAGTTCCTCTATGCTGATCTCGTACATTGTGAGATCCGCATAGAGAAAGTGCTACTCTTGCACATTCCCAAAGATTACATGTTCCAATCAGTAAAAAGTAATTTATTTCTTTTTACATTTGCTGTCTGATCTTAGTTTTCTAATCGGTTGGTCACAGGCTTTTTTTTTTCCACCTTCCCTTTCTTATTTTTTTGCCAATTCCTTTTATAACATATTTATTTTCTCTCCATCTGTCTGCTTCCCTCAAACACACGGTCAGGTTCTCATTCTCACATGCTTTCTCTCTCTCACATACACAGGCACTCATTCTCACATGCTGTCCCTCATACAATCATTTATACACAGTCTCTCTCTTGCACATGCTGTCTAACTCTCACTCCCACATGCTGTCCTGCTCAAGCACAGGCTCTCACTGTCACATGCTCTCTCTCATACAATCATTCCTACACACGGGCTCTCACTGTCACATGCTGACTCACACACACACACACACAGGCTCTCTCTCACTCCCACATGCTGTCTTGCTCAAGCACAGGCTCTCACTACCACATGCTGTCTCTCACACACACAAAGGCTCTCCCATGCTGTCTCTGCAAACATTCAGGTCTTCACTCCCACACACACACACAGTCTCTCAACTCATCTCATACACGCACACATACACACTGTACAAACCCTCAGTCTCTCTCTCTCACCTCTGGGCCTCCTCTTCACGGGGCTCTGCAGCGGCCCCGGTCTTCTCGAGCCGCGCTGATCCTCTTCTGAACGTGGCAGATGCTCCTCCTCCTTCCGGCACGCGGCTGATGCTCCTCCTCTTTCCTGCCCGCGCGGCTCCGGCAACATTTTTCTTCCGGGGCCGCGCGGGCAGGAAGGAGGAGAAGTTCCTGCATTGGCTGATGCTCCTCCTCCTCCTTCCTGCCCGCGCGGCTCCGGCAACATTTTTCTTCCGGGGCCGCGCGGGCAGGAAGGAGGAGAAGTTCCTGCATTGGCTGATGCTCCTCCTCCTCCTTCCTGCCCGCGCGGCTCCGGCAACATTTTTCTTCCGGGGCCGCGCGGGCAGGAAGGAGGAGAAGTTCCTGCATTGGCTGATGCTCCTCCTCCTCCTTCCTGCCCGCGCGGCTCCGGCAACATTTTTCTTCCGGGGCCGCGCGGGCAGGAAGGAGGAGAAGTTCCTGCATTGGCTGATGCTCCTCCTCCTCCTTCCTGCCCGCGCGGCTCCGGCAACATTTTTCTTCCGGGGCCGCGCGGGCAGGAAGGAGGAGAAGTTCCTGCATTGGCTGATGCTCCTCCTCCTTGCTTCTCCTCCTTCCTGCCCGCGCGGCTCCGGCAACATTTTTCTTCCGGGGCCGCGCGGGCAGGAAGGAGGAGGAGCACCAGCATGTTTAGACGTGACTGTACCACGGCCCTGCGATCTTCTTGCTGTGTGTATCTGCCATTGGGATGACGTCCACCGGCGGCCATTGGCCGTCAGCGGCTCGGCGCCCCCTAATGCTCAGCGCCCTAGGCGATCGCCTAGTTCGCCTAGTGCTTCCGCCGGCCCTGATCCTGAGCACTGCCTTTTAAAGTGCCCTAGTTATCCACACTCAAAATAACCTGCTTGATTAGGGTTCCATTCTCCTCTGAACCCAGGGCTTGTACTGAAGCCCCTGCCTCTGGTATATAAAAGAGGTTTTCCCTGACCTCCTTACCCTTGCTCCCTATATTCTTTTCTTCCAACACTGTGACTGAAAATTGTTCTCCCTTTACCCCTGAAACTTATCAGTTTCTTGGGCGTTATCCTGACCCCTACTGGTAGGTTTACCACTGAAAATCTAGCAGCTCCTGTATCTACCAAGAAGATTATTTCTTCCTTTTCCCCCAGTAGGACCTAAAAGTAAGTAGCCCCTAACCCCCACTAATCACTGTCATTTTCCACCACTGAGAAAACTCTTTCTTCTCTCAGCATTTGAGGACATTCTCTCTTAAAGTGCCCTACCTGCCTGCAATGAAAACCCCCTGCCCGATTAGGATCCCATCCTTCTCGGGCTTCCCGGGGCGCGGGGATCCTATCCCTCTCAACCCCCTTATGCCAGGGGTAGCGAGCCCCGGGACTTTTATTGAAGTTTCCTTGCCGGGAGTAGCGACCTCCTGGACTGAAGCTTCTTTCTCCCTGGCCTTGGGATCCCATCCCTGTTGGCCCTGTTCCTCTAGTATTCCCTGTTCCCAAGGGAGCCTTTTTCTGTTTGTTTTCTTGTGGGCAAGTAGGGCGCTTTTTCATTGCGCTGTCCCTGTTTCTCTTCCTCCCTCCTCACACTTTCTGTGCTTCTTTCTCTAACTCCTCTATGGGTTCTTCCTTCAGGGGATACAGGGGTCTGAGCTCTCTGCTCATTCTGATCTTTTATCTTTTTCTCCTAGCCCCAGATTCTGGAGCATCTGGGAATGGATACTGCTCCATATCCTTTAACTGCTTTAATTCTTTATCTAGCCCAGAGGCACCATGCCGGTGTCTTTGTTCTTTTTTTTTTTTTCTTTTTTCTGTGCCCTGGCTGCAGAACATAAGAACATAAGAACATGCCATACTGGGTCAGACCAAGGGTCCATCAAGCCCAGCATCCTGTTTCCAACAGTGGCCAATCCAGGCCATAAGAACCTGGCAAGTACCCAAAAACTAAGTCTATTCCATGTTACCATTGCTAATGGCAGTGGCTATTCTCTAAGTGAACTTAATAGCAGGTAATGGACTTCTCCTCCAAGAACTTATCCAATCCTTTTTTAAACACAGCTATACTAACTGCACGAACCACATTCTCTGGTAACAAATTCCAGAGTTTAATTGTGCGTTGAGTAAAAAAGAACTTTCTCCGATTAGTTTTAAATGTGCCCCATGCTAACTTCATGGAGTGCCCCCTAGTCTTTCTACTATCCGAAAGAGTAAATAACCGATTCACATCTACCGGTTCTAGACCTCTCATGATTTTAAACACCTCTATCATATCCCCCCTCAGTTGTCTCTTCTACTGCACCCCAATCTACTCTGGTATCACCATCAGTCTCCCCATGAACCCCCTTAACTACTGGGTGTGCGTCTGATTCCCTGACAACTTCACTTTCATACACTGGGGGAGGGGAAGGGGCACTAGGGAGTGCATGCACTGGATCTAACTGTGGCAAGTGTTCCAGGGGAGTCCCATTTCTGTTCCTCTATTTCCCAGGGAAAGTCATTTTTAGGAACTATCTTAGGCTCTGATATTTTAATGGGCAACATAATTTCCCTGCTGCCTGTCCAACATGTGGCATATTCTGCCTCTTCCTGCTGCTGTATTATTATCCCACCCTGGGTCCAGGATGGGGTATTTTTGTTCTTTTTCCAAGATTTTCATCCCAGCTGTCCTAATCATTGTTCTTTCCTCTGTCGTAAACCAAATACCCATAATTGAAATACAACCGGGACTATACTTCTCCCGTTCCTTAATGTCTCATTCACCATTCACACCTTCCAGTTTCACAAATCCACCCACCACAGATAAACTCTTAATAGCCAAAATAGCCTTACCGTGATACAGATTGATCAGAGAAAGTTCCTTATTGCTGCCTTAGATTGTTTCGCTGAGTTCACCGGTCTCGGGTCACTCAGTCTGGACACTGACCTCTGATGGTGAATCCAGGAACTGTTGAACTCAACGGACGCGTCTTCCCTTGTCCAGACACCGGAGCCCAGTATCCCAAAGAGATTAATCCCGGACACGAGCCCCCATCTGTAGGAAGTATGAAAATACACTTTTCCCTCTCGGGAAGGATAAGACAGTGAACAAATAAATTATTCAGCAAAACAAAGTCTTTATTGCAGCATTTGCAAATGGATGCACAGAAAGCCAACACCAGCAGGTGTCAGTAATGCAGGCATAAGCTTGCTATTAAAATACAGGGGTTTATATACTCAATTTAGTTCCTCTTTTTAAGCCTTGCAGTTAACTTGTTTTTCTGCCTTGGTACATATCGGGGGGGGGGGGGGGGGGGGGGGGGGGGGGGGGGGGGGGGGGGGGGGGGGGGGGCTGTAAGGTGGAGGTGAGGAGAAGGGGGGTTGGAGGGGGCTTGTGCTTGTTGCTTTTCTTGTTCTTCCCTACTTCTAGCAACTTGCATCTGTTTCCTGGGAACAAAGGAAGGGGGTATAGGGGGCTGCTTTCAGCATAGCCTTCTTAATATTGCAACTAACAGTTTCTGTAGAGAGAAGTGACCTCACCAGAGCTGTGCAGGCTACTGTGTACTTTGGTTCATTACTTAGGCCTGCTTATCTTACAGGCCCCTATCATGGCTTTATTGACAAGGGGATTTTTATTCAGGTATTGTGCTTCTGGAAACGGGGATTTTCTGGTAGAGTATTTTAATATTGCTGTCTTTTTGTTATACTGGAGCCTTTCAGGTTGGCTAGCTTCCAACAGTTTCACACTCTGTCAGTTTCTTCTTTTCTGCAGAAACTGGGTCAAACACACTAAATGATTTTTACTTTTTCCTATAGCTCTATATACAAGTTATAATTCTTAACATTTGCTTTACCTCTATCCACTATATTTGAGTCAAGCTTAAAGTGAAATGTTAGCAGTCAGTTCTTCCCACCCTATCCATAGCTTTAGCCTGATTATAGGCCTATAGCAGAATAGAGTAGGCCTCTGTAATGGCAAACACACTAAGCATTTTATATTCATTTTTGTCAATGCAATAGCAACATTATAACTCTATTTATCACAGTACCTCTTTGGAGTTCCTCTGGGGTCGAGCCATGGTCCAAGAACACACATTCCCCATGTAAGCGGAACCGCTCTCCTAGCGCTTCCTAACAATCCCTGGTTATAATTTGTTTAGGAAGGACAGAGAGTACAGAAAAAGTAGAGAAATAGCTTTTTATGTCAGAAACAATATTGAAGCAACTGAAATGCAAGGGATGTGGGGTAGGGAAGAAGTATTATGGGCTGTTCTAAAAAAAGAAGATGGTGCTTCCATTTACATTGGTGAGGTCTACAGGCCTCCGACTCAAAAACTGGACAAAAATCTTGGCAAAAGACACCCAAAAGTTGGGAAAGATGGGAGAAGTGTTGCTAGTTGGAGATTTTAATCTGCCAGATGTGGATTGGAGTATCCCTTCTACCCTAAGACCAGTGTCTCTTTCTCTCCAGGAGGGGGAGGAGCTCCTACATATTTAATATTTTCCAGCAGAAGTATCACGGCAGGCAGCGCTGCTACTAGAGTGGGGCCTGCAGTCTGCCTACTCAATGCCTTCTAAGTCTCTTGCTCTGCTCCCCATCCCAGCAGCTGCCCTGCCCTGTCCCAGTCAAATTCCATAGTGTGTGTGAGCTGCCAGCCTGCTGCTGCCTTAAAATCATCTCTGCTGCAGGCTGCAGCTGTCCCATTCCACCTCGCAGCCCCCTCATTGACATTCTGGACCCTCAGCAGACTCAGCTTTTTTTTTTTCTCAGCAAGAGTCCCTGCCATACTTGGGAACTTTTGATTTCCAGTTATTCTGAGATTACCGTGAATGCAGGCAGGGGTGAGGGACCAGATATGCACACTTATTTTCATACACACACACACACACACACATTAACACTCACATGTTCATGATCACTTTCCACACACATGCTCATTCTTACATGCTCTCATTCCTCATTCTCTGACACATTCTCACATGCTCACTTACAGCTGCCTCTCATTTTCTCCACATACACACCCCTCTCACACACATGCTCGCTCACTCATTTCTCTCCCTCTTCCACACACACACGTCCACTTACCCTCACAGCTATACTCATTCCTATTCAAACACACACTCTCACAGACATGCTTTCCTCTCCCCTTGATATACTCCCTCTCCCATGCACACACCCATTCACATATATACACACACACATATATATATATATATATATATATATATATACACACATATGCACAAATACCCCCCCTCACTGACTACCTCTCCTTACCCTAAACTCACCAGTAGCAACAACCTCCTCTTGGGGATGATAAGACTCCTTCTTCCAGCCAATAGCAGCAGCAGCATCTTCGACTGCTGCTCCTACTATTGGCCTCCTCCCGTCTTCATGTTCCCATAGGCCAATCGGAGGTCTCTTCCCTTCTTCTTGCCAGCACAGTCAGGAAGAAGGGAGGAAGCATACCCATTGGTCTGTAGGCACAGGAAGAAGACAGGAGGCCTCTGATTGGTCACAGGGCAGGGAAAAGGAAGGAGGCATTCAATTGACTCGTGTAAGCCAATCATTCACCTGGCTGGCTGCTTCACTAGCACAGCAACTACAAGGCACCCAGAGATTATGGATGCTGGCCCAGAGACTCAGCAATTCCATTAGAATTCCAGAGTCTCCGGAACAAATCCAGAGAGTTCCCAGGTATGGTCCCCGCCTGGCCACCTCCCCTCCTACGGGCTGCTGAGACGAGTGGCCAAGACGGCAGCAGCAAAGGAGACACAGATACAGGAATGTTGCACTGTTTTTCTTTTTTTTACAAGCTTTACTGTGGAGTGATGAGTTCTGCAGTGGCCCTGCGGCAGGACCTTCTCTTCTGGGGCTTCTGTAGGATGAGTTCTGCAGAGGGCCTGAGGCATCGCCTCCTCTTCTGAGGCCACTGCGGGATGAACTCCGTGGCACGGCTTCTCTTTTCAGTCCTCTGGGCAACACTGATTGGGAGGGCCTGAGCCTAAAGTGGGAGGCTGCTGATTGCTTCCTATCCCAGGACTTTTAAATTTCCTGATGATTCTCCCATTAGGGACTTTGTCATACACCTTCTGAAAATTCATTATATTATTAACATGTTTGATTACTCTTCAAAACAAATCTAACAGATTTGTTAGACAAGACTTTCCTTTTCTAAATCCAATTTGCCTCTGCCCCATTAATCTGTGTCTATCAAGGTGGCTAGATCTATAAGCCCACTTCCACAGTGTTATGTGCCAAATCCATAGTAAACTCAAGGTTAACCAAGTCCCAGATTAATGTGTGCTTGCCCATAAGTAGGGGCCTTCATTTTCAGTTTTTTTTTAAATTTTGTCTGTGAATTTCAATGTGATGATAAAAAAAAAAATCTGTAGAAAAAATTACTTTGTTATAACACATTTTTCTACTGATTTTGTTTTTGTTATCACATTGAAATCCCCAGAAAAATTAAAATAACAACTGAGAACAGAAGTCCCTACCCATATGTAATATGAGAGCAGGCTGTATTCTATTATGTGGTTTAGCGTGTGACAGGCTGCCCGAGCGCCTCCTTCATCATGGCACTAGTGGTGCCACCCATAGTGCTGAAAGATCTGAGGCTCACAGAGAAGGAAACCAGCAATTGCTTGCCGAGGACAGCAAAGAATAAAACAAACACATCTCTGGTATGGATGCTGAACTGTACATTTTAATTACCTTCTTTGTAAAAGAAAAACATGGTATACAAATAACCCCCCTTTCCAGTTTACAAAAGAGCACATTTTTACTCCTAAAATGTAACGTACCATCTTCAGAATGCTTCCTTATATACATTCAAGTGATGTTTCCATCATACCGTAGGCATTCACCAGTCAGATGCCTTTATTTTTTCCTTCACAAAGTACTTTCATAGCTAGGCTGTCACAGTTTATCTGAGATAAATCATCTCCTGAATTTATCCTGAAAGAAAGTTCATGAGCAGAGTCGCAGCCCTGACAAGTTACAAGTGGGTATGCTGGTCCCTCAGAAACATCCGCCAGTGATTGGATAAAAATACTTATGCAATTCTCAATCTCCATAGCAATTTCCATAATAAGAGTTTTCCAAGTCAAGTCAAAAATGATTATTCTGCAATATTTTTCTTCAGTAACATCTTTTCAAGCCCTTTTCCCCTCCCTTCCTTCTCAGGATGGCTACCTTTGCAGCATAGCACTGGAACCTGAGTGAGGTTCATATGTGTTCAGCATACCTGCCATGCTTTCTTCTACAATCTGAAACCCAGAGAAAAGCTCTCCACGTTAACTGTGCTCCCTTCTATAGTCTGAAACTCCCAGGAGAGCTCTCCGGGCTGCCTGTGTGCTCCCTTGTACAGCTTCTTGTCAATGAAAGAGCTCTCCCATCTGCTTGTACTTCCTTCTACATTCTGTAACCAATAGAAGAGCTTTTTCTGTCCTTCCTCCAAAGTGTCTAACCAATAGACTAGCTGTCTGTGTTCCCTGAAACATTCTGGAGCTGTATGCATAGAGGAACTGAATGCTGCAGAGCACATGACAGGGGAAAAGCAGATTTTGGGTTACTTTAAGGGCACAAATCAAAGCTGTTTTATCCATATAAATGCCCTCTTTGATAATTGCCTACCCTATATGCAGGTAAAGGTAGACGTGTTGTTCCACAACTTGCCTATTTTTACCTGTATTTTCATTGAGGCATTCCCAGGGGGGTTGCAGCTGGGTCAGGAGAGGCAACAATGCACGTACGTTTTGGCTGGAAAAAGAGGCCACAGTAAAAGTAAGTGAAAATCTCCTCAGGCAATTTTTCCTTGGACAGTTTTCAAAGAGAAAGTATTCTCGTACTTTCCCCTTTGGGAACTGGTTCAAAATCCACAGGTAAACGTATCTGCAGACTTTGTGCCTGCTCACATGGTTTTGAAAATGATTTCCTTTTTCGTGAGTTTCCATTTAGATCAGTACAACACTTTCCGCTTCTCCCTCTTTCATTTCTCATGAAAACAATATTTTTCTTCAGCATTTTTCAAAGCTCAAGTGTTTTGCAAAATATTTGGAATGTTTTAAAACGATCTGGACATTCAACACATTGCAAAACATTTCCAAATTTTCCCATTCTTAACTGATTAAGTATTCATACCGAAAAGAAAAACCCAGAATTTGGTAAAAAAAACCCAGCTAAAATCTGTTCCTCGATCAGCCGGGGCTCAGGAGCCTGAACCTGCAGGTGCAGCATTCACATTCTTTGGGGGAGGGAGTCACAGTCCTCAAGTCATGGTGACACCCACAATCCATGTTAACCGAGTTCTGGAATAAGACCTGCTTTTTGGCCAAATACGATTGCTATGATGGCTGGGCTGACTCGGCAGGGAAGTGGGTATAAAGTAGGGCCAAAATCTCTAGGTTGTTGTGAATGAAGACTTATGGCACTGAAGCACAACAGAGTCTGGCTCTGATTGAGCTGGAGTCTAAAGGAGTAGGACGACACAACTGGGTCCAAATAAAAGGTGCAAAATCAGTACAATGAAGGAGATCTGTCCTTGGGATCTGTCCTTGGGACCCACTTTCTTAGGCTTGGGTTTGTGTTATTGCATCCGAGAACACATCTGATGAGGGGCCAAGAGTCATTTCCCCCATTGGGTAGCTGGTTGGAGGGTGCTGCTGGACTGTGCATCACTTTGAATCTTTCTCTGGGGCTAAGATGTGATTTATCATGTGATTATTCCATCCCATATTATTATAAACAAGACATTACAAAGCTGATGCTTATCTGTAGCAGATCATCACTCTGCTCTCGTTTCCATGCATAAAGGATGAACTCTTGTTTTTTTTTTTAGCCAGGTCATATGATATTCCCCTCACTAGGATGCAGGATGGCACAGCATGATCTCTGAGGCATCAGCTGAAAGTGGGACAAGATACTATGGAGCTGCTACCAGGGTAGGTTAAATATAAAGTTTTTTTCATACTCTTTTTATAATTATTATTATTTTTTTTTAAGGTAAAGGGTTATATTGTCTCTGAACTTACAAAACTAGAAACCAACAAAGTATCCCTCAAATATCCTTCTTATATTCTTAAGCAGACTCATGGAATATTGTGTTACAAAACCACTGTGGTGAATAATTCAGCTGCACAGTTGAAGGCTCTCTCTTGTTGGCCAGTCGATAGAACGTAAGATCGGCAAGTAGGGTTGCCAACTGGCTCTATATTTTCAGGACAGGTTGATCCAGCCCTGGTTTTATTCCTCCTCATACAGGTACTTAGTCTTGCTTTTCTTAGGGAATGCAATAGGGACATCAGATGGATGAGACCATGGTGCAAGGAAGAGGGATTCAGTTTTGTAAGGAACTGGGGAAACCTTTGGGGAAGGGGGAGACTTTTCCGAAAGGATGGGCTCCACCTTAACCAGAGTGGAACCAAGCTGCTGGCACTAACTTTCAAAGAGGAGAAAGAGCAGCTTTTAAATTAGAACAAGGGGGAAAGCCGACAGTCACTCAGCAGTGCATGGTTCGGAGAAATGTATCCTTGAAGGATACTAATGAAACAGGAGAGTTAGGGCATCCCAACAGAGAGGTTCCAATAAAAGCAAAAGTAGTCCATGTGCCTATATGTAAAAAATCACCGAAACTAATGATTTCCGAATTATCCCTAACAACTGAAAATCAGGTTGTTAATACAAACAAAAAACACACTTTGAAATGTCTGTATGCCAATGCCAGAAGTCTAAGAAGAAAGATGGGAGAGTTAGAGTGTATAACAGCAAATGATGAGATTGACATAATTGGCATCACAGAAACTTGGTGGAAGGAGGATAACCAATGGGACAATGCTATATCAGGGTACAAATTATATTGCAACGATAGGGAGGATCAACTTGGTGGGAGTGTGGCACTTTATGTCTGGGTAAATGTAACATCAGGACTTGCTAGAGATATAATGTTCCTGGATGTAATAAATGACTGCTTCATGGAGCAATTGGTTCAGGAACCAACAAGAGAGGGAGCTATTTTAGATTTAATTCTTAGTGGAACGCAGGATTTGGTGAGAGAGGTAACGGTGGTGGGGCCACTTGGCAACAGTGATCATAACATGATCAAATTTAAACTAATAACTGGAAGGAGGACAATAAGTAAATCTACAGCTCTAATAATAAACTTTCAAATGAGGAAAATAGTTAGAAAAAAACTGAAAGGTGCAGCTGCAAAGGTTAAAAGTGTTCAGCAGGCTTGGATATTGTTTAAAAATACAATCCTAGAGGCGCAGTCCATATGTATTCCACGCATTAAGAACGGTGGAAGGAAGGCAAAACGATTACCGACATGGTTAAAAGGTGAGGTGAAAGAGGCTATTTTAGCCAAAAAAAAATCCTTCAAAAATTGGAAGAAGGATCCATCTGAAGAAAATAGGATAAAACATAAGTATTGTCAAGTTAAGTGTAAAACATTGATAAGACAGGCGAAGAGAGAATTTGAAATGAAGTTGGCCATAGAGGCAAAAATTCATAGGGGTAGATTTTCAAAGGGTTATGCTTGTAACTTACGCGTGTAACCCAGAAAACCTGCCCCTGCGTGCGCCGAGCGCAAGCCCCAGGACGCGCATATGTCCCGGGGGCGGTCTCGAGTCCTCCGGCACAAGCTGTGCCGGAGGACTCGAGAACCTCCGGCACAAGCTGTGCCGGAGGTTCGCATGCCGGCCAGCTGCAAGAGGCAGGCGCAAAAAATAAAATAAGGTGGGGGGGGGGGGAATTTAGGTAGGGCTGGGGGGTGGGTTAGATAGGGGAAGGGAGGGGAAGGTGGGAGGGAATGGGGAAAGCCATCGGGGCTCCCCTAGGGCTTGGCGCGCGCAAGATGCACAAGTGTGCACACCCTTGTGCGCGCTGACCTCAGATTTTATAACATGTGCGCGCGGCAGCGCGTGCATGTTATAAAATCGGGTGTACATTTGTGCGCACACAAATGTACCCCGCGCGCGTAGGATTACAAATCTGCCCCATAATAAAAACTTTTTAAAATAAAAGGGGTTAAAGGGGCTCTTAGGGAAGATAAGGCCATTGCAGAAAGACTAAGGGCTGGATTTTAAAAGGGTTACGCGCATAATGTACGCGCGTAACCCTTTTAAAAAAAACCTGCGCGTGCCGAGCCTATTTTGTATAGGCTCGGCGGTGCGCACAAGCCCTGGGATGCACGTAAGTCCCGGGGCTTCACAAGGAGGGGGGCATTTCGGGGGCGTGTTGGGTGGGCGGTGCAAATTTCGGGGCGTTCCGAGGGCGTGTCGGGGGTGTGGCGCCGGTCCGGGGGCGTGGTCGAGGCCTTCGGACCAGCCCCAGGGTCGGGTGATGGGGGAAGGTTTAGATAGTGCCGGGGGGGTGGGTTAGGTAGGGGAAGGGAGGGGAAGGTGCGGGGGGTAGAAGGAAAGTTCCCTCCGAGGCCGCTTCGATTTTGGAGTGGCCTCAGAGGGAACGGACAGCGCGCGCAGGGCTCGGCACGCGCAAGTTGCACAAATGTGCACCCCCTTGTGCGCGCCGACCCCGGATTTTATAAGATACGCGCGGCCTGGTGCGCGAACAAAAGTACACTCGTGCGTAGATTTAGAAAATCTACCCCAATATGAATTCTTTGCTTCCGTGTTTACTAATGAAGATGTTGGGGAGATACCAGTTCCGGAGATGGTTTTCAGGGGTGATGAGTCAGATGAACTGAATGAAATCACTGTGAACCTGGAAGATGTAGTAGGCCAGATTGACAAACTAGAGTAGCAAATCACCTGGACCAGATGTTATGCATCCTAGGGTACTGAAGGAACTCAAAAATGAAATTTCTGATCTATTAGTTAAAATTTGTAACCTATCATTAAAATCATCCATTGTACCTGAAGACTGGAGGGTGGCCAATGTAAGTCCAATATTTAAAAAAGGCTTCAGGGGTGATCTGGGTAACTATAGACCAGTGAGCCTGACTTCAGTGCCGGGAAAAATAGTGGAAACTATTCTCAAGATCAAAATCGTAGAGCATATAGAAAGACATGGTTTAAAATAACACAGTCAACATGGATTTACCCAAGGGAAGTCGTGCCTAACAAGTCTGCTTCATTTTTTTAAAGGGATTAATAAACATGTGGATAAAGGTGAACTGGTAGATGTACTGTATTTTGATTTTCAGAAGGTGTTTAACAAAGTCCCTCATGAGAGGCTTCTAAAAAAACTAAAAAGTCATGGGATAGGAGGCGATGTCCTTTCGTGGATTACAAACTGGTTAAAAGACAGGAAACAGAGAGTAGGATTAAATGGTCAATTTTCTCAGTAGAAAAGGGTAAACTGTGGAGTGCCTAAGGGATCTGTACTTGGACCGGTGCTTTTCAATATATATATATATATCTAAATGATCTGGAAAGGAATACAACAAGTGAGGTTATCAAATTTGTGGATGATACAAAATTATTCAGAGTAGTTAAATCACAAGCGGATTGTGATACATTACAGGAGGACCTTGCAAGACTGGAAGATTGGGCATCCAAATGGCAGATGAAATTTAATGTGGACACGTGCAAGGTGTTGCATATAGGGAAAAATAACCCTTGCTGTAGTTACACGATGTTAGGTTCCATATTAGGAGCTATCACCCAGGAAAAAGATCTAGGCATCATAGTGGATAATACTTTAAAATCGTCGGCTCAGTGTGCTGCAGCAGTCAAAAAAGCAAACAGAATGTTAGGAATTACTAGGAAGGGAATGGTTAATAAAACGGAAAATGTCATAATGCCTGTATATCGCTCCATAGTGAGACCACACCTTGAATTCTGTGAACAATTCTGGTCGACGCATCTCAAAAAAGATATAGTTGCAATGGAGAAGGTACAGAGAAGGGCAACCAAAATGATAAAGGGGATGGAACAGCTCCGCTATGAGGACAGGCTGAAGAGATTAGGGCTGTTCAGCTTGGAGAAGAGACGGCTGAGGTGGGATATGATAGAGGTCTTTAAGATCATGAGAGGTCTTGAATGAGTAGATGTGAATCGATTTTTTACACTTTCGAATAATAGAAGGACTAGGGGGCATTCCATGAAGTTAGCAAGTAGCACATTTAAGAGTAATCGGAGAAAATTCTTTTTCACTCAGTGCACAATAAAGCTCTGGAATTTGTTGCCATAGGATGTGGTTAGTGCAGTTAATGTAGCTGGGTTCAAAAAAGGTTTGGATAATTCTTGGAGAAGTCCATTAACTGCTATTAATCAAGTTTACTTAGGGAACAGCCACCACTATTAATTGCATCAGTAGCATGGGATCTTCTTAGTGTTTGGGTAATTGCCAGGTTCTTGTGGCCTGGTTTGGCCTCTATCGGAAACAGAATGCTAGGCTTGATGGACCCTTGATCTGACCCAGCATGGCAATTTCTTATGTTCTTATGTGTCCCAGAATTTAATGGGTTAAAACCAGGACTGGATCAATCCTGAAAATCTGGAGCTAGTTGGCAACCCTATCGGCAAGTCAAGTGTTCTTGGTCCAGTTTGGACGACACTCCTGCAAGGTGTGACAGATACATCAATGCTGTTATTTTGAACAAAGATGTGAAATAGGATTATAGAATGGGTGGGACTAGGGAAGCTGTTTGATTGGCTGAGGTAAAGCCACATTTCGCAGTTGCCTCACAATACAATACACCCAAGACACATCTGCAAAGCCTGCTGTGTCAGGGAAGCACCAACCAGAAGACTGGCTCTGATGAGGATAAATCATGCCATTAGTCTTTTGTTACTTCAAGACTACAATGACAAAGCACCTTACTGGAGCAAAATATTTAATGGGAGGTGCTTCTCTACCTATCCAATTAAAAGAGATAACCTAGGCCAAACCTTGTACAGCCAGCTACAACAGACAACATAAAGGCAGGATAAAAAAGAAACTCATCAAATAAAAATGAAGATTGGGGAGGTACAGCTATTTAAAAGAAATGTAAAGTAGGTTTCCATGAGCACCGTGCCAGGAAAACTGGGAGCTGAGCATTCAAGAATTTCAATACACAGCCATGTGCATTATGAAGCAAGGCAGAAGGCAGATGGCAGTTCCAATCTTCTGTCTATTCAAGACATCATCAGGCAGACAGTAACACATTCTCTTTTCTCCTTCTCATCTTCTATTACTTCTTCTTTGGCAAAACATTTTCTTCAAAATACCCTTTGTTTGCAATGTTGCCAGCAGGGTTATAGAAGCCTACCACGATGTACATTCCCTTGTTGTCCGTAGCTAAACCAAACCCCACCTGGGCTGAGGACTTCCAGATCATCTGGGTAAAATTCCCTGTGTAGGAAAAGCACAACCATCAGCTTGCTATTTGCATAGACTTCTGATCTTTTCACACTACCACTCCTGTCTATAATCGCATATACACACACACACACACAGCATACACTCACTGAGACAAACACACTCATTCACACACAATAATCGCATTCACACACAGCCATTCTCACAGAGAAATGCACACAGGCATACACATGCTGATATACACACACACATAGGCATACCCACACTGATACATTCACATAGGTATGCACACACTGATACAGATACATACAAAGACATAAACACAGGCACACACGCAGCCATACACGCATGTATACAGACATAAATCACATAGCCATACACACGGGCATACATTCACAGAGACACACACATACTGATACAGTCATAGATACACACAGCCGTGCATACACTGATACACTCATGCAGACACACCTAGCTGTACACATGTCCACAGTTATACACACACTGAAAACTGATACACTCAGATAAAGTACAGCCATACACGTAAACACCAGTGCAGGCACCCACTTACATAGACACGCACAGAGTCACACAGCCATACACACACAAATGCAGCACACAGACCAAATGTCAGTGTCAAATGACTATTCTGTACTATATATGGAAAGAAAGAAGATAGTTACGCGCAGAGACTGAGAAAATATAACAAAGATTTCTAATTGTCCTAGGCTCCATCGGCCTGATTAAAAATAACTTATAGATTCACCTTGACATGTTGCCTGTATGTATTACACTATGAGTGCCAGGAGGAAGCTTTTGGCATAATCTCGTTCAAAAAAAGACTCAAGATCTGGCTGTTCTGTCAGGCCTTCTCTTAACATTACTCAGCTTCCTCAGCTCCCATGGACTGCATCCCCCAAATACCCTTCATCATTTTAATAAAGCTATAATCTCATCCTCTTAGCCTTCCCCCCCACTCCAGCTGGCTTTAGGCCACACTAGACCAACTCCACACTAGACCAACCCCTACCTCGTTATGTACTTTAAGTTAAGATACCTTTGGTATGTACATCTTATGTTGCTACCCTGTTATACTGTTTTTCCAAGTTGTTGTTTTCCTTGTTCTCTGTAAGACATAGCTCATGTCAACTGTTTGATGTTTGAAATGTAAACCGAAGTGATTAGTAACCCTGTTACCTGAACCTCGGTATAAAAAAAGCGTTAAATAAATAAATAAATAAATAAATAAATAATGTAAGCATTATGAAAGGGCGGGCTGACCTGCATGTCGGGCCGCCCAGCCTTATCGCGCTCAGCAGCCGCACGGCAGCGGCGCAGCGCCGGCAAGGGGGGGGGGGAGAGGAGGCGAGCAAGAGGGGACAGGGGATTGGAAGATTTGAATCCTCTCCTCGTTGCGATTCCCCATTGGTGGGAGCGCCGTGGGGTGCATGGGAAGGGAGAGATGTAGAAGGGCAGAGCATCTGTGCCTGCCCCTTTCTGCCAGAGGAGCTGAGCTGCAAGGTCAATGTGTGCGAGTGTTGGGGAGAATTGCGTGACAAGCTTTGGCATAGTGGGTGGAGAGGATGGCTGAGGCATCGGGGGAAGGGGCGTGCAGCAACCATGGCTCAGATACCGAGCCTGGTCGAGGAGAACAAGAAGAAGACATGGGTGGTGGAGCTCTTGATGTGGGTGGGCCTCGGACAGTGCCTAGGGACTATAGGCAGGAATTCTCCGGCGCGAGGGCGTCGTCTCGGACTCAGCAGAGGGGAGGGTCGCAGGCGGTGGATCAGGATAGGGCAGAGGCATGGGGGGTGGCGAATTCAAAGACCGGTAGGGGCAGGAGCAAGGGGAAGAGTGTGGCTGAGCCAGGTACTGTGTCGGCTTGGGGAAAAAGCACTAGAGGGCGCAAGGAACAAGGAGTGGAGGAGAGTGGAGTGGAGTTAGGAGCTGAAAAAAGTATGGGAAGAAGTATGCCAGTAGACAGCATCCGAGTAGGAGGCCCGCAGTGGAGAAGCGATAGAGCACACTCGGGTGGGGCAGGGACATGGTGACTGGAATGGGAGGCGAGTGCTCTGGAAACAGGCACGCAGGGGTTTAGGGTGGAGGCCAGAGGAAGTAGCTCGGGATGGGACAGATTGGCAGACGGAGGTTGGGACCATGAAGGATGGTCTCTCAGGTGGGAGGACCCTGAAGAACCCAGACCAGGGACAAGTGGGATGCGACAGGCTCGAGACAGGTGGGAGGCGAGGGACTCATGGGGGAGAGGGCAGAGCGGACCAACGGGTTTTTTTTGGGGGGGGGAGGTGTCCTTGGAGTAGGGAAGGTGCCCTTCCCAGGGCAAGGGGAGGGAAGAAGCGGTTCCAGAAGTGAATATGGCGGGCAAGAGGATGAAGAACCAAGTCATGCAGGATATGCTCCGGCAGGATGGGGCTCTGGTGGATGGGAGGGAGGCATCCCTTTGCGCAGGGGCAGCGATCGAGCGAGATCATATAGGCCCTCTTTAGATGGGGGATACCCAGTGGGGGACACATACTACGGGGACAACCCGCGAGGGAGACACTCGGGTGCTGCTTTTGGTCCTGCGGCATCTCCTTCTATTTTGCAGAGAGTCGGTGGATGGCAGCAGAGCAGACTGCAGGTACCGGAGATGGCAGCGTCGTCTGATCAAAGGCATCTGGGAGCAGAGGGGGCAGGAGAGACCGAAGGAGAGACGGAGGATGTGGAAGCAGCGATCGCGAGGGGGGGGGTATCCGTGTACCCAGTGCCGCAAAGTGAGTCGGGCGGGGTAAGGGAAAAAGCCAGTGAGGAGAATGGGGTGGGGGGGGGGGGGGAACAGACGGCAAGGAAGGATAGCGAGCCGGGGAAGAAAACAGCAAAGCGGGGGGGGGGGGGGGGGGGGGGCAAGTAGAGACAGCAAGCGATTCCGGGAAAAGAAAACGGGGTAGGTCCAAGCACAGGCGGAGGAGAGGCTGGAGGAGTTCGGACAGCTCCGAGTCCTCTTCGAGTTCAACAATGGAGGACTTCGAGGAGGCTTCAGCGGTAGGGGAGGAAAGGAGTGCGCAAAGCGTAGGAAGGGGGGCCCCTGCGCTGGTGAATTTGTCTGAACTGTGGGAAGATGTTTCTCGATCCTTGAGGAGGAAAATTAGGAAACAGAAGTATATAGATATTTTCCAGCTTTTGGATGGGGGTCGGGGCAGAAAGAGGAGTGAGAGGCAGAAGAAGGATAAGGAACACTTGCAAGAGTTTCAGCGCAAGGTGCCTAGAACGCTAGCAAATTGGATGCGTTGTTTCCTTAGATTGGCCACTGTGATAGGCCACCAGGATGCCTTCCAGTATGGGCCTATGCTGGCATACGCAGATGCGATCATCGCAGCGCATAAAGATTATGAAGGTTGGGCATGGCTAATTATGATGAGCATTTCAGGGACAAGATGGAGGAAAATAAATTAATGACCTGGGGTACTCAGCATGCGGGGCTGTGGCTCACCCAAATGACTAACTGGGGTCAGTCGGGGGGCAGAGTGGCAGACAAGCAGCGTGGGGCAGTGGGATCGGCAACCGGCCCTTTCGATCAGGGACCGCGCCAGCGAGTGCGGGTAAACCAGGCAGCGGACCATCGGATGTATGTTGGCGATTTAACAGGTCCATATGTAACTTCACAGATTGCAAATTCAAGCACGTGTGTGCGAACTGTGGAGCTGCACATACGGCTCTCAAAAAAGGTCAGCCAGCGAGCAGAAGTTCCGCTGCCCCTGGAGCAGCGGGGAGATGAGGCGATTCGGAAGGCTCCGTCCCCGGTGTTGATCCAGGCAATGATTCCCTGGTTACAGCTCAACCCAAGTCGGGGGGGGGGGGGGGGGGGCGGCGGTGAGTACCCTGCGGAAAGGGTTCATAGAGGGTTTTCGTATCCCTTATATTGGGAAGGTGGGGTGTTGTTGTGTGAAAGCTACGCAATTGGCACGTAGGTGGAAAGGGGTGGTGATCAGCAAATTGGAAGCCGAGTTAGGTCTGGGAAGGATAGTGGGTCCTTTTGAGGAACCACTGTTCGAGAACATGATTTGTCTCCACTAGCGGTTATTCCAAAAAAGGAAGCGGGGAAGTTCCATCTCATTCATAATTTGTCCTTCCCAGAGGGATCCTCTGTGAATGATTTCGTACCACGGGAATTATGCTCGGTGTCCTATGTCTCTTTTGACTTGGAGGTATGGTTGTTGCATAAGTGCGAGGAGGGGGTTTTTATGGCTAAGGCCAATATTGAATCGGCTTTTCGTCTCTTGCCAATCCATCCAGATAGCTTCCCGCTGTTAGGGTTCCAGTTCGAAAGCAAATTTTATTTCGGTAGGTGTTTGCCTATGGGCTGCTCCATCTCATGTGCATTCTTTGAAATGTTTAGCTCGTTTGTGCACTGGGTAGTGGAGCAGAGAGCGGGAGCAGGTGGTTTAGTGCATTACCTAGATGATTTTTTGGTTTTAGGCTCCCGGGGCTCAGAGGTCTGTGAGAAGCTATTATCTTGTTTTTTGACCACAGCAGGGGAATTTGGCATCCCGATCACCTCCAATAAAACGAAAGGACCATGCACAGTGCTGAATTAGATTCGATATGGTGTGTGTCCAGATTACCGGAGGGCAAGGTACCAGAGGGCAAGGTTGCGGGAATCGGTAGATGGAGCATTGGGCTGCTAGAAATTGACCCTGCATCAGTTACAGTCGCTGGTGGGGAGTCTAAATTTTGCATGCAGGGTGATACCCATGGGGAGGGTATTTTTGCGGAGATTGTCGGTGGCCATGGCAGGGGTGCGGAAGCCATCCTATCGAAATCGGATTTCCAAAGGTATGAAAGAAGATTTGAAGATATGGCAAATATTTCTGGAGAAATTTAATGGAGTTTGCTTGTGGCAGAAGGAAGTGGTCACCAGTCAGGAGTTGGAGCTGTTTTCGGACGCTTCTGGGGGAAAAGGTTTCGGAGTATATTTTCAGGGCGCGTGGTGGGCGGCGGCCTGGCCAGATGACTGGGTACAAAAGGGAGTCACTAAAAACATTGCCTTTTTGGAATTATTCCCCATCGTGGTGGCTCTTCATGTTTGGGGAGATCGGGTGAGGGATTATAAGCTGGTATTCTGGTGAAATAATTTAGAGGTGGTGGAGGTGATCAACAGAAGGTCAGCGAAATGCGTGCTGGTGTCAGAGCTTTTGCGGGAATTTGTATTAAGCTGCATGCATTTGAATGTGACTGCTTGGGCGCGGCATGTCCTGCGTATAGTTAACAGGCTCGCTGATTCTCTTTCTCGTTTCAAGTGGTCACTGTTCAGGACATTAGCACCTTCAGCGGACCTGTGCGGAACCGCCATGCCAGATTTCCTATGAAGGTTCGGTTCCTGGAAGCTTGGCAGCTGTTGCAGGCATCATTAGCGCCTGCGACTTGGTCGAGCTATCTGGCCAGGTCGTCCAAAGTAGTGGATTTTCTTCAAGTGAGAGGTTGGATTTGGGGACCAGTACAGGATGTGGACCTCATCCTATTTATACAAGAGGCACGACGGGAGGGTTCCACGAAAACCGCGGTAACATGACAGCTAACTGGATTTTCTTTTCTCATGAAGACGCATGGCTGGGGATATCCAGTGGGGCGCTCTGCAGTGCGTAAGCTATTGATGGGTTGGGCAAAGGGGATGGGGGTACAGAAAGATGCAAGGCGGCCTATTACACATAGCATACTGGTGAGGTTGTGGGAGATAGCGGCGTTGATATGCTCCTTGGATTATGAAATAGAGTTATTTCATACGGCCTTCGTACTGGCTTTCTTTGGGTTGTTCAGGATAGGGGCAGAGGACACGGGGTTGCAGCTACGCAAAGTGCGGATTGGAGAGGGAGTAGTGAGTGTCCTTATTCCCAAATCTAAAACTGATCAAGCAGGAAAAGGGGCGAAATTAGTCTTGAGGGAGGTACCGGGTTTGTGCACATGTCCAGTAGCGAATTTGGTTAGGTTTCTGGCGAGTCGCTCGGAGGGTGGAAGATATCTCTTAGTTCATCAGGATACTCAGCCTCTTACCCGTTATCAGTTTGAAGCTGTTTTCAAAGCCTGCATGAGGGAGATAAGACTAGGGGCTGGGGAGTATGGGGCTCATTCCTTCAGGATTGGAGCCATAACAGCGGCTGCAGAAGCGGGCTTGGATGAAGGGGTGATACACAGAATAGGGAGATGGAGGTCCAATGCATGCAGGTCATACGTCCGGCCAGGATTGGCGGAGGTAGAAGAAAGATGTTAACCATTTTTGTTTGCCTTGTAGATATCAGGCCGCTTGGTCATCAGGCCTGGATCATTGGGCATCCATTTGTTGTCTGGGCTCATAGGCATGCAGAGCAACGGCCTTACGGCCCGCATCTGGGCATGGCATCACACAATGTGGCCATCCGGTGGCTTGGTTGGTGAGGAATGCATTGGGCGGAGCTGCTTCCAGTGGTGCATCATCAGTTGAGGTCCAAGCCTCCTCTGGACGTGCTGGTTGTGCACTTGGGGGTAACGACTGGGGCAAGATAAAAGGTTGTCAGTGTATGAGTGTGGTTCAGAAGGACTTATCCACACTGCTAATTTGGTTATTTGTTGGTCTGATATTATCCCAAGGCCTGCTGCAATGGAGCAGCATTGCTGGGGGAGGTGCAGGTCCAAAGTGAATAAACAAATTGGGTCATGGGTAGAGTTGATGGGAGGAAGGCACATTAGGCATGAGTGGTCCTGGGATGGGCAAGAGATCCTGTTTCGCTCAGATGGCGTCCACTTGTCATTCATAGGCAGGGACCTGTTTCACGGGAAATAACAGAGCTGCATCTTTGGGTGACGCGGGATAGGCGCTGCTTTCCAGTGTCTTTGGCGGTTTGCCCGAGCCTCGCTATGGCATGATGGGCTCGACAGGTTACCAGTTGGGGGCTTCAACTTGCGGGACAACACCCGTCGAGCGGTTTGATTCGGCTACGCTTGGCTCCTTGCTGGCCAGTGGCGGGGGCTGGTTTAGGTAGTGGGCTGTCACCTAAACAGGATTTGGCCAGGTGGCTTGCGGAGGGTTATCTTGCTGGCTGGTGGCAGATAACCGCTGGTAATTTCAATGTAAAGGCTTGAGCGACGGGTTGGTTAATAAAACTGCGGCCTGTTAATACCCAAATTAAAGTGTTGGTTTATTATCATAGGTGTGAAAGGGCGGTGAGAGAAGATGGAGCGCAGTGCTGTCTGAGTGTGTTACGATGAGCACTAGCAGTAAATCAGAGAGACTGAAGTCATTCCCAGGCTTAAGCATGAGGTTCAAGCCTGTCATGGTGCACACAAAGAAACCTGTTTGGAGACACAACCCCAAGCCACCACTGCCTCTGATTTTGTGTGATCTTGAGTAGGTCACTTCTTTTCCCTGGGTCTCAGGTCTGGGTGTATCCTTATTTGATAACAATATACACAACACAATGCATGTGCAGGAAGTGAATTAGCACTGCACATAATTGCTTAAATGTAATCGCACTGCACTGAGCTGAGCCTTCAGAGGTCAGGGCTAGGGTGTGACTCCGTCATGCCTGGAGACATTAATGATTGCATGATCACTGTTTAACCCCTCTTCTCCCATCTCTTCTCTGCACTGTTGTTCTTACCGGCTCCTTTCTGGAATCCTGGCTTAGAGAAATTGTACTTCTGAATCTCATTGTACCAGGATTCAGCCACTTCCTTCCCTGTAACACAGACAGAGAAACATTAGCAAAGGAGACAAAGAGTCAGGAATAAGAAAGCTGAGTGCATGCTGTATCAAAACATGTAGGAATTAAGACTGTGTCTCTGCTATTTCTTTTTTTCTTTCAATTTAAACTGTTTGTTATATGCATACAAGGCACAAAATGATAATGTGGGTCTGCTATTTCTGTGGTGGTTTGGTCCCTAATTCCATTGTCTAGGCAATGAAATTATCAAAACTACTAAAATAACTACTTTATGCAAGACAAAGTAATATTCAGCAGGACTGTGTTGTGATTCCCATTAATCCACACAAAAGCTAGTCACTGATGTATTGTGTTAGTCCAGGGGTGACCAATTCCAGTCCTCAAGAACCACAAACACATCTAATTTTCAGGATATCCATTATAAACAAATATATTTCATGCATATTCATTCTGGATATCCTGGATAAGCCTGTTTGTGGCTTTTGAGGATCAGAGTTGGACACTCCTGAGTCCAATAAAAATGTCTCTCCTGCAACTTGTCTGTTGACTCTGATTTCTATAGAACTGTAGTAAGAGCCATAAATATGCTAGAAAAATCCTTTGCTACCCTCTTGAGGCTTACTCGTGAAGATGCAGAGGAAAATTCACAGGATTTTGTGTGTGAGACAATCAGGCCAATGCAATATCGGCACGTGTTAAGGGGCGCTCATGATTGAGCGCCCGCTCCCTTAACACATGCCGATCCACCTCTCCGGGGTGCCCAATGCAAAAGGCATACGGGCTGCTGCGGTAAAAAGGAGGCACTAAGGGAAATTACGTGCCCCTAGCGCCTCCTCAGCAGCAGGCACACAGAAGAGGTCGGCTGTCAGCTGATTAGGAAAATGGACATTCAGTTTTAGAGCGTCCATTTTCCTAATCTGACTGCCAGCACACTTTTTTTTGGGGGGGGGGACATTTCTAATTTTTTAGTTCCTCTGACTTAATATTGCCACGATACTAATTCGAAGGAAGTACAGAAAAGCAGTATTTTCTGCTTTTCTGTACACTTTTTGGGCTTCTCCAAAATTAACCCCTGCTCCGGGCAGGCATTAGTTTTGATGAGTAAAAATGTGCGCCTTGGGTGCGTCTTGGATTTGCATCAGGGATTATGGACACGTGTCCAAAAACGCACGTCCAATCGCGGGTCGAGCCGTGTGCTGCAGCCATCACACGGTATAGCATCGGCCTGTATGAGCATGTGCCAGAAGCCATCCATGTGTGTCTGCATGTAACAGACATTGTGTATGAGTTTGTGTGAATGAGAGTCTGAGGTTGTATGTCAGAAATGGAGACTGAAGCTGAGTGTGTGATAGTGAGACTGAGGCTGTTCGGGTATGTGTGAGAACATAAAGATAGGTTTTGTGCATGTTGTGTGTGTGTGTTTGTGAGAGAGAGAGAGAGACTAAGGGGGTAAAATTCAGCTGCTGGCCAGCTTACAGAGTTAGCCTGATAAACTTATCTGGCTAACTTTCAGGCCGATACAGTACAGTGCGCTCCAATGGAGCGCACTGTTAACCTGCCCTTGGACACGCGTTTTCCCTTACCCCTTATTCAGTAAGGGGCGGAAAACACACGTCCAACCCGCGGCACCTAATAGCGCGATATAGTAAGTAAAATGTGCAGCCAAGCCACACATTTTACTTTAAGAAATTAGCGCCTACCCAAAGGTAGGCGCTAGTTTCTGCCGGCACTGGGAAAGTGCACAGAAAAGCAGTAAAAACTGCTTTTCTGTGCACCCTCCGACTTAATATCATGGCGATATTAAGTCGGAGGTCCCGAAGGGTGTAAAAAGTAAAAAAAAAAAAGAAAAAAAAATTAAATTGGGCCGGCGGCTGTTGGGCCGAAAACCGGACGCTCAATTTTGCTGGTGTCTGGTTTCCGAGCCCGTGGCTGTCAGCGGACTCGAGAACCGACGCCGGCAAAATTGAGCGTCGGCTGTGAAACCCACTGACAGCCGCTGCTCCAGGTCAAAAGGAGGCGCTCGGGACGCGCTAGTGTCCCGAGCGCCTCCTTTTGCCCGTTTCTACCGCACCACCTAATTTACATACTGAATCGCGTGCACTGGCGAGTGGCCCGCGCGCGCACCGGGAGAGCAAGCATTCGTCCACTCTCCCACGTTTTTACTGAATCGGCCCGTTTGTTGGGATATTCAGTGGCATAGCAGCACCACTGCTGAATATATCTAACTACCTTAAAGATAGCCAGACAACTTTTTTTGGCTATCTTTAAGGTCTATGGCACATCCTGAGTTAGCCAACTAACTCTAAATATCAGAATTAACTGTATAAGTTATCCAGCTAACTCCAGAATACATATACATTACCTGGCTACAATTTAGGCAGGTGATGAGTTGGCTTTTATTTATTATTTATTATTTTATTTAGTGTTTTTATATACCGGCATTCAAGATAGGAATCACATCATGCTGGTTTACATTTAACAGGGGGTGCAAAATGAAAATAAATAAACAGTAACTGGTGAAGAGAAACTAAGAAGTTACAATAAAACAAGGATGTTCAAAACTGGGCGAAGAAGGAGAGGCTAAAGGAAATTAACAGAAAGAGCAATTATTTACAACTTTTAGAAGAATAACTCACAAGTTATTGGCTAAATGCCATTGAATAAAATCTCCACAGTGTGTATTTAACAAACATTACTGACTTTCTTAAATACTAGAGAACCATGATGCTTTCTTCTGCTAGGAATTACTTTTAGATGTGTGTCCCCATTATCAGTACTGTACAAGTTGTTTAAATAGGAAAGCAGCTACTGTTAATGTGTACCTTTGGGTAGGCTGATGTCCGTGCCCCATCGGTACCAGAGGTTCTCGCCGTGCTGGGTATCACTGTTGCTCAGGACACGAATGCTCACCAGGTGCTCCGCCCACTTCTGGGCTTCCTGGGCAAGATTAGGTGCAAGCAATAGGGCATGGGCTCCGTGGAGGCTCCGGTATTTGTTATGCTCACTTAGAAGTTCTTTCATGAAGGCTTGGTGCTCTCTCGCTGCAACTGCAAAACACAGGGTGATACCAATCTTTGCCTTTCTCCCCCAGCATGCCAATGTGCAACGGAAAAGTTATCAGCTAGGTGTCAGCCAATGTTACTCTGGCCTGAGTCTAACCCAGCAGAGAGGCCAAAGGAGCTGTCCAAAGTAGGGAAAATAAACCAATCACACCTCTAATCGTGGACGCGCGCAAGTTATAAAATCAGGGGGTCGGCGCGCGCAAGGGAGTGCACAAATGTGCACCTTGTGTGCGCCGAGCCGTGCTGCCTTCCCCCGTTCCCTACCCCCCCACCCCACCTTCCCTTCTTCTACCTCCCGCTCCCTTTCCCCCCTACCTTTTCCTTTGCTTTTTTTTTTATTTCACAATTTACTTATGCGCGTCGCCGGGCCTTTTTAAAATAGGCCCGGTGCGCTTAACCCTTTTAAAATGCGGCCCCTGGTATGGTACAGAACATGGAACGTGCTGGAAGTGGTATAGCAGTTTTGGCAATATATTAATTTTTAGCAGGCTAATTCTACACACCCAGTTTATGGATAGTTTTCTCCAAGTCTGCGACTTTTGTTTGATCTTCCCAATCAATCCACTATAATTCTTAGGAAACAGACTTTGAAAATCTCTAGGGAAATAAATACCTAGGTATGTGAATCCATCTTTCACTACCTGGAAATCTGAGAGAGAGACAGTCAGGGATTGGCACTCTGGGATCAATAGGATACATTTCAGACTTTTCTAGATTTATTTTATATCCCAAGAGAGCACTGTACTTCACAACGGGATCTAAAAAGGCTGGTCCTGACACAAATGATGCCAACATGTAGATCCAAATGTCATCAAGCCCCCTCCACAGCATATTGCCATGTATATCACGATGTTGTTGGATAGCTGCTGGAAAAGGTTTGATGGCTAGATTAAAACATCCCTCATGTATGCCCTGAGTAATATTAATAAATGGAGATAGGGCACCGTTAATCAGTGTACATGCTCTGGATCACTCAATCATTGCTCTTATCCAGTAGAGAAACCTATCTGGCAGGCCAGTGTGTTTAAAAAGGAAGATCCAGCTTAGCCTATCAAAGGCCTTTTCAGTAAAGGGATATTACCAAAGCCGGTTTGCCTCTCTTCTTAGCCATATGTAATATGTTGAAAAATCTTCTAGTATTAACTTTGGATACCCTTCCCTTCACAAAATAAGTTTGATCACCATGAATTAGACCCGGCACAACTGATTCTAAATGCAGATGTAATACTTTTGCTGTTATTTTTATATCTGAGTTTAACAGGGATATGGGCTGATAAGAACAACACTCCTCAGCATCTTTCTTTTCTTTT
The DNA here is from genome assembly GCF_901001135.1 of Rhinatrema bivittatum. NCBI lineage: Eukaryota > Metazoa > Chordata > Amphibia > Gymnophiona > Rhinatrematidae > Rhinatrema > Rhinatrema bivittatum. The sequence goes on along the minus strand of NC_042622.1, from coordinate 157,149,679 downwards.
TTTTTTTATAGATAAGTGATATTGTGGGGTCTCCTCCTCCGAATTGAATTCATTGAACTCAGATATAGTATCCTTAAGCAATACTGGGAGACTTATACATCTGATCTTAGGTGCGAAACCTATAAGGCCTTTCTGCGAGGTAAAATTACTAGCTATGCCAGCTACCTTCAGAAGGAGCACAGAAAAAAATGCAGAAACCCTGCTAGATAAAATTAGAGATTTAGAAGGGAGAAGCAAGGACTGTTCTGCCCACATGAACTTTTACGTGGAGGCTGAACGTTGATAATGTATATTGTCTTGTATGGTATTGTTATTTAAATACTTTAAAATGATTTTTGATAAAATATGTTAAAATACATTTTTATAAATGGTACACACATAGGTTTGTATGTTATATTACTTATAAGCGCTCAGTTATACACGAATATTCAGTGGCATAGCTGTGCCGCTGAATATACATTGTAACTTAGCCAGATAAGTTCTAATTGGCTAAGTTACTTAACTGGCCAATTTTGAATATTGACCCAGCATTTCTTGAGAGTACTATGTGTAGTCTCTCTCTCCTGGATGTTGACATCCCCAGATGTTAATAAGGTGAAATGTGTCAGTAAGGTCTGTGATACTAGCTGAGCAAACTGACCCTGATTTCACTTGTGACGTCCTGTGAAGATCTGGGTCAGGACACAAATTCCAATCTCCACTTATACATACATTTTCAAAGCAAAACAGAGCTATTTTATCTATCAGACTGCTATAGAAATCTTATTGGTCAGAGTTCAGACCATATACATTTACAACTGTAAGTTTAACAGAGTATAAGAAGCAATCAAGTGTAACATATCTCCCTTCAACATCAGTCTGAGGCTTACGCACCTGTAGGGGCAAGATTTTATCAATTAAAATGCAAATCCCCTACTTTGTAAACTGTAAGAGGAATGGTACACTGCTCCAACCCATCCTACTTTTAACTTCTCAATGGTCGCCCACGGCCTATTTGTGGTGAGAAATCTGAACTACGCTGTTAAAGCCAATATTATGCTGGGATATAAGAAACTGAAAACTTTGGGTAGGCACTAATTTCTTAAAGTAAAATGTGCGGCTTGGCTGCGCATTTTACTTTCTGTATTGCACGGGAATACCTAATAGGGCCCTCAACATGCATTTGAATGTTGAGGGCCCTATTAGGTGCCGCGGGTTGGACGTGCGTTTTCCGCCCCTTACTGAATAAGGGGTAAGGGAAAACGCGCGTCCAAGAGCAGGTTAACAGTGCGCTCCATCGAAGCGCACTGTACTGTATCGGCCTGTAAGCAATTTATATATTTTAGAAACCAGTCCTCGCAATTTGTCCACATTATCACAGTAATGCTCAAACAAGGATTTGCCCCTCCCTAGTGCTGAAGTCAAATTCTGCAAGGATATAAAGTGCACTCTGCTGGTAATAGATTGCTACTCCTTCCCCATCAGGAGGCTTCAGCAACAGATTCATAACAGATTGCAACTCCGCAGTCTATACCTTAATAGATTGCTAACTCCTCCTTCCACAGGAGCCAGTTCCATAACAGATTGCTAACTCCTCCTTCCACAAGAGCCAATTCATAACAGGTATATAAGGGGCAAACTGTAGTAGTGCTGCCCTTCCCACAGAGACAGGTAGAGACCAAAGGGGGGAGAAATGTAGGCTGGGACCCAGAGGTTACAGAATATCCTTATATTCCAAAAAAAACAATGACTTTGGGTTTCCAAAGAGGGCATGCATCGCCATAAGAAAACCCCCCACAATGCCAAAGGCCTGTAAAGTCTTAAACATAAAATCCCACTTCAGCATCTAGGCTCAGTAACATTGACAATATTTGTTTCTCTAAACTGCTCTCCATGGAAACAAAGATTCTGCACACATTGATGGCGGAGCATTGCCACTTAACAAATCCCACCTGATCTGCACCTATTAAAGCTGGCAGGACCAGTATCAGCTGATTGACCATAATTTTCACCATAGTTTAATATCAAAATTTAACAAAGATATTGGATGTTAGGAAGATGGAAGCAGTGGATCTCTACCTGATTTTGTTAGATAAGAGAGGAAAATGTCCCAATGTTACTCAAACAAAGGGAGGCAGACATTATGTACCAGGAGCTTAGAAAATTCAGAAGAAAAACCATCAGATCCTGGATCCCACATTGGATCTCGGATAGGTGAATAGGCATAATTCAGTTTTGCTAATTGCTCTGCTGTTAATCTAGGCAGATCTACAAACTGGAGGTACACTCTAATATCTGTAGGAGTACTTGGATTAGCTGTATACAATGACTGATAGTAGGACCTAAAAACAACACTGATGTCTTTCCCTGATTTCATCAGGGCTCCCAGAGCTATTTCAAAGAGCTATGAACTTCAGTCTGCACCCCAAATCCACCCACTGCAGCTCATGACGCCACCAATGCCGTCCTGTGGTTAGGACACTCAGACTTCCCAGCACTGCCCTGGATGTCCATAGGCTTGCGCACACGTACAACTCCTCCCTTTAAAGGGCCAGTGGCAGGAATGCCTCTGTGTAAGCCCTTGATGAAGTAATTCAGCCCTTACTATATAAGGGCTCCACAGATTGGGCTCCAGTGCCTCAGCAACAGTTCTCCTGCATTGGATGGTTAGTGCGGGTTGCTGCTTCGTTCTTGTTTCTTGCATTCTCAGCCTTGCCTCATATCTCGAGCCCTGTCTTGCCTTCCTCAGCCCTGCTTGTCTCAACTCCTCACCTCTCCTCGAACTGACTCCTGGATTTGACCCTTGCTTTGATCTTGACCATTCTTACTTGTTGCTTTCTTGCCTCTGACTCTTGTCTGGACCTTGAGCATTCTTACTTGTTGCCTGCCTCTGAACTTTGCCTGGACATTGACCATTCTCACCTACCATCTGCCTTTGACCCTAGTCTGGTCCTGGATTGATACCTATACTATAGCTACAGAAACTCTCATCTAAGACCTGCCAGCCCCCAGAACACAAGGGCTCAACCCAAGGGGAATAGGTGAAGCTCCTAGTCTCTCTCTTCCTTGCGTAGCTCTGCCAACTGTCAGTGGGAACGTACGGGGCCTTTCCCATAGGTTGAGCCAATCTCGCCTCAGCAGCAGGAGTTTACAGATCTTACACAGTTCCATCCCATTTTTAGTCAGATTAGCTAGAGACCTACCAACCTTGTTCCCAAATTTGATGAATTTACATATATAGTATAAACCACCTTTTTTGGCCCTCTGGTGGAGTAAGGTATTTAATGCACTCTGAGTGGCCAAAAATTTGGCATTATCTCCCATAGGGTGGCGCTCATATAACCATTTATCATGAGAAATTGCTACTTACTTGCTAATTTCCTTTTCTTTAGGATGGTCAAATGAATCCAGAACCAGTGGGTTTTGTACCTCTGCCAGCAGACAGAGAGAGCAAACTGACGTCACAGTATATATATATATATATATAGTCCTGCAGTGACATCAACCTGCCAGTATTCTCTTCAAAAGCAACTGTGGACAGACTAGCAAAAAGCTTGATAATAAAACAGATAATCATTTCAATACTCAGCCAACATGAAACACTGAGCTCACACAAGAAATGTATTAACCCTAGACTAGGGACTGGATGAACGCTTACCAGTAATCCCTGTAACACATAGTCCCACAGGAGAACCAATCTTGAACAAAGTTCTCACTCTCCTGACTCCAAGTTGTAAGGAGAGGTGGGAAAAGAAAACCTTCCAAATGAACCAAAAAGGGAAAAATCCAAATGTCTCTAAGTCCAAAAATCCCTCACTGGGTAGTGCTGTCAGTGCTTTGCTTCTCTAGGAAGCAGAGGGGTAGCTCAAAGATCTCTAGCCCCTGCTCACTGAATTGGGAGGTTTCCCCTTTCCAAAGGATACAGGGTGTTACCCAGAACAAGAAACTATTAATTGAAACCTGACCAAAATCTTCAAAAATATCTCTCTTTTCCAAAAATGTGGCAGACCCTCTCAGACAGGACATGTACTGATGAGGAATCTCATCTGAATGCAGGAAAAGTACCAAGTTGGATTATTAGACCCAAACTCAGAAAGGTGAAAGGAAAAATAGCTCTTAAGTCTTCAAGCCAAACCAAAATGACCATGCTCTCTATACCTTTAGCTCCACTTTAGGATGCCCTTGTGATAGCCAACCACAGTCAGCTCACTGGAGAAACTGAAAAAGAAAGGAAAATCCTACTAAGCTGTTATTAGTCCTGATGGTAAGGGACCTAGGGCCTATTAGTGGCTAACCAAAGGGTCGGCCACATAAGCATTCTATGTGAAGGCTGTATGAATGAAGTGTTCTATTGGTGACAGATTGAAACGTGGCTGTATCATTAAAAAAGTTTTGGAAAGAAGGGAGAAGCTAATCGTGAAACCAAATCCTACACAGATGGAAAAGCCGATCTCCTGTAAATGTGTGTGACATGGTAACAACACCCCCTGTTGGTAAGGACAGGACATCCTTGCATCAACCATATCAGTGTTTCATCTATTACTAATAGATAATAGGTATGCCACCGCCAGAATCCTCACAAACACCTGAAAAAGTGGACACATCACCCCTATTCTAAAAGACCTCCACTGGCTACCAATCCATTTCAGAATACTCTTCAAGAGTCTCACTCTAATTCACAAAACTCTACACAACCAAAATATAATTTGGCACAACTCCGCATTCCAATTTCAAGCCGCACAAAGAATCACCAGATTCGCCCAAAACGGTTCCTTAACGACACCCTCACCCAAACTCACACAACACACCTCAATTCACGAAAGAGCAATAACACTTGCTGGTCCCTCCATATGGAACACAATGCCCCAAGAACTAAGACTAAAGCCAAACACACAAAATTTCAAAAAGAAACTTAAAACATGGCTCGCTCTTCAAACAAGCCTTCACGTGACACCCCCATATGATGACAGCAAGTCCAAAAACACTTTACCCCCTAAAAAAACCTCTTATACAAAGTCTTTCCCGTAAACTACTCCCTCTACCATGCGATACTTGTTAAATTCTTAACTTGCTATTTTTTGTTATAGTTCCTGTGAAATTTTTCCTACCCTCTGCTTATCCTGTCGCAGCCTTCCTCTTGTTACCTGAAATGTTAAAAATGTTTTTTAATATCCTGTTTGATGTAATCTCCCACTTTCCACTTCTGATATACTTTTCCCTGCTCCACATGTTCCACTGTAAACCGATGTGTTGTGCAAACGAACTGCAGTATTAAAAAACCCATAAACAAATAAATAATAAACCCCAAGACTCAACATACCTGGCACAGCAATGGATGCAGTGATGGCAGTGGCCTTGCCTGGGCTGTCATCCTGGTCGCTTTCTGTGACCTTTGACCCTGCAGGTAGGACGTTAGAGCTGTAGTACCCTGGATTGGTGATGTTTCCGGTGGGGTTGTACAAAGCCACGACAATAAACATTCCCTTGCCATTGGTGGCCTTCCCGACTCCCACCTCCTTGGAGCTCCGCCATACCATCTGTGTAAAGTGACCTTACAGGACAAGACAAAAGGAAGAACAAAATTTACACTGGACCTCTGACCTGACTGCAGAAGGAAGGATATATCTAAGGGGACAGCTGCTAAGGGATGGTGGTATACACCCAAAAGGAAACTGAATTCTCTGATACACATCCCTTGCGAGGTGGTAGGGGGGAAAAGGGGGGGGGGGATTTCCCACAACTTATCTCCTCGGTGACTGTACTACAAACTTCTTACAGAGAATCTTTAGAGTCTTATTTGCGGTATACAGAGCCAGGTAAATAGAAGAAACTTTACCTACTATTGTGTGTCAGAAACAACAAAGATGCATTAGGTAAACAGGGTTCAGTATGTAGGCCTTTCTAGAACTTCTCTCTCACTTTGTTGTGATGTAAATTGTGTTCATTTTACATATTTTGTTAGAACAATGGAGAAGATTTCAGCTAGTGTATTTATGGAAATACTCTACACTGCCCAGCAATATTTCACTGTCACCAGTATTCTCCTCTGATGAATGACTGAGAATTGGATCAACAGTGTCCTCAATAGGACAGTGAGCAATAAACCTCAGTTCCCCACTCACTCTGATCTTGCACAAGGCACTTCGGGTCCTATGTATTAAGCTATGCTAAAAATAGCTACTGTGTACTAATTTGAACACCAGCATGTTACATTTACCACAGTCCTGTAAGATAAATAGAGAATGGTATTATAATGAGTTGATTATTCATTATCATCTATCAAACTGCAGTAAATTTACTGTATGCCATAAAGATGCAGTTAACTGATAAGGCACTACTTGGAATTTGATGCTGTACAGTATAACTTCATATGGGTCACAGTTCACAGAGCTGCCAGCAGTTTTCTGAAAGTGTGACTCTGGGGAGGAGGCACCAATGCATATCAGGGGAAGAGGCAAGGAGAGACTATCCTTATGCATCAGAAGGGGAGGGGACAAATGATCATAAGGAAGAATCAGAAAAGGGGGCGATGACTGCAATTTCCTTTGGGGGGATTGGAAGGTACGGCTTGTTGTGCTTGGGGTGGGAGGTAGTTGGAGGGAAACCCCCCTGCTGCTGCATCACTGTTTTTGTTCATAGGAAGTAAAACTGTGAATCAATGTGCATGTTAAAAAGCAGCTTACATTCATTATCTTCCAATTTTAATGCAGGTTAGTACCTAGGCCCCTTTATCTCCTTGTGCTCATCCTTAGTTTGTAAGTTCTTCTGAGAAGGGATAGAAACCATGTGAAAACAATTTTGCATAGCAGTCGGTCTTTGTGTCACTGATCTGAAATCAAATGCCATGAAAACAGGGCTAGCTTTGAGAGCATGCAGAACATCTGGATTTAATTCCTGAGCTTGGCTCCTGTCTTTTCACTCTCACTCTACCATATTATAGCAGTTTTCTTCTCCCTTTGCTATTCTGTGTGATGGAAGCTTTCCTTTATTTCCCCATGTGATGGCTGCTTTCCTTTCCTTTCCCTTTCCTGCACTGTGTGATGGCGGCTTTCTTTATCTTTCCTTTTGTGTGCCGTGTAATAGCAATTTTCATTTCCTTCCTCAATACTTCCTCGTATGGTACACAGAAATAAAGATTAGCAAATAAAAACAAAAAAATATATAAAAGGTGATACCTTTTTATTGGACTAACAATACATTTCTTGACTAGCTTTCAAGAGCCAATACTCTCTTCTTCAGGTCAGAATTCAAATGAGCAAAAGATGACATTATTTGTTAACCATTATTTCTGTGCATTCAAGTTAACTACATGACAGCTATTTGTTCCTCATTTGATAGCAGCTTTCTTGTCTGCACAATGTGATGGAAGCTTTCCTTTTCTTTACCTTTACTATACTGTGTAATGGCGGCTTTCCTTTTTCCGTCAATAAGCAGGGCTGATTTAGCCTTGATTTGTGGGTGACATAATCAGGCGGCATTGGACGAATCTGTTTCTCCAAGCTAGTAGAGCTCTGAGCTCCACTGAACATGTGTGGGAGTTCCCACATGGGTGTTTTCTCAGAGTCTCCTCAGTCTGCTTTTTGTCCACATGGATGGCTACTCTGTCTCTCTGTGAGATAAATCATCTCCATAGTCAATCTCTCGCTTCAAGCAACTCACAACAGCACTTTTCAGTGCTAATAAATTAAAAAATAGAAGAAAATGAATTATGATTTGGAACACTTATCTCCAGATTTTTCCTCATGGCCTCAAAAAAGATAACCAGTGGCTTCACATCATGCTCATGAGGACAGATAATATCCATCACAGATGGGCATGACTGCTGCTATATCTCCTTAGGTCCAGATCACGACCAGCCTTCTACCAAGCTTGTGGGAAAATGTCTCCGAGAGCCTAACAGTCAAGAGCGGCTAAGATAGCAAGCTTAAAGACCGAAATACAGGGCACATTTACTTCTAGAATCACCATTCTTCTTCATCCTCCTGAAGCAGTAGAAGTAAGTCCTGCAGTGCAAGTTCATCGCACCATGACCCAGATTAGCAGCCCATGAGACATTGATGCCGACATGGCGCAAGTCAGTGGAGACAGTCACAGTGTTGTGGTGCTTATAAGCCCCCATTACAGACATTAAATCGATGAAGCAGCAGTGAAACACTTCTCGACATTTTACACATGAAGCCATTATTTTTGTTCTCCTAAGTTTTTTATTTTTGATCATAAGCAGTTCTGAAAGTACTAATAACATTATAATATCAGCTTTGTATTTGTTTTCTTAGAGAAAAAGACTCTATAAGTTGGATAAAAGATGCTGAATTACAAGGTTATAGAACATTTTTGAACAGATATGAGGCCATTTAACATTCCATCTAATTGCGAGCCATTGATAACCGCATTTACATATAAGGCAAGGATAATTAGCATGGAAGCCAAGAGCAAAATACCATTCAGATTATTTTTTTATAATAGAAAATCAATCATATAAATGTTGTCAATTATATAATCTAGCTAAGGGGTGGATGAAACAAGAATAGAAATCCTATAAATTGTCTTGCTGTCAGTAAAATCACTTGAGAGAGAGAGTGTTATATTGGTGCTTTGCATGCTGCCTCTCTCTCCAAGGTATACATTATATAATTTTGCAGCATTTTAATAAAAGAGGTTTGTTTTCTCTACAGCTGTTGGCTTTAAGCATTATTATTTCAGTGAACCACAACAGCAGGGCCTATTAAGGCCAAGTACTGAGACACCTCCACATATTCAATGCAATCAGCGCCATTTCCATCTAAAACACAAAAATCATCGACTCAGCATCGAAGCATGTCAGAATTTTGAAAGCACTTTGCCCCTACAACTTCCAAAGAAAAAACTGTGTTGCAGCAGTCGGTGCCCAGCACAGCAGAATGGTCAACACTTAGTACATTGAAGATTTCGTTGCATGGTGCATCGGAGTGCTCAACGCATGATGCAGCAGAGTGTTTGATGCATGGTACTGTCATGATTAGCCAAGCTTTGCTTTCTGCTTGATACAGTGGGCCAGGGTTCAGTGATTGTGCAACACAGAGACTAGCAATTAATAGAATATATTAATATGTGCAGGAATATATTAATATGTGCAGGAAGATGTTTAACATCAGACATCTGAGAGAGGATGAAAGAGGAAGAAGGGTTAAAGGTTACAGAGGAAAGATCTTCTGACATATAAAAAATATGCCAAAAAGTTATTATTTATGCTTTTTTAAAATAAGAAAGAAGAAATGAAAATTTACAGGTCAAGATGACCTAAGAATGCTGAGATATGTAATCCATACTGATTTTTAGAGTATAAGAGACAGAGATGTTTCTGTGATGTTTTTAGAACTTTGCTTTGATGTATTCTTGGTCAGAGGTTCTCAATTGGTATGCACATATCAATAAATTGGTATTACTTATTGCAGATAACTTGGGAGTAAATATCATTTCATCTAAGGTTGGAGAAGGGCCAGGGATCTCATTTTTTTTAGTTTCGACAGATGCTACTGTGAAATCCTTCTCTTGGACGGTTGTGTTCCAAATCCCTCCTTCTTCGCCTCTGCAGTAAGTATTATCATGTTGTCTTTTTCCACATTATTTTTCTTTTTTCTTGAGTGGGGTTGCTGATGTGCTTCCTTGTCTCTCCTCTCTTTCACTGCCCTTCTCCTTATGGTTCAGCAGCTATTGTGCCATTCCAATGGGAGAGCGTTTTTATTTGTCTGTATTTGGGTTATTTTTACTGATTCTGTTTTGGTTTAAGACAGAACTTTTGTTCAGCTTTGATTTAGGTTCACCTAATTTTTGTTATTATGTACCTATTTATTACTGGTTAGAGTCTGGCACCTGGGTATCCTTGTTTACACCCTTAGTAACTGGATGATTCCGGGGTGGGTTTTTTTTTAAACTTTATTTTTAATTATATTTCAATTAACAAGGCATAAAATCTTTGTAAGAGAAACAAGAGGATTGATAATAGCACAAAAACAGGAAGAAAAATAAGAACATTTTACCCAAAAAAACAATCCCCTACAAAAAAAGAAATTAAAAACGGGGGAGGAGAGAAATACAGGAGACTATGAAGACATATAAAGGCAAAGACACTAGCAAGATACATTCTGCTATATCAATTATAAGAATTCACTGGTTCCCTAAGGGAGTAGGAGAAGATGTTAACATCTTGCGAGCCTCAATAAAGGATTTCATTTGATCTGAAGGAAAAAAAAGGAAAACTCTCTGAATGATATTTGACAAAATATTTACAAGGATAACGTAAAATAAATGAGGCTCCTAAAGACAAGGTATCCTTTCTGAGAGCCAAGAAAGCCTTCCTTCTTTGCTGTGCCAGCCGTGAGAGATTAGGAAAAAATCTCAATTTTTGTCCCAGAAAATCCACATTTAGATTTTGGAAATATGCTACCATTTCTTTACTTAAATCAGCTTCAGAAAACAAAGAAACTAATAAAGTAGTTCTTTCAATTGTTTCTGGACCAGTCATTTCCAGGAGGCCCGTTAAATTTAAAGAAGAAACTACAGGAGCATCTTGACCAAAAACTGCGTTAGACTGGGGAGAAGAAGGTAAAAAACCCAACTTATTCAGTGAAGGGAGCATCTCTGGAGCCAAATGTAGGATTTCTACTAAATATTTTCTAAGGGTAAACCAGGATAATTCACCAATAATTTTAGAAAAGTTCAAAATACGAAGATTAAGCCTTTTAGCAGAATTCTCCAATGCTTCAGTCCATTGAGACATTGCTCCTTGTTCATGCAAAAAAGCAATTTGAACCCCTGCATTTCCCCATGTCATTTGTAATCTCAGTTAGTTGTTCCACATGCTCCTGAACTTGTGACTCAAGCCTAGAAATCTGGGGCTCAAATTTTAAGGCAAGGGAATCCATTTTCCTTGCAGAAACACAAAGAATCTGGCCAATCTTGGCCATCATATCCCATGAGGAATCCAAAGTCCACTTCTGCCGGTTTATTAAGGAATTGCGTGAACTCACCAGCAAGAAAGGTTTCCCTAGAAGATACAGCAGCCATAGCAGGTGAACCACCCAACAGAGCTTCCAGCACTCGGCAAGCTTTCTCTGCACTACTTTGAGTTGCTTCCAATTCCTGCAGAGATCAAGCAGACAGTGATACCTCCTCAGCCCATCCCCTGCAGGAGATGACATTCTCCTGCGTCGGTGCAGCTTCCCGGGAGGAGTTGCGTCTGACTGATGGCAGAAAGTCTTATGGCTGGGGGCTGAGGGAAACCTCCTCTTCCAGCTGAGCCAATACTCCTTCATCGGACCCAGCAACAGAGATCTGGCCTCTGGACGAAGCAACAATCGGAGAAGCGAAAGATGTAATCGTTTACTGGCCAGGGAGCTGAGTACACTCAGAGGGGAAAACTCTAACCTTCCCTTTTCTTTTGGGAGCTATTTAGAAAGAAAATATAGGCAATCCCATCAGACAGCAAATCTCAGCATCCTCTTCTCTTGGCCATCTTGTTCCTCCCCCCAGTAATGGTGTGTGTGTGTGTGGGGGGGGGGGGGGGGGAGGCAATCAGTTAGAGGCTGATATTTGATTAAGGTGAGGTATTTAAGGGGTAGAGGTCTTTTTTAGTTGTTCCGTCATGGATGGAAGAAGATTGATACTGCTTTTGTGGTTATTTTATTTCTTCTTTTTATTGCTTTGATTTATATGTTTGCATATGTAATGTGGCTGAGAAGTCAAATGAAGAAGAGAGGAGAGCAGAGACAGCACCCCGTGGCATAAAACTTTAGGAATGCTGTGTGATTGCTTTTGAGTTCTTGCAGATATGAATAAGAGTCACGTCTGTTGATTTAACTTTTTACAATGGGGAGAGGCTCATCTTTGCCTCTCCCACAGCCACACATGCCCTCTCATGTGAGAAAAATTCAAGCCTGAAACTGTAAAGTATTTAAAGAAATGGTATTTACAAACTAAGGATAATCCTAAATTGCAATTTCCAGTGGATGGCAGTTTTGACTGGGATAAAATTGAATATTTAAAGTGGATATTAAAGTCTATTTCACTGGATGAAGTTGGTCTGTTTTAGATGTGGTGGCAGAAAGCATATTTATGTAAGCAAAAATCAATTAATGCAGGATTGAAAGATACTTTGCAGAAAATAAAAAAGACTTTAGATTTTATGAAAGTCCGATTAAATAAGTTAAGAACAAAAACATATAAGTCCAAAGTAGTGGGGGATGAACATCCACTGCTATGATATTCTACAGTTTCATTCGGGTTGATTCAGTAAAATGCGTAGGAGAGCCGGCGCTCTGAGGTGAGCGCCCGCTCTCCCAACGCATGCCCAGGCCACTCTCCTGGGCATGCGATTCTGTATGCAAATGAGGGCCCGCAGTAAAAAGGAGGCACTAGGGACACTAGCATGTCTCTAGCGCCTCCTTATTGGCAGAAGCGGCAGCTGTCAGCAGGTTTAACAGCCGACGATTAATTTTACCGGCATCGGTTGTCGAACCCACTGACAGCCATGGGTTCAGAAAACGGACGCTGGCAAAATTGAGCATCCGTTTTCCAACCCGCAGGCAGCTGGCAGATTTTTAATTTTTTTTTAATTTTTGGGGCCTCCGACTTAATATCGCTATGATATTAAGTCGGAGGGTGTACAAAAAAGCAGTTTTTTCTGCTTTTCTGTATACTTTCCTGGTGCCGGCCAAATTAACTCCTGCCTTTGGGCAGGCGTTAATTTCTGAGAGTAAAATGTGCGGCTTGGCTGCACATTTTACTTTCTGTATCACGCGGGACTAATAGGCTCATCAAAATGCATTTGCATGTTGAGGGCGCTATTAGTTTCGGGGGGGAATTGGACGTGCGTTTTCCATGCGCTATTATTACCCCTTACTATATAAGGGGTAATAATAGCGCATCGTACTGAATCGGCCTGATTGTAAGTTGTTAAGCAATTAAAGACTATATCTAAGCCTATTGAGAGAGTTGAGGGAGATATATTAGAAGATCCAAGTTATCTGGGGGGATACTGTAAGCCATCATCAGCTTCTGTAAAGAATCATGATTTGCCCCTAAGAGATATGTCAGAAGACCTTGATTATACTCCTCCAGGTTGGGCTACGTATCAGACCTCTGGCCAGAGTAGTTCAGATTCACAAGGAGCCACTCCACAGTCAGACGCAGCCAAGTCAGGCAGCTGGACTTGTCCTCATTTAAGTATTAAGTCCAGAAGCTGAGACACTGAGCCAAGCTTTAAATAGCTTGAATACTTCTTTAGTTGAAATGGTGTTATCTCCACATCTGGGACTTGAAAAATGGTGTAGTAAATTTCCTGATTGTAAGCACAATTCTCTTAGGGAGAAAACACTTAAACAAAGGCAAAGATCGTTTAAGGGGGAACAAGAAGGCATGTATCCTTTGCATGAGGTGCCAAGTGCAACTGCAGCTGCTATTAATGGTGTACAAACAGTTTATATCCCCTGGTCACGTACTGATTTATTGGTAATTAAAAGCTCATTACCTAATTTTAGAAAAGACCCGAAAAAATGGTTGGACAAGACTGAAAGTATTATTCAGGCATATGCTCCGACATTATGCTACTGACATTAGTTTTGCCATGCGATGTGCCTGCCTGGTTAATTGAAAAAGCTACCTGGCCCTCAGGGGTAGATCTCCCAATGAATCCAACAAGCCCCAGTTACAATCAAGTTGAGGATTTACTTAAAGCAGCTTTAGAAATTTTTCTTCCTAAGACAGACTGGTCTAAGAATGTGTAAAATGTTAACTACATAAGAGCCAGCTGAGTATTTGAACAGATTAATGGAAGTGTTTGTAGCACACTCAGGAACTGATGATCCTGGAAAAGAAGCTAACCAGGCTGCTTTGACAAATTATTTCCTTATGGGGCTTAATTCTAAATTGAGAGAGAAAGTAAAAAATTCATGCATCACGTGGACAACAGAAACTCTGTCAAAAGTTTGTGCAATTGCCTTAACATGCTATGAGCAAATGATGTCAGCTAAGAGCCTGCAAGATGATAAATTGTTGGCTTTACAAATAAATCAGTTTGAAAATGCTCATGTGAAGGTGACAGAAGAAGGGGTAGAGGGGGATTCAGAGGAAGGGGCGGGATTGCCGGGGTCCTCTCCCTTGCAATTACTGTCATGAAATTGGACACTGGAAAAGAGACTGTCCTTATTTGATACCTCTTCCTCCTCCCCCTCCCCCCCCGCCCACTTCCAATGGAACAGAGTCATTCTACACTGTCACTAGCAGCCAAACCATAAAGCCCTGATACAGTGAAAATGCCATATGCCTAGGGTGACCATTAACCTCCATGTCAAGAGGGACAAGACAATCCAGTCCTGGTTTTACCCCATTGCATTCATAGAAATGTAGTTCTGATTTCTCTATTGATTTCCGTAAGAAAAACAGAACTATGTCTCACTGTATGCATTGGGGTGAACCAGGAGCTGGTTCCCGTTTTTTTCCCTTGACAAGGGAGTGACCAAATAACTCCTTGTCAAGGGAAAAAAACATGGAGCTATATAGTCACCCTACATATGCCTACTAGGGGTGAGTGAAGACTGTCAGGAAGTTTTCTGCTCTTACTCTATCTTCTGCTCTTCAATCTGAACCTACGATTGTCATGTCAGTCTCTGGAAAATCTGTTAAATGCCTTGTGGATACTGTGTCTTGTTCTACTTTGCGAATGTAATCTGCACCAGTAATTCCATTATTAGTTGAGAGGGTAAAGGTTGTGGGTGTGACTAGTAATTAGAGACCCTCCCTCTGTCCAGTGCTGTACCTGTACAGATAGGTTTTATGCAAACCTCACATGCCTTTTTACTGTCATCTTCCTACTGTTGCGATCTGCCCTTTTTGGGCAGCTTCTCCACCTTTTCCCCCTTTGAGCGTTTCCTTCGCGGCCCAGAGCCACGGATGCACTTCTCACGTGGCAGGAGCCGCGCTACTGCAGCCCCTGCAGCCTGTCCCTGCTCTTCACCTCGCGGCAGGAACCGCATTTCTAATTCCCTTGTGGTTGGGAGGCTGCCAACTGGCGTCCCCATGTGGCCCAGAGGCCACCATCTTGCCTTGGGTCTTCCGGGGGAGGAGGGCCTGCATCCCTGGTCTTTCCTGCAGCAGGAAGCCGCCTTTGGTTCATCCTTTGTGGCAGGGAAGCTGCCGTCCATCCCAGGGCCTGTCCTGAGGCCTGCTTCTTCTTCTACAGGCTTCAGCATCGCAGCAGGGCTGTTGTCCAGGGTTCTGCTCTGCTTCCTGTTCCTCCTGGGGGGTGAGGCCAGCTCTCTCTTCAGTATTTGGAGGAACAGCGGGGAGGAGGTCCACCTCTAATGTCGTCGTTGGATCCGCCTCTTCTGCAGTGTAGAAAGCCTCAATCTTCATTCCAGCCTTGCCTTCACAATGAGCCAGTCCTCCCTAGGACTTCTCTGCCATCCAGCTTCTCAAGGCTTATGTTCTTCGTTGGAATTCCATATCTGTCTTCATTGTCCATGGTCTCACGTCTTCACGTATCCAGACCTTCTTTGTCTTCAGATGTCATCTCATCCTTTCGTCCTGCTCCATGATGGACTTTCCTAACCTGCACCTTGGCATTCTCTTGCCTTGTCTTTATTGGCCGTGCAAGGCATGCTCCAGTTCAGGCCTCATCTGAGTCATCGTTGAATCCCTCTTTTTCTTTTTCTCTACCTGTTTGGGGAACCACTTCCGTGGTCCGCAACCAGCCATGTCGGGCTGTGTAGGGCGCGCCGGCCAGCGTGGCCCGCAACCAGCCCTCATCGGTTGTGTAGGGCGCGTCTCATGGCAGTACCTATTCAGGGTGAGTGACCTTGTGACTCTTTGTGAAATCCTCATGTACCTTGAGTCATCCTTTTTAATTCTTCAAGCAACTTCGTCTCCGTGATGCCCTCACATATTTTGAGTGTTGTCTCATTCCTTTCGTCTTTGTCTGATGTCTTCACCCTTCGACCACCATTCGCCCTGTCGCAGTTGCTGTTCCATGCGGCAGGTCCGAAAGGGCTAGGAATAGTTGGAGGACCACTCATGAGACCAAACATTGCATTGTCTGTGTCTCTCTACTGCGTACAGGTGCGACAGTGGTCAAGGTCTATATCCATCAGCCTGCAATCGGACACCTCTCACCTGCCTCGGCGCTTGCTGGAACTCCTCTACAGCTGTGTCGTTGCCCAGGGGTACACGTCAATATCAGAGATGGGCCCGCTACCCGCGGGATTTTTCTTACCTTCCCAGAAGAAAATTTTTGTATGGTACAGTCAGTTTTGGATACAGCCCCTTTAGCTTTTATGGGGCCAGTTTCATCAATATGTATGTGTCCCCCTGATTTATATCTTTCACAGTGCCTGACAGCTTGTGGGCTAAAGGAAGTGATGATGTAGGGAATTTACATATTGATCCTGTTGTGATTTCAGTTAATCCAGCCAAAAGGTTGCCATGGAAACCACAGTTTACCTTAAAACCTAAGGCTGTTGAGGGGATTCGGCCAGTGATAAGGGATCTACTGGCTCAAGAGGTTTTAATAAAACTGTCACCTGCAGACTCAATTCCTTGCAATATACCTATATTACCTGGGTTAAAACCTCATTCTGACAAGTACAGGTTTGTACAGGATTTACGCTGGATTAATGATGTGGTTCCACCTAGCGCTCCCATAGTACCTGATCCTTACACTCTCCTGTCTATGACCCCACCTGAAGCCCAGGTGTTTACAGTGGTAGATTTATGCTCTATAGGCTTTGCTATTGAAATTGCCCCCCAAGTCACGCTATTTGCATTCTCATTTGAAGGTCAAAGGTTTACCTGGACCAGACTGCCCCGGGGATTTGTGCATTCACCTATTCTTTTATAAGGCCTACACATGGTTTTGGAGTCATTTGTATTTCCATGTCAATCTGTTTTGTTACAATACACTGATGACCTTCTTTTGTGCTCAGTTTCACGCACAGCAGTTACAGACACAACCCAATTGCAGCTACAGCGGGGCTCAAAGAATCTAAGAGTAAATTACAACTTAGCATTCCTACAGTCATTTATTTGGGTTTCAAATATCACTGGGTTCTCATTCACTAACATCAGATTGGGTACTATATTAAACATTCCACAGCTCCTTTCCAGGTTCAGTATATTTTTTCAGATTATGGATTTTAGATTTTGCTGCATTGAAGCAAAAGGCAATGCCCTTGCTGATGCAGCAGCACGTAGAGCAGATCAGATCTTACCTCATGACACAAATATAATTATTTTGCTTTCTTCACAGATACCTGAGCAAGTGACTTTTGCTTAACTCCGTACCTTACCACATGGTGCTGCTCCAGAGCATGCATTTATGGCTGAAACAAGGATGCACCAAAGCACCTGATGGCTTATGGAGGGGCCCCTTCTAAAGTGTTGCCTTTCTTGCCTAGGGTAGTACATGTCCATTCTCATTCTAGTAAGCCAGGTGTAATGAAAGAAATCCTCTCTCATTGGGGGGCTCCTAAGTTGGGGCCTATAGTGCAAAGTGTGGTTAATAGGAGTTCTACTTGTATAATCCACAATATAGGGAAAACATTGTGAGTTGCACCCTCATATCTGACTGCTCCTTGGGGCCCATTTATAAGAATGCAAATTAGTTTTATTGTAATGACACAGGTGTTACAATGGAAATTTATTCTCATGGTAGTCTGCATGATTAGTGGGTGGGCCAAGGCATTTCCTACAGCTAAGGCTGATGCAGAGAAGGTTGCAAAAAAACCGTTAAAGGAACGTATACCTATTTTGGAATTCCT
This sequence comes from Rhinatrema bivittatum, assembly GCF_901001135.1. Lineage (NCBI taxonomy): Eukaryota > Metazoa > Chordata > Amphibia > Gymnophiona > Rhinatrematidae > Rhinatrema > Rhinatrema bivittatum. The sequence continues at coordinate 157,131,911 of NC_042622.1, read as the reverse complement.
GAAGTTATTGAAAGTGACTGAGGTACCCTTTTTGTTGGACAGATGATACAAAAAGTGGGTAAAGCACTAGGGATTAAACTACATTTGCATTGCCCATACAGACAGATGCGTCTGGCCTAACTGAATGAATTAATCAGACTCTTAAAATCTGGCTACTTCAGAGAAATTTAATCACATATTTTAGAGAGTTTTATTTTAAGAGTCTTTGATGAGTATGAGCAAATAGTGGATTAGACACCGGAAGTTGTCCAAAAATGCTTTATTTGAATGGAGACACAAGATTCATACTTTTGCCCGACTCAGGCCGAGTTTTGCCCCACCGGGGCTGCCTCAGGGGCTGTATGTTGATTTTTGTAATTTCAATATTCAATATATTTATACCATGATTCGAGTGTCTGAAATGCCAAGATCGTGATTTGTGCTCGAAGCGAGATTACAGCTCAAAGTGCTACATAAACATTACCCGTGAGGCACGTGAAAGGACGTACGCAGACGGCATGACGCGATGTTTTATTTTAAGAGTCTTTGATGAGTATGAGAAATATGCCAAACCTTAACCATGAACTAACTTCACATAAGATTTATTGGCGCTGTAATAGATACCACACTAGCAAGAGCGTTCCTCCCTTCAGACAGAGTCAAGTGCTCTGCAAAATTGCAAAACATTATTGAAAACACCCTGGACAATGGGTCTCGGCATTCTGGTATTCTTAGAATACATAGCAGCGGCTATTTATGTAGTCCCATTAACACACTTACATATATGTCACCTTCAAATGGGACCCTTCAACCAGTCCCGCATCAAGTAATACTAGTAACTGATGCCACCGCCATTGGTTGAGGAGCCTACACTGGACAATATAAGACACAAGGTGTCTAGTTAGCTCAAAAAGGCAATTGCAAATCAACTTACTGGAACTCAAGGTGATGTGAAATTCACTGATAGCATTCTACCACATCCTTCGAGGAAAACACATAATGATTCAAATGGACAATCAAGTAGCAATGTTTTATATCAATAAACAAGGAGGAACAGGATCATGGGTCCTGTGTCAGAAAGCCCTACACATATGGCACTGGGCAATACAGAACAAATCAACACTGCAAGCAACATACTTACCTGGCATAGCAAACACTGTGGCAGACAGACTCAGAATATTCCGCCCACACAAATGATCCCTGACACAATCCACAGCCAATCACTTCTTCGGGCTGTGGGGACAGCCATGTAGAGATCTCTTTGTAATGGAACAAAACAGAAAACTAAATTGATTCTGTTCCATTTGACCCAGTGATCTAAGTGAAGCTCCATATGCCTTCCTAATTCTCTGGGTCAGAGGCCTCGTGTACCCTTTTCCTCCAATACCACTTATAGAGATGACTGTTTAGAAATTCATGTGATACTGAGCCAAGATGATTCTAATCAAACCAGCATGGCCCAGGCAACTGTGGTATGCCTATCCAGTACAATTCTCCATCAAACCTCCCATGAGACTGGGAGTAAGTCCTGCCTTACTAACCCAAGATGACAGCATCTTATTACACCCGACACTGCCAACGCTGGATCTGAGAGCATAGATGTTGAATGCTTGGTTCTATCTCTATAGTCTCTACCAGACCCAATTCAGAATGTCCTCCTCTCAGCGAGGAAGCCATCCACGAGATGCAGTTATTTTTTCAAGTGGAAATATTACTCAAACTGGCATACTTCGCACAACTTAAACCCAATCAATGGCAAAACTTGACGTTTAGAGGTAGATCTTCAAAACATACGCGCGCGTGTACTTTTGTTCGCGCCATCGGCGCGAACAAAAGTACACCAGATTTTATAAGATACGCGCGTAGCCGTACTTACAATGGAAGGTATTTTTTCTAGTAGCAGTCATTTCTACATGAAGAGTGAGCGAACTGCAAGCTCTAATTCACTACCCTCCTTATATGCAAAATAGGCACGCCGGCGCGCGAATGCCCTGCGCGCGTAAATCCGGGAGGATTTACGCGCGCAGGGATTTTAAAATCTACCCCTTAGTGTCTTATCTGCATCATCTCTCCCAATCTAGTTTGGAAACTATATCGGTACGCATGCTTCTCAGTGCCATTGCAGCTTATCATTCACCAGAAAATGGAGCACCTACTTCCATGCATTCCCTAGTCTCCAAATTCATGAAGTGACTTCTACATCTACATCTACTGGTTTGAAAACCACCGGTGCCTTCAGACATCAACATTTTTCTCACCTTACTAATGAATGCTCCTTTTGAATCCCTAGAAACTGCAGTGCTGAAATACTTACAATGGAAGGTATTTTTTCTAGTAGCAGTCATTTCTACATGAAGAGTGAGCGAACTGCAAGCTCTAATTCACTACCCTCCTTATATGCAATTATTTCATTATAGTTCTCACAGGACACATCCAAAAGTTACTAAAAGTGGTTTCTGCTGTTACGTTTGGCCTGTCATAGGATAGCCCTGTGACCAACCACACTCACTCTAAGACACTGCTGCCCACCAAGGACACTGCTGACCAACTCATGCAGCATAGGCACCACCAGCTTCCCCTATCCTGAATACTGTGCTACACTCTAGGCGCACAAGGACGATATATTGAGTCATAAAGGCCCTGTGGTGGGAAAGCAATCCTCGGGTGCCTCTTGATGATGTCATACAGCTGGATATTTAAACCCAGCCATGACACCAGTGGTTTGCCTCAGCAACAGATCTCCTGCCTTCGCAGTATGTATTGCCAGTGTTCTTGTTTGCCTTGTCTCTCCAGCCTTGCCTTGCCTTGTCTCATCTCGTCAGCTCTCTCAACCAGTCCCAGTCCAGCCTGCCCTGCCTTGTCTTATTTATCCAGCCTGCCTTGCCTCATTTCATCCAGCCTGCTTTGCCTTGTTTGTCCAGCCTCCCCTGTCTATCCAGTCCTCTTTGCCTTGCTCCTGCTTTCTCCTCGGACTGACTACCTGGATTGACCTTTTCCTAGATCTCGACTACGATTCACTTTCTGCCTGCCATTGTCCTTTGCCTGGACCTTGATTATTTTTGCTTGCTGTTTACCTCTGACCCCTTTACTGGACCTGGACCTGATTGCTCGCTGCCTACCCTAATCCCTGGTCTTTCTCTGGTACATCTCTTGGACTCTCTCCATACACTGTGGGACCTCCACCTAAGTCATGTCACCCCTCAGAATCCAAGGGCTTAACCTGTGGAGAAAGAGGTTGGTAAAGTTGAAGCTCTTGACCAGTACCATTCTAGAGTACACATGCCTGTTGTAAGTGTGGGCCTGAAGGTTTGCTCCTGAGGCAACCTCACCTAAGCATAAGGCTCCACTTCTCTTATATCTGCTTTTCACTTGAACCAACCAATAGTTCTCCTAACTTTCTTTCCAAAGCCTCATATACATGACGGTGAAAAGATGTTACAAGTGCACTCAATTTGTTGGGATCATATGAGATGAACAGTTGTGACACTTTTCTGTGGGACCGCGTTCAACTTTTTCTGGACAATTTTAGTTTTCCTTCTTTTGTGTGTGTGTATGTGTGTTTTTCAGTTGAGTTTTTCAGTAAATGTTTTTTCAGCTCTGTTGCAGTTGAACACAATCCCTCAGAAAAGCATCACAACTGTTCATCTCATATGATCCCAACAAATTGAGTGCACTTGTAGCTAAAAGAACACTATCAACTTAGATAACCAGTTACATGCAATACTGCTACAGAGCAGCAGAAATTGATCTCACCAATCCATTTAGGGCTCTCCAGGTACGAGCAATGGCTTCCTCCATTGCACATCTCATAGAGGACATATGTAAAGCAACTACCTAGTCATCTGTTCATACATTTACTTCCCTCTACTATCTAGCCTTAACATCCAAGGATAGTGTAATAGGACAAGCAATCTTGCATCATACAGTTTCTAAATAGTCTTCTCCCAACAGTGCATTCTGGCTTGCTTATCCAGATATGTTACACTGCAACCCTCAGCTTGGGACTCCCCACAGATCATGGCTAATTCAACCCTGCTTATAGAGGGAAAAAGCAAGTTTACGTAACGCAAATGGTGTTTTTGATAGATAGCAGACTGAATTAGCCATGAGATGCCTGCCCTTCTCCCTGGATAGCAGACTGCCTATGCTTTTAGCTTTGAAACAGATTGAGGAGACTCTGATGTAACACCTGTGATGGAGCTCACACACGTGCTCAGTAGAGCTCATAGCTCTACTAGCTTGGAGAGACAGATCTGTTCAGTGCCGCCAAAGGATGCCATCTACAGATCATGACTAATTCATCCTGCTATCTATGGAAAACATCATTTACGGTAAGCAAACTTGCTTTTCTTATCCCTTCATAGTCTCTCTCTTGTTATTAGCAGGGTGTGGTTGATTTACACTCTTCTGGTTTCTAGGCTGCAGTTGTCTGAACAACTGATCCTGAAAAAACATCCACTGAAAAACTCAATTGAAAAACATACACACAAAAGAAGGAAAACTAAAATTGCCCAGAAAAAGTTCAGATCCTGCTGAAGTGCCCAACTTCCTAGACCTCTATGATGAAAACCTGAATCAAATCCAAAAAGAATAGAGGAACTGCCATAACAAGTCAAGCCAAAGGTCCCTACAGCCTGTCATCTTGTCTCCATCAGTGGTAGCCAGTAGGTATATAAGAAACATAATATACACACTTTCTTCTTACCAGCATGCCCGCAACTGTTTCTCTATGGAGTATTCATAAGATCCCCACTGCTCTAGAATCTTTCTCACATTTATTCATTCGAGTTCCACTATATGGCAATTTGCTTTGTATCTCTATTTGCCTTTGGATTATTCAATTATTTATCAGAGTTCCACTATATGGCAATTTGCTTTGTATCGCTATTCACTTAAAGTATTTTACAATTATTTATCTATGTCCCACTATATAGCATTATTCCTTGTATCTCTATTCACTTATTGTATCTTTTTGCACCTTTCCCCCCCCCCTCTTTACTTGGTTTATTCATTATTTGTAATGCACTTGTGCTAACCTCCTGTTATTTAGCACTGCTGCAATTTTTTGTTGACTGTAAACCGATGTGAGGTTACTAAACAAATGTTGATATGCAAAAATGGCAAATAAATAAATAAACAAACAAACAAACAAACAAACAGGATATGTGTAGGTGTCCATTGCCTGCCATCTCCTTTCCATTTCCAATAGTCAATGAAGCCAGGGTGACATCTTGTTAAGTTAAATAGCCTGTGACAAATGTATCCTCTGTTGTCTAATCTCCGTTTGAACCCCCTAAACTGATACCCACCTCCAGGTATAAAAGTGTGCAAGAGGTGTATGACAGATTACTGAGATCTGCCAGTGCGTTTCAGATACTGGGTTCCAGTTATGAAAGCATGAACGTTTGGAAGCTTTGCCCTGAAGATGTGAGATACACCTACCAGTGTTTGCTTGGTAGTCAGGGTTGGAAAAGTCATAATTCGTCTCTTCTTTGTACCATGTGTCTGCCACTTCTTGTCCTAAAGATAAAATATATAGAAGTCAATATTCAGTAAGCCAGTTACAGGACAAGTTACAAGTCTAAAGTTATCCAGATAGCTTATCCTGGATATTCAGTGGGATAAACTGACTGTGCCTTATTAAAATTATCCAGCCACCTGTGGCTGGATAAATTTAAACCTAACAAAGCAAATTTTAAATATGTCCAGTTAGGTATAAAGTTATCCAACCTCGTGTGGCTGGATAACCTGTCACTTAACCAGGTATCTTCAAAAGATATCCGGTTAAGTAGTGATCCTGTAATAGAAAATACAAACTTTTCCGCAGGCCTCCTGGCCCACTTCCCATCTCACTACTATAAATAGGAGAACCCTGGCCAGGACCCTCCTCAAAGGCCTCTAAATTAAAAGATATATCAGTTTTTGTCAACAGGACTCCAACCCTCCCCCTTCCCTCCCTTGTAAATATTACACAAATATACTGGCTCCTTCCCCCCCCCCCAACACCTCCACCCTGCCCAAAGCCCTCCTACCCAGCCAGTACCTGAATGCTCACCCTGTTTTTGAACCAAGGATCATGGTAGACAGCGATCCCAGGTGTTTCTAGCATTGCTGTACTAACCTTGTAGATAGTCTCTCTCTCTCTCTCTCTCTCCTTAGGGCAAGATGTTAAAAATAGGGGTTATGGAAGGGTGTGCTAAGTTTACTGCACCATGTAATACTACCAAAGCAAAGCGGTAATTAAAAAATTTCCATAAACACACCTCTTTTTGTTATCAATGAGTTATTAACACTTTTTGATGAATCTAGGAATAAGTTAGCCAGATAACTTTATACCAGCTTACGATGACAGCTTATACTTCCAGCACTGACAGTTATCTGTCTAAATGCCTTTGTATATTGACCTCCACAATTAATATGTGCGATCGTACTGTCTTTATGAGACTACCAAGAACCTGAACTTCAGTGTAATCTAACAGCTAAAATGTCCTAAAACAGTTACAAACTGAGGGAATATCACAGTGTAGCATAGGGATGTGCAATCATTTCCCCCGAATTAGGCAATTTCAATGAAATTGCCTAATTCGGAATGGTTCGGGAACCGAAAAACGATTGAATTTTTTCTGAAATTTCGAAAAAAAATTCATTTTTGGGTTAGTGCGTGCTAACTCCCAATAGTGCGCACTAATTCCTGTTAGTGCGCACTAACCCGAAAATCGGGGCCCCCAAAAAAAAAAACCCTGAACCGCGGGAAAAACTAAATTCCCACGGGGGGGGGGGGGGCGAAACGAAGCCCGACATGATAAAGCAACCCGAAGCACATCTCTAGTGTAGCGTATATGATAGCAGTCCACACAGGAGTGTTACAGGGAAATATTGCCATGGGCAGTGTATTGCAGTACATATCTGCTTCCAATTAAGAGTGCTGCTAAATATAGCAGGATAAAGTTCTAGTTAACTGGATAAATTTATGTGGCTAATTCTGGCTGTGCCAGAGAACAGCCCTAAAGTTAGACAGTTAAGTTTATTCAGCTAACTTGATATCACTCCAGAATATTTCCAAAATGCTTCTAACTTATTAATTTTTATATGGCTAAATAGTTAGCCTAAGTCTGTCTGAGGTAGTCAGAACAGTGGGAAATGTAAAATCCACAGTTTGTCTGGCTAAAGTTCATATCTCCATATCTGTCTCAAGCCAAGTTTACATCCCATTACACTACTAGCATCTACTATCTCTGCTGGTAGGCCTTTCCAGGCCTTGCCATCTTCCTCTTTGATTCTGACAAGTTTCATACTTAATCCAAAATTTAGGGCCCCTCCTATGATTTAGAACCAGGCTTTATAATAATCCAAATGGTAACTAAAATTAGTGAGGCTGCTGTCTATAACATCCAGCATCCCTCTTCTCCAACCTTACCCCATCTAGTACCTCCTCCCGCTTTGATCACTGATGTTGGATTTATAACCATGACTGTTCCACGTCAATTACCTCAACCTTCTTGGAAGCCCAAAGCAGCCATATAGCCATTCTCTGTTAGTTGGTTTATATTCTCCCCCTTTGGCCCTCTAAAGTTCCATATGACTGAGTAAACACTCAAATGCTCTCCCTCATTTCTTCTCTTAGCATCTTATCCTTGCCACCTGCCCTTATTTGCACTCTGTATCTGTCCCAAGTATATTTAAATTCAATCATGTATTTGGTTGCCACTATTTCTAATTGGTAAGTTATTCCAGGCATCAACCACCCTCTCAATAAATAGTATTTCTAATGTAACCCCACCCCGGTGCGCCTATCCTGCATGAGGGTTGCATAAAAGAATTTGTATCTCTTTGGGGCTGAACCTCTCACTGGCTTAGCTCTTTCACATTCCCTCTTACTCTCAGGGCCGGATCCTTTGTAGGTGGGGGAGAGGGGGAGATATACTTCCACTGCCCAATGTGACAGGGGTGACCTTTTTACACATTCCTTTTCATCCTTTTTGCTCCCTTGGGAAGGGTACTTGTCCTTAGGGTGGGTGCAGTGAGTGTAAAAGAAATAACTCTGGAGTCACTGTTTTAATGGCCAAAATTAAAGTCTTTACTATTTATTAAAACACTGATGATGAATGGCACAATAACTCAAACTGCAGCACCACAGAATTCTCTTGATTTGCTTATAGTCTCTTCCCTCTATCTGTGGAGGACTCACATATCAGGGCCAGGGAAATATCCACTCTTGTGAATTATGAAAAATGGCGATTCCAGGTGGGCAGGGTTTCTTTAGACTGGTCAAAAAAGCCTTTCCAATCTGATAAAAATTGTTAAAGAGTCTATGGCACAGAGAGTAAGTTTTCTCTCTCTTTCCCCAGGGTGGTAAAATACCAGATGGGTGTCCCCAGTGATGTCTGACTTCTGTTACTTATGGTTAGCAGATCTACTGGATCTCTTTAGTTTTCACACATTCTCTTTAGTTCTTCTTTCTGGATACCTTTTGGGAAGGCTCCCCTTAAAACACGCAGAGCTTTTACTTCAGATAGGAAGGAAGGGCAGCCAAAACTTCCTCCTGGATCTTCTGACAAAATGCTTTATTCAACTCCAAAAAATATTAACCCTGGAGTTCCTCCTCACAATGGGTCACCATCACTTCAGGGGTAGGTCTGCCTTATCCCTGGGCATCCCAGACACAGGATTCCGCAATCCCAAGAAAGGCCCAGGTGTACAGAGAAGCTCCTACCAAGAAAAATCTCAAATGCCTGAAAACAACCCAAAGGGATATCCCAACCAGCTAGTGAGTAGACTGGAAGGAAAACTCTCCCGAACCTGGTCAGTATCCCCAGGCTGGGTTAGCCTCTTCCACTTATTGAGCCTGAAAAATAACAAAGGCAAAAGCTCCTCTGTACCTCCTAACGTTTTGCAAACCTAAAGGGACTGCCCCCAAGCTCTCTGTAGAGAGCTGCTAAATAGGCTCACAAGGGGGACGGCCATTCCAGACCCCTCAAAGGGAGGGGCTGCATTTGAATAGTGCCTCCCCCTCACAACTAACCTGCACTCTTACTAACTCAAAGGGTCAGCCAGGTCTTACTGGTGATGTGACCGTAGGGTCTGTCAAACTAATAAGCATATTATCCACCATATTAAAGGAAATATGGTGGATAATTGAATCTGTAACCTGTTTTCTCTGTTTCTCAATAAAACTTTTAAACACACAAAAAGTATTTTCTCTGAGCCTTCCTCCCTGGAACCTTTTATCATAACCCTCTCCTCCTTAAATTGTCTTTGCTATGGAAAATTTCACCTTCCCATACTTTAATGAAGCCTGTCAAATATTTTAATATTTTCTTCATATCCCCCTCACCCCTTCTTTCCTCCAGCAACTACATTCACAGACTAATTTTAAAATGAGCGTATCAGCGCACGAGCAGAGAAACGCTTGAATTTTAAATCATGTGCACACTTCAATGCGTATGATTTAAAATACACCTACCAAGCGCAAGTATGCTCCTAATTTTAAGAGGTTACTCGAGCAAAACGACTTCGCGTACCTTTCATAGGAATTGGCTGGGTTGAACACGTGTATGTAAGCGGATTTTAAAACATGCTCGCACGAGGGACATTCTCAGGTTTTACAATTAGTCCACCAGTCAATCTCAAGGTCACCCAGACTCCTCTGGTCCTTCATCCCACTCGTCCCCCAGCTGACCTGGACCTTCATCCTGCCCTGTAAGCCCCAAAACTCCAGATCTGCAGACTTTCTCCTCATCAGGAACGGCAGTAAAGTTACGTGGCTAACAAGCCACCACGTGCCGTGGCCTCCGGTTTTAAAATCTGGAGTTACGCACGTAACAGTTGGCTCTGCCCTGGAACGCCCATGCCCTGCCCTTTTCCAAGCCTTTATTTTTTGCTCGCACATGCGCATATACGCACATAAATGGCAGCTTTTAAAATCTGTGTTGCTCACGCGTGGCCCACGTATGTGCATATGTAGGCGCTTTAGCGAAAGTAACACTTTCAAAATCGCCCCCTTAGAGAGGGTAATATTCAAATTGAAACTGCCTATCTGATATATAGGTAAACCTAAGCACATAAGTTCTGTTTGCACATTAAGTTTACCCAGAATGAGAGGAAATGTTCCTAGGGGCTGAGTTGGGAGAGGGGTTTGCACTTATGTGCATTCTTTTAGCTTTTAAAAAGTATGCATGTAAATTTTCCCCAAAAACAACTGCATACATTTTAGCAGGTTTACTTGTGTACGGGTAAATCTGCAGTCGGAGTAACACTGGACGTGGCCAGAATGGTACGACTCTACTGCTCTGGCCAACGCTGGATGGGGCGGGAGGGATTTTGGGTGGGTGGGATAAGAAGGAGAATGGAGCCAGGAATTACATTTTAATACTGGGGGCAGAGAGGGGAGGAATGCCTAGCACTGCAATTTATTTTGGGGATTGGGGGACAGAGGAGGGAGGATAATATGCCCTTACTGTTATTTTTTAAATGGTTTAGAGGCTGTGGGGGGTGATTTGAGCCCGTTGGCCTGAAAGAGGATTTCTTGTTTATTTTTCTTACCCAGCTATATTCTGAATAAAGCCAGTTATGTGTAAAGTTATCTGTATATATTCAATGGGATGGCTAATGTTATCTGGGTAAAGATACCCAGATAACTTTAACCAAAAATATTCAGTGGGAGACTTGCGCCACTGAATACTCGGCTAGTTATCTAGATAAATTTACCTTGATAACTTTGCTGCTCACTGGCCTACTGACTATAGACCTCTTTGTATTTATTTACTGTGTACAGTGAATAGGTTGATTTTGATAATCTGTCATTTTAATGAATTTTATGCATTATTGAAACACAGTGCCTAATTTGTCAGAGACTATCATATGTAATGTCTCATTTTTCAGAGACCTCACACACAGGCTGAATCCCTCACATGTACTCTTTCACCAGTTGGAGACTGTGACATACAGAGTCTGACAGCTTGAAGTCCCTCATACACACTTTCTCACATGTCAGAGACTCGCATGTAGTGTCTCATATGTCAGACATTCACACACAGTTTCTTACTTACAGAGACTCTCATGCACAGCATCTCACCTGTCAGAGACTCTCACACACATCTCACCTGCCAAAGACTCTCATGTGTTTCCTGGATTAAAGACCCTCACATGCAGTGTCTCACCAGTCGGAGACCTTCACATGCAGTCTCTCACCTTTCAGAGACCCTCACCCACAGCGTCTCACCATTTAGGGTGGTGGAAGGTCCCCCAGTTTTAGCCCAGATGTTCTCTCCATAAGACGTATCGCTATGCTTCAAGGTTTTGAGTTGCAGCAGGTGCTCTGCCCATTTCTGGGCTTCATGGCTCATTTTCTGGTTTAGAGTTAAAGGTTTCGCTCCATGACGTAGTCGATATGCATTATTAGCTTTCAAAAAGTCCTGCACGAAGTCATCAGAACCTATCACAACAATTATCTAAGTTAGTGTATCACCAAAATACTCCAAGAACTGAACATAGGAAGGGGCAGTGGTATAAGAAGCCTCAGGTGAGATTATGATTTCTATAGTATACTATAGTGCTCAGGATTTAAGTTAATCTGATGAATTAAAACATCCAGGAATCCAAGTTCCTCCAGCAACTAGACTGCACTTATAATTAATACTGGAAGGTAGCACAAAGATGTTTATTTTATTTTACCCATCTTTTGCAAAGTCTGAGATGAATGCTATAGTTTTACATGGCTCTCTAAATTCAAATGACCCTCCATTACAGGGAGAGAGCTCCTGTTGTATCCCAGAGTGTTAGCTGCTGTGTAACATTAAAGGACACAACCTTCTACCCTGTTTACAACTGTATTCCAGTGTACCGTCAATGTGTCCCACAAAATCAACCCAATCGTACCACTGGTAAATCTATCAACATTCACAGGTCAATGCCAAGTACTATATGTAGGCCTCTCACTCACAGGGTCTGCATAATGCAACAGACTCCTAATTAGGTACAAGGCCACCTTGCTTTAATTATAAATATTTTTGTCTTTTAATCTTGTCTTTTAATCTTTGTATTTTAATCTTGCCGCGGAGGGAGCCGCGGCAAGATTAAAAATTGTGGTAATTGAGCCAGGAGAAGAGATATGGAGGCCTCAAATTCGTGGAACTGAAGTTCAGAAGTTTGTCTCTGAGGTTGGATACGGAAGAAAATTCCCCTGAAGCAGAACCGTTGGTTCGAAACACGCGCGTGTCGGGTGACTGACCAAAATTGGCGAGATAAGTACTGATCGTTTCTCTCGTATCTTTGGAGTACAGAGTGTGAAAATTAAGAGGATTATTGAAGAATCGATATGGGGCAGTTTTAATATATAAAAAAATGAAAAACTTTAACAAAAATATTTATAATTAAAGCAAGGTGGCCTTGTACCTAATTAGGAGCCTGTTGCATTATGCAGACCCTGTGAGTGAGAGGCCTACATATAGTACTTGGCATTGACCTGTGAATGTTGATAGATTTACCAGTGGTACGATTGGGTTAACATTAAAGGACACCTGCTGTTTCCTCAGGTTAGGATTAGCCTATAGTACGAAGGGGAATTGCACTAACTAAATGGGCGCTAAATGGTTGCAGAAAACAGGTGCTCATGTGTTGAGCGCCCGCTTTCCTAACGCACGCCCAGCCTCCTCTCCTGGATGGGCGATCCAATATTTAAATGAGGGGTCAATCTAAAAAGGAGGCGCTAGGGGCAAAGATGCATTCCTAGCGTCTCCTCGGAATCAGGTGCACAGGAGAAGTGGCTGTCAAGTGGGTTGGGAAAATGGAAGCTCGATCTACGAGCATCTGTTTTCTCCCGCTACCGGCATATACATGCACAAGATACACAGCCTGGACCGCGTATCTTGTGTGTGTGTATCGGATGACCAGATTTTTTTTTTTCCAAAGACTTTTAAAAAAAATAAATCACTGCTTTATTTGTTTCCTCCTACTTAGTATAGCTTCGATACTATTAGAGGAATCACAGAAAACAGGATTTTTTTTTTCAATGCTTCCTTGAGTGTGGCATATCTTTACACCAGCCCTAGGCTGGCGTAAAATTTGCCATGTTGCAAGGGCGCATTGGCTGCGCAGAAAATTTATTGGATCGCGGGTATTAGCTAATAGCTCTTATCTACAAGAATTTCCATGTGATGAATGCTATTAGCTACACAGTGATTTGGATGCGCATTTTGGACATACTAATCACCGTATTGGATCGGGGGGGTTTGGATGTGCGTCCAAAACGCGTGTCCAATCAGGTGTTAAGCCGTGTGAAGCGGCTAGCGCACAGTATCACATGAGCCTGTAAGTGTGGAATCCTCATTTATATCAGTGGTACTGGGGAGCTGAAAATAAGGCATGAATGTGAATGTAGATTTCTCAGTCAATAAATTACAAACCAATAGTTTAGTAATAAAATAGACAGACGATAGAGTAGGACAGTGGCATAGATACTGAAGGATAGATGGAGAGACCATCTCCATAGAGACCATCTCTGCCTCTTACCTGCAGTTGATGATTTTGTGTCTTTTATGCCAGACCCAGGATATGGGCCTATAGTTCCATGGTTGCTTGGACTTGCTCCAGCTGTCACTGGTGTCCCCTTAGGCAGAACATTCTTCTGAAAGTACCCAGGGTTGGTAATGTTACCTGCAGGACTGTACTGAGCCACCACAATCACCAAGCCTTTGCCATCTACTGTTTTAGCAATGCCAACTTCCTTGGAGTCTTTCCATACAACCTGGGTGAAGTGACCTAGAGAAGCATCAAGATTGAGAAAACCACAGGAATAAGACCATCTGACATGTGACTCACAGATACATATACCAGAAATGATCTAATCCAATGCAGTACCTATAGTGCAGAGTCTACAATGCCCTCTGCATGTTTTCAGATGCCAGGTGGGAGCATGGTCACCTCTAATGTAAACTGTTAAATTCATCAGAATATTCATGAATTTAGGGTAAGGTAAGTTCACTGAGGAAACCCCTTTCAGAATTGGGACATATGTTTGGGAATGACAAATTTATAGTGAGAGTTTCATGAAAGAATAAGGGGAGCTGTGAGATGGTGATGGCCTTATAATGAGGGATTCAGTGAGAAGTAATGAGAAATAGGGGATGAGAGTATGCATATAGCCTAAGTTAAAAACAACAGAATGTAAAGAATGAAAATACCAAGACAGACAAGAGATATTAATGGAAGCAGGAGGAATACAATCAATGAACATAAGAATCTTAAAACAATGTACAGGATATAATGTGATATTGTTAGGATTCCCTGCTCTGGCCACCCACGCAGGCACCCGGTCCTGGTCCTCTTCTCTGCCACATGGGGCAGCTAGGTCCCGAATCTCGCAGCGGCGGCCTGCCCAAGCTGCACGACCCACCGCCGGCTCGGCCTCAGTGCCCACCTCCCTAGGCACGCTGCTCTCCTCCTTTTAAAGGGCCCGCGGTGGGAAACTTTGCCGCGGCCCTGGAAGATGACATCACATCACCCAGGTATTTAAACCTGGCCCAGACTCCTGCACTTCACCTCAGAAACGGGTCCTACTCAGCTTTGAATGCGTTGTTGCTTGTTCCTGATCCTGATCCTGCGTTCCAGCTTGCCTTCCTGATCCTGCATTCCAGCCTCGTCTTCCTGATCCTGCATTCTGGTCCAGTTTCCTGTTCCTGTGTTCCTGCCTCAGCTCTGCTCCTGCCCTCGGACTGACTCCCCAGTTTTGACTCCTGCCTGGTACTTCGTCTCCGTTTCACCTCTGCCTGCCCTGACCTCCAGCCTGTCTTTTCGTCCTGCCTGTTTGCTGCCTGCCCTGACCTCTGGCCTGCTCCTGGCATCGCCTATCCGCCGCCTGCCTCGACCCTGCCTGCCTGATGCCATGTTGCCTTCTTCCTGGACTCTGACGTGAGAGACCCGCATCTAAGTCCTGACAGCCCCAGCACCCAAGGGTTCAACCTGCTGGGAACGTGGGCTAGTAAAAGTGAAGCTCCAGTTGGGTTTTCTCCACCTGCACCACCTCCAGACAACGAGGAACACCGGGGGCCTTCCCTTGGTGGTGGTGTCAACCTCGTCGCAGCTCAAGGGTCCACATACGTGACAGATATGTGTTATAGGATCATCATGTATTACCTGCCTTAAATATCAGATCTTTAGTAAGCAAGTTAATATGTATAGGAACATTTCATTTTAATCAAGATATGATAATCACTGCTTTTGAACACTAACTACATAAATCGTCAAGACCTGTTGATTAATAATTATGAATGTTACCGCTGTAAACCGTTGTGATCATCATATCGAATAATGGTATATAAAATGTTTAAAGAAAGAAATAAATAATGACTTTTTGAAATGGTATTTTCAGTGATTGAGAGAGTTATGAGATTTAAGTCCTTATATGTAAGGAAAGACAGGGAAATGACAGAGATATTCATTCATTCTGGACCAAAACATAAGAACATAAGAAAATGCCATACTGGGTCAGACCAAGGGTCCATCAAGCCCAGCATCCTGTTTCCAACAGTGGCCAATCCAGGCCATAAGAACCTGGCAAGTACCCAAAAACTAAGTCCATTCCATGTTACCATAGCTAATGGCAGTGGCTATTCTCTAAGTGAACTTAATAGCAGGTAATGGACTTCTCCTCCAAGAACTCATCCAATCCTTTTTTAAACACAGCTATACTAACTGCACTAACCACATCCTCTGGCAACAAATTCCAGAGTTTAATTGTGCGTTGAGTAAAAAAGACCTTTCTCCGATTAGTTTTAAATGTGCCCCATGCTAACTTCATGGAGTGCCCCCTAGTCTTTCTACTATCCAAAAGAGTAAATAACCGATTCACATCTACCCGTTCTAGACCTCTCATAATTTTAAACACCTCTATCATATGCCCCCTCAGCCGTCTCTTCTCCAAGCCAAAAAGTCCTAACCTCTTTAGTCTTTCCTCATAGGGGAGCTGTTTCATTCCCCTTATCATTTTGGTAGCCCTTCTCTGTACCTTCTCCATCGCAATTATATCTTTTTTGAGATGCGGCGACCAGAATTGTACACAGTAGTCAAGGTGCAGTCTCACTATGGAGCGATACAGAGGCATTATGACATTTTCCGTTTTATTCACCATTCCCTTTCTAATAATTCCCAACATTCTGTTTGCTTTTTTGACCTCCGCAGCACACTGAACCGACAATTTCAATGTGTTATCCACTATGACTCCTAGATCTCTGTCTTGGGTTGTAGCACCTAATATGGAACCCAACATTGTGTAATTATAGCATGGGTTATTTTTCCCTATATGCATCACCTTGCACTTATCCACATTAAATTTCATCTGCCATTTGGATGCCCAATTTTCCAGTCTCACAAGGTCTTCCTGCAATTTATCACAATCTGCTTGTGATTTAACTACTCTGAACAATTTTGTGTCATCTGCAAATTTGATTATTTCACTCGTCGTATTTCTTTCCAGATCATTTATAAATATATTGAAAAGTAAGGGTCCCTGAGGCACGCCACTGCCCACTCCCTTCCACTGAGAAAATTGTCCATTTAATCCTACTCTCTGTTTCCTGTCTTTTAGCCAGTTTGCAATCCACGAAAGGATATCACAACCTATCCCATGACTTTTTACTTTTCCTAGAAGCCTCTCATGAGGAACTTTGTCAAACGCCTTCTGAAAATCCAAGTATACTACATCTACCAGTTCACCTTTATCCACGTGTTTATTAACTCCTTCAAAAAAGTGAAGCAGATTTGTAAGGCAAGACTTGCCCTGGGTAAAGCCATGCTGACTTTGTTCCATTAAAGCATGTCTTTCTATATGTTCTGTGATTTTGATGTTTAGAACACTTTCCACTATTTTTCCTGGCACTGAAGTCAGGCTAACCGGTCTGTAGTTTCCCGGATCGCCCCTGGAGCCCTTTTTAAATATTGGGGTTACATTTGCTATCCTCCAGTCTTCAGGTACAAAGGATGATTTTAATGATAGGTTACACATTTTTTACTAATAGGTCTGAAATTTTATTTTTTAGTTCCTTCAGAACTCTGGGGTGTATACCATCCAGTCCAGGTGATTTACTAGTCTTCAGTTTGTCAATCAGGTCTACCACATCTTCTAGGTTCACCGTGATTTGGTTCAGTCCATCTGAATCATTACCCATGAAAACCTTCTCCATTACGGCTACCTCCCCAACAACCTCTTCAGTAAACACCGAAGCAAAGAAATCATTTAATCTTTCTGCGATGGCCTTATCTTCTCTAAGTGCCCCTTTAACCCCTCGATCATCTAATGGTCCAACTGACTCCCTCACAGGCTTCCTGCTTCGGATATATTCAAAAAAGTTTTTACTGTGAGTTTTTGCCTCTACAGCCAACTTCTTTTCAAATTCTCTCTTAGCCTGTCTTATCAATGTCTTACATTTAACTTGCCAACGTTTATGCTTTATCCTATTTTCTTCTGTTGGATCCTTCTTCCAATTTTTGAATGAAGATCTTTCGGCTAAAATAGCTTCTTTCACCTCCCCTTTCAACCATGCTGGTAATCGTTTTGCCTTCTTTCCACCTTTCTTAATGTGTGGAATACATCTGGACTGTGCTTCTAGAATGGTATTTTTTAACAATGACCACGCCTCTTGGACATTTTTTACTTTTGTAGCTGCTCCTTTCAGTTTTTTTCTAACAATTTTTCTCATTTTATCAAAGTTTCCCTTATGAAAGTTTAGCACGAGAGCCTTGGATTTGCACACTGTTCCTCTTCCAGTCATTTAATCAAATTTGATCATATTATGATCACTATTGCCAAGCGGCCCCCCATCGTTACCTCTCTCACCAAGTCCTGTGCTCCACTGAGAATTAGATCTAAAATTGCTCCCTCTCTCGTCGGTTCCTGAACCAATTGCTCCATAAAGCTATCATTTATTCCATCCAGGAACTTTATCTCTCTAGCATGTCCCGATGATACATTTACCCAGTCAATATTGGGGTAATTGAAGTCTAACACAAAATTATATTAAGGAGAGTCAACACAGTAACCCAATAGGAAAAATGTCAAAAAAGAGGGAAACTGATTTTTAATTCATAATATTGCCTATAGTGACGGTGTCATCAAGCCAGACATTGTGATTCAAACCTAAATCCAACCGGTCTTCTAATCATTCACCATCACTTTAAAAAATCTTTAATTATTTTTGTATGAAAAACTATTTTTGTGTATTTTTTTCTTTTTCAATATCATAAAAAATAGTCCAAAAGACTTCTGTATTTCACTCCATTGATAACGTGAAGATAAGAAATAACAAGCATTCTCTCAATGCATAATATAAATAGCGCCCAACACGGCCGATGTTTCGCTTAACAAAGCTTCCTCAGGGGCATCTAGATAACATCAGCATAGGAGTATTTGCCTAGAAATTAAAGGAGACAGTCTTAGCGATTTTCTATAAAGAAGATAGAAAACAGTACTTATCTGACCGCCATAGGCTACCGGTTCAAAATGGACATGAAGTCTCAATCATTCTTCTGCATCGCAGGGAGGAAACCGGTAGCCTATGGCGGTCAGATAAGTACTGTTTTCTATCTTCTTTATAGAAAATCGCTAAGACACACCGTGAAAGGTGTGTGAGTACAAGCATGGGCGGAGCAGGAACAAAGTTGGACTGAAGACAAGGCAAGGGTTGTCTGGAACAAGAACAAGGCAGGCTCAGCCCTCCACTGGGCCTGCACGCACCAATGAGACCCAGTAACTTTCAAAACAAGTGTAAACTATGCATGTAAAAAGTAGCTGCAGACTGTACAGCAATGTGGGCAGTTACAAAATTACTCCCATAATGAAGGAGCCACTGAGAGATGGAATGAGAGGGGACAGCCTTCTAATGAGGGCGTCACTGAGAAATGTCACTGTCTTGTAATAGAAGCTTCAGTGATTGGGAGAGTCAGTCAGAGGACTTTGTCTGAACTTTATCAGAGAGCAGTGGCCGGGTTGCAGCCTGAGGATGAGGTAAGATTGTACAAGGAATCAGAGCTGCCTCTCAGCTGTGAGGTTTCCTGTGGATGCTGTGCTTACCTGTATTGTTCTGGAATCCAGGCTCGCTAAAGTTATAGTCCTTGATCTCACTGTACCACGTGTCCACCACATCCTTTCCTGCAACACAAAGAAGATTCTCCTGACTTCCACAGAAAGGGAGGTTTCTGCCATAGTAAACATGAGGCCTGCTTCCCTTTCATTTGTGGACATTGCATGCACACTGAGGAGAGCTATGGGCTAATTCCTGGATTCCCAAACTACTTTCATTAGTTTATAAATTACTTACTTTACTTTTTAGAAAATTCATATGTCTCACTCTGCAGTAAAAGTGGCCCCTAAGCCCTACCCTACTACATAAACCTCACCTCGAGTTACTAGGTGGGTCTCCTATAGTAGCATAAATAGCTGCTGCTTACTATTGTATTACCCAAAGGTTTTTTCTCTCTCTCTCTCTCTCCCTCAACATTTGCATTATGGTGCTTTTTGCATGCAAAAACACCATAACGTGATTTGATTAATGACCCTGTTAGCCAGATAACAATTTAGACAAATAAATGGTTGTCCAGCTAAACGGCAGCCAAATATTGAAACGACACTAAATAGCCAGCTTAGTAATGCTGAATATCGACCTCAATATAAATAAAAAATAAAAATTAAATATGGATGTTGAATGAAGGTGTGCATGAAGAAGTGAATTTCCAGAGATGAGATCCCAATGCCTGTACCTTTCTCCAAGCTGGTTCAGTGCAGTGTGCGCTGCTTAGGACACCAACAGTTAGACCACAGAAAGCATACTCCCCCCCCCCCCCCCCCCCCCCACACACACATACACACAGAAAGGTATTCTACCCTCTCCCTTCTCTGCATCTGAATCAGAGTCTACATATCTTCTTTAAAATGTGTTGTAAACTACAGGTGCATATTAACTTGTATTTAAATACAGCGGTGATCAGTGTAGCTGAAAGTCACTGATCTCTCAGCTGCATCTTCTGCACTTCAGTGTGGTACAGTATAACTTGCAGTGATGTCACTAAGAGCCATCATATATTACCCACTGACACTGATAAGCTTTATGCCATGCGGAGAAACAGCTGAGAGGTCACAGCTGTGCTGCAAGATTCCCAGGTACGGGATGTGTCAGCCCCAGTATAACGCTCTGTCATATCCCAGCCCGGAATCCTACTGTCAGGCTCTCCTGAAGTGACCTTTTCAAAGCCAGCACCAAAGCGGAAACTTGCTCACTCCAACACAGAAGCTGACATTCCCAAAATTTGTCCAGCTAACTTTGGGAGTTAGCCAGACAAATCTCTGCAGTTGAAATCCCCCAGCCCCCCCCCCCCCCCTGCATAAAAAGAGGAGGTGGCCTGGAGATGAAACTTTAAGCACACAACACAAATATTCAGCTCGGCCACTGAAAGTTAAGTTTGTAAGTCCGGTTGGAAAAATAGATGTCCTAAAATTATGCAAATAAAGTTATGCACATAACTTTATCCAGAACATCAGTGGCATATATGTATAGATGCCCTGCTGAATTTTTTAAATAAAGTTACACACATAACCTTATCCAGGTAACCTTCCTACTACTAAATATTGACCTCACATTGGAAAAGCTAACCACAGCAAGAATAGCTAACTCCAGAACGAATGCAGCAAGCCCCAGAGCAAGGACAACAAGCTCCAGAGTGAGCACAGCTAACCCCAGAACAAGAACAACGAGGACAGCTCACTAAAAAGCCAGGACAGCTAACCTCTCCTGGGCGTTTCTGAGTGACTCCTACTGGACCCTATAAAGATACTTGCACTCTGGCACAAATTTCCTTTACAAACTGAAAGGAAAGAGGTGGGAGCACTGCAGGGACTGTGAGCGTTGCACCGGCTGGGAAAAAGAATGGAGGTGAGGTGAAGGTGTACGGGGAGATCTAGGGAAGCCAATGGTTGGCAGATTACCGGTGAATATATTGCTGGTCTAAAAGGTCCTGCAGGCCTTTGGTCTCCTTTACTTAAAATTGGCCAGGCCAGCCAAACACTGGTCGGTTGAGAACCCCCAGCTGAAAACGGATGCAGATTCTCACCAGATATGTCTCGAAGGCTAGAGTTCCACTTGTACCAGATGTTTTCCCCATGGGCAGTGTTGCTGTGCTGCAGAGCTCTCAGGGACAGGAGGTGACTGGCCCATTTCTGGCTGGCCTGGCACAGCTCACGGCTCAGGCGCAATGGCGGGGCTCCATGTTGCCGACGGTAAGTGTTGTGAGTTTCCAGTACCTCCTGCTCAAACTGACTCGTCATCCCATCTGGAATAAACAGCAGTATATATTGTAAAGCGGAATGCAACCCAGTGTACCTGGGAAATACTCACAAAATAAGTTAAAAAAAAAAAAAAGCAATTAGCAGTACAGCAAAATTAGCAAAATAGAATGGGGGAAAGAACTGAATGGATTCATTATGGAAAAGTCAATCTGAAAGAAAAAAAAAAAAAAAGAGTGGGAGCAAAATGTGGCCAAAAAGAAACTTTGGGAAGGAGATTCTTCTTATTCCCTCCCCCCACCCCCCTTAGCTGGGCCCCTCTCCTCCATTGCCAGCTCCAGACTCCTCCTTTTCCACCTTCCTGAGCCCGTGCATCATGCCCCATCTCTGACTTTATTCACGTCCTGCCTAAAATCCCACCTTTCTGAAGCTGCTTTTAAATCTTAAACCTAATCACAGCCAGGCTGATTTTAACTATGGTAACTGGAATAAAAACATTTCCTGAAACCTCCTATTTGTCTTGACTAAACTGTAAGCTCCGTAGAGTGAGGACTGTCTCTTATGTGTATTTGTACAGTGCTGCGTACACCAAGCAGTAACACAGAAATGATAAGAAGTAGCAGCGAGTAAGGAGCCAGTGGTAAGATGGCATATATTCAATATATAGAGGTGTCTGGAGGTTATCTGTGTGTGTACATGATGGCGATGGAGATATATATGTGTGCTGTGTACAAATATGGGGCAGAGGCCTAGGGTTTTTAATGCAAAGTAATACATGCACGACACCAGCTTGAGGGAAAAAAAAGTGTGCCTTGCATCACTAGATTGAGTTTGTTAAGTTCTGACAGCCATAGAAACTCAAAGAACCACAACACTTTAAAACTGTTTAATATCGACCATGTGTAAAAATAAACGTTTGCACTAGATTGTGCTTTTCATCATGATTTGTTTTAAGCTTTAAGTCGTTTGGCTTTGTATTTCACAGGCATTGGAATGGGGCTGGCCACCAGGTCATGGCCTAACCAGCTTTGGGCAAGTCAGCAAGTCTGGCCCTTTCCATGGAATCACTGCAGATCAGGGTCGATTCGGGTTGGGTAGGCAGCCGCTTCCCATGATGATGAGATCTTCGGTGGGGGCCATGTCCTCTCTCTGCAGCCTTAGGCCCATCTGAACTGCTCAGGACATTCTACAGCCACATGGCTCTTAGCAGCAGTTGGAGCAGACAGCAGAGGAACATAAGAAATGACATGCTGGGTTAGACCAAGGTTCATTGAACCAGATTGCAAGAACTGGGCAGAAATCAAAGAACAGATCTATTTCTGGTTATTCACTCCCAAGGATAGCAATAGCATTCATTAGTCTACCTGGTTAATAATGTTTTATGGACTTTTCCTCTAAGAACTTGTCCAAACCTCGTTAAAACCCCGCTCTGCCAGTCTCAGTGATCACGTACACTGGAAAGATTCCACAGTTCGACAGTGCCGAGTGAAAAAATACTTTCTACAATTTGTTTTAAATCTGCTGGTTGTTAGTTTCATGGAGTGACCCCTTGTTTTACTATTATTTGAAAGGGTAAATAACTGTCCTTTAACTACCCATTCCACGCCACACATGATTTTATAAACTTCTATCATGTCCCTTCAGCTGTCTATTTTCCAGGCTGAAGAGCTCTCATCATAGGGGAGCCATTCCATCTTCGTTATCATTTTTGTTGCATCCTTTGCACCTTTTCTAGTTCCACTATATTTTTTTAAGATGGGGTAACCAGAACTGCACACAATATTCAAGCTGCAGTTGCACATGGATTGATACAGAAGCAATAAGATATTTTACATTCTATTCTCCTTTCCTTTTCAGCTCATTCCTACTATAAACCCTGGGTGGGATAAAACCCTAATTCTGACCCCCAAAAGCACACAGAATTAAAATAGACCCATCTACAACCAGTTCTCTGAGGTCCTGGGCTCGCTGTGGAGGGAGGCATAGCTTCAAGGACCTTTTGGAACAAGGCACATTTCTGTTTCTGTAAACAGCACTGATAATGTCCTGTCTATAGCAGCAAAGATCACACTGAAATGAAATGTGGTTTCCAACTTCTTTACTGATATTGAATATTTATAGCACTTAGATTTTAAATCAAATTGATGAACAATAATGAAGAAGAAAGATTAATAAATTTGTGACCTTTACTCTTCTAGTAAAGTCTGAATTTATGGAAGCTAATTCCTTAACAATTTATCTCCTCTTTTCAATTACTCAGACTGAAGAAAGCATAATCTTATTCCAACTCCCAAATTTATATCAATCTTTTCCCCACTGTAGAATGGTTAGAAATTAGTCCTAGGCTATTAATCAGAACACAGCAAGTCCCAAATCTCATACTTTTCATGTAATCTTCTTAAATATCTTAAATCTCCTTTTGAAAGTACCAGTGAGCTCTGGAATTCATTGCCAGGGGATGTGGTTAAGGAAGTTAATGTAGCTGGGTTTAAAAAAGATTTGGATATGCTAGAGAGATAAAGTTCCTGGACGGAATAAATGATAGCTTTATGGAACAATTGGCTCAGGAACCGACAAGAGAGGGACCAATTTTAGATCTAATTCTCAGTGGAGAACAGGATTTGGTGAGAGAGGTAACGGTGGTGGGGCGCTTGGCAATAGTGATCATAATATGATCAAATTTGATTTAATGACTGGAAGGGGGACAGTAAGCAAATCCACGGCTCTCATGCTAAACTTTCAAAAGGGAAACTTTGATAAAATGAGAAAAATAGTTAGAAAAAAACTGAAAGGAGCAGCTACAAAAGTAAAAAGTTTGCAAGAGGCGTGGCCATTGTTAAAAAATACCATCCTAGAAGCACAATCCAGATGTATTCCACACATTAAGAAAGGTGGAAAGAAGGCAAAACGATTACCAGCATGGTTAAAAGGGGAGGTGAAAGAAGCTATTTTAGCCAAAAGATCTTCATTCAAAAATTGGAAGAAGGATCCAACAGAAGAAAATAGGATAATGCATAAACGTTGGCAAGTTAAATGTAAGACATTGATAAGACAGGCTAAGAGAGAATTTGAAAAGAAGTTGGCCGTAGAGGCAAAAACTCACAGTAAAAACTTTAAAAAATATATCTGAAGCAGAAAGCCTGTGAGGGAGTCAGTTGGACTGTTAGATGATCGAGGGGTTAAAGGGGCACTTAGAGAAGATAAGGCCATCGCAGAAAGATTAAATGATTTCTTTTCTTCGGTGTTTACTGAAGAGGATGTTGGGGAGGTACCCATACTGGAGAAGGTTTTCATAGGTAATGATTCAGATGGACTGAACCAAATCACGGTGAACCTAGAAGATGTGGTAGACCTGATTGACATACTTAAGAGTAGTAAATCATCTGGACCGGATGGTATACACACCAGAGTTCTGAAGGAACTAAAAAATGAATTAGTAAAAATGTGTAACCTATCATTAAAATCATCCATTGTACCTAATGTAACCCCTATATTTAAAAAGGGCTCCAGGGGCGATCTGGGAAACTACAGACCGGTTAGCCTAACTTCAGTGCCAGGAAAAATAGTGGAAAGTGTTCTAAACATCAAAATCACAGAACATATAGAAAGACATGGTTTAATGGAACAAAGTTAGCATGGCTTTACCCAAGGCAAGTCTTGCCTCACAAATCTGTTTCACTTTTTTGAAGGAGTTAATAACTTTGTGGATAAAGGTGATCCGGTAGATGTAGTGTACTTGGATTTTCAGAAGGCATTTGACAAAGTTCCTCATGAGAGGCTTCTAGGAAAAATAAAAAGTCATGGGATAGGTGGCAATGTCCTTTCATGGATTACAAACTGGCTAAAAGACAGGAAAAAGAGAGTAGGATTAAATGGACAATTTTCTCAGTGGAAGGGAGTGGGCAGTGGCGTGCCTCAGGGACCCTTACTTTTCAATATATTTATAAATGATCTGGAAAGAAATATGACAAGTGAGGTAATCAAATTTGCAGATGATACAAAATTGTTCAGAGTAGTTAAATCACAAGCAGATTGTGATAAATTGCAGGAAGACCTTGTGAGGCTGGAAAATTGGGCATCAAAATGGCAGATGAAATTTAATGTGGACAAGTGCAAGGTGATGCATATAGGGAAAAATAACCCATGCTATAGTTACACAATGTTAGGTTACCTATGAGGTGCTACAACCCAAGAAAGAGATCTAGGCGTCATAGTAAATAACACATTGAAATCGTCGGTTCAGTGTGCTGCGGCAGTCAAAAAAGCAAACAGATTGTTGGGAATTATTAGAAAGGGAAAGTGAATAAAATGGAAAATGTCATAATGCCTCTGTATCACTCCATGGTGAGACCACACCTTGAATACTGTGTATAATGCTGGTCACCACATCTCAAAAAAGATATAATTGCGATGGAGAAGGTACAGAGAAGGGCTACCAAAATGATAAGGGGAATGGAACAGCTCCCCTATGAAGAAAGACTAAAGAGGTTAGGCCTTTTCAGCTTGAAGAAGAGACGGCTGAGGGGGGATATGATAGAGGTGTTTAAAATCATGAGAGATGTGAATCGGTTTTTTACTCTTTCAGATAATAGAAAGACTAGGGGGCACTCCATGAAGTTAGCATGTGGCACATTTAAAACTAATCGGAGAAAGTTCTTTTTCACTCAACGCACAATTAAACTCTGGAATTTGTGGCCAGAAGATGTGGTTGTAGCAGCTAGTATAGCTGTGTTTAAAAAAGGATTGGATAAGTTCTTGGAGGAGAAGTCCATTACTGCTATTAATTAAGTTGACTTAGATAATAACCACCGCTATTACTAGCAATGGTAACATGGAATAGACTTAGTTTTTGGGTACTTGCCAGGTTCTTATGGCCTGGATTGGCCACTGTTGGAAACAGGATGCTGGGCTTGATGGACCTTTGGTCTGACCCAGTATGGCATGTTCTTATGTTCCTGGAGAAGACCATAAACTGCTATTAATCAATAGGGAATAGCCACTTCTTGTTGACGGCAGAAGAAGCATGGGATCTATTTAATGTTTGGGTAATTGCCAGGTACTTGTGACTTGAATTGGCTATTGTTGGAGACAGGATATTGGGCTTGATAGATCCTTGGTCTGATCCAGTATGGCATATCTTATATTATTATGTATTTCTTCATGGAAAGGGTGTTGGATGGATGCCTGGAATGTCCTTCTGGACAAGGTGGTGAAGACAAAAACAGTCAAAGAATTCAAAAAGAGGCATGGGATAAACACCCTGGATCCCTAAAGACCAGAGAATGGAAATGAAGAAAAGGGTACCTGGAGGTAACCTGCTCAGTGTGGGGATTGGGCATGGAAGGGGGAGAGGTAGAGGAGGCAATGGCTGTCTATCATATACAATCTCAAAAGGCGAGGAACCCGTGGGGGCATATGGGTGAGAGTTGTGGGAGAACTCCGCCCACGGAAGCAGAGATGCACAGTCATCTTGGTGGGCATTGATAAAAGTCCATAGTAAGTTCTTCAATGTTCTTCAAGGTCCGATTGGTCCGTTCGGACTGTCTATTTGCTTGAGGGTGGTAGGCCATTGTGAAGTTTAGCATGATTTTGAATTTCTTGCACAGTGACCACCAGTAACAAGTAATGAACTGGATGCCTTGATCTGAGACAATGTGTTTGGGTAGCCCATGGAGTCGAAAAACATGATGAATGATGAGTTGAGCTAGCTTCAGAGCCATGAGGAGACCAGGTAATGGTGTGAAATGGGCCATCTTAGAGACATGATCAACTACAACCCAGATGATCATACTGGCATTAGAGAAGGGGAGATGGACAAATGGGTCCAAGGTTCCCTGGGGGCCAGCAAGGCTGTAACAGCCCCCAGGGTCATCCCTCAATGGTTTTTGCTGCACGCAGGTAGGGCAAGGGTCCACATAGGCCCGAACATCCTACTGCATTTGGGGCTACCAGTAGAACTGTTGGAGCAAAGCAAAGGTCTGGGCTCATCCAGGGTGACCTGCGATATGGGAATCGTGGGATGTTAATCTTCAGAATTTGCGGGAACGCCCATCTTCCCTGAAGGGGCGGTCATGGTGGATAGGAGGAGGACCCGGGCTGGGTCGATGATGTGTCGGAGCGGTTCTGGGGTGTCTTGAGTCAGAATCGAGTGGGAAAGTGCATCCACTTGAACATTCTTGGCTGCGGACCTGTATCTGAGTTCAAAGTTGAAATGAGCAAAGAATAGGGACCAGCGGGCCTGTCGGGCATTAAGCCACTGGGCTTGGTGGAGGTGCTCCAAGTTTTTATTGTCTATGTAAATGGTTATGCGATGACTTGCTTCCTCCAACCAGTGGCGCCACTCCTCAAGCACCAATTTGATCGCTAGTATCTCCCTGTCACTGATCCCATAATTGCGTTCGACTGGGGAGAATTTCTTAGAGAAAAAGGATCAGGGGTGCAGGGTACCTGTGGAAGAGTGCTGGCCCAAGACGGTTCCTACCCCCAGAGAAGAGGCATCCACTTCAACAATGAAGTGGTGCATGGGATCTAGAGATGTGGTTCGTTTATCACAAATTAGGCAATTTCAACGTTGAAGCTGGAAGCAAAGAGGTCCATTTTCAGCTGCTGTGCGGCTCGGCTAGTTAGCTGGATAAACATATCCAGCTAAATACAGGGTATATTCAGCGGTGTGTCCACGCCGCTGAATATACCCAGCTATCCTAAAGTTAGCTGGTTATGTAACTGGCTAATTTTAAGATAGCACTACTGGCCGACCATTTTAATTGTGTGTTTCAGTTATGTTCTTCTTATTATTTATTATTTACAAGTATGTGTTATTGTATGTTGTAGCCCCTGATGTAGCCCCATTGTAAGAGGGCGAAACTCGGCCAGAGTTGGGCATTGTTCATATATTCGTGTTACTACCCAATAAAGGAAATCATTTGGACATCTGGCTGCTAATCCTGTTTTGTCGCCCTAACTATTATGTTATCCATTTTATTTATTTATTTAAGTTCTTTTAATATACCAATGCTCAAGACAAGGTCTTATCGTACAGGTTTACAATAAACAAGGGGGGAAACCAGTTAACACAGAAAGTTACATTAAAACAGGTCGAACATGGCTGTTTGAAGAGAAAGGATAGATTAACAATTTCTGTTCTAAATGTATAGAAGAGCCGAACAGCAAGGAGCGGTTGCTTCTCTGTTAAACTTAAATACATATTTACATAGTGGATAAAAAGCCATCCATCTAAATGGCTTTTGAAAATCAACCTCACAGTATATATTGTAACTCGGTATATGCTGCATTTGTTATCTATTTATGACTCATGGAGCATAAATACTGTAATCTACAGCACTGCATTGTACAGCACTTTGAACTCCCTGGTTGGAAAAGCATGTCATAAATAACCAGTGATGATAATGAGGATGATGTTGATCAATGGAACCCACTCTGACAAGAGAAGAATGTTTAGTGGTGTGTCTCCAAGATTGGTTCAGGGGCCAGCTCTGTTCAATATCTTCATGAGAGATATTGTAGAGGGATGAGAAGGAAAAGGTTGACACTAAGATCCCCAAAAGAGTGGACACTCCTGAAGGATTACACAGGATAAGAAGTGCCAGAGGATGTGGTTAGTGCAGTTAGTATAGCGGTGTTTAAAAAAGGATTGGATAAGTTCTTGGAGGAGAAGTCCATTACCTGCTATTAAGTTCACTTAGAGAATAGCCACTGCCATTAGCAATGGTAACATGGAATAGACTTAGTTTTGGGGTATTTGCCAGGTTCTTATGGCCTGGATTGGCCACTGTTGGAAACAGGATGCTGGGCTTGATGGACCCTTGGTCTGACCCAGTATGGCATTTTCTTATGTTCTTATGTTCTTAAGTGATCTAAAAGCATGTGGAGTGGTTGAATAATTGGCAGTTAAGATTCAAAGCCAAAAAGTGCAGAGTCATGCATTTGGGGTGTAGTAATCCAAACAAGGGGGTAGATTTTATAAATTTACACAAGCGCGTACTTTTGTTCGCGCACCAGGCGCGAACAAAAGTACACAGGATTTTATAAGATACGCGCGTAGCCGCGCGTATCTTATAAAATCCGGGGTCGGCGCGCGCAAGGGGGTGAACATTTGTGCAACTTGCGCACGCCGAGCTCGGCGCGCGCTGCCTGTTCCCTCCAAGGCCGCTCCAAAATCGGAGCGGCCTTGGATCGGAGCGGCCTCGGAGGGAACTTTCTTTCCACCCCCCCGCACCTTCCCATCCCTTCCCCTACCTAACCCACACCCCCGGCCCTATCTAAACCCCCCCTACCTTTGTTGGCAGATTTACGCCTGCTTTTAGCAGGCGTAAATCTGCGCACGCCAGCGGGCTGCTGGCGCGCCATCACCCGACCCGGGGGCTGGTCCAGAGGCCTCGACCACGCCCCCGGGCCGGTGCCACGTCCCGGTCCCGCCCCCTGACACGCCCTGGGACTTACGCACATCCTGGGGCTGTGCGTGCGCCAGCGGCCTATGCAAAATAGGCACGCCGGTGCGCGAGTGCCCTGCGCGCGTAAATCCGGCCGGATTTACGTGCGCAGGGATTTTAAAATCCGGCCCAAGGTATACATGATGGGGGGGGGGGGGGGGCAAGAGACTGATGTGTGAAGACAGGGAAAGAGACCTCAGGGGTGATAGTGGCTGAGAAGGTGAAGGTAGCAAAGCAACATGACAAAGCAGTGACTAAGGCCAGAGGGAAGCTGGGCTGCACAGTGAGAAGCATAACCAGCAGGAAAAATAGATAATGCCCCTGTCATTGGTGAGACCTAACCTGAAATATTGTGTTAAGTTCTGGAGCCAGTATCTCAAAAAGGATAGACTTAGGATCCAAGTGGTCCAGAGAAAGGCAATCAGAATGGTACAGAATTGGCACCTATAGCTATATGAGAGGAGAGGAAAGGAGAAACAGGAAAGATATAACACAAAAATATCTGAAAGGTATTAATAATGCACCTAGATCACACCTTTTTCAGTGGAAAGGAAGCTGTACAACTAGGGGTGGTGATAAGAAAATTCAAGGGGGTAGACTCCGGAGCAACATCAAGAAATATTTATTCATGAAAAGGGTAGTGGAGGCCTGGAATACCCTCCCAAAAGAGGTAGTGAAGACAAGAATG
This sequence comes from Rhinatrema bivittatum, assembly GCF_901001135.1. Classification (NCBI taxonomy): domain Eukaryota; kingdom Metazoa; phylum Chordata; class Amphibia; order Gymnophiona; family Rhinatrematidae; genus Rhinatrema; species Rhinatrema bivittatum. The sequence continues at coordinate 157,101,526 of NC_042622.1, read as the reverse complement.
ATATCAGAATTCAAAGGGGAGTGAAATGAATAAAGAGGTTCCCTAGTGGCTATAGGGTGGAAATAATGAACTGGGGTAATCTATGGTGACTTCTGATGAAACATTTCTGTATGGGTTTAATCTGCCCAGAGTGGCAGTTACAACCAGCCAGTGGTGCATTCAAGGGATCCATCTGGGGATATCTTACAGTAAATATGCAGGGCCCGATACTGAAAGTGCTTTTAGTGCTGGATAGCTGGATAAGTAGGACTTATCCTGCTATCTAGTGGTCCGCTGAAAATCAGTGGCTGCTAGATAGCTGGATAAGTCACTTATCTGGCTATTTTTTAGCCAGCCCATTTGTGGGTGGGTAGTGGGCAGATCTGGGCAGCACTACTTATCTGGTTAACTTAACTGGATAAGTAGCGATATTCATTCTTATCCGGGTAAGTTAATCAGATAAGTTAGATTACTCATAGAGCTGATCTAACTTAGCCAGATTTAACTTATCTGGCTAAGCAGAGCCTTGACCGTGGATACTCAGCGGCATAGCCATGCCGCTGAATATCCCTTGTAATTTAGCTGGATAATTCATATCCGGCTAAGTTACTTACCCGGCCAGCACTGAATATCGGTCCCATGGTTTTGCTATCTGGCTGTTTACATTACTTCAATGAAGTTTGATCAAGTTTAGACATGATGGTGGTAGGGTGGGGCAGTCTGCTTTTGTGCTTTTACAGCCAGCACATTCCCTTTGTGCACCACAGGAAAGAATGAATAAATAAAGTTGGGAGAGAGAGATCTGGCCATCGACTGCTTTTATGGTTAGGATGGGGCCTGCTTATCCTTTGCGGAACATGCGCCAATCCACATTGCTTCAACAAAATTTTATCAAGTTCATTCTTGATGGCAGTAGGGCAGGGGAAGTCCACTCTTGTGCTTCTAAGTCTGGGTCAAGCCCTTTGTGCAACTCAAGGATGAATAAAGTTGGGAGCGGGAGGTCTGGCCATCACCTGCTTTTAGAGCTTGGATGGGGCCTCCTTACAGAGCAGCAGTTACAACACTAAATATCTTGCTGGGCAGATATGATGGATCATTTTGCTTTTTATCTTCCAACAATTACTATGTAACTATGCAACCCATGAAGGAAAGAGCTCCCAAGTACTGCCAGACATAAAGGGAGGAGGAGAAATCCTGAAACCTGGGGTGACAAAAGAAGATTACAGGCAAACTGAGGGTAGCTTGCCCAAAAATACAACTTAAGAAGGTTGGAGGACCCCACCCTTCACATACCTTTACAGGAGCTCTCTCCAGTGATTTTGCTCTCACTGATGCTATGGCTTAGAGTTCTCACAGCCAATCTGATTCCAGGGTTTCTCCTTACCGTGTCTATCGTAGTCCACTGAGATTTTTACTGGCTCAGTTCTGCTCTTGCTGGGCTCTGGAACCTGGCTTCTATCATCGGTGGGTCTCCACCTGTCACTGTTTCCAGAATCCACGGAGACGCCCATCCCAGAGGGCGACACATTCTTCTCAAAGTATCCCGCATTGGTGATGTTACCGGCAGGGTTGTACTGCCCCACCACAAAGAACAACCCCTTGCCATCTGTCGCCATGCCAACGCCAACCTCCCGGGAGTCCTTCCACACCACCTGGGTGAAGTGACCTGAAGGAGGAGGAAGAGTGGCGGTGAGAGGCATGGAGGCAAGGAAAGACAGGGACAGATAAGAGAAAGGGAGATGAGAAAGCAAAAGACATCAGAAGAAAGCATTTTTATTTATTTAAAATATTTATAGGCTGTACAATCCAACGTACTTGGTGCATAATAATTATATATATGTAGTAAAAACATTCAACAGCACAGTAGGTCAATACAGTACAAGTTGTCCTAACTGTTTCAGTCAATGAGCACATACAATAAGTATGCAGATTAAGTATTGTGCTGTATGGTGTGCGCTGTCTCTACGATTTATGGCAATTTCTCACTGTTTTAAGCTGATTTGTAGCAGAACATTTTGTCAGCGTTTTTTCTAAAAGAAAACCAACTTGGAAATTGCCAAATAAACAGGGTCATCCTTTTTCTAAAAGAAAACCAACTTGGAAATTGCCAAATAAACAGGGTCATCCTTTACTGTGCGATGGGCCTTTATCATGTGCGTTAGGGATTTATCACACACGATTAACGCCCTACCACACGCAATACTGGCCACATCGCAGCCATATAATGCTAATTAGGGGAAGGGGAGGAGTGTGGGAGGCTTTTGGGCGGGGTTAGGACCTGGTAGCACTGCAAGCGATAATGCTTTACACATTATCGCCGGCAGCACCACAGAAAGTAACACCACCTTTCCTTGTGGCACTATGGGGGCGATAGTGTGCGGTGCGGCTGCCCCACAGCGGGCTAAACTGCACCACCGCAATGCGGCCGACTGCACACTTTTGCCCCCAGCCCCTTTTCTGGCCGCGGCTCATCATTCTGTGCGGCGGAATACAAAAACAACTGCTGCGAAGGACGACCTGATTAAATGCATTTGACCCGTGTTGTGGATTACAAAATGATTGTCGAAAAAAAATCAATTTTTAATATCGTTAAGACATTGCAAGGTATTAATTCACCACTGCAAGAGTCGTTTGCAATGGACATTGCAAGGTATTGATGCACCACCACAGGAGTCGTCTGCAACGGTAAAGTGAAATCTGAAACATCGACAAATCATTCTAACCAACATTTTCTGGAACATTTTAAATTACTATGACTAAGATCTTTACAGTGGCACAGTTATATGCTCTTTGAATGATAACTTTTATAGCTCTGCCTTTATATTTCTGTCTCTGCTGCTTTTTTTCTATGGTTTTAACGTGTTGAGTGGTGTATTGAGGTATGGTTAGGGGGTATTTTGAGGAAATGTGCTACTTTTTAATAAGGGATTAAAAGTTATGCATTAAGGAAAAGGTTAATATTAGAAATGGAGATATGAAAACAATAAAGATAGTTTAAATATTGACTGTTCTAGGTTCTCTTTGTTTGGTTATATGCTGTTTCTATGACATGTGCTGCTAAAATACCAACCCAGTATGAAAGGTTTGTACAAGCCACCTACATAAAGTAACAACAGTCTGCACTTGCAGTGGCAAAGGGGGAAGGGAAGGACTACTGGGGAGCACATGAAGAAAAGAAACTGAAAGAGTTATGGAGATCACCCGGTAAAATCAAAACAAGGGGAGGAGACATCACAACCAGTCATTCTAACCCTGGAGAGAGAGGAGAATCTCCATTAGCTACAATGGCAGTAGGCCTGTTGCCATCAACCCAAAGGCTGTTGATGTCCAAAGAAAGTGTAGATGGGATTGATACTAGGTCCCTCAGTAATTCCCTGCCAGCCCTCAGCACTTTTCTGTTATTCTGTGATGGCACTATGCCTCCATGGGTGGCTGGCCCACGGCCATCTCTTGCAGCTTGAATGTTTCTTGGCATGTTTCCTAAAGCATTTGTATCTTGTTTTCCTTGCCAAGGCTCTGTTTCCCCTTCTTTTACATGGAGTTAATCGTACCTGAACGTTTCCCTTTCACCCCTGCACTGATCAGAAGAAATAAGGTAGCAAGGAGCAGGGTGAGCACTTCCAAAGTATGGATGGCCTCTGCTGGCAAACAAGTAGCACTGAAGGACTCAGCCCCAGAAGCAACTTCTCTTACAGCCAGCAAGGGAACATGAAATGCCCAAGCAATCATTTGTACAGGGATTAAAAGAGACAAAGCAGAGGAGTTAGGGACTACCTTTACCAACTGACAGTATCTGTTGTAGGACTGTATCCTCTGCTGAATCCTATACTGTAAGGTAAACAGTTCTGGAAATAGAATTTTAAAATGTACATCAAACAGTGATGCCCCAGGAAATATTAAGCATGTTTCAGAAACTGAAAGACAAGATGGTGGTAAGAAGCATGGAAACAGAAACTTGTCTGGGTGGTGGAGAAGGATATGTGAAAAACCTGGTGAGACAGAGGTTCAGAAGACTCTGTCCAATGACCTAGGCATGAAGATCTCTGTCTTCATTAACTGCCCCAATACCTTTGTAGTCCAGTTGTAGCACTGGAATAGCACATGGCTATCTAACAGGGGCCGTCAACATCACTGTGGTGAACTGTTCTTCATGTCCACAGAAATGGCAAGCAGAATGGAAGGAGACACTATTTCGCAATAAGATGAGTCTTTCACTTATACAAAGCAGATGGTAATCTGCAACCCTTCCTGGAAACAGCTGCATTGTTTTTCAATGTTTCCTGTTTGCAAAAAATCAGCAGTGAAGTGAGACTCAGCCAGCAGCATCCCTCAGTCCCCAGGAGACCACAGCTATATGAAGAGGAGATTAAAGCACCAAACTGCAGTTTGCACTCGTAAGATGTATTGCCGTCCACTGACTCTCTGCATGACTTTGGGCAGGTCACTTTACCTCCCTGTGTCTCGGATCTGATCCCAGCTCTGCCATGATAAATTGTGTGATCTTCACCAACTTACCTTATACCTCTGTTTACCCAGCAGAAATAAAACATTAAATACTGTGTTTCATCTCCCCTTTCCCCTTGCAAAGCTGCCATGCAATTCAGGTGCCAAGTCTGCTAGCCACATTATCCACCAAGGGCCAGATTAAGGTGTCACGTGCCCATTAGCAATGGGGGAGGGGGAGTTATCTTTCCTGTGGGAAGGGGGGTGAGTGGAGTGGAGAGAGGAGGGAACGATCCCACCTGCCAAATCCTCCTCTCAAGGCATCTCCCTCCCACATCACTTCCAATTTGCAACGCTGCTTCTCTCCTCCAGCAGCAAGCACGGCCCTTCAGCAGCCCTCATGTGCTGGCAGACTCTACTGCGCCCCCACCCTTCCTCTTACATGGGCTTCCTGTTACCAGGGAAACCTGCGCAGGGAGGCAGAGCTCCAAGGAGTCCTTCGGTGCGCAAGGGCTGCCGAAGGCTCCACACGGAATTCTCTTAATCCTCAGCTGCTGCTGGTGCCACTGCTGCTGGTGCCACTGCTGCTGGTGCCACTGCTCGCCTCCTGCACTGCTGGAGGAGAGGAGTGGAAACACTGCAGCAGGCTTAGATTTAGGAATGGCAACAGCTATGACACTCTGGCACCTAAAAGAACTTGGCACTGGAAGCAGTTGCCTGCATCCTTCCCATGTTCTGACCATGCAGCCATGGAGAAAGATGTTAAGATGAATGTCTGTCTACAGTGCAACAAAGGTAATCTCTCACCTGTATTACTGCGGAAGCCGGGCCGACCAAAGTTGTAATTCTTTATTTCATTGTACCATGACTCCACAGGGTCCCGGCCTACGTGAGGAAAGAAAAAGCTGCATGAAGAGGAAAAGGGAGTCCGGGACAGATCTCCATTCTTTGCTTCCAGTTCTGAATATTGGGTGCAATGATGGATGCATGTGCATACCAAGGAAGGAAGGCAAGATGGCAACTCTTATACCATTAAGAGACATTTCTTTCAAGTTTCAATGAATTTATACCTGTAAATGTTTTAGCATTTTTAAAAGCTTTTGTAAATGGGGGAATTTAACTCCCATATGCTTGCTTACACAGTAGGAACATTCCTTCTTATTCCTGTAAATGAGACTGCTTGTCCCTATTCTGTGGTGGAGCAGTGTGTGTGTTGGGAGGAGAAGCTGATTTTTATGTTCTATAGCAGGGGCAGTGTGTGTGAGGGAAGATTGTCCTGTTGGTGCCTTAGTTGTACCTGTCATGCATGTACAGTATGTGTGCATGTGTGTGTGTGCACATAACAGTTATAACACAAGATGGCTACATATACCTGGCATTTCGCGAGCACTGGAGCTGTACTTGTAGAAGAGATTCTCGCCATGGTCAGTGCCGCTGTGCTGCAGAGTTTGGATGGATAGCAGGTGATCGGCCCATTTCTGTGCAGACTGGCAGAGGTTCCTGGACAGCTCCAGTGCTGGAGCTCCATGCTGCTTTCTATATGTATTGTGGGCAGTCAGGAAATCCTTCTCAAACTGACTCCAGTCCCCTCCTTCACAGAAACAAAATATGTTTTTAAAAAGCCCTCACAAATGGCAGAAGCTGAAGCACTCTGGAATTTAGTTCCTGCCAGTTAGATGAGTGAGCTATATGGAGTCAGTGCACATGTTTTCTCATAGCTCAGCATGCACACATGCCAGCATCAAAAACTAATTCACCTGCAGTAGAGCGGCCCATGCCCTCAGTAAACTGCCAACTTAAAGCTTCCTGCTGCATCTGCCAGGCATACATTTATTTATTTATTGGTTTTTATATACCGCCGCTCATCAGAGATATCACGTCGGTGTACAGAGAACGAAAAAATACACATTTGCGTTGTACATAAAACAGTATAATAATAACTGAGATACAATACATTAAAAAAAAGATAAATGCAGTAACAAAACAGATTATTTAGATATATATAGATATATATAGATAATAAAATAAAATATGGATTAGCTGTAATAGCACAACGTATAATAGTATCAAGGGTATACATGTTAGAAAGCAAACCCAGGGCTAATTACAATTTAGAAAAATTCCATGTCCATAACATGCAAAACTTCCAAGAATCAGACATTAAAAGACTGCCATGCCCTTTTTTTTTTTTTTTTACAATACTATTTCCACAATTTTTCTAAAACTTAAACAGGAAATGACTCCCTGCAGATAAATATTTCATCTTAGGTTTGTATAAAGAAAACTGACTACAGATAATGTATTTCAAGCAGCAGGTTAGCATCACACAGGATAAAAGACAGCAGCAGCCTTTCCCAGGATCAGCAGTGGTGCCAGTCTATTAACCACAGACCAGACCAGAACAGCCAGTTTGATGTAACACCTTTGGTGATTTTTTTGTGAATTTGATGCTTGTGAAAGGTCCAAGGTGACAGAACTGAAAAACAAAGTCTTTCATTTATTCATAGAACAGGTGAGGCAACAGCAGCATGAGCTTCTCTCAAAATACATACATGACAACAGATACAGTGCTGGCAGCAGCAGTGTAAGCTTCTCTCATACACACATACACACTGCCCCAGCATGGAACAGATATAGTACAGGCAGCAGCAATGCAGACTTCTGACACATATGCATGCACACACACCACCACATCAGAGAACAAACATACCATAGGTAGCAGTAGTGCAAGAATCCCTCGCACTCATCTACCCTCACACACTATCCCACCACAGTACAGCTGCAGTATGGCTAGGGTTTGCAACTTTCAACTGTGAAAATTCCAAACATTTGGAGATGCCAAGTGCAATTTTTGCTGAGAATGTCCTTCCACATCCACAAACAACTATTATTGCCACACCAAACTAAACAGAATGGAACAGAAAAATCCTGCTCCTCCAGTTCTACAAACAAATATTCTGTGTCCATAGCAGAACTAGGATGTTTTCCCTTATTATTCACCATACCAAAAAGAATATTCAGATTTCGGTATCATCTTAGTGACACAAATTCCCTCCTCTGTAACACAAAATCCTGCGAAAAGCATACTCAGCACCTATTAGGGATGTGCATTTATTTGAAACAAAATATTTATTTATTTATTTATTTATGCAAAACTTATTTTCCACGTCTCCAAAATTTTATTCAGAATGGATTACAATGTTCAAACATCCATAATTAAAAAACATATTACATACATAAACAATTTAGAATTCAAGTTATCAAATTTTATAAAATGTCTCTCTTAAAAACATGGCCTTTAACATTGTCCAGTTCATCAATACCGTGAAAAAACAGACAAAATGCTGAAATTTCAGGATTTTTTAATTTCCGTGTTAGTGCGCACTAACTTGATGTAGTGCGTATAATTGAAAATTTTTCAAATAGGTTTAAAAGTTTCAAAGAGCAGTTTGCTAGCTAGAGCTATGGTTTTGCATTCCCACTGGTTGTCTCTTTAGTTACTTGTTTGTTGCCAATGTTGCAAAGTAGTATGTTGGAGGAAGGTGTCACATATCTGGCAATAAGTGTAAACAAACAAGTAATAATAGCATCAAGCTCTAATCAACATAAGCATGCAATGCAAGTGTATATTTTGAATTTGCAAATCCATGTTCATTTTGGGAAAGGGGCCATGGCATTTTTGGATATGCATACTTAATCAACCAATTTTTCTTAATTTTTAAAGAGGTATGTGTAATTGGTAAAAGTGTAGTTTAAATCTGCCAATTATGTGGTTCTATTATTTTTTGCTAATTTGACTCGAGTGTAGATATTTTAAGGGGGTTCTTGTTGCCTGCTGTTTTACTTTGGGGGAATTGAGGAGACTGTTGCGCAGGAGGTGGACCCTTGGGCCGAGGTGGGGTTGACACTACCCGTAGGAAGGATCCTACGGGTCCCCACCATCGGCAGGCAGAGTGGGCTGACTGATGAAGGCCGGCTGGAGCTTCGCCAAAACCAGCCCTCATTCCCTGTGGGTTGAGCCTTTGGATACCGGGGTTGGCTGGAGTTAGGTGGGCCTCCATATATAGTCATTGATAAGAAGATAACAAGGTCAGCCCAGAGGCATCAAACAGCTGAAGTGGAGTGTCTGTACTGGATGAGGCTGAGTCCCGGAGACACGGGCGCCAATAGGAACCAAAGTCTGACAGGCCAAAGCCAGGACGTAGACAGTAGAGGTGTCATAGAACAAACTGGAGACAGGGCTGGCGAAATCAAGGATCGGTGGCAAGGCAAGGCTGAGGTCAGGGTTAGGAGATGATCCATAGCGTGGTCAGGCAAAGCGGAGGTCTGGACTAGAAGAAGATCAGTAGTGTGGTCAGGCAAAGTGGAGGTTTGGACTAGGAGATGATCAGTAGCATGGTCAGGCAAAGCGGAGGTCTGGACTAGGAGATGATCAGTAGCAGGGACCCCAGCATCAGCGAGGATGGCTCCCTGCCGTCCGAGTACCCTGGAGGAAGTGTCGGGGAGCAGGAGCAGCATCAGCCGCGAGGAGAGGTTCCCGGCGGGGCTCAGCCCTGCAGTACAGGGCAGGAAGGAACACGGCCTCCGTGCCGCAGAGGACGGCGTCGACGGTGGACTGCCGGGCCGAAAACAGCTGTGGGGCAGAGAGGTGGTTCAGCGGCCCAACTGGCCACGAAGGTAGGGGACCTGCCCACGCTCCTCATGGGCAGGTTTACAACAACATCTACCAGTTCACCTTTATCCACATGTTTATTAACCTCTTCAAAAAAATGAAGCAGATTTGTTAGGCAAGGCTTCCCTTGGGTAAATCCATAATGACTGTGTTCCATTAAACCATGTCTTTCTATATTCTCTACGATTTTGATCTTTAGAATAATTTCCACTATTTTTCCTGGCACTGAAGTCATGCTCACTGGTCTATAGTTTCCCGGATTGCCCCTGGAACCCTTTTTAAATATTGGGTTACACTGGCCACCCTTCAGTCTTCAGGTACAATGGATGATTTTAATGATAGGTTACAAATTTTAACTAATAGATCAGAAATTTCATTTTTTAGTTCCTTCAGTACCCTAGGATGCATACCATCCGGTGCAGGTGATTTGCTACTCTTTAGTTTGTCAATCTGTTCTACTACATCTTCCAGGTTCACAGTGATTTGGTTCAGTTCGTCTGACTCATCACCCTTGAAAACCATCTCCGGAACTGGTATCTCCCCAACATCCTCATTATTAAACACGGAAGCAAAGAATTCATTTAGACTTTCTGCAATGACCTTATCTTCCCTAAGAGCCCCTTTAACCCCTCGGTCATCTAATGGTCCAACCTACTCCCTCACAGGTTTCTTGCTTCGGATATATTTTTAAAAGTTCTTATGAGTTTTTGCCTCTATGGCCAACTTCATTTCAAATTCTCTCTTCGCCTGTCTTATCAATGTTTTACACTTAACTTGACTACACTTATGCTTTATCCTATTTTCTTCAGTTGGATCCTTCTTCCAATTTTTGAAGGATTTTTTTTTTTGGCTAAAATAGCTTCTTTCACCTCACCTTTTAACCATGCCAGTAATCGTTTTGCCTTCTTTCCATCTTTCTTAATGTGTGAAATACATCTGGACTGCATGTCTAGGATTGTATTTTTAAACAATGTCCATGCCTTTAACCTTTGCAGCTGCACCTTTCAGTTTTTTTCTAACTATTTTCCTCATTTTATCAAAGTTTCCCTTTTGAAAGTTTAGTGTTAGAACTGTAGATTTACTTAATGTCCCCCTTCCAGTTATTAGTTTAAATTTGATCATGTTATGATCACTATTGCCAAGTGGCCCCACCAGGATCCTCTGAGCAGGACAGCTCTGGTTCCCTACTTTGTACTCCGGCCACAGAACTCAGTCCTGCCAGCTTGTTTTAATTATGGGAAGAGAGGTCATTTGAATCATTTAAATCAACAATCATATGCCCCACAAAAGTTAAAAACAGGGGTCCCACAAGGGTCGGCTTTGTCGGCCACATTATTCAATGTATATCTTGCCCCTATCACAAAGCTGTTGGCCATTATCACGGACAGATATAAACTCTACGCCGACGATATACAGTTCTATATCAAGGTGCAGACGTCTTGGCAAGAAACTGTAGATCTCCTTCAATTGTGTGTTGATTCGATAAAGCGTTGGTTAAAACAAAACAAATTATCTTTAAATACTAAGAAAACCGAAATATTGTTAATTCATTCTCCTCATGTTAAACCTGATCAAGAGTTAATTGTGATTGACAAAAAGTTAATTTCCTTTACTAAGCCCCTAAAGAGTCTGGGAATTCTGCTTGATGCGTCCTTGTCCTTTAAACCACAGGTTAGAGCGGTAATCAAATCTGGTTTTTTTAAGCTTCGTTTGATCGCTGGTTTAAGGCATCTTTTCTATGATCATGATTTTCTGACTGTAGTTCGTTCTATACTGTTTCCACATCTAGATTATTGTAACAGCCTGTTTATAGGGTTACCCAAGATCACGTTGCAACCTATGCAACTTTTACTAAATGCTGCTGCCCGGCTGGTTTCTCATACGAAACGGACCGAACATATTTCACCAATCCTTTGTAAATTGAATTGGTTATCTGTGCGTGAACGCATTGAATTTAAAATTGTAATGATCGTGTTTAAGCTTCTCAGTCTAGATGGTTCTCATTGGGCAAGTGCATTGCTACATATTTATAAACCAACTAGAGGTTTAAGATCTTCTCAACAAAACTTGCTCGATATTCCTTCTGTGTGGCAAGCTTGTCTATTCTATACAAAAGAGACATCGTTTTCAATTGTTGCTCCATCTTTATGGAATCTCATTCCTCTTGAGCTGCGTTCTTTGGGCAACGTAAAGAAATTTAAGAGGCTTTTGAAAGATTTTCTGCTCCATCGGGTCTTTAGTATTTTCTAGAATTTATGGCCATGACAGATTTTTATACCTTTTTGTTAGGTATGATTTAGGATTTATCTTTGTCTGATTACATATGTATTATTTGTTTACATAATATTGTTGAGATTGTGGTTTCTATGAAACTTGATGATTTGTGTTTTTGATACATTTGTCATGTTGTTGTTTTAATGATATTATGTATGTATGTTGTAAATCGCCTAGACCTTTTTGTGTTAGGTGTTTAATAAGTTTTAATAAATGTAAATTTTGCCAGCAATTGTCACTATAAAGTGGGCAAAGCTTTGGGCATCAACCTGGTGACCCATCCAGCACTATAGGTTAAGGTTCACACTAGCAAAGGAAAAACTCTGGAGAGGAGATAACTATTGAGGCTGAAGGGAAAGGGAGTCCCTGAGATACCATCACAAAGAAGTAGTAAGGAGGCAGGTATTTTCTCCTTTTGCTCACTAGGTGCAGAGAATGGACTTGAGGAGGAGTTTTGCCCCTATGATAAAGAAGAAAAAAAAAACAACTTTATAGGAAGCACGGAAGTTAAAGAAGAGCAAGCCCCACAGGTATATTCCCATGGTGCAGTGAAAGATCATGTTTTTGAGGATTGTCCAGTGCTTGAAGACCTAGAGTAGGAGCATAATCTAGTGAAGCTCCACAGCTGTAACTTCATTGATATATCTCACTCAAGAGTTAGGGACCTTGTGATCCCAGTTGAGCTGGATGAGGTCCCTAAGTCTTGAGTGATAAACTCAGGGTGAATAAAGACTCTTATTAATAAGAAACTAGCCCAGGAGATGTATATCAATTACAGGAATAAGGTAACACTCACCTGAATAGATTGTTACCAGCAGCAGTACACAACTAGTCAGGTCCTACTGATGATTTCAGTGAGACAAGCCTACCGCATTGTTCTGGGACACAATTTTCCCCAGTTCATAACTCTGTGGGGCCAGCTTACAGCCAGTCAGACCAGTCCAGACTGCATGAATGGAGGTTTCACAACTGGAAGCCTCTCCACAGGACATTGAGAACATGTACCTTATAGAGTCAAAGATGTTCAAATCACATGAGGCAGCACCAGAAGAAAAATGTGAGAGGTCCCAGTGTCTAAGACTGCCAGGGACCTTATTGTTTCAGCATTGCATGGTGACATATATGAAAGGGAATCATGAGTCTCCTGGGAACCCTTAACTGATTTTCCAAAACAAATTTGGGGAGGGTAACTCTGGAGAAGTTAAACAACCTACACACAAAGGTAGGACCCTTGAGTTTGGCTAAAGGAATGAACAGATGTGGAAGGGGACGGTATACTCTGTCCCAATGCCATGTAGCACTATAGAAATGCTAAATACTAGTAGTAAAAGGCCCCATACTGACGCTACCCTCTGCTAGAAAAAGAAATGGCTAGTGCCAGTTCAGAGTGGAAAAGGAAAATATGAATGGTGATTTACTTTCCTGGGAGTTAATACAGCTAGAGGAAGATGCTCAAGCTTACAAAGTTGAGCTGAGGGGGAGGAATATGTTAGACCCTCCTTAAAAGTCCAGGACCAGGCATTTAGCCTGGTCCACCTTAAGACAGACAGAAGGGAATCTTGGTTGCAGGGCATTTCCCTGGGGAGAGGGATAGACAACAGGGCCCAGAGTGATAGAAAGGCCCCAAACAAGATTAGGAGAAAGCAGGAACTTTACTAAATGACTTATGTGAGTAAACTGCTTTATTTCTGTTTCCAGCACTGCTGCGATAAGGAGACTTTTGTTAATTTTTTATTGTAATTAATAAAAAATGCAAAAGGATAGCCAGAGTTCAGAATTAATCTGTTCTCTGGTAAGCCAAAGAGTGTTCACAATGTCTCAGCTTTATTTTATTAAATCCATTTAAAAATGTACCGAACATTTTAATTTGCGCTGTGAAAACCCTGATAAACAGCAATTTTTGTACTCACCAAATACACCTAATTACCTGAAAAATATAACCCTAAATTTGCAATTAAGACCAGAGGTTCTACAATACAATAGTTGTGCTCAGAGTTGGAGGAGCATTTAGGATCCTAGGAACAGGCTTTTGCTAAAGTTCTCATCGACAGCAATGGGATTGCTGTGTCATCAAAACTGGAATTTTTTTTGCAGTTTTGTGGAGTTAAAATAATAACTCAGTTTTGTAAGCATTAAAAATTGGAAGCAGGTTGCTCCAGGTCTCTTATTTTTGGAAATTGTAAATTCTCAAGAAAGGCTTTGAAAAAAAATGTATTTTATTCTTTAATGTAATGCCCTCCTACCTTGCTCCATATGCCTGTCACACAAGAAATGTCAGAGCACTCGTGCTTCACAGCTGGCAACCCACTCAGCAATGCATGGCTGTTCTAACCTTCCATTGCATCATAAGACTGCACCATGCTTCAGGCCGCCTGATTTCATGAACTAACAAAAGAGGAGAGTTGTTTTCAAAGTGTGCCACCGGTTGGTTTCAAAAAGGAAAGGAGTTGAGAGAGAGGAACAGAGAGATAAGATGGCTGTGCCTCAGCTGAGAAAAAATTGACAATCTCCACTGACATCTGCTCAAGCTGAGCAGATAAACTCAGAGGACATTTAGTGTGTGGCTGGAAGTCATTGTTGCTGATCCTCCAGGTATCAGAGGTGGGATCAGACAGCGTGAAAGAGCTGCTTAAGGAACTACAGAGCCTGTTTAGTGAGAAAGGCTAAACACATTAGGGATTTTTAGCTTTGAAAGAGACAACTGAGAGGGGATATGATTGAAATGTATAAAAGTGGGGTGGAAGGGGTAAATAGGGAATGGTTATTTACCTTTTCAAACAATACTAAAACTAGAGGACACTCCATGAAACTAGCAAACAGCAAGTTTAAAACAAATTGTAGGAGACATGTTTTCATTCAGCATACAATCAAGCCATGGAATCTATTGCCAGCAAACATATGAAGAGCAACTAACAGTACAGTTCAAAAGTAGACAGGTCCCTGAAGGAAAAGTGCATAAAATTAGCCAAGTAGACTTGGGGAAAGCCAGCATTTATTCCTGGGTGTGAGATACAAGAAAAAGATCAACTATCGGGGATCTCCCAGATACTTGTGACCCGACTGGCCACTGATGGAGACTGGATACTGGGTTTGATGTTGGTCTGACCCAGCATGGCATGTATTATGTTCTTATATTCTTTTGAGGACTGAAAGGCGAAGGGTGAAGTCTAGCTATGAGTGACTAGAAGCAGAAAAAAATGAAGAAAAGAAATGAAAGTGAAAGATCGATTTTGGAGACAAATTTACAAAAAGAGAAGAAATGCAAAATGAAACAGAGAAGTAGAAAAGAGAGCCTGGGATTAACACAATTAATCTGAGTCTGCTCATTTCCCACCCGATGCTGAGGCTATCACCACACACATGGCAAAGTCACTAAAACCAGCTGAATAAACTCCTGCTGCAACACCAGAGGCTCCGTGTGCTGGAGGAATGCAGGCCTCAGTCGCGCGCAAGAAGGAGCATAACTAAGGAGCATGCTCCTTCATGTGTGCATGAGTAAACGAGTATTTAGCTTTATTTGCTGTTTTACTAGTTTCATTTCAGTCTTGGGTTTGGCTTCTACGTTCCTCTTTATCGAAGGTTGATTAGGTTTAATAATTTCAATGTGGTTGTCAGCTATGGCTGCTTTTTGGAGTGTTTATAGTCTTGTTGTTTTATTTTGCAATTATTTGAGGTGCTTTTTACACTGTAAAAATAAAAAATACTTATTGTATAAGCACTGCAGCATACCTGGTACTGTTCATGGGAGACCTGATTCCTGTTGCAACTGAGAGATGTTGCTATGGGCAATTACCCTTCCATAAGCATGTCCATAATGTATCTTATAAAAACTTGATTGACTGTTTCAGTACAATGCTACTATGGATCAAACCTCATCACAACTGTCATTAATCTTAATTATGTAATCCTTGGTGGAGAAGTGGACCCCTTGTGCTGAGGGATGGTTGGCACTGCCTAGTGGGCAAATCCACTAGGACCAACCCATCAGCTGGCAGTGATGCCCTGTGAGGGGACCAACTGGAGCTTCACCTATACCAACCCTATTCCCTGTTGGTTGAGCCCTTGGCTGCTGGCTCCAGCAGGTCTTAGGTGGGACCTTAGGGCCAGATGGAGGTGAAAGTCCAAGGCAGAGCACAAGTCAGGGCAGGCAGCAGTCAACAGCAACAGAGGTCAGGCCAGTGGTTGAGGCAGGCAGCAGACAGTGAACACGAAGAACGGGCCAGAGGTCAAAGCAGGTGGCAGGCAAGGCAAGATCAGGTCTGAAGTGAAGAGTCAAGTCCAGGCAGCAGTCAAAAGAGGTCCAAAGCAAAGCTAGGTCAAGTGAGGCGGCTGGCAGAACATACTCACGAGCTACCATTTATGAGTACCCCCTCCCCAAAGCCCCCTCCCCCACTTTATGGGTCTGGGTTTCTTAGGAAAGGCATGAACTAGATGTGGGGTTTTGAGATTGGAGGCTGGCTCCCAGGAGTTTTCATCCAGTCCAAACCCCTTTCAGGCAATAAGATATAGGAGTTTATTTCAGACCCTATGAGCATCTAAAATCTCTACTTCATACTGCGTGTCTTCTGTGGTGACCGGTGAAGACTGGGGAAGCAATTTTCTTTGCCAGGAGAATGAGACTGGTTTTAGTAGTGAAATGTGGAAGATGTCATGTATCCTGAAGGACGCAGGCAGACGAAGTTTGTAGGCTACTGGGCCTATCTGATGTACGAAACTTCAGTGAAGGCATTCGTAAGTGAAAATTCTTTGTGCTGAGACATACCGGTGTTCTAGGATGAAGGTTAGGTGCAAGGCATCACCTCTTGTCTGCCTGAAACTTAAAACTGTTGGCTGCTCAGGTTAAGAGTTAGTGGGTTCTTTGCCATAATTTTAGAGGCTCTTGACCTGTCAAAGTGGCCGCTGGGTAAGAATCCAGTGTAGGATGAGGTTTGAGAGTACATGGATGGCATCCAAAGATGATTTGGAATGGCGAGGAGCCGGAAGAGGGGTTGATGTGGTTGTTGTGGGCGAACTTGGCCCAAGGGAGCAGGGAAGCCCATTTATCCTGCCTTAGGTTGATGTCTGCACGCAAGAATATTTTGAGTTCTTCTTCATTCGCTGGTTCTGCCCGTTACTTTGGGGATGATAGGCAGAGGTGTAATTCAGGGTGATTCTGAATTTTCGGCAGAGTGCCCTCCAATAGCGGACAGTAAATTGGACCCACACGGTCTGAAAGCATATGGCAGGACAGTTCATGTAAGCAGAAGATATGCTGTACAAACAGCCTTGCCAATTCTGAAGTGGACAGAAGACCAGGTAAAGGAATGAAATGGGTCATCTTTGAGAATCTGACCACCACCATCCATATGGTGGTATTCCCACTAGAGAGAGGAAGGTCACAAACAAAGTCTGTTGACACATTGGTCCAGGGTTCCATGGGGGGCAGGTAGCAGTTGTGACAACTCCCACGGTTGTATATTATTACTTTTGTGTATGGTACATATGGGGCAGGACCCCACATAATGTCAAATGTCAGTTTTTAACAGGGGCCATCAGTAATGTCGCACCATAAGTTCCAAAGTCTGGGTAATACCAGGATGATCAGAAAGGCAGAAGTTCTGTTCCCATTCCAAGACTTTCTGTTGCAGATGTCAAGGTACCATGATCTTGCCTGGGGACCTGAAAGGGCCACAGTAACCACAATTTTGGTTGAATTGATAGGTTGTGGAATGTCCAGCATCCCTTCAGCATCAAAGGATTGGGAGAGGGCATTCACCCGATTGGTTCTTGATGGCTGGCAGCTCAAAATCAACTTGATTAAAGAACAAAGACCAACAAGCTTGTCTAGGGTTTAGCCTCTGAGCTTGTGCCTGGTGCTCCATGTTTTTATGGTCTGTATAAATAGTCGCAGAACTCAACCAAGAGCTACTGTTTTTCCAACCAATGTACTCAATAAACAAACAAAGGAAAAACCAAATACAAATTTAATGTGCTCACAAATGTACTACAAAAATTTTTTTAATGTTTTGTGGTGTGAGCACATTAAATTTATATTTGGTTTTTCCTTTGTTTGTTTATTCTGTATAAATAGTCACCACATATTTAGCGCCTTCCAACAGATGCTGTGATTGTAATATATTATATTTTCTAGGTCTGTTTTTTTAAACTCTATTGGGACACATCATTCGATAGTAAATGGTCACCCATTTCATAATGGATTTGACAACAGTGCTGATTTGTTAATATAGACAGATTTTAAGATATGTACAAGCATTTGTTACCTATTAAGATTTTATTTCTTTTTTATTTAGAAGTTGTTTACAAATCTAATGAATGCAGGACGTTGACAGATAACAGCATTTCCTGAAGCAGAAAGTGGTGCTCTCAAAACGTTGCCACGTTGGGAGTTCATTAAAGTTTATTTTGTTCCTCAGTTTAACTGAGCAATCACCAACGATCTCCAGAATGATTTTTCAGATAAGTGCGGACATTGCTTTAAGTGATTTTTTTTCTTGCATATACAAAAATACAATAAACACAGTATTATTCTCTTATAAGTGTGTATGCACAGCTTATGACCAATGATTACTCTGACGCCATTCTGGACATTAGTCATCTAAACAAACGATACAGTTCTTTGGTGTCATTATGAAGGTCATTTAAATATAGATACAATATTTTCCCCAAGATATCTTGATGTGCCTATAGATATTGGAGTGTAATTGTTGTTTTTTCATATGTTATATTTTATTCTTGGGTTGCCTTTTTCTGCCATTCCTCTAATGCCATTTTGACCACTAGGAGCTCCCAGTCACCGATAATGTAATTGTTCTCCGCTGGTGAGAATTTCCGTGAGAAGTAAGGGCAGGTCATCAGCGTATCATTGCAACTATGCTGTAAAAGGACAACACCTACCCCATGTTGTGTCCCGTGCCCGTGGACGGCCACGGGCATGGCCCCTTACCTCCACCGCGGTGGCGACCCACGGCGGCAACTCGTGATCTGGTCTCCTGGGCCGGTGCCTGTCTCTCCGGGGCCGGACGGCAGTCTGACCGACGGGTGGGGAGCCGTCCCTGCTCCTCCCTTGCGGCGTTCTGCTGGCTTTCCTCCGCGGAGGAAATCCAAGAAGGCTGCCGCCATTTTTAGGCACGAGGCCGCGCCCCCTGGCTTGACTTAAAGGGCCCTGATCCCTTTAATGATACTCATCTGCTTCCAATGATCCAGGGCAGAGGAAGTATATAAGGAGGCTTCCTCTGCTCATTCCTTGACTTGGCAACATCCTACGTTGGTTAGGTCTGCTTGCTTCAGTGAGTTCCAGTGTCTTGATTTCTTGTTCCTGTTTCGTCTTGGTGTTCCTGGTTCCTGACTTCGGATTGGCAAGCGGTGATTCTTGGTATTGACTTCAGATTGGCAAGCGGTGATTCTCTGGCGTGTGACCTCAGACTGGTAAGCGATGACCCTCTGGCACTTGACCTTGGACTTCTTCCTGACCTTCTTCTCCAAGGGCCCACCTAAGTCCCAACAGCCCGGGTCCCTACGGGCTCCTCCTGGGGGGACCGCGGGCTTCCAGGGGTGAAGCTCCAGTCAGCTCTTGCACCGAACGTTCATTTCCTTGACCTCTCAAAGGTCCACCTAAGTCCCAGCGGTCTGGGTCCCTACGGGCTCCTCCTGGGGGGACTGCGGACTTCCAGTGGCGAAGACACACTTCCGTTCCCGACGTCACGACTTTTCGTTCGCCTCCACAGTCGTCTCTGTCTACAGTGCCGAGGGTCAGCTGGTCACATCTTCTGTTCCTGCCTCGCCTCCCGACAGGAGAACCTACGGTTCTTCTCCAAAGGTATACCATCCTACCATCGGCCCAAGGGTTCACAAGCCTGAGCATAACACCCCAAGAGTGGATGCATCTATCTCTAGATGAATGGCTTGACAGAGTCCAGATGGAGAAGGCAAGAAGACTGGGTGAATTTCTGCTTGAGTAACTGAAAAGCTTGGATTGCAGGCATAGTCTAGTTCTTAGTATCGGATCCTTTTTTTGTTAAGGCCGCGTGTATCTTTTAAAATCCGGGTTTGGCACGCCCAAGGCTGCGCAAAATTGGCATCCTGCGTGCGCCGAACCGCACAGCCTGCCTCCGTTCCCTCCGAGGCCGCTCCGAAATCGGAGCGGCCTCGGAGGGAACTTTCCTTCCACTCTCCCCCCCCCCCCCCCAGCCCTATCTAAACCTCCCCTCTACCTTTGTTGGAAACGTTACGCCTGCCCAAGGCAGGCGTAACTTGCACGCGCCGGGCCGGCTGCCGGCGCGCCATGTTCCGGTCCTGGGGCTGGTCCGGAGGCCGCGGCCACACCTCTGGACCAGAACCACGCCCCCAGCCCCGCCCACAGAATGCCCCAATGACGCACCGGCCACGACACGCCCCCCAACACGCCCCCCCCCCCCAGGAAAGCCCCGGACTTACACGCGTCCTGGGGCTTTGCGCGTGCCAGCAGCCTATGCAACATAGGCTCGGCGCGCACAGGGGGAGCTTGGGGCAGGTATACATTGTGTTCTCATAGTCTCCAGAGAACCTGTTTTACTTGGATCCGGTGTTCCGAGAGGGATTTGGAGAAATCAAGATGTCATCTAGATAGACCACAACATGAGAGTAAAGCAAGTCTTGGAAAATTTTCTTCACCATGGATTGAAACACTGCGGGGGCATTACACCGGCCAAAGGATATCACCATGTATTCATAGTGGCCATCACGGGTATTAAAGGTGGTTATCCATTCATCACCTTCTTGGATCTGAATTAAGTTATATGTCCCTTGAATGTCCAGCTTGGTGAAGACTTGGGCGCCCCGTAAATGATCGAAAAGCTCCAAAATCAAGGGTAGCAGATAGCAATTCTTTTTCATGATGGAGTTGAGACCCCTATAATCAATACAGGGGCATAGTGAGCTGTTCTTCCTGGCCAAAAAAAGAAACCCACTTGGGCAAGTGATGAAGAAGAACAAATAAATCCTCGATCCAAATTTTCCTTGATATATATATATATATATATATATATATATATATATATACCGTATATATAGCACCATACCCTTAATCTCCAGAGTGGCTTCTTTTAAGCCAAATAACATTATTCAAGCAGTTGAGCTTTGGCAATCAATGATATCAGAGGTGTCTAATAAATTGCCCCTCTAAAATTAGTAAAAATTAGGCCAGTTGGTTCAACTCCTCCTTAAAAAGTGGACGTAAGAAATTCAAAGAACTGAACTCAAATGGTGTAAATATCCAATTGCTTCTAATATGCAGCTTTATATGGCAAACAACATCCTATATAAACCAGGTTAATGAGCAAAAAAGGAGTTTTACTCTTGTAAAATTCACTCTTCAGACAAAAATTCAGCAGAGTTCTTCCACAATGTGAAATTACTGACATCTAAAAATGAAAACTAACATAGTGACTATATGGTTGCTTACTGTAATTTTTTTGCATCTTTTTTTTCTACAAAAATTGCTAATATCTTATGTTTCCAAATGATTTTGCAGTTATTGAAAGCACTCCACCTACTGACCTGCCTACTTGGAGTTCCTTTGATCCCGTCTCAAATGTAATTATGCTACAGTTAATAACAAAAATGAATACTACTACATGTTCCATTAAACCCTGCTGTACTACTCTACTTAAGACAATCAGAGATATTATCTCTGAACCATTAACCAAAAATGTGAATCTTTTCCTGGCATCTGGCATAATGACACTTTCTTTGAAGCACCCGTCAATTGGACCTACTCTAAAACCCCCCCCCAAAACCCTAATGTTGATCCTAAAGAAGTTGCCAGTTTTCACCTGGTCTCCTCCTTGCCATTCTTGTTCCAATTCCGGAAGGATTTTAGCAATGAGATGCTACTAATTTCCTGCATTAGCTTAGAGGTTTTGACAAATGTCCCATTTACATCTTATTACTCCTCAATATATCCAAGGCATTTGATATCCTCAATTACAACATATTGCTCTCACGCCTTGAGTCACTTGGAATAGTGAGGAATGTACTAAAGCTGGTTCTCATTTTTGTGGGAAATATGCGCTTGCCAGCAAGCCATTTCATCAGGGTTTAAACACTATCTTCCCTTCTCCCTGACCTTTGCCTGACTAAAGCATCACTTGTGCTTAAGCCTCTCTGCCTAGGAAAGGATACCTGACTTCATGTATTTCTCTGGCTTATAATTAATCCTGATTGCCTGAAATAAGGGCTGGGTGTTCCCTAGTCAGAGGCAGGACAAAGTCAGGAGGTATAGATTTCAGCAGCCAATGAAATGATCCGTGCACACCCCCTGAGCCAAAGCCAATAGTGTAGGGACTCGTCTGTTGCTATGGGAAAGTAGCCAATCATGTAATGACACATCATCTGCCTTTGTATGAATGTACAATAAAAGGAAGAGCCTCGTGAGGGCTCACCCCTTCTCTTCCTGCCTGCGATGAAAGCTGCCTCAAGTGTGTTCTATGCCTCCATATTCAACATCTGGTGAGCCCGACAGTGATGATAAACTCCATGCTCATTTCGGCTGGTCATAGCTTTGCAATCGTAAATATTTTTAAAAAAGTACTTCTTAGTAATTTTTAAAGTATTTCTCAGCAAGTTTGTTCCCCACATTCGTGAGCATGGGCAATGATTTGACTGTACAGCAGAGGCTACATGCCAGGGAGCTGCAGAAAATAATCAATAATCATTATTTCATCACCAGAAGAAAAATAGCGCAAATCAGCCTGGGGGACTTAGAAAAATTAATAAGTGAAATAGCTTGCCGTTGCCCTTGGTATTCAATGGAGGCTGGAACTCTAAATACCCAGGACTGGATTTTAATCGGCAATTGTCTTCATACGGCTCCCAGAGCTCCCATAAAGCAAAGATTAATCTGGCAAAAATGTACAGAGGCCATCGAACACATAGAAAAAAAAAGTTTAAAGACAGCAGTTTCAAACCATGTGCTTTTAGAAGCAGGCAGACTCAATCAGAATACCCTTCCCCCATCTTATGCTCAGTCTCCCTCAGAGACAGCAAATTCTTTGTATCAGCTCTCCATACCCATACCCAAGCCCATTCACACCTTCCCCACTTCTTTAGAAAAGCAGTCCTTGAGAACAATTGAGCCACAACCTGGCCTGGGTGGGGCGAATAGCATTGAATTTCAGCAGAAAGAAAACCTTACAGAAAAAGAATTGTTGGAAGGACTTCAAGCCTTCCCCATCACAGAAAAGAACCATGAACAAAGGGGGGACAGAAAATGAAATAGAACATCTGGGGACACACACTCACATGGCTCCTGTGGCTTCCTCTGCGTCCACCTCAGAGAAAAGGCCCCAGGAAACTGGAAACACTGAGGTCAGAAAAACTAGCCTTCCTCCATCTTGCCTGCAACCCCCTTCCCCCACCAACCACTCCCTGTACCCTCATTTGCCATTGCCTGAGACAGTCATTAATTCTGCATCACCAATTTGTCCAGGTAAATTACCATCTCAAACCACTGCTCCCGGTAACAATTTATGTGCCGCGGTCAGCATGGGATTTCATCTAGAACATGGAAATCTCACAAGAGAGGAATTATTGAAAGGGATTCAAGCCTCTCCTATTACAAAAGGGATTAAAGAGCTGGGTGTGGCAGCAATAGAGTTGAGTGCAGCCCGGAGCGCCATGAGCAGTGGCTATGCCCCCAGGTCTTCAAAGAAATCAGCGTATAAGACCTTGGGCCAGGCAGCTGCACTCCTGCGTTACAAGCAAAGAAAATATCACTATGAAAAAAAAAATGGTTTCTCTTAACAAACAGTACAGATTTGAAAAAAAAATGATTTCTCTTAACAAACGGTACAGATTTGGAAAAAATGGTTTCTATTAGTCTTTGAATTCAGTTACAAAAAATCTGCATACTTTGAGAGTATTTTCCCCCACAAAGTGTATGCACAGCCTTATGTTAAAACTGTACTGAAATTTGAACAATTGCTGTGTAAATTACATGTGAAATGTTCACTTTTTGCAAAATTAATTTGGCTCACATTTAAAATGACTCAATTTCTCTGAGATTTAAGTTTATAAGCAATTGCTTGAATTGCCAGCGCACAGATTTTTATTGTAATTCTCCCTTTCAGGACAAAAGTAAATTAAAATAGAATCTGTCTGCAAGGAATCAGCAAGTCCTTGCCAAGCCATTGTCTCTGGTTGATTTGTTAAACAATGCTATCTTTAAGTTCCTATTGACTGAAGGATTAGTTCCTTGGGTGCAGTTCTTTTCTTTTGAGAAACACTGCTCCTCCCCCCCTTTACTGTCTTTCTGTTAACTCTTGCTTGCCACTCATGGGGGAGGGAGGGAGAACTTTTGAAAAGAAAAAAAAACTGGACTTAGTCCTGCAGTTTCTCTCTCTAGTTTCTATATGTTATTTAATCTTTTAATACTTTCAAACTTCGTTAATACTGAACTGAGATTACTGAACAGCGTGTTTAATTTCCTATTCTAATAATTATAAGAAGAAATTCTATTCTGATATTCCACATTGAAAGTAAGCTCAGAGTATTATTGATTGCAACCTGGCACAATAGTTGCAATCTATAAAGTAATGATGGGGTCTCCACTAGGAGGCGCTATGTTATTCTACAAGTTATATTATATTATTGTTTTAATAATTCTGTTGTAAAATAGTTTTTATTTTTCAGGCCTACAGACCTTCTGTATTAAGGACACTTCAGTTTTATTTTCTTTTTCACAAAATTTATACAGAATTCTGAACCTTAAAATTTTTACTGATAGAGGTTGCTACATCTAAAGCAATCCCTCCCAAACCTTTTCTTGCAAATCCAAATTGATTTTATTAAATTGAATAATAGAATTGATTTCTTCAAGGTTAAAAAAGTAAAAAGCTCACTTTAATCCTTACCTTAATATATTTTTGCTGTATGCCAGTTTTTAATATTTTCCAGATTTACAGCCTTCCTGCCATGAGGAGATGTGAAGGTGAACACTTTGCAGTTTATTTTAACATTTTTCTAACACCTTTTGACTTTATACTTTTGATCCTTGATCTAATTTTGTTTTTGATAACTTTTTGATAAGATTTTTAGCTCAAATTATGTGTTATCTGTTGTCTGTCTTGATGCCAAGAAGACTATGAATGAATATTTGCAGGATGAATGAATATATGTCAGTCTTGTGTAACATATGTTTAATATAATGTCTGACATACTTGTCATTTGTGATTCAGCTTCCTACAAATGACTTTTCCTTTAAATGATTAATTTACACTTATTGCTATTTTACTGAATGAAAATTGATCACTGCATAAAAACTTTCTTGATAATGGGGTTACCCTCTGTTCTGAAAACTAATAATGGCTCTGCTTACTGCAGCCATTTCTTTGCATGAATTTTGTCAATAATTGAACATTAAATACTTATTTGGCATCCCCTACAACACCACAGGGCAAGCCATTGTGGAAAGAGCCAATCATACCCTTAAGAGCTCTGGACCAAACAAAAAGAAAAAGGAGGGATTGCCCCTGGATTTCCCCCTAAGAAGGACTGGCTGAACAAGAACAAAGTATTGTTTTAAATCACTTTAAATCATCTCAAACATATCAAATTTAAGACCACAGCCATGAGTAATCATTATGGGACTAGGGTTAGTCACCCACAGCCATTAGTTTTGTATAGAATATTTAATGTCTGGTACGGTCCCGTTCCCTTAAAATGGGGAACGAGGATATGTTTCTCTGCTTGCTTCCACAGGTATATCAAGCTGTGGAACGATGGAAAGGTGTCCAGGTCTACAGGACCCGATCCCAAACTTCTCCCTGAGCCTCCACAGCCCTCAGAAGGACAGAGACCGGACTCCTTGCAAAAAGCAGCACCACATGACCTGGGGACAGATCAAGGCCCTATCCAACCAACCTGCACAACTCTTAGAACAGCAAGGCCTTGAGAAAACTCCAGAGAACTTATTAGCCGCCCTTTTCTTGCCTGAATGCCAACTCATTAACAATTGTGTTCTGTACCCTCATCTTTTGCCTTATTTCTCCAGCTATGGCGAATTCAGAACAAGGACTCTGACAGAACAACATGTACATTCTCGATGCACAGAACTTTTCACACCTGTTGAATCGAACAGACTGTTGATTCTGCACACTCATGCCAACCCAAGCCTGCGGAGAACTACTGATGCATGCTGTACCATTTAACCTTACAGTATGGACTAATTATCCTTTACAGAGAGGTTTTCATTAACTCTCCAGTTAATAATACCATACTACACATTGGTAGCTGTATTCAAGAGACTGCCGCTCTTTGTTGGGACTATGATACAGGGGACGGAAAGGGGATTCAGGTGGGAAATATCCATATTGTAACTGAACTTTTGTATTAATCACTGAACACTTACATAATTATACCACATATATGTGCAATTGGCAGATTTCAGGATGTGCAGTGGGAGACCCAAGCAGGTGCAGAAAATATAGAGGGGATGAGGGATTTACCGTTTGTAGTTATATAGCCCAAATGATAACCAATGACATGTCCACTAATCTGTTAGGAAACATATGGATGTTATGTGGGCGTAGAGCATATATGCACATTCCCCCCAAGATGGAGAGACAGATGCACTTTAGGCTACATCCTCCCCTCATACTATGCAGTCAAAAATTTACCCAAAGCAAGGCTCCGTAACAAAAGGGAGGCGATAAATAATCCCATAGAAAAGTATACAGAAACTCAGATAGCTAGAAGCCTGTTTCCCCCAATGGGGACAGATATGAATTACAGAGACTTACACATCCTAGCTAACTGGACGACTGCCATATTTAATCCGACAGTCCATGCATTAAAACTACTCACAACAGAAGTCTCTCAGATTAGAGAAGTAGCATTACAGAACAGCTATACCTTAGAAACCATTTTAGCCTTAAAGGGTGGTGTTTGTGCATTAATTGGATCTCATTGCTGTGTGTACATATCAGTTTATAAAGCAAACCTCACACATACCATAGAGCAGATAGAAACCATGGTTGCTGATGCACCATTTTCAGGCAGAATACCTACTTCTCCATGGGACTGGCTATGGTCCTGGCTCCCTGATATTTCTGGTCTCAAAGGGGTGATTTCTATTATAATTACTGTAATTATCTTAATTATTTGCCTGTGATGCTGTATTCAGTGCATACCCAACCTCATATCCATATTGAAACCTTGCTCTCAGCCCGGATACAAAGATGTCTTGTAAGATGCCTAATAGGGAATCATGAGCCCTGCAGCGTTGGCACACCACGCTGCACCAGCTCTGGGTGATATGGAGATTCAGGAGCTCATCGGCAGCTGGCACACCACGTCGAATCAGCTTTCTTCTCTCCATAATCCCCCTTCCCCTATTTCCAGCCCATACCAAGACATAACAGATTTCAGTAAGGGTCTAAAGCTTTACTGAGCTACCTAAACAAAAACAGAAAGGGTGAGATGTGGGAAATATGCGCTTGCCAGCAAGCCATTTCATCAGGGTTTAAACACTATCTTCCCTTCTCCCTGACCTTTGCCTGACTAAAGCATCACTTGTGCTTAAGCCTCTCTGCCTAGGAAAGGATACCTGACTTCATGTATTTCTCTGGCTTATAATTAATCCTGATTGCCTGAAATAAGGGCTGGGTGTTCCCTAGTCAGAGGCAGGACAAAGTCAGGAGGTATAGATTTCAGCAGCCAATGAAATGATCCGTGCACACCCCCTGAGCCAAAGCCAATAGTGTAGGGACTCGTCTGTTGCTATGGGAAAGTAGCCAATCATGTAATGACACATCATCTGCCTTTGTATGAATGTACAATAAAAGGAAGAGCCTCGTGAGGGCTCACCCCTTCTCTTCCTGCCTGCGATGAAAGCTGCCTCAAGTGTGTTCTATGCCTCCATATTCAACACATTTTACCTATCAGGGCATCAGCAGCAGATCCAACTAGGAAATTCAGTATCTGACTGGATGGATATAACTACAGGAGTACTGCAAGGGTCAGCCTTATCGACAACATTATTTAACATATACCTCACATCTTTATGCAAACTCCTGGCATGCCTTGGCATAAATTCTATAATTTACCCCAACAATATTCAGTTTTTCATGCCCTTCACATCCTCCTGGTCCCACACAATTGGACTCATTACTCTTTGTTTACACTCTATCAAGAGATGGCTATTTCACAACAAACTGCTGTTAAACATTGAAAAAACTGAACTTGTTATGCTTACTGCACTCAAAGACAACCCCCCCGCCCCCCCCCCCCACACACACACACACTTGATGCTCCTTTAGTCATTGTTTTTGATGGTTATTCTACTCCTATTCAGCGTTATGCCAGAGATCTTGGTGTCATCATTGACACCAATTTATCCATGAAATCACACATTCAAAATATTATTAAATCATCTTTCTTTAAATGCCATATGTTGAGATGCCTTCGTCCACTATTAAACCCATATGACTTTTATACAGTTTTACAGACACTAGGGCTAACCAGTCTTGATTACTATACTGTCCTATATCTTGCAGTACCAGCAAATTCCATCAGAGCATTACATATTGTTCAAAATGCCACCACTCGGCTGCTAACTGGTGCAGGGATACAAGAGCACATAATTCCTATCTTGTCATCCCTGCACTGGTTGCCCGTCCAGTGGTATATCCAGTACAAAATCCTGTCTCTAATTCATAGATTCCTTCAAGACAGTTCTATACTTTGGTTTAATGCTGCATTGTGTATAATTCAACCACCCTGTCTGTGGCGATCAGCTAATAAGAACTTTTTGAAAATTCCCTGGATTAGATTTGTGCATCTTGGCATAATTAGGGAACGAGCATGTTCGGTTTCCATATCTTCCCTCTGGAAGATAATAATATTATGTGCTAAATTATTTAAGAAAGCACTGAAAACTTATTTGTTCACGCAAGAATTTGGAGACTTAAGGCCCAAATTGAAATAATAGTTTACAAATCAGCAGATTGTGCATTTCACAGTATTAGCATTGTATTAGCATTATTTCATGGAACTTCAGCCTGACTCTGCAAGCTTTGATGAATCTGTTTTTTGATTATAAATGTATTTTAATTGTCATCTTTATTTTTAATATTATTGTTTTATTATGTCTGCCCTAATTATGTATGTAATATTACTGTAAGCCACCTCGAACACTTGGATGAGCTCACATTATACATTTAATAAGTAAATCAATCAATTAATTAATTAATTGATTAATAGTGAATCTGTTTATTCAGAGTCCAAGCCAATGTACCCTGAGGTCCTAGAAGTAAAGTTTTCCCCTGCTCAGGATGAAACCATACTCTATATCCCCCTTCACAGTGAGGATACTGAAGGGGGTTACACAAATAAAAAGAAAAAAAAATAAAGATCTGTATTAAAAAATAAAGAGATATTAAAATATCACACGAGAGGCATTTTCTGTAATCACTATACATGTCTGATTATAAAAAAAGGGGTCGTATATCTCAAACACTGAAGATAATTAAGAACATTGAGAAATGTCTGTTCTTGTTCTTATAAAAGCCAAATTTCAGCAGTTCGGTGAGTGGAAAGTTCCAAGGTAAAGTCAGTCGGGTAACTGTAGGGCAGCATTTGCCGCTCCCAGACTTTCCGGGAAAGTTTAGTCATGTAGCACTCAATATCTGCACTACCCGGCTAACTGGCTAAAATTATGCCTCATTCCCGGAACACTCCCTGCCCTCCTCCTTTTTAATTAGCTAAATTTTACTTGGAATTTCAAATATTACAATTTGTCTAGGTACCTCAAAGGTTACCCAGGCAAACCCCTTGAAAATTAACCTCATAGTTTCAAATATAATTTCAGATCGTACACCCATGACATCAAACTCAATTAATAATTATCTGACGTCATGAATTGATACCAACTATTATAACAAACATAACGGGGAAGATCGATAGGTGCCTCCAAGACAGGTACCGAGAAGACTGCTCAGCAAAGATGGACATAACCTGGGCCCCGTCACTTCAACCCTTGCTTCTGCCTGATTCTGCCATGCTGATGACCCTGCCAACATAAGAGCCAATGCAATTGGGTCGCTCTCGTTTGACACTTGAGGAAAGGACCTAATGCAGACAACTTTCTGTTTATTCTGCATGGCTCAAGATCACTTCTTAGCTCAATGCCTAGCGAGAAAGAAAATCTTGCCATGCCTGGAGTCATCTGGACAGATGACCTTAGACCTGACTATCTCAACTCCTCAGGTCCTCATGCCAGTTACGTTGCAGCAGTGTTCCATTTGTTTCTCCACTCGAGCCTTGGTGGACTCCAGCTCCAGAAGGAATTTCATACAGCAGAAGCTTGTTTTCATCCATCTACGGGGACTCCCTTCTGGGATGGGTGACCCAGACCACTGTGCCATTTATGTTATGTATTGGCCCCTCACACACATAGACCATTAGCTTCATACATACTGTCCAGAGCCATGAGCCCGATTCTGTTAGGCTTAACATGGCTCCAGTGACACCAGCCACAATTTGATGGATCCTCACCAGAACCTATCCAGTGGGGACCTGGATGTATCAAATTCTGTATGGAATCCAAAGGATTGTCTTGCCTGATGATCGTGGCCTCCATCCTTCCAAGACTTCTGACCCTTTTATAAGGAATCCAGAGAAGCTCAAACTGAACCAGGAAAATACCCTTAAAGAACTCTACGAGCAAATACAAGAAATCTGGGGTCAAGAGAGGTCCAAGCAAGGAAGTTTGGAAAGAGAACATAATCAGGACAAAGAAAAGCTTGAGTCTTTTATCACTAAAAAAAACACAGAGATACGAATTCTGCATACCTGAACGCAACCGGAAAAGGGCGCTTCTCCTCTTCCTGGTCGTCCAGAGAGGAACACTTCTTCACAGTCAATCAGCCCAGAAGAGACCATCCCTTCAAATGAGGCTCTGCTTCTGTCCCTGAAATTGTATGAACCAGGGGAGAAAACCAATTGTTTCGTTGTGGAAGCTACCACCCGAGCCAAGAGAACAGTTGGGATCTGGAGGAATCTTCACTGCTGCTACCCTGGAAAACCCAAGGCCTCAGGAAGGGGGTTTAAGAGGGGGGTACTGTTATGATCGGCGGTCCATGGGTCGTCTCTCAGACCACCGCTCCTACCTTTCAGACCCGTTTCTGTTGCACGTGGAAGAACGCCGCTGGTGGTCCCGGCCATACCAGCCACCCCTCTACATAACAAGATGCTGCCAATATGTGATGGGTACTGCGATCCAGGCCTGTTGCTCCCTAGGCCCATGTGTGACTTACTTTACTTTAATTTAAAGTAAGTACCTGAATGTAAACCGATGTGATATCTCAGATCGAATGTCGGTATATAAAAAAATAATAAATAAAAAAAGGGCTCACAGTGGGAAAAAGCCTCACAAAGCCCCGGGATGATGTCAGCATGTTGGCCTTATTAGGCCCCTTCTGATACTGCTCCAGTGCATTGACAACAGGTCCCCTACTTCCTTAAGTAGTGTGAGTTCTCCCAGCATCTTCAGTATTCACTTCCAACCTCAATGGTCCTTTTTTACTTCCCTTATTCTTCGGTGTCTTTGTCTTTCTGCTCCTGTGGTTCCCGTCTTCTTCGTCAAGTTTCTGTGGTCACCTCTTTGGTTCTTCTGTGTGCCTTGCTTCCTGTGCCGCCCCTTCCCTTCCTGCCTGCCTGCAAGCTCCATCTTTCCTTAGACGAACTTCCCAGTATTGACCTTGGCCAGCTTCATGGACTCCACTTCAACTCTGTCTGCCTTTGACCCGAGCCTGCCTTTGACTCCATTTTCACTCCAGTCTCTTCAACAGATCTTCAGTTATCGGCAGAGGCCCCCAGTTAAGACCTGCCGGCCCTGGCACCCGAGGGCTCAACCTAAGGGGAACATGGGTTGGTACAGATGAAGCTCCAGGTGGGCCTCTGCCTCGTCTGAGTTCGCCTGCCGACAATCAGGACCTGCTGGCTTCCTCCCTGCAGGGGGCATCAAATCTGCCTTGGCCCATGGGTCCATGTTCGTAAAACAACAATGTTCACTGCAGATTTCCCCCAAGAAATTGATCCCATTAGCCAAAAAATGATGCAAGCCATTTCAACAGTCATTTTCTATTCCCAACACTTGCAACCTAACATTATACCATAATCAACTGTGACAAACACCACAATGAGGGCAATTTTCAAAGCAGCAGCTGCTGCTTAGGCACATAAATCACTTATCTGTCTAAAATGTTAGCCGCATAACTTGTGGGCATATAGTGGGCAGATTGAGGCACAGCAAGTTAGCCATATAAGTTAGACAGCTTACTACCAATATTAGGTACTATTTCTCTGTTGCGTCCATTACTGCTAGACGCCCTCACTCCGCCCTCTCTACCTCTGTGGTGACTCACTCTGGATCTGATGGACGGCTACAGCCACGGCATCTCCATGCAGTGTCCCTCCGGCATTCCCGGACTGGCTCGATGCTGCTGATCCACCATGCTGCCTGATGACGTAGGGCGCGCGCGTGCCCCGACTAATGTACCAGCAAGGGCGCAAACCTCGGGGGCGTCCCCCTGAACTGACGTCATCCGCTTCCAATATAAAAGGTCTCAGTATTCGCTAACTAATCGAGTTAGCAAGGACACGAACTCGGACAAGGATAAGAATATGGACTTGCTACGAATTCATCCAAGCTACTCTGCCTCCTCGGACTTACCAGGGGTACCTGCTCCTTGGGGGCCTCGCTCTCTTTTCTTTATTTCAGATTGCAGATGGGCCCTCGAGGAGCGAGTACTGGTTCCTATGTTCCTGAACACTCTGAAGATTCTCTACTGCCTAGAAGCTATCACAGATACAGACATTTGTGAGTTACCATCGCTCTCTCAGAGCTTTCCCTGGAACCAGTTACTCGCTCCTCGAGGGCCTAACCCTTTCCAGCTACTGAGCCTCTTTAAGACCTTATGTGAGATTGGTTATCTAGTTCTGGATATGAACACAGCATACCCTGTCTACTCACTATCTATAGTCTCTCTACAGCTCAGCCACCCTGGGATCGCTGTTCCAGTATCTGAGGGACTTCAGCCCTACCGGGCATATCAGCTCACTACTGTCACCTCTGGTAGTTCTACTAACCTGTCTAATAAAAGAACTATCTGTGTCTGTCTCCATAACCCAGCCTAGACATTGGTCCCTCTCAGGATATCCTCCTGGGGGCGCTGTCATCTGCCATCGGCCCAAGGATTCACTTATCTACCTTCCTCTACAGCTGAGTGCCCTCTCCAAGCACTCTGCTGGTACAGATTGCTACTCCTTCCAACAGGGGTCCTCAGCAACAGTTCATAACAAATTGTTATCTACTCCCTTTACAGGAACTGAGCATATCAGATTGCCAACTCCTCCCTCTCCTGGAGAAGAGCATTACAGATTGCTAACTCCTCCCACCAAGGGAGCTGATTCATTACAGTTTCATAACAGATTGCTAACTCCTCCTTCAACAAGAGTATCCAGCAGCCAGTTCAGAATAAGATTGCTAACTGTTCCCTCTCCTGGAGGAGATTCCTAACAGATTGCTAACTCCTCCTCCCTCTGGAAGAGCGAACCCTAACAGATTGCTAACTCCCAGCTCTAACACAGAGCTTTCCTAACATTCTCTTGATAATAAATGTTCATAGACTTGAAAATGAAAGACAGATGCATTGTTTTCCTCCCCTAGCCTAAAGCAGATGCATTGTTTCCCTCCCCCACTGGGAAAGCCTAATTTTTCCCCAACTAAGTATGCGTATTGTTGACCCTCAGGTGACTTTATTCAGGATAAGGACTGGTCAACTTTCCGACAGCTA
Source organism: Rhinatrema bivittatum (assembly GCF_901001135.1). Lineage (NCBI taxonomy): Eukaryota > Metazoa > Chordata > Amphibia > Gymnophiona > Rhinatrematidae > Rhinatrema > Rhinatrema bivittatum. The sequence goes on along the minus strand of NC_042622.1, from coordinate 157,068,328 downwards.
GTTTACCTGAGATTTTAAAAGTCTTCTGATAATTATCCTCTACAGAAACTATCACAGGCATTTCTTATTACTTTCTTTTATTAATTCTCTTCAGTCCTTTTGATGTACCACCCCTTTTTCTATCAGATGATATTAAACTGGAGCTGATCCTCCTGGAGCAAGTTTTCTCCTTCCCCGAATGACTCTTACCACGCCTGCTGTAGTCCATTGAAATGCCCCCTGGTGCATTTCTGCTCTTGCTGGGCTCTGGAACCTGGCTTCTATCATCGGTGGGTCTCCACCTGTCACTGTTTCCAGACTGCACGGAGACGCCCATCCCAGAGGGCGACACATTCTTCTCAAAGTATCCCGCATTGGTGATGTTACCGGCAGGGTTGTACTGCCCCACCACAAAGAACAACCCCTTGCCATCTGTCGCCATGCCAACGCCAACCTCCCGGGAGTCCTTCCACACCACCTGGGTGAAGTGACCTATAGAATGAAAACAGCAGAAAGCAGAGATAAACTAGGAGAATATTAATACTGCACCTTTTAGAAGCCAAGGTGAATAATTCTGTCCTGTCCTTTTATGATCGAAACAACCCAAGCTAAGACCTGACTCTCTGTCTCTCTGATACTGTAACCTGCTTCTCTTCAAGCTTTCTATCTCCCAAACTGTCCCATATAATACATTCAGAACACAGCACCTAAAAACATTGTCTTGTTCCCCAACCTCTATCTGTCCTGCACATCCCCTCTTTCTGCCATCCCCACATACACCAAAATCTCTTCACTGGATCCACCATCCTCTTTCATCTGAAATTCAAGCTGATCTCTTTCAAGGTCCTCTTCCTTCATTTCTCATTACATCCCCCCCTCCCATATCCTGTGCTCAGCACAGGCCTCGTTCCTCTCTGTTCACTCTCATCTCTTTCTTTTCCCTTGTCTTCTATCTGTTTAAAACATATTTATTTAAGACAGGACTGACCAGCTGGATTCAGGGAGTGTGGTGGAATTTGACTGTAGGAGCAAGGTCCAATAAAATTTTCTAACTCTATGTATGCTGACAAGCTGGAATCTCAATCAAAGCAACACAGGATGCTTGGCATCCTTTTCTGAACTAGAGGGACTATTCTTTACATAGAAAAAGAAGGACAAAGCAAGACTTTTTCTGGAAAAACAGATTCAGCTAGGTGCCACTGAGTCTATGCTTTATAGCTCTTCTACACAAATCTGCCTATCAGAGCCTGTGGTCTTATAAAAAAATGTTACCAAAATGGTAAATGTTAATCTAGCTGAGAGCTGACATGTTTGAAAAAAAAACTGGAGGAATTGGACAATTCACATTGCTGATCTTGAAGCTAATTGATTTGCATTAATGTACTAAAAAATGCAAATGAATCCCTTTATAAAGGGGAGAGTGTACATTTTTGGCGACTCTGGTGGGACATTTAGAATGTTTTGGTAGAAGTAGAGAAATAAAAATGTGGGTCAGTTGCATTTAAATCTTTTATCATGGGTTTGCTTTTGAACAATTGTGTGCAGATATGAGCTAGCCACATGTACCAACTATAGCAGTGGACCGACACACCTCACCTACCACTTCTTAGTGTTGTGGCTGAACAATTCCAGCTCTTCTCATGGAACTGCTACTGTCCCCTACCTGGGTTAAGTGCTATCATTGCTGAAGGCCAAGCCGTGCTGGTCCAAAAACCTCTAGACAACTGCGAGACTGTGTACAGCAGACCTCCAGCAGCACCAAGGAAGAGATCCTTAAATACAGACTGCATTTTCTAAGGTTGAGCATTTTCAATTCCTATCTGCAGGGTAGTTAAAGGGGAAGATATTTAGATCTAGCCAGTATACTGTATCTAGATAAGTATTAAAGTTAGCTGGATAAGCTCACACGGCTTCCTTTTGAATTGCTATGGGTTACGTCTAATTGATATGGTTAACTTTACTGGATAAGGCTGGATATCATTACTTATCCGGCTAAGGGGGTTATTTTCTAAACTCGTATCGAATGCGAAAAGGGTGCAAATAAGCTGGAGGGAAGGAGTCGGGAAGGGGAGGGGTTGGGACAGGGAAGGGAGGGGGCGGGGAGGGGGAGGAATAGGTCGCGGCACCGCTGCTGGCGATAATGTGAGGGACATTATCGTCGGCAGTAGTGCGGCAAATAGCACCACCTTTTACGGTGACGCTATTTGTGCGAAAGGCTGCAGCCATCTGCACCGCAGCCAGCGAAATTGCACTGCCGTGGTGCGAACGGCTGCGGCCTTTCGCAGGCCTGCCCCCCCCCCCCACCCCCTTTTATGCTGGATTCATCATTCTGCGAAGAATGATGAATCCAGTCCTAAATTAGCTGGATAAATAGCACTGCCCAGTTATGCCCATAGCCCACCCACTGACTATTTGGCTAACTAACCAGAAAGAACCATATAAATGACAGCAGAAAATAGCCAAATGGTCCATCCAGTCAGCCCAGCCAAGCTTAAGGTGGTAACTGCCACTCTGTGCAGGTTACTCCCATATTACTTTTAAGGTTAGTAACTGTCGCTCTGCGCAGGTATCACCAAACCTTATGATACCTATACAAATTTCAGCTAGTAACATTTTTTACTGGGCAATGAGCTTTCTTGAAAATTCAGACAGTGCTGCTTGACGTGCTTTGCTTATGGATTTAGCCATAGAAGCAATCCTATGCCTTTTCTCTTATGTCTGCGTATCAGTACTCCAGACCATAGAAGTCAGGGGTCCTCTTGGTTGTGGGCCAGAGAAGGATGACCAAAATGGTGGGGGGTCAATGGCAAGAGGCAACGGGGAATTAGATTCAGACAGCAACCAGCAATGGCCCTGACTTTTATAGTCTGAGAAACTGATAAGTATGAGGGTAACCTGCACGACGCAGCAGATGCTACCATAAGCTTGCTGGGCAGACTGGATGGTCCATTGGGTCCTTGTTTGCCTTCATTTCTGTTTCTCTGTTTCTATGTCTGAATTCAATTCCCATTTTCCCTCTGCCATTGAAGCAGGGAGCAATGTTTCAGTTGCATTTAAAGCATCAAGGCTTATTGGTTAAGCGTAGTAATCTCCATATTTTCTGCCACACCAGCAAGTTACCCCCCAGCATGCTTTTCTCATTTCCATCATCTGACCTTTAGAGATCCACAGTGTTTATCCCATGCCCTTTTGAATTCTTTGACAATTTTCGTCTTAATCACCTCCTCAGAAAGGGCATTCCAAATATCCACCTCTCTTTCCGTGAAGAAATATTTCCTGATGTTAGTTCTGAGTCATCCCCCCCTGGAGTTTCATTTCGTGACCCCTAGTTCTATTGTTTTCTTACCAATGGAAAAGGTATGAAGTTCGTGCAACATTAAAACCTTTCAGGTATTTGAAGATCTGTATCATATCTCCCCTGCACCTCCTCTCTTCCAAGGTATATATATATTCAGATCCTTTAGCTTCTTCTCATAATTCTTCTGAAATAGACCCCACACCATTTTGATCGTCCTTCTCTGGAACACCTCTATCCTGTCTCTATTCTTCTTGAGAAATGGACTCGAGAACTGAAAATAGTACTCCAGGTGAGGCCTCATCAAGGTCTTACTAGTTATTCCTCTCTCTCTGAAGCCTAGCATTCTTCTGGCTTTAGCTATCACCTTGTCACACTGTTTCATCATCTTCAGATCATCAGACACTATTACTCCAAGATCCCTCTCGGTCTGTGCACATCAGTCTTTCATCCCCCATCACATACAGATCATTTGGATTATTGCACCCCAGATGCATGACTTTGCACTTCTTGGCATTGAACCCAGCTGCCAAATCTTTGACCACTCTTCAAGCTTTCTCAAATCATTTTTCATTCTCTCTATGACTTCATGCATGTCCACTCTGTTGCAGATCTTAGTATCATCCACAGACAAACTTTACCTTCTATCCCTTCCACAATGTTGCTCACAAAGTTATTGAACAGAATTGGTCCCGACACGGATCCCTGAGGTACTCCACTTAACACCGATCTCTCTTCAGAGTAGGTTCCATTTTCCATTTCAAGCTTTCTCCTATCAATCAACAAGTTTGTAATCCATGCCACCACCTTGGCTTTCACTCCCAAGCTTCTCATTGTATTCACAAGCCTCCTATGTGGAACCATATCAAAAGCTTTGCTTAAATCCAAGTAGATCTGTTATGGTTTGAGGTGTTTGAGTGGATTCTTCGGTACTGTGGCAGATGACCACGCCCCTGGGGAGGAGTCCCGCGGGGAGCCACAGTACTGGGCTAGACTCAGGATGCACAAACACAGAGTTATGTCTTTTATTGTACAGTTGTATGTATACCACCAGAGGTGGCAGTAGTGAGGTGATCCAGAGGTAGCAGTCCAGGGACCCTCAGCAGAGGGGACCGTCTCACCAAGATGGTATAGGGATATCCAGGTGAAGGTTTTCCAGCATGGCAGAGCTGTAGATGAGACAGACTGAGAATAGATTACTCACTAGATGGTAGCTGTAAGGTTGACGATTCCACCAGGCAGAAGTAGATGGTAACAGGCACTGAGGCAGGGAGAGCAGACCCTCGAGGAGCAAGTACCTGATCTCAGTAAGGCACCTGAAAGAAAGCAAAGGGCCCCCGAGGAGCAGGTACCCAGGTTAGAGAATACCCCGAAGTGCAGAGAGAGCTTCCAGCGGCAGAGTAGCTTAGACCGGATAATTCCAATCCAATCCTAGTCCTTGCTAACTCAATGAGCTAGCAAACAAGCGTAGGCTAAATACCTGGTTGGTGTGACGTCACTCGAGGGGGACGCCCCCATGATTCCTGCCATGACATGGATAAAGACGTGGGTGGCGTGCATGCAACCTAGGAGGCCCTTAGGAGAAACATGGCGTGAGGCTTTGCCATAGCCGTTCCGGGGATGCCGGAGAATGCGGCTTGCAGACACGGCGGTAGCCATCTTCCCAAGGCTAGCGGGGAAAGCAGAGAAAAAGGTGAGGTACAAGGGTTGAAGTTGTCTGAGACCGACTGATCACATCGTGCACTCTTCTTTGATCCAATTTTCTTGTCACCCAATCAAAAAAATCAATCATATTTTTCTGACAGAACTTTCCCCTGGTGAGTCCATGCTGCCTCAAGCCCAGCAACCCACCGGATTGTAGACAATTACTATCCTTTCCTTCCTCCATTAATTTTTCCACCACCAAAGTGTCGCTAACTGGCCTGTAGTTTCCAGCCTCCTCTCTGCTATCACTCTTGTGAAGCAGGACCACCACCACTCTTCTCCAATCCTGCAGTATCATTCCTGTTTCCAGGGATCTATTGAACAGATCCTTCAGTGGACCCACCAGCACATCTCTGAGCTCATGCAATATCCTGGGGTGTATCTCATCTGACCCCATGGCCTTGTCTACTTTCAGTTTGCCTAGCTCCTCCCATATATTCTCTTTTGTAAACGGAGTTTCGTGTACTCCATCCCCATCTAAGGTCTTGTTAACCAGCAATGGTCCTTCTCCAGAGTCTTCTTTATTGAATACCGAACTGAAGTATTTGTTTAATATTTCTGCCATTTCTTCATTACTCTCCACACATTACTCCTTCTCCCCTGTCAATTTCAGTATACCATTTCTGGCCTCCTTTCTTTCACTGATATTTCTGAAAAAGCAGAGTTGCTTACCTGTAACAAGTTTTTTCTGAGAACAACAGGATGTCACTCCTCACAAATGAGTGACATCATCGAATGGAGCCCAGCACAAAACTTTTATCTCAAAGATTCTAGAACTTTTAAACATGCCCTACTGAGCATGTGCAGCTGTAGTCATCACCTTTCTCCCTAGGCAGAGTCCCTCAGTTCATGATATAGTTAATACATGGAGAAACCAACTCCCAGGGGAGGTGGCTGGGTTTCGTGAGGACTGACATCTTGCTGACTTTGGAGAATACCTGTTACAGGTAGGCAACTCTGCTTTCTCCAAGGACAAGCAAGATGGCAGTACTCACACATGGATGATTCCCAAGCTATTGGCTGCCCAAGCAGGACAAAGCAGGAGACTGCTCCCTTTTGCCTGTGAGGCAGCCAACCCACAAAGGGGTCTAGGTGGGAAAAGAATTGGGTTCTACAAAGAGAAAACAATAGAACAGACACAAAACCCCAATGTGTAACAGAAGAATGTTGCAAATGCCAGCAAGAAACATATTCCGTGTTATGGCCGCCAGCCGTGGCAGTCCGCGACCGGGGCTGACTGTCATGGCTGCCGGCCGCGGCAGTCCGCAGCCAGGACCTAGCACTCACCCGCGGCGTCGGGGCTCCACAGAGGCTCCTGCTGGTGCAGGGAGCCTCAGAAGGCGTTCTCCGTGCGGCCAGCTGCAGGCCTCTGACACCTGCCGTGGCTCCGCCCCCTTCTCCACTTCACTAGGGCCGCGCGCGCGGCTGAAGACAGCATTTAAAGGGGCCACGACAGGAAGTGTCGTGGCTCCCTTCTGCAGCACTTCCTCTGGATTTGGTATTTAAAGGCAAGGTCTGCTCCTCAGACCTTGCCTTAGTATTGAGGTCTTGCTTGGTTCCTGTGTTCCTGGTATCCTGATTCCTCGTCCCGCTTCTGCTCTGCCCTCCTCGTTGGATTGCTTCTTTCGGACCCCGACCACTGGGCTGGCTTTGGACCGCACTTTGGATTTCGACCTCTGGACTGGCTTTGGACCATGCTTTGGACTTCGACCCCTGGACCGGCTTCGGACCGCTCTCTGGATATCGACCCTTGGACTGGCTTTGGACCACGCTCTGGTTTCCGACCCTTGGACTGGCTACGGACCGCTCGTTGGACTCGGAGTCTTGGACGACTTCTGCATTTTCTTCAACTTCTCTACAGAGATTACTTACGACCTGCTGGAGGCGCCAGCCGTCTGGAACCCACGACCTGCAGGAGGCGCCTGCATCCAGACCATCTTCTATCTTCAGGGAGTCGCCTAAGTCCCAGCGGCCGTGTCCCTACGGGCTCCTTCTGGGGGGACCACGTGCTTCCAGGGTGAAGTCCGATCTACATCTGCAACAGGCCTCGCCATCTGACGGTAGAGACCGACGAGGAGTTCGCCCCTTGACGGCAGTACAGACTCTACCTCAGAACAAGGGTCCACGCTCCAGGTACTAACACTCCATATCACAAAAAGTATTACAAGCAGGTTTTCGGATCAGCAATCCCTGACAATGACGGTAGATCTAGAACCTCCTAGATACAGGAAAAGGCATAGCGAAGCAAATAAGAGAAGAACTTTTGGATGAAGACCACACAGTTTCCTTTGGTGTCACAAGTCAACCGAAAAATGAAGCGGGGCCAGAGAACCCCCAGAAAGAAAGTGAGGTCCACTGGCATCTGAAGGACAGAATGCATTTGCAGAAGTGTGCCCCATGTTTGGCTGATAGGCACAATGAGCAGGAAAAAAACAAGCAATGCTTGGAAGAAGAATCAGCAACAACAGCAGGGTCTGTGGCAGAACCTACCTGCCAAAGTACCAGACATAGCTGACCAAGCAGGACAGCATCAAGGATATCAGAAGATGAAAAGCAATCCCTGAAATGGGATCGCTAATCCAACTCCTCGAGCAGGGAATTAAACTAGGCTTGAAGCTCACCCCCACTACACCCTGTCAAGGGCAGGACTATCCATCCTGTCTACATGATAGCTCAGTTGAGCAGGAAGGCACTTTGGACAACCCAGTGAAGTATGAAATGTTAAAGGCAGTACTGACCAAAACTTTGTGACAAAAACAGGTAGTATAACATTCCCTGTAGGTATACAGTAAAATATATCATGAATGCCCTAGCTTTTCTTCCCTTCCCCCAAAATTTCCAAATGGATGTCGGGAGGAGCGAAGAACACAAGGAGGCAGACCAATGGGCTGCAGGGGTAAGAAAAAACCGCTAGGCTGTATATCTGAACACCAACTGAATTACTCACTGCTGAATCCAGTAGGGATGTATCCCCCCCAAGGCAGATCTCTCAGCCTGCTTCGAACAGAGGAAACTTAGAGCAAACCCCCCGGGAAGAAATCCAGAAACATTCCACCAAGAGACAGGAAACAGAGATGCAGCAAGCGCAAACCCCTGCAGAACAGGATTTCCTCACCAATCTGTAAACTCAAGGGTACCAGGGCAGGGTCAGTGTGATCTCGGGACAGACTGCCCGCCAACCTGGCCTAGGTATGAATACTTCTGCTATGATTACATATACTTCGCCCAACGAAGCACGTGGCCCAGAAAATGGAAGAACTGTTGCATGAGCCAGGATTCTCCTGTCGCAGACAGAGTTATCCCCAAAATGGGGAAGTACAGTTTGCAAGCCACCACAACAAAAGAGTAGCACCACTGTTGCAGTGTCCCTCATCCCCCAACTCCCTCAGCCATGGATATGGAGAGAGGATGAAAGGCATACTCGTCAATTAAATGGGCCAGAACTCTCCTCAGTGATTTAGGGTTCCACAGGTGAAAATGACTGGCAAGAGTGGTCATCCACGAAAAATGCTCATTAAGCTCAGCAGGTATCAAAAGTGATTCCCGAATGGGAGAAACCCTTAATCTTCACCAGGGAGCTTCTCTGAAGAGAAGAGCTTGAGTATGATGGGGAGACCGAATCTGGAATAGCTTTTTCATGAAATAGACTCGCTGTGCCTTAAGACAACCCAAGAAGAGTACTAACATTCGACATGCTCTTGGATTCCACGGGGGACAGAGAGCAACTTTAGTCAGAAGCAGTGAAATCCATTCTCTGGGAAATGGAGAATGAGGGCCATCCACTGTAGGCATGGACAACTAGGCATCCAGGGAGCTCCATAAGGGTGGTCTCCATTTCCTGATGGAACAGGAAAGCAACGGGAATGGAGGCCTCCCAATTCCGAAAAAACTTTCACATTTCCAGGTGAGAGTTAGGTTACAGTCACTGACTGCTGAGGTTCATAAGCGATCAAATCTGCCACCTGCAGCTACCCTCAGATGGGGTAGGCTACCACAGTAATCAACGGAGGGACCACAGCAAAAACGGTCCAACAACCACCACTGCTCTCCCTCAACATCCGCCAGTCTTGGCCTACAAGAAGATGCATCGATTTAAAAGAATTGAGCTCCAGATCGGCGACAGACCTACAAGGGACAGTGCCCCAGGGGCTTCCTCATGAAGGAGATTCCTAAGATAGGAGGGACAGAAAGACATACTCCTCTTCTGAGGGTGGGGAAGAGTCCTAACACTAGCCTCCTGGTAACCACTTCCATAGGGGTCAACCATGAACACAGTCAAAGATCAGTTTAGTTGCTGCAGTGTACAACCTGTTGTGCTCATCATGATGGAAACACACACACCTATACACTAGAAGAACGGAAGAGCGAAGACACTGGAGCAGAAGATGTAGGAACTGAAGACACTGAAGATCGCAGAGACAGGGACTCTGAGGCAATTTGTGCTACTAGGCAGTAGGGAGACCTGTTGCCAAGGCACCTGAGGAATGTCTGTCATGGCCTTACATAGCCAGAAAGTGTGATGTTATCTGAAGGCACCTGTTGGGTTTTCCCGCCGCTGGCCCTTTAAAGCTGGAGAATTCGGCACACACACACCCTAGAGGCAGCGGGGACCAGTGATGTCAGCAGCGTCCTGCTGCAATGGCCTTCAGCAGCGTCCTATTGCATCACAACACAGCAACTTGCCACGCTTGGGGAAGAGGCAGATTGGCGGTGTTCTGACAAGGAGGAAGGCCCAGCCCGGGGTTAAGAGTGGCGGTTTGTGGGAGGAGCCTATGGACCACCGAACGCAACAAAAAAATAGTCAAATCCTACCTCCTGCTCAATGTGAGAATAACAAACAGTTGCAATATGCCCCTCCCACTCATCCAAAATTAAAACCATTACCAAGCCATCTCTACCTTACAAAGGCTCACCTGAAAAGAAACTTAAACTTAGCTAGAAGGATACAAGTGTGTGATATCAGTGTTGCTGTCAGAGGAATGCAGGATGCTTAGCCAGGACAATGGAAGCTTGTATCCTCACAGCTCTGCTTAAGCTTCTTTTGAGATGATGCATTCTGCGAGTGACGGGAGGGAGAACATTGGGGAGTTTGGATATGATTTTAATTTTGGGCAGGTGGGAGGAGAGTATTGACACCATGTATCATTCTTATTTTGGGCAGGGAGGGTTGCAAGATCATATGCTGGAGGGCTGGCGGTTCTCCCCAGCATAACTTTTTACATTGCGAGATAAGGTAAAAGCTTCTCCTTCTCACATGGAGATGACAGAAATCATTGGGATTTTGCTGCATTAGGGTATGTGGCCCTCATTTTTAATCAGAGGAAGGAGTCAATGGCCCCCAACAATTTTTTTCCTTTCCTGGGGGAAAGGGGGGTAGAGGGGTATCTAGCTGCTGTTGGCTTGCCGGGTTGTTGGGGTTTTTTTTAAACTTAACTAGCTATTTTCAGAACATAACTGGTTTTGTTTTCCAGTTATCTGGGAAAACTTACCCGGATACTTTTATCCATCTATATTCATCACCATGGCTAAAGTTATCTGGGTATAATTTTCCACATAAATTTAGCCAAGTATATTCAGTGGGAGATTTGCCTCTCTGAATATTCAGCAAAAATTATTGAGGTAAATTTACCTGGATATCTTATCTGCTCTTTGGCTTATTCAGTATAGACTTTACAATGTAGAACTTTCTTTTAATACTAAAGTTCAGATAGATCTTGGTGATAACTCACAAGAAACACTAGTAAATTTTTTTAATTTGAATGCAGGACCACCAATATTTAACTGCATATACTTGAATGTAATATGCTGTGTAGCTCTGGGTCACTTTTATGCTATTTTTATATATAATTTTTGAAATGTATGTAAATAAGTTTTGTCCAAATCCTTAAGTTGAAAAGCTCTCACTAAAGAACTATTAAGCACCTAGATAGGATTATAGAAAGTGCTGGGGAGGAGCCGGCTGTCCTAGCTTATAAGGAAACTAAAACGTCATAGGATAGGAAGCGATGTTCTTTCGTGGATTACAATCTGGTTGAAAGACAGGAAACAGAGAGTAGGATTAAATGGTCAATTTTCTCAGTGGAAAAGGGTAAACAGTGGAGTGCCTCTGGGATCTGTACTTGGACTGATGCTTTTCAATATATTTATAAATGATCTGGAAAGGAATACGACAAGTGAGGTAATCAAATTTGCAAATGATACAAAAATTATTCAGAGTAGTTAAATCACAAGCTGATTGCGATAAATTGCAGGAGGAACTTGCGAGACTGGAAAATTGGGCATCCAAATGGCAGATGAAATTTAATGTGGACAAGTGCAAGGTGATGCATATAGAGAAAAATAACCCTTGCTGTAGTTACACAATGTTAGGTTCCATATTAGGAGCTGTCACCCATAGTGGATAATACGTTGAAATCGCCGGCTCAGTGTGCTGTGGCAGTCAAAAAAAGCAAACAGAATGTTAGGAATTATTAGAAGGGATTGGTGAACAAAACGGAAAATGTCATAATGCCTCTGTATCGCTCCATGAGGAGACCGCACCTTGAGTACTGTGCATAAGTCTGGTCATCACATCTCAAAAAAGATATAGTTGTGATGGAGAAGGTACCGAGAAGGGCGACCAAAATGATAAAAGGGATGGAACAGCTCCCCTTTGAGGAAAGGCTAAAGAGGTTAGGTCTGTTCAGCTTGGAGAAGAAATGGCTGAGGGGGGATATGATAGAGGTCTTTAAAATCATGAGAGGTCTAGAATGGGTAAATGTGAATCAGTTATTTACTCTTTCGGATTATAGAAGGACTAGGGGGCACTCCATGAAGTTAGCAAGTAGCACATTTAAAACTGTTATGTTCGGTGTGTCTTTGAACGAGAAGTGGGCTCTTGGATTGTGAAGAGTGGAGACTCTACCCACAGGGAGGAGCCCTGTGGGCCCTTACCACAACAGGCAAGCGTTGCAACCGTCCCTTCCCGATGGCTTCACTCCACCTACCTTTCTTTCTTTGCACCTCCTCTCGCTATGGATGGACACCTGGCTGCCGCAGCGTCTGCCTGCCATCCTCTCCGGCGTCCCCGGACCGGCTTGGGCACTGCCTCCCGCCATGCTCCGCTAGTACCTTAGGGCGCGCTCGCGCAGCACGGCCCTCACTCTTATTTCTTACTTGGCGCGAACCTCAGGGGCGTTCCCTGTGATGACATCACGCTGCCCAGATATTTAAAGCCTACGATGGTTGCTAGCCTTTGAGTTAGCAAGGGGGATTCTTACGGATGGGATTTGCTCTCCGTACCCAGCTACTCTGCCTCCAATTTCCATTGGACTCTTAACGCTAACAGGGTACCCGCTCCTCGGGGGCCTCACTTGCTTTTCAGGTTGCTATCAGGAAACGGGTACTCGCTCCTCGAAGGTCCATGTTCCCTGACTCGCTGCCTGCTCCTACCTTCTCTTCTGCATGGAAGGATTCGCTATCTTCAACACCAGTAGGTACTACCATCTTCACCTCAGAGCTGGAACCAGGTACGTCACCTCAGAGCTGGAACCAGGTACTCGCTCCTCGAGGGCCTACCTCTGTTCCATGCCATCTCCTACATCTCCTACATCTCCTACATGGAACTGCTGGTGAGTACATTACCTTCAAGCCTCTCAGCTCTCAGGGATCAAGTACTCGCTCCTCGAGGGCCTGCTCTCCCTATCCTGGGGTTCTCCACACTGGGGCTTTGTGCATATTACACTGTACTCATTATTCTCAGTTCTTTCCACTACAGCACTGCTACCGGAGGAGTCACTGTTCCAGTGCCTGAGGGATACTAGCCCAGCCAGGCTACTTCTACTGCTCACTACTGCCACCTCTGGTGGCTTCACCACATTGTCTAATAAAAGATCAATCTCTGTGTTTGTATGTCTTAAGCCGAGCCTGACCTCTGGCCCCTCACAGGACTTCCTCCCGTGGGCATGGTCAGCTGCCACAGTGTCCAAGGGTCCACCCAAACCTCACTAATTATAATAGCAAGATCTCAGCAGTAAAGGACAAAAGAGGATTAACTTTATTATATAGCAAATGGTGATCCGAGGAACAGATCAATGGAGTCAGTCCAGATAGTAGTCCGCAGTGCAGAGTGGTCCAGTGAATACCTTCTCTAGGCGTAGCTTGTGCTGGCAATTCCAGTAGTGGTTCGCAGTGCGGGGTAGGCCGGAAGCCGATGGCGTGCACAAGACAGAGGGGATCCAGTAGTGGCCCGCAAGCGGGGTAACCTGAGAATCCATGCCACAAAGATAGTAGAGCAGGTTCTGTACTCACACCGATACTGTAGACATAGATGGAAGATCAGGAACTGAGGAGGTCCCGCAGAGGAACAGTAAGGGTCATTCTGGAACGATGCAGGACTCACTGGAATGAGAGTGAGAGAGAGATGGCTCTCCAAGGAGCGGATAGCCCTGAGTGCGGCAAGGCCCCCGAGGAGCGGGTACCTAGGACACTCAGAGAGACGAAGTCCCAGCGTGGCGGAAATAACAGGAAGGAATCCTTGCTAACTCGTATAGCAAGAGGTCAGCTGAGTTTAAGTATGGTAGGCGGGTGATGTCATGTGGTGGGGACTCCCCAAGGTTCCCGCCATGACATGGTTAAGAAGAGGACAGGCGCGCACGCCTTAGGTGAACCCGGATGTAAGAATGCTGCCGGGATCGCTCACGCCATCCCGAGCACGCCATGAGGGTTGGAGTGTGGAAGCGGAGGCCGACATTCTCCCCAGACTCGGAGCTGCATAGAGAAAGGAGGTGAGCAGCAAAGGTCGCAGCTGCCTGCCAATGATGGGCGCAACAAAAACTAATCGTAGAAAATTCTTTTTAACTCAATGCACAATTAAGCTCTGGAATTTGTTGCCAGAGGATGTAGTTAGCAGGGTTGTGCATTCGTTTGTGACGAAATAGGAAATATAGACGATATTTCCTATTTCGTCGTGTTTCAGGGTGTCACCAAAATGATAGGAAAACCCACAATATTTTGTGTGGTTTTCTTACCGTTTTGGGGGGGGGGGGGGGGGGGAGAAAGGGCACATAAAAAAACCCTCCCAAACCCACCCCAACCCTTCAAATTTCATTAATTGCAACCCCCCAAGACTTGCCCAACCCCCCTCCCCAAGACTTACTGAAAGTCCCTGGTGGTCCAGCAGGGTCCCAGGAGCGATCTCCCCCACTTGGACCATCGGCTGCCACTAATCAAAATGGCGCCGATGGCCCTTTGCCCTTACCATGTGACAGGGGCTATCGGTGCCATTGGCCGGCCCCTGTCACATGGTATCAGCAATGGATGGCCCGTGCCATTATTTAAGGTGGTGCCAGCTGTCCATTGAAGTCCTACCATGTGACAGAGGCTGGCCAATGGCACCGATAGCCCCTGTCACATGGTAAGGGCAAAGGGCCACTGGCGCCATTTTGTTTACTGGCAGCCGACGGCCCGAGAGCGGGAGATCGATCCTGGGACCCCTGCTGGACCACCAGGGACTTTAGGCAAGTTTTTTTTTGGGGGGGGGGGGGTCGGGAGGGTGGGGGATTGTAATTAATTAAATCTTAAGGGTTGGGGTGGTTTGGTTTTTTTTCAGTTCGGGACAGCCGAAAAAAAAAACAGCCCGAACCGTGGGAAACAAAATTTCCCATGGCAGGCCGATAATGAAGGCCGAACCAAAAGGTTCGGCCGAATCACATCTCTAGTGGTTAGTGCAGTTAGTGTAGCTGGGTTTAAACAAGGTTTGGTTAAGTCCTTTAACTGCTATTAATCAATTTGTCTTACAGAATAGCCACTGCTATTACTGGCATCAGTAGCATGGGATCTACTTAGTGCTTGGGCACTTGCAAGATGCTTGTAGCCTGGATTGGCCACTGTTGGAAACAGGATGCTGGGCTTGATGGACACTTGGTCTGACCCAGTATGGCAATTTCTTATGTTCTTATGTTTAAATTCCAAACTGCATAAGGAGTGAGCTATCAAAGTTGTTAAAAGTCACCTTTCAAAGTCAATACAGTTACTTCTCTCAAGTTGTGTGCACGCTCATGAAACAGACCCCGACAGGAATTCATGTTTCGGACAATGCCCGTCCATACGTGAGCCTTCAAAGAAACGCTGTCTCCCTGACACAGGCATTGTCCGAAACATAAATTCATGTCGAGTTGTGTTTCACGAGCGTGCACATAACGTGAGAGAAGTAACTGTCTTGATTTTGAAAGGTGACTTTTAACGACTTTGGTAGCTCACTCCTTATGCTGTTTGGAATTTGGTGGATAATAGTTCTTTAATGAGAGTTTTTCAACTTAAGGATTTGGACAAAACCTTTTAACATGCATTTCAAAAAAATATATATAAAAATAACTTAAAAGTGGATCAGAGCTACACAGCATATTATATTCAAGTATATGCTGTTAAATATTGGCAGTCCTACATTCATATTAAAAAAATTTACTAGTGCTTGTTGTGAGTTATCACCAAGATCTATCTGAACTTTAGTATTTTTGACATCGTTGATCTTGGAATATGATTAATACATTGAACTTTCTTTTAAAACAGAACAACATTTTTCCTCAAGTTTTAACCAAATGACAGCATGTCAGAAAAGGGTAACTTATAAGGCAATTTTCAAAAGCCTGTTTGAAAATTGTATGTGTACACTTCTACCTACATATATGTAGGAAAAAGTATACACATGGATCAACAACGCATGTCCTTTCACCACCAGGAAATGTAGGTGGTATTAGAGGTGGGGTTAGGTCATAGGAGGCAAAAACTGTAATAAGTTTGCTTGGCCTAAGACTGGTAAGCTTGGCTTAAGATGCATTCAGAAGGTAGGCCTCATTGGACTCAGTTTTCTCACTGCTGACCCCTAGAAGAATATACAAGAGTGGAAAAGGAAGAAGTAAACAAAAGATGCACAGGGAGTTAGAATTACAAGAGAACACCCATTGTTCTCTCTCCCTAGACTATGTTTTAGGAAATTTCATGCAATCTCTAAATCATGCTTACAGACGTGCAGACATAAATGGTATAAATAATATATATAGAGAGTGCAGGGGTAACAGAGACAGAGATAGAAACAGTGAGAGAGAGAGAGAGAGATAACAGGGATAACAAAAACAGTGAGAGAGAAAGAGGAACAGTCAGCTCAGAGAATCCTGAACCTTTAGCCACCTTTCTAATAATTGTACGAAAAGCATTTGTACTATATTATTGCAACTATTATCTGTACATTACTTTTGCTGAAGTGCTTTCTGGACTGTAACTTAGCAAACACCACTTATCCTGGAATCTATTGTTGCGCTGACTCAAGGTGTGAGTGTGTGAAGGTGGCATGAAGTACTTTGTAAACTAGATCCTGTCAGAAAGGGAGCCTGTAGGATACAGGCTTTGCTTGTATGTCAGGGCAACGGATCCTGAGAGAGAGGGGCCTGCAGGACACTAGCCTTATCTGTGTTTCAGGGCAGTGGGTAGTTTCTTACCACATTCATAAAGAGATCTGTAACAAATTTGGTGCTGTGAGCAGTTTTCCAGGATTTCAATTTTGCTGCTATTTATGTTATGAGCCTATACAGATTTTCTTCTAAACCATCTCTCCTTTCCCTTGCTGTCTCTTATTTCTGAAACACTTTGCTAATTTTTTCTTCCTTTTTTTTCTGTCGAACTCTCTTTCTTTCTCTTGAGGCTATTGATGTTGATTAACTGTAGTTTTTTTATGCTACTGAGGATTCTCTCTCTCTTTCTCTGAATGGTAAGAACATAAGAACATAAGAAATTGCCATGCTGGGTCAGACCAAGGGTCCATCAAGCCCAGCATCCTGTTTCCAAGAGAGGCCAAACCAGGCCACAAGACCCTGGCAAGTACCCAAACACCAAGAAGATCCCATGCTACTGATGCAATTAATAGCAGCAGCTATTCCCTAAGTAAACTTGATTAATAGCAGTTAATGGACTTCTCTTCCAAGAACTTATCCAAACCTTTTTTGAACCCAGCTACACTAACTGCACTAACCACATCCTCTGGCAACAAATTCCAGAGCTTTATTGTGCGTTGAGTGAAAAAGAATTTTCTCCGATTAGTCTTAAATGTGCTACTTGCTAACTTCATGGAATGCCCCCTAGTCCTTCTATTATTCGAAAGTGTAAAGAAAGTGTAAAGAACAAAAGTCATTTGTAAACTTGCTCTGGCCAAAAGAGTTTTGGCTCCAGGAATGGGAAATGATGTTCATTGTCCTTTGTGGTGTCAGTCTTTGTTTGTTTTGTGTTGTTTCATCCGACAAACTGAGCTAAGCAGTTATTCCGGCTCAGAATCTGGCTTCAGGCCACATTACAGTATTCCAGTTTGCTTTGATTTTTATCTCTTCAGAGTATTCATAAATTTTGTCTTATTAAGCTGTCAAAGTAATTTGCGAATTGAAGACATGCAACTACCACAAAGGCCCACTAGTATTCTGGGCACAAAGTCAATTTTGGGGTCTAAATTAAAGAATTATTTTGAGGGTTTTTTTTTTAATGTCACCATTAGAATGATGTGAATTTGTAAAAAACTTGAGTTCTAGTTTATTATGCTATTGGGAGTTCTATTTGACAAAAAAGTGAATCTTAAGACCCCACTTGGGGGAGCACATGTTCATGCATTTGCCAGCTCACGCACATGGATGAGGCAATTTTATAACATATGCCTGTATATGCGCGTATACGTTCGCCTGTTATAAAATCTGCTATGCGCACGTATATGTGTGCATGATTTAATATTGATGCGCACAAATGCCGCTTTGATCACTTACGTGGGGAGGATTTTAGTAAATACGCGATCAACGCAATTACCTGTTTCCCCAAGTCGTTCCCAGTTCTCCCCATTAAAGAAGATGACTTCCTAAACCCCCTAGCTAATTTGCCTCCCTTTTAGCCTATTAGCCCCAACCCTTAAAACCCCACTAACTAGCCTAGTTTTTTCTGTACATGACTTACACGTCATCCATAGCAGAAGTAAAGTTAAGCAGTAGGGGGACCAAAGCGGCATATATGCGCGTAAATACTTACACGCTGACTTAATTTTACAGACTCGGCCCACCCATGACCTGCCCATGGCCTATCCACACCCTGCCCCTTTTTTGCAATTTGTGATTTAAGCGTAAAGTGGGAGATACGTGCATACCCACGCAGTTTTTAAAATCCACACAATGCACGCTGGGCTGAGTAATGCACATATCACGCGTATAGGGTTTTGAAATCAACCAGCTAATGTTATAAAGATAAGAATGATATGCACAGACAGCTTCCGGTTATGTCACCTAACTGAGCAGTCGCAGTCATGGAGAGTTCCATGAGGGTCTAAGTATTTTCTTCATCAACTGCATTTTTTGGTGACTTGAAAGGAGTGACTTTTGATGCAACATCTACATAGATACTGGTGCTGTGATTTGGATTTTTTTGGAATATCAACGTAAGCCTCACATAATCTAAGAGATAAAGGGAAAGACGGCAAGAAAACTGTGTTGGTTGAAACAAAAATGGTGACTGCCCCTGAGCCATTTCTCGCAAAGTTGAAAGATAATATTGTACCGTAGGGGTGTGCATTCGTTCCCTACGAATTGGCACTCCGCAACGTATAGGACCATATTTGTTGTATTCGTGGGGAAGCGAAACGTATCGCGATTCCCCACGAATACAACAAATCTCACCGAATTATTCGGCCGCCTAAAGGACCCAATTTAAACAAACCCCCCCACCCTCCTGACCCCACCAAGACTTACCAAAACTCCCTGGTGGTCCAGTGGGGGGTCCGGGAGCCATCTCCTGCACTCACATCCTTGGTACCAGTATTCAAAATGGCGCCATAGCCTTTGACCTACTATGTCACAGGGGCTACCGGTGCCATTGGTCAGCCCCTGTCACATGGCCATCGGTGCCATCTTGTGCTCCTACCATGTGTCAGGGGCTGACCAATGGCACCGGTAGCCCCTGTGACATAGTAAGGGCAAAGGCTATCAGCACCATTTTGATTACTGGCAGCCGACGGCCCAAGTGCAGATCTCTCCCAGATCCCCGCTGGACCACCAGGGACTTTTGGCAAGTCTTGGGGGACTCTCCTGACCCCCACAAGACTTGCCAAAAGTCCAGAGGGGGGTCCGGGAATGACCTCCTGCACTCGGGCCGTTGGCTGCCAGTATTCAAAATGGCGCTGATAGCCTTTGCCCTCACTATGTCACAGGGGCCGACCGTCGGCCGGCGTATGGCCGGCGCCATTTTGTACGGCAAAACGATTCGAGTGCAGGAGGTCGTTCCCGGACCCCCGCTGGACTTTTGGCAAGTCTTGTGGGGGTCAGGAAGCCCCCCCTGTTACGAATGGGCTCCGGTCAGGAGTCGTGAACACCACCCAGAAGGGTGGCTCCAGGTGGAGAGAGACAGGAATGGCTAGAAACAGTGTCTGGGTCCAGGCTGGGTCAGGGCAGGCGGCAAGTAGCAGTGTCTGGGTCCAGGCTGGGTCAGGGCAGGCGGCAAGTAGCAGTGTCTGGGTCCAGGCTGGGTCAGGGCAGGCGGCAAGTAGCAGTGTCTGGGTCCAGGCTGGGTCAGAGCAGGCGGCAGATAGCAGTGTCTGGGTTCAGGCTGGGTCAGGGCAGGCGGCAGAGCAAGGCAGGTCAGAAGGCCCGTAGGCCACACACACAGCAAGCAGGGCAAGGCAGGTCAGAAGGCCGTAGGCCACACACACACAGAAGGCCCGTAGGCCACACACAGTAAGCAGGGCAAGGCAGGTCAGAAGGCCCGTAGGCCACACACACACAGAAGGCCCGTAGGCCACACACCGTAAGCAGGGCAAGGCAGGTCAGAAGGCCCGTAGGCCACACACAGTAAGCAGGGCAAGGAAGGTCAGAAGGCCCGTAGGCCACACACAGTAAGCAGGGCAAGGCAGGTCAGAAGGCCCGTAGGCCACACACAGCACAAGGTAGCAGGCCCAAAGGCACACACAGTGCAAGGCAAGGTAGAAGGCCCGAAGGCCGCACAAGGCAAGGCAAGGAAAGGAATGAATAAGGCCCGAAGGCCGCGCAAGGCAAGGTCCAGGGACCAAACGCACAGCAAGCAAGGAAGGAAGGCTAGAGCAGGGAGCCCAGGTGAGCTCGATGCCGAAGCACCGAGGGAACTGTCAGGCAGGGTTATAAGGGAAAGCCCAGAACACAGAGTGGACAGGGGAGATGGACTGGGCCTGTCAGGAGAGCCAGCACTAGAGGGACCCCTGGTGGTGAGGCGGTTGCACAGCAGCCATAGCCGTAACACCCCCAAGCTGGCCAAAAGTCCCTGGGGGTTCAGCGGGGGTCCGGGAGCGATCTCCTACGCTCCTGACGTCGGGGGACAAAAAAACAAAATGGCGCCGGCACTACCTTTGCCCTGTCATATGACAGGGCAAAGGTAGCGCCGGCGCCATTTCTACAATGCACCGGAGGCCCGAGAGTAAAAGATCACACCGGGACCCCCCCACTGGACCCCCAGGTAATTTAAGGCATTTTGGGGGGGGTTCGGGAGGGTGGGGGATTTATTTTAAAGGGTCGGGTGGGTTTTAGGGTTGTTTTAGTGTGCCGGTTTTCCCACCCTCCCCCTTCCCCCGATTTACCCGATTCCCACCCTCCCCCTTCCCCGATTTACGATTTAAAATATATCGGACGATATTTTAAATCGTCAAAAAATGATTCACATCCCTACAGATTGCTACTCCTTTCCTCTGGAGGAGGAGAGCGTTAACACCTCTCCATGAAGTAATAGTTTCTGATGTTGTTCCTGAGTCTGTCCTACTCAAGCCTCAAATGATGATGCTTTGGCCTAGAATGTCCTTTCCAATACATGTCTCTGAACAGCCTTTGTACCTCTTTCTGGTGCTGAGATACTCTGTGACAGCTCACTGTACCTGTGTTTCCATGGAAGCCAGGTCTGCTGAAATTATAGTTCTTGACCTCATTATACCATGAGTCTACCGGTTCCTGCCCTTGAGTAAGAAAAAACACAAATATAGTTAATAACATGGAAAGACACAAAAACACAGCGTGTCAGATAATATGGATGACTAGCTGAATGTAAAAATACACATACTATGTGTGTGTTATCTGGAGTACCTAGTGACACACACTATCTACCATTCGCTAAGAGCACCCACAATATATTACATCAGCCAGTAACATTCTCTGCAATTATGTACCTCACTCTTGAGTACTTCTTGAAATATATAATTTGAAATCTTCACAAATTCATATGTTTTAAAAAGGGGCTTTGACCAGATAATAGAATGAACTAAAAAGCGAAAGCAGCAGAGTCAAGCAAGAGGCAAATGCAATTTTTAAAAGCCATTTACCCAGTTTAAAGGGGTGTCTGAAAACTGCCCACCTTTAATCTGGCAAAAAGTTTGGTTGTTCTTCCATAATGCGAGTACCTTCACCCACTTAGAAAGGCGGCATAACTGGGGGCATGGTAATGTCAGGGGAGGAAAAGCCCATGCCTAGATTGCATTTTCAAATCTGCATGCATTATTTTCTAAGGAAAAAGTATCTGCAGAAAAAAGCAGGAACTTTGTACTCACAGCAAGTGTCAGCGAGTACTTTGTACTCATAGCAAGTTTCAAGGTTTTCTGTCACTTAGGGGATTGAGGGGGAGGGGGAGGGTTACATGATCTTCTACCCCGACGATCATGGGTAGGTTGGGAGGAAGGGGGGACCTTCTGGAACATTACAAGCACTGAAGGTTTTATGTTTGTTTGTTTGTTTTTTACAGAGTTGGGAGGCTGTTGTCACAGGAAAGGTTACAATCTATTTTTAACTTGGCATGTTAGGGCCGCCTCAAGTGGCAGCCCTGGGGTGAAGAGGGGAATCAGCTTTGACCCCTGCACACCTTTTTTTGATTTTGAGCAGGCTTTTTTTGCGTGGCTCTTTAAATCTAATGTGGGAGCCTTGAGAGCCCACGTTAGGTCCAGAGTCTCCTGCTATAAATGACCGTTTCCTCAGGAGGAGTAGGTAAATTAATGTGCTTGACAATATTCTAAGTTGGCCATGTTAATTTATTTATATCATATTGCCTATTCACGAGCTGCTTTGCATGGCTTTGCAATATTCATGCAGGAAAATTCCATGCAAAGCAGTTCACTGTAATGGGGGAAGGAAACTGGGCAAGTCTATGCAAAATATCACATGCATTGCATGATAAACAGAGTAAATCACACAATATATGGTTATGGGAATGAGCGGTGATTTCCACAGACCTGGAGGCATAAACTAGTCTGACTCCAGCCTTTCTTAAAACACTTGTTTTTATTATAGCTTCACAAACACACAACAGTGGACTGTCTTCCCTTCAGAACAGTGTACTCAATTACTAACAGTTCAGCTTCTTCTCAGCTCAGTGTTGGGACAGCATTACTCAACAGGAGCTGCCTTCCTTCTGGAGACCCAGTACTGGTCTGATTATCCCCACCTGGGTCCCATCTCTTATTCCCCAGTCTCTGGGTCATGCCCTCTGAGCTCCACCTGCCCTGCAGGATCCTGTCCACAGAGCATACTCTCCTTAGGGGATTTAAAGTGGACCAGGCTAGATGCACAGGTAAATAGGGGAACACTAGAGGCACTATCTCACAATGCTGTTTAACTTGTGTTAGAGCCCTATCACAGCTTGATGCATCTCCCACTAAGATGGATAAGTGACATTATAGCAGAGTTACTTACCTTTAACAAGTGTTCTCTGAGGCCAGCAGAGTGTCAGTCCTCACAAGTGGGTGACATCTTCTGATGGAACCAGGCACAGAACTTTATGTCAAAGTTTCTAAAACTTTGACTTTACCTCATTGAGCATGTCAAGAATGCCAACATATCACATGCCCATGCATAGACCCCTTCAGTCTTGCATCTTAGCTTATATAAGAAACATATAGAAACATAGAAATGACGGCAGAAGAAGACCAAACGGCCCATCCAGTCTGCCCAGCAAGCTACGCACTTTATTTTTTTTTCTTCCTTTTTCTCTCTCACACCTGAAACTAACTCCAAGGGGAAGGAGGTGGGTGGGCTTTATGATGAATGACATTCTCAGAAATGCTCCTTGTTCCACTCGCAGCACCCCAGAGGCAGGCTGAGCTCCAGAGTCTCAATGTGTGGATGAGACAATAGTGCAGGGAAGATTTGTTAGGAACTGGAGAACATTCTGGGGAAGAGGAAGCCTATTCTTGAGGGATGGGCTTCACCTTAAACAGAGTAGAATCAGGCTGCTGGCACTAACCTTTAAAAAAGAGACAGAGCTACTTTTAAATCAGATGATGGGGGAAAGCAGAGTCATTCAGCAGCTCATGGTTCGGATTCATGTATCTTTGAAGGATACTAAAAGACAGGGTTATTAGGGCATCCCAATAGAGAAGTAACAATAAACGCTAACATAGCCCATATACCTTTAGGAAAAGAGCAGAGCAGAAAGATTCCAAATTACCTCTGTCAACTGATAAACAGATTGTTAATTCAAACAAAATCCATAGTTTGAAATGTCTGTATACAAATGCTGGAAATCTAAAAAATAAGAGAGCGTTAGAATGCATGTCAGGGCCGGACAGCCCTCTGGTGATTCCTGGGGATAGCCCTCTGGCCAACCCAAAGCCCTTTTGGAGTGACGAAGAGGAACAGCGAACACGTGAGTCCGAGTGCCACAGTGCAACCCCAAGGCAAAGCCCAAGGCCTGCGCCAATGGTAGATAAGCGCATTCTGACATGGACCAGACAGAGTCCAAGAGTCTGTACGAAGGCAGGATATATAGCTGAAGGCTAGACAAAGACAAGCTGAAACAGAGAAATAGCAAGGAAAAGGCTGACAGCTTGAAACAAGACCGATGACTTGTAACAAGGCTGAACTGGAGCAGAACTGAAAACCAGAACCAGGCCAAGCAGAGGATAGGAACCAAGCTGAACTGAAGAAATCTGGGGTCAAGGGAGGCAGCAAGTGAGGAGAATTCAGTAACCAGTCTGGGGTCTAGGCAGGTAGTGAGCAAGAAGAATCCAGTAATCAGTCTGGGGTCAAGGCAGGCAGAAACCAGAATGGTCCGAGGTCAAGGCAGGCAGCAAGGATGCAGAATCCAAAACCAGGCAAATAGCAAGCAAGGCAAGGACCAGAACAGGCTAAGGAATCTGTTGCCAAGGCAAAGAGTCCTGGTTCAGGTAAGTTAAGTAGTCTTGAGCATATGACAACATCATTGGGGAGAAAAGCCAGCTCTCCCTCCAATGTGCGCCGAATCGTGCCTGCCGATGCACATGTAAGTCTGTGTGTTCTTCCGCTGGGTCTTAGTCATGTTCTTGTCAGAACGCACACTGATGGTTCCCTACTGCACAGTGAGCATCCGAAGCTGGGGATTCTGGGAAGGCAGCTGGATTCTAACAGTACCCCTCCTCAAGCCTCTTCTTTTCAGCTTCTGAGGAAGGTACTTCTTTACCAACTGGGGGCTCGGAGGTCCAGACACTAGATCCAGAGATTTTTTTATTTTGAGACTGAACTGAAGAATGATTCATGACTGAGGACTTGGCTATGGCTGAAAGCAGGACCATGGCTGTGGCTAAAGACAAGACTGATGACATGGCTGGAGGCCAAGACTGATCATGATCAATGGATGAAGATATTTTAACAGGAAAACCTCAGAATACACATAAGAGCAGGATGTACATTGGAGCGGCAACTCTGGTAATTCAGGCAAGATATTCCAGACAGTAGAATGCTCCTGACAAGATGGACCCCATTCATTAATCTGTAAAGTCTCCAATTAATGGATAATTGATGGAGACCCAGCCAGTGTATTCTAAGTATAAGAGGGCTGAATGCTTTAGGTAGTTCATAGAACCGAAGTTCCTCTTGGTGAAACCCAATCTATACTGTAATGGACAAGGAAACTGTGGTCACATGACCAGATAGGAGTTCTCCATAGACAAATGAAATGACACAAGGGGTAGTTGAACTGGTAGTAGGGCAACTACACTGGCATAGAAGTAGCTCCTGGATAAAGTTTCCCCCAGCTCTAAAATCTACGAAGGCTTTAGTCTGAACGGTGTGTTTTCCAAAGTAGGAGGATGGAAGGAGAGGAAGCAGGAGGATGGAAGGCTACCTTCCCAATGAGGCTTCTTTGTACAGAATTTTCTAGTCTCAGGGGACACAGACTGAAAAAATGGTCTGATGCAGCATAGTAAACACAAAGGTTGTGTGCTTTTCACCTTTGTCAAGCGAGAGTTGATTACTACCCAATTGAATAAGTTCTTCGTATTTGGCCACCCTCAGAGATTCTGAGATAATATGTGGGGAATATGGAAGTCTGGGAACCACAGAAGCGGTCCACTGGGAATTTTATTTTTCATGAACTGAAATCTTAGATCTATAGAAATAGCTAGGGCAATACGTGCTTCGAGGGACAAAGGAGGATCCCGAAATGCTAATTCATCTTTTATTCTTCCAGACAGACCATGCCAGAAAATGGTGATTTGGTTATCTTCGCTCCACCTAAGTTCAGAGGCTAGGGTATGGAATTCTACTGCATACTCACCAACTGCGTGGGTGTCTTGGTGGATACAAAGGAATTTGTGGCAGATGATGAAACATGTATGGGCTGGAAGATTGGGCATCCAAATGGCAGATGAAATTTAATGTGGATAAGTGCAAGGTGATACATATAGGGAAAAATAACCCATGCTATAATTACACAATGTTGGGTTCCATATTAGGTGCTACAACCCAAGAAAGATCTAGGTGTCATAGTGGATAACACATTGAAATCGTCGGTACAGTGTGCTGCGGCAGTAAAAAAAGCAAACAGAATGTTGGGAATTATTAGAAAGGGAATGGTGAATAAAACGGAAAATGTCATAATGCCTCTGTATCGCTCCATGGTGAGACCGCACCTTGAATATTGTGTACAATTCTGGTCGCCGCATCTCAAAAAAGATATAATTGCGATGGAGAAGGTACAGAGAAGGGTTACCAAAATGATAAGGAGAATGGAACAACTCCCCTATGAGGAAAGACTAAAGAGGTTAGGACTTTTCAGCTTGGAGAAGAGACGACTGAGGGGGGATATGATAGAGGTGTTTAAAATCATGAGAGGTCTAGAACGGGTAGATGTGAATCGGTTATTTACTCTTTCGGATAGTAGAAAGACTAGGGGGCACTCCATGAAGTTAGCATGGGGCACATTTAAAACTAATCGGAGAAAGTTCTTTTTTACTCAACGCACAATTAAACTCTGGAATTTGTTGCCAGAGGATGTGGTTAGTGCAGTTAGTATAGCTGTGTTTAAAAAAGGATTGGATAAGTTCTTGGAGGAGAAGTCCATTACCTGCTATTAAGTTCACTTAGAGAATAGCCACTGCCATTAGCAATGGTTACATGGAATAGACTTAGTTTTTGGGTACTTGCCAGGTTCTTATGGCCTGGATTGGCCACTGTTGGAAACAGGATACTGGGCTTGATGGACCCTTGGTCTGACCCAGTATGGCATTTTCTTAAGTGAAATTGTTGCGTGAAGTTATCCAGATTTCTGAGAAGCACATCATCTTGTTCCCACAAGGGAAAAGCTCAGGCGAGAGCAGGGCCATCCAACAAGGAAAGAATAGAGGTAATCTTAACATGGTCAGAAAGAAAACGAGTTGGCTAAAGTTCAAACTGCACCTTGCAGACATTGAGAAATCCTCTCCACCCCTTAGGATTGCCACTATACCTCGGAGGTGGAGGAAGCTGAATCACGGTTTTCACAGTCTGGATGGGTGCGGGTGCAGGACCCCCCAGGTCAGGCACTGGGGCAGGAGCCAGACATGAAACTTGCATTTTATCTAGATGCTGAGACAAGGTCTATAATGAATCTTTTACTTGATCAAATTCCTGCTGAGCCTGTTGCATGAATTGGTGCAGGAGACCAATCAATTCTGCTTTTTGCTCTTGCATCTGGTGGCTCAAAGCAGCAATGTCTCATCTCGGGGTCGCGTTCACTGAGCTCATGGGTTCGTCAAACTGTCAGGGCCAAGCAGCCCTCTGGTGGTTCCTGGGGGTAGCCCTTCGGCCACTCCTAAGCCGTTTTGGATGACGAACAGGAGCAGCTAATGCGTGAGTCCCTGTGCCGTGGCACAACCTCAAGGCAAGGCCCAAGGCCTGTGCCAAAGGCAGGCAAGTGCATCATGACATGGACCAGACAGAGTCCATGAGACTGTATGAAAGCAGGACATATAGCTGAAGGTTAGACAAAGACAAGTTGAAGCAGAGAACTAGCAAGGGCAAGGCTGATGGCTTGAGCAAGACTAATGACGTGTAACAAGGCTGAAGTTGAACATGCCCGGTGAACTGGAGCAGAATTGAAGACTGGAGCGGAACTGAAGACTGGAATCAGGCCATGCGAAAGACAGGAACCTGGATGAGCCAGAGACAGGAACCAAGCCAAACTGAAGAACGCAGCAACAGAGTCCGACAAAAGATCCAGGATCCCGCCGATGGAAGGCAAGTGAAATGCAACACAATCCGGGGTCAAGGCAGGCAGCAAGGAGGCAGAATCCAAAACCAGGCAAACAGCAAGCAAAGCAAAGACCAGGAATAGGCTAAGGAACCTGTTTGCCAAGGCAGAGTCCAGGTTCAGGCAGGTTAAGTAATCTGGAGCATGTGACCTCATCGAGGAGAATGCCCAGCTCTCCCTCCAATGTGTGCAAAATTGTGCATGCCGATGCACACATACGCCTGTGCATTCCTCTGCCGGGTCTTAGTCGCATACGTGCCAGGGCGTCCAGTGGTGGTTCCCTGCCGCACAGTGAGCATCCGAAGCCAGAGATTCTGGGAAGGCAGCTGGATTCTAACAATGCATAGCACTGAATGCAGAGATTGAAAAAGAGCGGCATGAAAGTGTTTATTCATTCATCCTTGTCGTAATTGCTACAATCATGGATCAGATGTGCTTCACCTAGCCTATGCTAGGATGGGGTCTCTATGGAGATTTAAGGAGTGTCCCAAGAAAGAAGCAAAGAAGGAACACAAATCTGGTCTTCCCTACGATAAGTAACAACCCTGCCACTAAAGCTTCCTGCTTAATGTTTACTCTGCTCTTATTAAATGGCATGCTAGAGGATTTAAATCCCACTATGTTTTGCATCACTGAAACCTGGCTGAATGCCAACGATAATGTGCTCTTAAACTAAATTTCTCATCCTAACTATGATGTATTTCATTTTCCTACACCTAAATCAGAGCTTTCCAAAGCTGTCCTGGGGACCCCATAATCAGTCGGGTTTTCAGGATATCCACAATGAATATGCATGATACAAATTTGCTTATTTGAATCTCCATTGTATGCAAATGTATCTCATGCATATTCATTGTGGATATCCTGAAGACCTGACTGGCTGTGGGGTCCCCAGGACAGGTTTGGGAAGCCCTGACCTAAATGAAAAGGGGGCTTATTAATAATTGGTAAAAAAGAACTTAAACTAGTGTCTTACAAAGTAGAGATTAATTCTTCCTATGAGGTGGCAATTCTAATATCTCCTCAACTAAACATAGGACTGGTTTATTGTCCTCCAGGTATACTACAAACAGATTGCTCATCACTGATTGAATTATTCGCTAAGGTGTTTCCTTCATCAGATTCTACCATAATTGTAGGAGACTTTAACCTCGATGTAGAAGAACCCAGAGCTTTGTAGTCTGTGAAATGTTTTTAGAGACATTGGAAGCTTTGGGATGGTCCCAATTTGTTTCAAAAGCTACTCATAAAGCAGGATATATTCTAGATCTAATATTTGCCAACACCAGTACATGTCTAATCAATTCTTCTCACATTACATAATGCCTAGGTCTGACCACCAATTAATAAAGGCGGAAATAACCTTACTCAACCCAACTCTTAAAAGTATAGATAACAATCACACTTTTACCTTCAGGAAAAAGATAGACTCGGAGGTACTTGCAGAATCAATAGAAAATAAGCTCCCTGAACTAAATCAAGCCAATGCCTCCTTGGTATTTGATTCCTGGGATTAGATTGTCAACGACGTAGCTGAAAACCTCAGTCCTGTCCAGACAAAAACGATTAACAAAGAAAGGAATATCTCTAAACAGAAGAAGCCCTGGTACAATGATGATTTAAGACACACTAAACAGAACCTTAGAAAACTAGAAAAACAATGGTGAAAACGCCCATCTCCTGAAACCCTAGGAAAATATAGATCACTCTTAACAAAATACCACACACTAACCAATAAAGCAAAAAAAATAACTATGGTAAACAGACTCACGGGGTAATATATAATTCTAAATTGCTCTTTGAAGTTGTAAAACATTTAATTAAGGACCCGTCATCTTCCATCTCAAGAAACATCTTCTCAAAAGCCGCTTGCCACATACTTTGTAGACAAAATAAAAAAGTTGAAAACTCAATTCCCTATCTGCTCTTCTACAAAAAGCACCCAAAGCCTGGTTAAGTAGTCCACGTTCGACAGAGTAACTAATCTTGAAATAAATCAAATCATTGCTAAGATTAATCCTGCTATTCACCCACATGACCCAATTCTGGCAAATTCCTTGAAACAAGTACACTCTGTTATCACTTCGACAATCACATCCTTAATTAATCATTCTCGTTCATAAGAACATAAGAAAATGCCATATTGGGTCAGACCAAGGGTCCATCAAGCCCAGCATCCCGTTTCCAACAGTGGCCAATCCAGGCCACAAGAACCTGGCAAGTACCCAAAAACTAAGTCTATTCCATGTTACCATTGCTAATGGCAGTGGCTATTCTTTAAGTGAACTTAATAGCAGGCAATGGACTTCTCCTCCAAGAACTTATCCAATCCTTTTTTAAACACAGCTATACTAACTGCACTAACCACATCCTCTGGCAACAAATTCCAGAGTTTAATTGTGCGTTGAGTAAAAAAGAACTTTCTCCGATTAGTTTTAAATGTGCCCCATGCTAACTTCATGGAGTGCCCCCTAGTCTTTCTACTATCTGAAAGAGTAAATAACCGATTCACATCTACCAATTCTAGACCTCTCATGATTTTAAACACCTCTATCATATCCCCCCTCAGTTGTCTCTTCTCCAGGCTGAAAAGTCCTAACCTCTTTAGTCTTTCCTCATAGGGGAGCTGTTCCATTCCCCTGATCATTTTGGTAGCCCTTCTCTGTACCTTCTCCATCGCAATTATATATTTTTTTGAGATGCGGCGACCAGAATTGTACACAGTATTCAAAGGTGCGGTCTCACCATGGAGCGATACAGAGGCATTATGACATTTTCTGTTTTATTCACCATTCCCTTTCTAATAATTCCCAACATTCTGTTTGTTTTTTTGACTGCCGCAGCACACTGAACAGACGATTTCAATGTGTTATCCACTATGACACCTAGATCTCTTTCTTGGGTTGTAGCACCTAATACGGAACCCAACATTGTGTAATTATAGCATGGGTTATTTTTCCCTATATGCATCACCTTGCACTTATCCACATTAAATTTC
The DNA here is from genome assembly GCF_901001135.1 of Rhinatrema bivittatum. Taxonomy (NCBI): domain Eukaryota; kingdom Metazoa; phylum Chordata; class Amphibia; order Gymnophiona; family Rhinatrematidae; genus Rhinatrema; species Rhinatrema bivittatum. Next base: position 157,037,867 of record NC_042622.1, on the reverse strand, counting down.
ATCTGCCATTTGGATGCCCAATTTTCCAGTCTCACAAGGTCTTCCTGCAATTTATCATAATCCGCTTGTGATTTAACTACTCTGAACAATTTTGTGTCATCTGCAAATTTGATTATCTCACTCATCGTATTTCTTTCCAGATCATTTATAAGTATTTTGAAAAGTAAGGGTCCCAATACAGATCCCTGAGGCACTCCACTGTCCATTCCCTTCCACTGAGAAAATTGTCCATTTAATCCTACTCTCTGTTTCCTGTCTTTTAGCCAGTTTGCAATCCACGAAAGGACATCGCCACCTATCCCATGACTTTTTACTTTTCCTAGAAGCCTCTCATGAGGAACTTTGTCAAATGCCTTCTGAAAATCCAAGTATAGTATATCTACCGGTTCACCTTTATCCACATGTTTATTAACTCCTTCAAAAAAGTGAAGCAGATTTGTGAGGCAAGACTTGCCCTGGGTAAAGCCATGCTGAGTTTGTTCCAGAAGGAATTGTTCCACATGGGTTAAAACAAGCTGGATAAAGGCAATTCTAAAAAATAAAACTGGTAGAATAGACTATTGGGACAATTACTGTCCAATATCCAACTTGCCCTTTCTCTCAAAAGTACTTGATAAAGCAGTGTTATCCTAACTTGTAAATCATCTGGAAGACCATGATTGTCTCTTTCCCAATCAATTTGTATTTAGGAAAAATTGTTCAACTGAGATATTACTCCTCATTAATAGATTCTGTTTTACGAGGGTTTGATGCTGATAAATCTAATTTTCTAGTACTAATCGACCTAACAGCTACGTGGCTTTGACACTGCCAACAGCTGAGCAAAATTGGGATCAACGATTGTGTTCTCAGATGGTTCTTCTCCTTTCTATCTAATAGAACATTCCAAGTCAAATTGGGCAATCACATATCTGATACTTTCCATATTGATACAGGTACCCCTCAAGGCTCAGCCCTCTCAGCAACACTTTCAACATCCATATGCTCCCACTGTGTAAATTACTAGTGGATTTAGGAATTACCTTCTTCTTGTATGCTGACATACAGTTTTACATTCCATTCTCCAAATCATATTGTTGAGAACGTGGACCCTTGGGCCAGCTAGAGTGTATGGTGGACCCACTGAAGGAAGGCCTGCAGTGGTACTCGTAGCCGGGAGGCAGATCAGGACCAGGATAGCAGACTGGACCTTCACCTATACCAGCCCTCGTTCCCTGCAGGTTGAGCCCTTGGGTGCCAGGGCCAGAAGGACTTAGGAGAAGGTCTCCTGGTGAAGAGGAGTATAGAGAACAGTCTGAGTCAAGGCAGGCTGAAGACGTGGGAAATCAGAGATGGTCCCGGGGTTCGAGGCAGGCAGCAGAGGTGCAAGACAAGGAGACGGGCCAGAGGTCAGGGCGGCTGAAGACAGATGAAGTCAGAGAGCAAGCCAAGGGTGAGGATAAGTAGCAGACAGACAAAACCAAGTACCAAACCGAAGTCAAACTGAAGAAGCAAGCAAGTGGAAACTGGAACTCAGGAGCAGGAGTGGAGCTGGAGCGGGCAGGAAGGCAGGAACGAAGTCAGGAACAAGCAGGACACTGGACAGAGTCAGGAACAAGCAAGATACTGGACGGAGTCAGGAACAAGCAACTAGATTCTCCCAGGAGGCGACCTGTTGCCAAGGCAAGGCAAGGAGGTCTGAGGTAGCCTATTTATAGGCCTCTAGCGATGACATGGGATTTAGGGCCGGGCCGAAGTTTCCCACCGCGGCCCCTTTAAATCCCGGGCAGCCGCGCATGCACGCGCCTAGGGGCGGAGCCACCCGAAGATGCCGGCGATGTGTCCCTCATGGGGAGAACACTGCGAGAAGGCCCTGACGTGGCCAGAGCCGGGACGGGGCAGCCCGCAGAGCAGGAAGCATGCCTGGCGGTAAGGGGGGACCCAGCTGCGGATGGGATTCCCAACACATAATAAAATACAGTATCGAAACTCTCAACTTATATGAAAGTAATACAGAAGGAACTAATGCAATTTAAACTAACATTAAATCCTAAAAAGATAAAATCATTTGGTTAAGTAAAAACTCTTCAATAGTTAAACCACCGGCTCTAGACCTGGGTAATTTCCAAATTGCTCCCTCAAATCAAGTACGGGATTTAGGTATCCAGCTAGACAAGAACCTTACGATGAAAAAGCACATCAATAAATTAGTTACTACAGGTTATGCTAAGTTGCGTATATTACATCGGTTGAAACCTTTATTAACTTTTGAGGACTTCAGTACTGTATTGCAAAGTCTAATTTTCTCAGACCTAGACTACCGTAACTCCTTATTACTTGGTCTTCCTGCATGTCTATTAAAACCGTTACAATTACAAAATGCCTCAATAAGACTTTTGTTAGGAACTAGAAAATGTGATCACATTACATCCTCGCTGATCTCACTGCACTGGCTACCAGTGCAAGCCCGATTCCATTTCAAAATATTAATGCTAATATTCAAATTAATTCATTCCAGTAACACTGGTATGATAGGTTTGACAATACAACCATACACACCTCAGGGAACACTAAGATCTCAAAATAAAGGACTATTGACTGTTCCCACAATACAGAGCCCACACCTTACAGAAGTAAGAGCACGTGTGTTTTCAATAGCGGGTCCAAAGCTATAGAACTCCCTATCTGAGATATTACATTTGATATCAGATAGAAAGAGATTTAAATGTGAGCTAAAGACTTGGCTATTCAGAAATGCATATAACCTACCTTAAAACATCAGAATGTAGAGAGCTACAATAACAAGAAGGACAAAAGATACTAACTGAAGCATGAAGAATAAATTTAATGAAAGTGTAAAAATCAATACAAAGTACTGACTAAAATATGAAATTTGTTATATTATTTTCTTTTCTTTACTTTCCGACCATGTTTTAGATGTTTAGTCAAATATATTGGAACAGTTCGATTGATAGATGTTAATGCCTGCCTATTTATTTATTTATTTAATTCTTTTATGTACCGACCTTCATGATATGTGTCATATCAGATCGGTTTACATGGAACCTGGGGGTTAACATTTATGAATATTTATGAATACTACCTCTGTAACCCGCCATCATTTGTTGATCTATAACTATGAATGTCACTTTTGAAACCGTTGTGATCTTTACATGGAATGACGGTATATAAAATGTCAAAATAAATAAATAAATAAATAAATAAATAAAGTGAGCCCTTTGTGCTGCAGTGTAATTGACACAACCTCATAAGCAAGCCTATGAGGCCTACGCCGGCAGCTGACGAATGTGTCCTGTATCAGGTCAGTCTGGAGCTTCACCTATACCAGCCACCTTCCCTGCAGGTTGAGCCCTTGGGTTCTGGTGGCTGGCAGGACTTAGGTGGGTCCCTAGTGTGGTGAGGAGAGCAGGTGTCCAGGGGCACACCAGAGTCAGGAAAGGCAGCAGACTGAGGAAGTCAAAGGCCAAAGTTGGTGCAGGCAATCGTGGTCCAGTCCAGGGAAGAGGTCAGGTCTAGGTGACAGGCAATCGTGGTCAGGTCCACGAAAGAGGTTAAGATCCAGAGACGCAGGCCAAGGGTAGACAAAATGCCACAGAAATCATTGGAAAAACAGATAGGACAAGGCAAGGCTGGACAAGGAAAGCTGGACGAGGCAAGGCTGGAAGAGGCAAGTCAAGGCTCAGGAACGCAGGACACTTGGGAACACAGGAGCCACAAGCACTACTAATGTAGGAGACTCATTGCTGAGGCAAGACATCAGATGGTGCCACTCAACTTTTCCTACCATGGAGCCTATAATATGCATGCCCATGTGCGCACACATGCCCAGTGCTGGGCCCAAGAGTCAGTGAGCACTGGAGAAGATTAGCGGTATCATGGCAGCACTCCAGTGGTGACTGTTGCTCTTGGCGAGGTCTGTCGGTGGCAGCATCTCTGCCGCAGGAGGGATTAGCAATGCTGGGGTTGAGTGATGCCAGTTGCAGGCAGGACTTGTGACCAGAGAACATAACAAAAATACATATATTTGGCATCTCAGATACCTGGTAGAAAAAAGTTAACCAATAGGACACTGTGATAACAGGATACAAATTATATCACAATGATAATATGGATCAAATTGGTGGAGGGGTGGCACTATATGTTAAAGAGGACATAGACTCAAATAAGATAAAAGGTCTACAGGAAACAAAATGCACTGTAGAATCTTTATGGATAGAAATTCCATGTGAGAAAGGGAATAAAACAACAGAGGTGTTGCATTGGAGGTGGACCCTTGGGCCAAGGTGGGGTTGACGCACCCCGTAAGTGAGGACCTACAAGTCCCCACCGTCGGCAGCTGTTGTGGGCTGAAGACAGAGGCCGCTGGAGCTTCACCTATACCAGCCCTCATTCCCTGCGGGTTGAGCCTTTGGGTGCCGGGGCCGGCAGGACTTAGGTGGGCCTCAAGGTTGGTTAGTAAGAGAGGTTGGTTCAGCCCAGAGACAGCAGACGATAAGTGGCGTAATCCTACCCTGGACTGGGTATGGTATTGAAACTCGGGCGCCAATGGAACGGAGATTAGCTGGGGGCGCTCGAGCAAAGGTAGGCCGAAGCCTAATAAGTCCACATCCAGGGAGTAGGCTAGGAGAGGCGTCAAAGATAGGCTTGGATCAGGGCCGGCAACAAAGTGGAAGTCGTGGCAAGCAATGCTGAGTTCAGATCACGGAGAAGTCAATAGCATAGTCGATCAAGGCAATGGTCTGATCATGGAGAAGTCAATAGCATAGTCAATCAAGGCAATGGTCTGATCACGGAGAAGTCAATAGCGTAGTCGGGCGTAGCAGAGGTCTGGATCTGGAGATAGGCAGTAGCGTAGTGAGGCATAGCAGAGTCTGGGTCTGGAGATAGGCAGTAGTGTAGTCAGGCATAGCAGAGGTCCAGGACTGGAGATAGGCAGTAGCGTAGTCAGGCGTAGCGGAGGTCCGGGTCTGGAGATAGGCAGTAGCGAAGTCAAGCAAAGATGTCGATATCTGTAGAGTCAGTCCAAAACATAGACAGGGCAGGAACAAGGAAGACAGGAACTGGTAACAACGAAGGTCTGGAACAAGTGTAGAGAGGATTCTCTAGCAGCAACCAGTACTCGATTATCGAGGAGACCTGCTGCAAAGGCAATGCTATGGAGCGAGGCCTGAGCTTAAATACACTGGAGAGTCTGACATCCTCACCCGGGGCTACGGCCAAGTTCCCGCCACGGGCCCTTCATAAGGATCAGTGATGTGTGTACGCGCACCTAGGGAGGAGCGCGGGTATTGGCATCTCTCCGCGGACCACACGGAGAGGCCCGATGAGCAATGGCATCTTGTCCTGCAGCACTGGGGACCATGGCAGAGCCGGAGGCACCGGAGGCGGCCTGAGATTGGAGCTGGCGGCCCACCGCCGCTAGTGAGGAGGAACTAGGAGCTGGAGTCTGTGTAAGAAGGTGAGAGGGCCACGCCACAGGTCTGCCGCGGACGGCACGCATAACAAGAGGGGGGTCTAGTACTATTCACCTGGTCAGAGTGAAAAGACAGATGATGAAATGCTAACAGAAATTAAGGAGGCTAACAAAAATAGCAACACAGTAATAATGGATGATTTTAATTATCCCAATATTGACTAGGTAAATATCACATCAGGATATGTAAGGAGGTAAAGTTTCTAGATTAAATAAATGACTGCTTCATGGACCAGCTGATATAAGAACCAACAAGGGGTGGGGGAGCTATTTTAGACCTAATCCTTAGTGGAACACATGATTTGGTAAAAGAGCTAATGGTGTTAGAGCCGCTTGGCAACAGTGATCATAACATAATCAAATTTGACTTAATAACTGGAGGGAGGAAACTAAGGTATTTAACATTCAAAGGGGAGATTATGATAGCATGAGCAAAATGGTTAGGCAAAAACTGAAAGGAGCAGCTGCATAGTTAAAGAGTTTATGTATTTAATTAAACTTATTTATATCTCACCCCTCCATTAGAGTCTGGGGCGGGTAACAAAAAAATATGTAGTTTGCTAAAATACAATAGATAAATATACTAAATAAAAACAGACAAATAAATCAAATCAAACCTTAGGCAAACAAATAAATCAAATCATACCTTAGGCAAACCACAAAGGAAAACTCTTACAATCTTAATCAACATCAGCAAAAAAGCAAAGCAGCAAAGGCATCAGAAAAACTGGATATTGTTTAAAAATACCATTTTGGAAGCCCATACATTAAAAAAAAGTTGGAAGGAAGGCCAAATGACTGCCGGCATGGTTGAAAGGTGAGGTGAGAGAGGCTATTCTAGCCAAAAGAACATCCTTCAAAAAATGGAAAAATGAATCCAAAGGAAGAAAACAGGAAACAGCAAAAGCCCTTGCAAGTTAGATGCAAAGTACTAATAAGGAAAGCAAAGACAGAATTTGAAAAGAAGCTTCCTGTGGAATCAAGACCTCATAATAAAAACTTCTTCAGGTATATTCAAAGCAAAAAGCCTGTGAGTGAGTCAGATGGACCATTAGATGATCGTGGAGTAATAGAGAAGACAAGGCCATAGCGGAGAGATTAAATTAAATCTTTGTCTTTATTGAGGAAGATGTAAAAACAGATACTCATGCCAGAAGTGATTTTTAAAAGTGATAATTCAGAGGAGTTGAAACAACTCTCAGTGAAACTGGATGATACACTATGGCAAACTGACAAACTAAAGAGAAGCAAATCATCTAGACCAGATGGTATACATCTCACACTGCTAAAAAAAAACTGAAAAATGAAATTGCAGACCTACAGTTGGTAATCTGTAAACTATCATTAAAATCAGCTACAGTACTTGAAGACTGTAGGGTGGCCAGTGTAATGCCGATTTTTAAAAAGGGTTCCAGATGTGATCCGGGAAACCACAGACCAGTGAGCCTGATGTCAGTGCCGGGAAAAATGGTTGAAACAATTATAAAGAAGAAAATTACTGAACATACAGACATAGCTTAATGGGACAAAGGCAATATGAATTTAGCCAATTTAGGAAATTTAGGCAATTTAGTCTTGCCTCACCAATTTGCTACATTTTTTGAAGGCATGCGGAAAAAGGTGAACCAGCAAATATAGGGGTAGATTTTAAAAGGGTGGTGCAGGCGTAAATGTGCGCGCGCTACCCGGCGCACACACATGTACGCCTGATTTTATAACTTGCATGCTCAAGTTATAACATCAGGAGTCGGCGCGTGCAAGGGGGTGCACAATTGTGCACCTTGCACGTGCCGAGCTCTTCCCCATTCCCTCCCCCCTAGCCTGACCTTCCCACCCTTTCCCCTAACCTTTCCCTCCCTTAGCCCAACTCTAACCCCCCCCAAAAGGTTTTATCATACCTTAGGCAGGCGCAAGTTGCGTGCGCTGGCAGCCTGCCAGCACGCTATCCTCCGATACAGCAGCAATGGCCACTGTGTTGGAGGCCTCTGGCCCCACCCCCTCCCCGCCCTGCCCCTTTAGTAAAGCCCCGGGACTTACACGCGTCCTGGGGCTTTACGTGCATTGCTGGGCCTTTTTAAAATAGGCCCGGCGCGCGTAACCCCCCTGGCCCATAGTGTATATGGATTTTCAGAAAGCATCTGACAAAGTACCTCATGAGAAACTTGAGGAAATTAAAAAGTCATGGGATAGGAGGCAATGTTGTATTGTAGACTGAGAAGAACTGGTTAAAAGACAGAAAACAGATTAGAGCTAAATGGTCAGTTTTCTCAGTAGAGAAAGGTGAATAGTGGAATACCTCAGGAATCTATAGTAGCACTACTGCTTTTTAACATATTCATAAATGACCTAGAAATAGGAACGGTGAGTAAGATGATCAAATTTGCTGATGATACAACATTATTCAAAGTTGTTAAATCACAAAAGGATTATGATAAATTGCAAGAGGACCTTGCAAGACTGGGCATCCGAATGGCAGTGGACAAGCGTAAAGTGATGCACTTAGGGAAGAACAACCCAAATTATAGCTACACAGTGCAAGGTTCCAAACTGTGAGTCGGCTCTCACGAAAAGGATCTAGGCATCGTCGGGGATAATATATTGAAATCCTCTGCTCAGTGTGCAGTGGCAGCCAAGAGAGCAAACAAGATGGAGAATAAAACAGAAACTATCATAACACCTTTGACTCATTCCATGATGCAACCGCACCTTGAGTATTGTGTGCCGTTCTGATCACTGCTTCTCAAAAAAGATATATAGTGGAATTAGAAAAGGTACTGAGAAGGGCAACTGAAATGATAAAGGGGATGGAACAATTCCCTATGAGAAAAGGCTAAAGAGATTGGGATTCTTCAGTTTGGAGAAGAGATGGCTGAGAGGAGATATGATAGATGTCTATAAAATAATGAGAGTGGAACAGGTGAACATGAATTGACTATTTACTCTTTCAAAAAGTACAAAGACTAGGGGATATTCAGTGAAGTTACTAACTGATACATTTAAGACAAATAGGAAATTTTTTTTTATTCAACGCATAATTAAACTCTGGAATTCATTGTTGGAAGATGTGGTGAAAAATGTTAATGAGGCTGGGTTTAAAAAATGTTTAGACAAATTCCTGGGGAAAAGTCCATAAACCATTACTAAAGTGGACTTGGGGAAATCTGCTGCTTATCCCTGGGATAAGTAGCATGGATTCTATCAACCTTTTGGGATCCTCCCAGGTATATGTGTCCATAGTTTCCTCTAAGCTGAGTACATGAGTGACTGCTCCTAGATTTTGGAGCATTAGGTCACTCACATAAATTTTGCTTTGTGTTATAAACAGAAATGCAATGCTAATAGGAGCGCTCAAAAACTGTTGATTTAAAAAAATTGTTGCCCATATGAAAAATAATTTGCACACACCTAGTCACTCCTTGGAGGAAGCATTGCTTGTGACCTCGCTTGGCCACTGTTGGAAACAAGATACTGGGATTGATGGAACTTTGGTCTGACCTAGTATGACAAATCTTGTGTTCTTATGCAACCTGCTTATCCGTTTGATGTAGGACTACTTTGTTGGCCAACCGATCTCGGAAAGCTTACATTGTGTACTGGATTGCCCTTAGCTTTAGGAAGTTTATCTTATGTTTTTCCTGAACAGACCAAAAACCCTGGGTGCAGAGCCCATCCACATAAGCTCCCCATCCCAGGTCCTAATTTTTAGGACCCTAAATTTATGTGAATTTTCTGCTGAAAACTTTGACTACTAAGGGCCTGGTTCATCAAGGCATTTACCCATTGACCCAGAATGGAAGAAACGCCCTAATGATTCAGGCCCTAAATTTGACTGAAAATAGGCATCTAACTTCAGGACTTAATTTAGGGGTCTAAATTACGAGCTTTGCTTTTTTTTTTTTTTTTTTTAATATCGACCCCCTCATGCTCAAAATTTGACTGAAAATAGGTGCTTAATTTAAATGCCTATATTTAGGGGCTCATCTTTTTTTAAAATATGGAGCCTCCGAGTATTTTTTCCATAAATACAAAATGTAAAAAACCCTTAATACATCAGGCCCTTAATTTTATTGTGTGACCTTAAATGTGTCACCTAACTACTCAGTACTCAAACTATGGAGTACAAGCATTGTGACCACATGAATCATCTTTTACAGTGTTGTGCATTGTGATAGAAACATAGAAACAGAAATGACAGCAGAAGAAGACCAAACAGCCCATCCAATCTGCCAGCAAGCTTTCACACTTTTTTTTCTCATATTTATCTTTTACTCTTGGCCCTTATTAGTAACATTTTGGTTCTATTTACCTTCCACCCCCAACATTGATGTAGAGAGCAGTGCTGGAGCTGCATCAAAGTGAAGTATCTAGCTTAATTGGTTAGGGGTAGTAACCGCCGCAATAAGCAAGCTACTCCCACACTTATTTGTTTACCCAGCCTGTGCAATTCAGTCCTTGTTGGTTGTGTGCACACACCTGGCATTTCACGAGCACTGGAGCTGTACTTGTAGAAGAGATTCTCGCCCTGGTCAGTGCCGCTGTGCTGCAGAGTTTGGATGGATAGCAGGTGATCGGCCCATTTCTGTGCAGACTTGCAGAGGTCCCTAGAAAGCTGCAGTGCTGGAGCTCCATGTTGTTTCCTGTATGTATTATGGGCAGTCAGGAAATCCTTCTCAAACTGACTGCAGCTGCCACCTAGTCAGAACAGGACAGTAGAAAATTACAAAAGAAATATTTAACACAATCCTTCTGCATTGAGTGCTGTTAGATATTTGTTTAGATAAGAGAATCCCTTTTAAAGAAAATCAAATTAACCAAGGAGGTTTCCTCTTTGCAAGAAGAGTAAAACAGCTCTAATTTTATTATCAAGGCAAAATGGAGCTGTATGCACAAACGAGAAAGCAAATAAGTACACATACACTGCTATTACTACCCTGTTTCCCCGAAAATAAGACATCCCCCGAAAATAAGACATCCCCCGAAAATAAGACCTAGTAGAGGTTTGCTGAATTGCTAAATATAAGACCTCCCCCGAAGTAAGACCTAGCAAAGTTTTTATTTGGGAGCATGCCCGTCGCACAGAACACCAGAGCATGCAGCTGTGATTTTTTTACCCTGCAGGATTCACAGTTAGTTGTCATCACAAACCAGCATAACCAGACAACTATTCAGAATATGATAAATGTTCATTTTTTTGTTCAACAATATATGTGAATTCTTCTTCATGGAAAAATAAGACATCCCCTGAAAATAAGGCCTAGTGCATCTTTGGTAGCAAAAATTAATATAAGACACTGTCTTATTTTCGGGGAAACACGGTAGCTCCGACACACAGCACATTCCTAAGTGCTGTGTGTCGGAGCTCTTCTGCCTATTCCTGAATGTTTCCTATTCTCCAGTCTCTTTATAAAATGCTTGTTTAAAAAGCCATGTTTTTAAACTTTTCTTAAATGTTTTGAGATCTCTTTGTAATCTGATCTCTAGAGCAGTGGTTCTCAACCTTTTTCCCATCGTGACACACCTGACAGGCCACGCTCACATGTGTGACTCACTGCTCATTACAATTCACGGCGGAAATAAAAAGTAAAGGTTCAGTAATTATTTTTATTGTTTAAAATGACACAAGGAAAGATACGTATTCTGTCTGAACAGAAATTGCATAAATAGTAAACATCCCACACCAAAACAGCACCAATTTCCAGCACTTACCTAAGAAAAGGCAACACTGAAAATATTACACCAGGCCTTAAGACACCAATGCATCTCCTATTAGGAAACGGACCAAGTCAGGCTGCTATAGAGCCCTACACAGAAACTACACACCAGCAGAAAACCTCACCTAACAAAGAATAAAGAGACCAAAACGCATAACTGGAAGCATGCAGAAAAAACTGAATTGGAAACTGCAATAAGCCAGAGTCTCTGTATGCAGTGTAATAAAGGAAAAAAGAAACATCACCCATCCTTATAAAACAAATCAAGAAATATAAAATCAGTAGCAGTAAAACCATACTAACAAAAAGAACAGATTATTTCAAAACAGCTGATGAGTGGAATATCCAATAATTAAAAACTCATATAAAAATTTTCTAGATACCAATAAAATATTTCAAAATAGCAGACACAAAGACCAAGTAATGAAAAATAAGGATACAAAAATTTTTTTGCTCTGCATACCTGGGAATGTTTGATATCCAGGTCTCCTGAGATTGTTTGGAATTAACAGGAGGAGGGGCGGTTTGCTTGGAACTTTCTCCTCTCTCTCAGTCACATACGAGCGCTCTCACTTACACTGGCTCTCAATGACACACCTATACACACATGCTCTCAGTTACTCACATATACACATGCTTTATCTCTCACTTATATAGGCTCTTAATTACACATTTACACACATGCTATCTTTTCACGCTTACACACACACACAGGCTTTCAATCACATAAATACATGCTGTCTTTTTCTCTCACACACAGACTCTCATTCACATGCTTACAAACATGCTCTCTCTCTTTCTCTCATTTACACACAGGCTGTCAATCACATACTCACATGCTGCCTCACCTAAACAAGCTCTCAATCACACACAGACACACATGCTCTCTCTTTCTCTCATTTACACACAGGTTCTCAATCACATACCGACATGCTCTTTCACCTAAACCAGTTCTCAGTCACACACAGACACACATGCTCTCTCTTTCTCTCATTTACACACAGGCTCTCAATCACATACTCAGATGCTCCCTCACCTAAACCAGCTTTCAATCAGACACAGACACACATGCTCTCTCTTTCTCTCATTCACACATAGGCTCTCAATCACATACCGACATGCTCCCTCACCTAAACCAGCTCTCAATCTCACAGACACACATGCTCTCTCTTTCTCTCATTTACACACAGGCTCTCAATCACATACTCACATGCTCTCTCACCTAAACCAGCTCTGAATCAAACACAGACACACATGCTCGCTCTCTTACTTATACACATAGGCTCTTAATCATACATACACATTATCTCTCTCACACAGATAGGATCTCAATCATACACAGATACTCTTTCACACAAACAGGTTTTCAATCACAAATTTACACATACAGGTTCCCAATCATAAACTTATATTCATGCTCTCTCTCTCACAGATAGGCTCTCAATCACAGACATACTCTTTCACATATACAGGCTATCAATCATTCACATACATGCTATCTCACTCACACACATACACACACAGGATCTCAAACACACATGCTTGCACATTCACTCTCTCTTCTTCCCTCCCTCCCCGGAACTAGCGGCAACAGCAGCCTGCTCCCAACTCTAACCGCCTTCATTTTCAGCCCTTGCGCGGAGAAAGGAGTCCCATCGGCCGCGGGGGTTGATGTTCTTCTTCATTTTTCTCTGAGCCGCGCTGCCGAGTCATTACTCCGGCCGTGCCTCTCTTCTGTTCTTCGGGCCGACGCTGACCACACTAGCATGGTCTCTTCTTCCCGCGCACGCACCCGCTGCTCACCACTTCCTCTTCTGGGCCACCGGGGGGGGGCGGGAAGAAGAGACCATGCCGATGCCGCAGACTCCAGCTGTTCTGCCGTGTTCCGCCCGGGCTGACAGCATTTTAAAATGCTTAAAATGCTGTCAGCCCAGGCGGAGGAGGACCGGGGAGCAGCTGGGTCAGTGGGGGACCGGGAAGTGTGGCGACACACCTGCATGTACTTGGCGACACACTGTTGTGTCGTGACACACCGGTTGAGAACCACTGCTCTAGAGGCATTGTGTTCCAAATTGTGGGGCCTGCTAATGATAAGGCCCTTTCTCTCACTTGGGTTAGTCTAGCTGTTTTTACTGAAGGAACGGTTAAGAGTGCTTTATTTGCTGATCGAAGGTTTCCGTGTGGGACGTGTACCTGTAATGTTGTGTTTAGCCAGTCCGATTTCTCATCATGTATTAGTTTGTGCCAATGCTAAACTGTTATTTATTTATTTTAAAATGTTTGTATCCCACGCTTTACGAATAGTTTGAAGCAGTTTACAACTTTAACATAAAAATAAAAACATAATTATAATTTACATCCTTCTTGACTACTCTTCCATACATCCAAGGGCTCCCAGCTAATCCCCACTGGAATGCAATGAGTGAATAAGAAGGATGAATTTCTATGATATCCCTAATTTTACCGCTGTTTTCTTAAACTTTTGGTTCCTCTGACTTAATATTGCCACAGTATTAAGTCGTAGAATGTACAGAAAAGCAGGCACACTTTTTTTTTTTTTTTAGATCTGGGGAGAATAATAGCCTCATTAACATCTATTTGCATGTGGTGAGAGCTATTAGTTTCGCCGGGAAGTTGGACACGCGTTTTGGATGCGCTAATCCCCTTATAGCATAAGGGGTTGTGGACGCACATCCAAAACGCGTGTCCAACCAGAGGTTAAACAGTGCGCTCAGCTGAGCGCACTGTATTGCATCAGCCCCAATTATATGTTAAAAAAGCAGGGGGAAGACAGCATTGTAATTGTTTGCACAGAAGATTCTTAGCTACTGGTCTCCTGAGAGGTGTTACGTAGCAATTGATGGCATTTGAAGCATTTTTTCTTATATAATTTATAATGCAGTGTAAAATGGCAAGTTAATATTAGAAGATATGACACATTTCTGCCATCATTTCTATATTTCTATAAAAAGCATTAATACAGCAGCATTTCAAATGATATTTTTTTCTTTTTTATGGTTTGAAGATGTAATAATAATGGGGCAGATTTTAAAAGCCCTTCGCATGTAAATCCAGCTGGATTTACGCGCGCAGGGGGGTTATGCGCGCTGAGCCTATTTTGCATAGGCCAGGCGATGTGCACAAGCCCCGGGACGCGCATATGTCCCGGGGCTTGAAAAAAGGGGCGGGGCGGGGTGTGGGTGGTTCTGGGTGGTCCGGGGGTAAGACCAGAGGCCTTCGTAGGGCTGCTAGGCACTTGGCCGTGCGCGCAACCTACACCTGCCCAGAGGCAGGTGCAACTTCTAAAATAAAGGTCGGGGGGGTTTAGGTAGGGCTGGGGGGCGGGTTAGGTGGGGGGGGAGCGGAAGGAACGTTGCCTCCAAGGCCTCGGAAGGAACAGAGAAAGCCATCGGGGCTTCCCTAGGGCTCGGCGTGCACAAGTGTGCACCCCCTTGCGCACGCCAACCCCAGATTTTATAACGTACATGCGGCTGTGTGCGCATGTTATAAAATAGGGCGTAGATTTGTGCGCACAAATCTACGCCCGCGCGTAGGTACTAAATGTTGTGGGTCCCGGCCGCGCTTACCCGCGGCCAGACCCCCCCTACCTCCTCCACTTTGCCGGCACAGGGTCCCGATCATGGCAGGCAGCAGCGCACGGGCCGCGGCGCGACTGCCTCTGGACATCGGAGAGCAGCGTCAGTAAAGACGCGGCAAGCCCCACCTCTTATAGGGGCTGCGATGCCAAGACCAGGCCGGCCCCGGAAGATGACATCATCAGCTGGGGGGATTTAAACTCCCTCTGAAGAATGGAAGACGCCTTTGCAATAGGTTCCAGTGGTAGTCTGCTGTTCTTCTGGTTTTCCTGTCTTCTGGCTTGACTCGGTTTAGATTGGACCTTGCTGCTCGCTGCCTGTCTTGGACCTTTGCTTGGATTTGGACTTCGTCGTTTGCTGCCTGCCCCGATCTGTGGTTTGGATTCTCTGTCTTCTGGCTCGACTCGGATTGGAACTCGGACTGTGTTGTTTGCTGCCTGCCTTGGACCCTTGCTTGGAACTCGGACTGTGTTGTTTGCCACCTGCCTTAGACCCTTGCCTGGAACTCGGACTGTGTTGGTTGCCGCCTGCCTTGGAGCCTTGCCTGGAACCCAGACTGTGTTGTTTGCCGCCTGCCTTAGATCCTTGCCTGGAACTCAGACTGTGTCGTTTGCCGCCTGCCTTGGACCCTTGCCTGGAACTCGGACTGTGTTGCTTGCCGCCTATGTTGGGACTCCTTGCTGGATTGTGCTGTAGTACATTCCACCTTCCGGAGACGAGCACACCTAGGCGCTACTGGTGGGTGTCCTCCCTCGTCCTGGACCAAGGATCCACTATCATAACACTAAAATCTGGCCCAATAGGTTTTATTTTATTTAACACAATTTTTTTTGTTTTTTGTTGATATTTTGTTCTATCGTTGTTTGATTTTATTTTTTTTAATGATTTTATGATTCATTTAGTCATATGTTTAATAGTTGTTTAATTTATTGTGAGTGTCTTTGTAAACCACCTAGAAAATAGATAGGTGTTATATAAGTTTTTAAATAAATAAATAAGAGAGCACATACTAAAGAGATAAAAGACACTGAAGAAATGGTTAAGGAGAAAACATACACTTGTAAACAAAAAAAACCCTCCGGAGTCTCAACCTGGGTTCAGAGAGAAAAGGTGATCTTGGAACTGAGAACAAAACCAACCAAAGAGAAAACTCCAAAAGACACAAATCTATCATGGATTATCTATCATGCCCCCTCTGACCTGCCCTAATGTTGGGAGAATAAGGTGTACTCGCTTTGCTAAACTTATTTGGTACTAGTATAAAGCACTTTTGATTAAGAGTTATATACCCCTTCAATTTTCTGTCCTCCAGGTTCTCCACCACTCCTCAAATGGCCATAAGGAGAAGATCTCACTCAGGTTGGGGTTTGCGATGGTCACTTCTTCCCCTCTCTTTCTAATTTGGGGCTGCTGAGGGAGGGGAAGAACCACTGAGTTGTGGATTGTGCCCACAGCTACACACTTGAGTATAGTTTGTGATCCCTCCTTCTTCACATCCTGTTTGGCCCTGACTGGGATAGATGACAATTGCAGAAAGGGTGGGGAACTGTACCTTCAGGGGTGAGGAGAAAGCTGATAATGGAGGCAACTCAATTATGAGCACCTCCATAGGCTCCACAGGAGTGTTGGTACTATCACCATGGTGGGGAGTGTTGTTAGAGACTTGATCTTGTGTTCTTTATGACCCTTGGCATCCCTACCTTTCCTACTGGCCTCTCTATGCCCCAGGAAAATCACAGTGATCTCTGAACAGGCCTGCTCCTCCTAGCTAAGAGGAAATGGAGAATCCGGCAATAGCAGAGACTCCCCCCGAGACTGGGCAGGAAGGCTCCGAGCAAATGCAACAGAGGGAGACCCCAGGAGAGGACGGGGGTCCCGAATCTTGGACAGGATGAGTTCCTTAAGGAAAGAGGGAGGAAATGATCAAATCCCACTCAAAGTATTGAGAACTACCGAGCTGATAACAACAGACCAAGGTATGAGGCCAGGAGCAGGCAGTAGTGTGGGTATGGGAATTGCTCAATCTAATGCTCTGGGAATTGAATTAAGTTGAAGCTGCCCAGAAACAATGACTATGGAAGGCTTATGGACTGTATTAAAATCTATAGAAACATCTCTATCTTCATTGTCTCAAATGGCAATAGAAACAAAGAATCAAGTATTGGTTAATACTAATTTGATAACATCATATAATTTAAAAGTAGAAGATATGGATCAACAAATTTCTGCTTTAGAGAAAGTTCAACAGAATTTGGTTAAGGCAGAGTTAATTTACAATAAAAGAAAATGTGGGAAATGCCCTGAGAGCACACAATTTAAGAATCTTAAATTTCCCAGTGGTTAATCTTATCTTCCCATTGGAACTTTTCAAGATGTATATCCAACAAGTATTGAAAATTCCTGAATCTGCAATGCCTGTTACAAAAATATATTACCTCCCACAGTCTATACAGGCAGATCAAGAAGGCTTAATACAATCATCTACATCACTGGATATATCAGGAATATTGGAACAATCCCAGGAAGCTGAGATTACACAAAGGAGATCTTTATTAGTTTCATTCACCTTCCTGATGGATCGTAACAACGTCTTGAAATTGTTTTTCTGCAAAAGGCAGTCATTATTCTTTGGACAGAAGTTCTGGATGCATCCGGACATGATAAAATCTACACAGATTAGGAGGAAAAATTTCTTATCTATGAGAGCTGAGACACTAAAACTGGGAGCTAAATTTGTTTTACACTATCCAAGTAAATGTTGTGTTAAATAATAAATACCAGAATATAAATTATGTATTTTTCGAAACTAGTCAACTCAGAGCATTTTTGGATGGACATCCCTGAGTGATAGCCGCTACTAGTTCGACATAGTGAAATAGTCACATACCCTCTCGGTGTCATTAGTAAATATCTAATGTGTTTTTTGCTGCTGTTTTTCACTTGTTTTTTCAAGCCCTCTCCTATTTTTCTTATATTGAGGTACATGTTTATTATCCTGCTTTAATATGAAATGTTATTTTGCAATTTCAATGCATATTATTACCATAATTATGTACGATATTACTTGAACAAGTTCTTCTTGTGAGAAATGTAAAATTTTTTGAAAATAATAAAAAAAAATGAGCAGTTGATGAGGTTTCTGCTGTAGCACTTTGATACAGGCCCATAACATTGGCTACTGGGAGAGTGGTACTCTGGGATGACAGCTGAAAACTACTTAAAAAGGTGAAGAACCAGATAAACTCCCCACACAGTTATTGTGGCAGAATTCTGCACATGGGAGAAGAGAAGCCCAGTTGTCTTGGCGCTGATTAATGTAAGTGTTGCGTTCGGCGGTCTGCAAGCTACCCCTGGGAACCACTGTCCTCAGCTCCCCCGGCTGGGCCAGCTTTGCCTCTCCTCAATGCAACGAATGCTTCTGGTTAGCCACATAACAGGACACCACTCTTCACTGCAGCAGGACCAGTGAGCAGGATGCCGCAAACAGCGCACGCCATGTCTTCACCAGGCATGCATGCACATACCACTTGATTGTCTATCTGGACCAGAAATACTTTGTTGGCCAACCAATCTCTGAAAGCCTTCACAGCTTATCAAACTTTCCTTAGCTCTAGAAAGTTTACCTCATAAAGCTTTTCCTGAGCAGACCAAAGGCCTTGGGTGTAAAGTCCATCTATGTGGGCTTCCCCTCACAGGCTGGATGCATCTGTGGTCAGAAAAATTTGGATACAAGGAATTTGAATGGATATGCCTCTGGTCAGATTGTAATTCATCTGCCACCAAGACAGGAGTCCCTGAGCTGTGGATGCTGTTTCTGACTGGTTTTAATCCACTGCATCTGAGGGTCCATTGGGCTCTTCTCATATAGAGATGTGCCAAAGGAATAACATATATTGCTAAGGCCCAACATCCTTAAAATATCCCATGCTGATATCTGCTGACTTACTTGGATTCTCTCCACTGAGGATATCGATGTGATAGCCCTCTGCTGTGGAAGGAAGGATTTGCCTGTGATATGTCATGAGAGTTCCTATGAACTCCAATTGAGATGACATGTTCAAGTGGGACTTGGGGTAGTTGATGACCAACCCTAGTAACTCCAACACCTGGATGGTTCTGCACATTGATTCTATGGCAATGTGGTCTTGACCACCCAAACATCTATGTATGGGAAAACATGCACCCCTAGTTTATATAAATGCACTGCCACTGTGGCAAGACATTTTGTGAAGATGCATGGAGCTGATGGTAGGCTAAAGGGCAGCATACAGTGCTGGAGGTGACAATCCCCTACCACAAATCTGAGATATTTTCTGTAACCTAGAAATATCTGTATGTGAGTGTAAGCATCCTTGAGATTGAGAGAGCAGAGTCAATCCCCTTTTCACAGAAAAGGAATTAAGATATCTAGGGAAACTATCTTGAATCTTTCTCTTTTTAGGAATTTTTTCAGGCCCTTAGGTCTAGGATGGGATGGAAATCTCCTATTTTCTTTGGAATCAGGAGGTAGTTGGAATAAAATCCCCACCCTCTTTCCCTTGGTGGAAGAGGCTCATGAATTATTGGTCTCTAAGAAGTAGGAATTCTCCTGCTGTAGTACATCCTAATGCATAGACTTCCTCCAACTGGGGTTTGGGAGACAATTCGGTGGAACCACCAATAGATGTAACCACTTCATATTAATCTGAGGACCTATGACTCTGAAGTTACAGTGGGTGAGTGGTTTATATAAAACCTTAGCCTGCCTCCAACTGGAACATTCTCCAGCTCAGGCCCTGAGATCCTGGCCATACTCTGTGATCCAGCCAATACCCCATCCCTGGTTTTCACGGAGGTGCTGGCTGTGGCTTAGGGGCTCTCTGCTGTCTCAGATGAGGGAGGAGGACCTGTTATGCATGGGACCAAATAAGTGAAAGGTAATGCCTCATTGGTTGGAAGAAGTACCATCTCAGGCTCTGTTCAGACTCAGGTACCACCTGACAGAGAAGGGCAGGTTCAGAGTGGCTGTGGATGTTGCTGAAGCATTGCACAGTGTTCTCTTATCTGTGCCATCTCTCCAAAGAGATTCCATCCAGGTTATAGCACATCCATGAGTCTTTACTGGATCTCAGTTTGGAGGTCTACGTTCCACAGCCAGGATAATCTGCGAAGCAGGGACTTTCAATGTCATTTCGAAAACATCAAATGTCAACTTAACCGTGTTTTTTCCACACTCCAGTTACCTTATCCACCTATAACTGGAGGTAGTCATGTTGCCTGTAAGGAAGCTGCTTGGCCATCTTCCGCATCTGCTTCAGCATGTACTGGCCGATGAAGAGTTGGTAAGAAGCAGTGTGAGCACTGAGCATTGCTCCCTGGAAAACCTCTCTCTCAAGAGTATCCAGGATTCTGGATTCCTTCCTTGGGGACACTGAGGAATGGGTTCCAGTTTTCTTGGCCCTCTTGAGAGTGGATTTGACCACCACAGATTGATGCAGTAATGGCCTTTTTTCAGATCCAGGAGCCTTCTGGACAAGTTAAATCACACCCAACTTCCTATGCACATGATTCACAGAAAAGGGGTTCTTTCACATCTTCATTTTTACCTCCTGTAGCTTCTTGTACACTGGGATTGCGGTGATCTCCTTAGGAGAATGATGTCCAGAATTTTGTTTCTGGTTTCATCCTCTTTCAGTAAAGGAAATTGAATGGCCATAGCCATTTTTTGTATAAAACTGGAGAAGGAGAAGTCCTTCAGCAGAGATTTCCTTGTTTTGGAGGAAGACAGTGGTTGGAGGGGAGACCTGTCAATTCTCATGCTTCAGAGATATTGCCAGATCTGTAGCCATAACTGCAGGAATATTTTGCATCTGAACCCAACTGAAAAACCTGGGGAAAAGACCCAGATGCAGGCAAGGAAGGGAGCGCTTGTCTACTGGGCCTGGAACCAAGGAACTCCTGCATATCAGTGAAGCTCCCTCCCCCAATGGGCTGGAGATCAACATTGTGCAGTTTCCATCAACATCATATCCCCACCGGGAACCAACATCATTACCGATGCTGGTACCAGGTTGCCAGGGAGCTGTAGGTCCTCCAACAACAATTGGACCTCAGCTTGCATCGACATCAATGCACACAATTCAAGGGCCTTGATGCTTAGCAAAGCCTTGTCCCATCTAGCTTCTACTCAAAGATTGTCAATGCGAGTTGGGAGGCAGGAGGGGAGGCCATGTCTTCCAGGGAAGCCCAAAGTTTATCAATAGCAGACAACTGGATCTTAGGAGACAGTTATGTTCCCAGGAATGCATGGATTCTATCATATAGAGGACATCTCTTGAAGCTGCTGGTAGTTTTGCATTCATGGCTGGATGAAAAACTAGATAGGCAAAATCAAACCGATGACCTTGAGCAATCAGTGCACCAACCAGGTAAGTCAATGAAACAGCAACTTACAAAAAACAACCAAAAAAAACTTACATAGAGACACTAACAAGGAAAGGAAAGATCACAGAGCCCCACTATGAATACATCCTGCCTGTTCTAGAACAAAAACCCTGAAAATAATAGCAAGAGCATGAGGATCCGTGACTGGGGGGCTCCACAGAAAAAGAGACTGAGGGGCTTCATGTGGACACATGGTACCATGCTGGCCTGCACATGCCCAGTAGGGCACAGTCAAAATTCTAGAAACTTTGACATAAACATTCAGCATCCTGACCTACTTGTGAGGACTGCCATCCTGCTTGTTCTCAGAGAAAATGCCCTGCATACTTTGTAAAGCAGATTTCACAGCTGGAAATTTAATTTAAAACTGCATCCACTCACAGCACTGCAGCTAAGTGGCCATCTTGCTTGGTGATATCAGTTCCTCTTCCAATGACAAAAGTTTTGAAGTGACAGTGGTATTTCACTAGGAGCCAGTGTCGAGGAGAGATGTGAGAATAGCAGAAAAGCTCAAAGAGATGAGCTGCAGAGTGTTGAAGAAGAGAAGTCATGGAGATTCCTGAGTAAATTGTTACTTCTCAACAGATAAATGCAGGTGAGAAGTAACAATAGCATAAAGGAGTATACAGTAGGCATCCAATTTGAAAGAAAAAAGGATTTTCTGAATTCTGCAGAAATCATTACTGAGAGCAGAGCAACTACTAGAAATGTGTGAGGAAAATGAGAGCGAGAGATCAAAATTGACATCCCAAATTCCAAATCAACTCAGAGAAAGAGAAGAGCGTGGATTTAATAACGGAAAAGCCCTAAAGGAGGAGACAGTGTGAGTTTTACCAGGAAAAAGATCTTTTTGTTTTAGAAGCATTCAACCTGAAAAAGTGTGAACAAAAGAGCATAAAAGACATGCCATGCTGGGTCAGCCCAATGGTGAGAGCATTCATGAGGCAGTAGAAAAGAAAAATAGATACAGAGAACACTGGGAAAGAAAAAGTGAGATAGATTTAGATGGTATCTACAAAATAGTAACAAGAGTAGCAATGAGAAGAAATAAGAGACTCAAAAAACAGTGGAGATAGATAGAAAAATGGAGGGACTCAACAGATAAAGGACAGGGATCACAGAAAGAGTTGTTGAGTAGGACCCTGAAGTGGTCTGCAAGATAGGAACAAAGCCAATCCAAAGCCAAACTAGATATATCTAGTGAGTATAGTGTCATAGGAAGAAAAGTGTGGTCACTGGCAACAAAAGTGGCAGACTGGTCCCGGACAATAAGGCTGGTGGAAGAGCCAGTTAAGATGACAGGAGATGACTGAGTAGCTGAAGCTGGAGTGGGATGAATGAAAGGCAGTTTGAAAGAAATCCAGAAATGAGACTGAAAGCAAGAGTCCAACAGCTGCCGCTAATCAGCATATGCACAACAACCTGGAAAGAATATGGAAGTGGAGAGACAGAAAAGTAATTTCTTCTAGAGAGATCCTTGTGTTTTCTCTATATATTTCTTTCTTTCTGCTTCCTTCTATGTTGTTGTAAAATGATATTTTAATTTGGAAATATTCATACAGTCACTTTGCCTGACTGTATATGTAAACCAAAGAAGAAAAGCTTATGACATCATCAGCTCTGTAATAGTTGGAGCCTTCATGGTAACTCAGCTTACAATGAGTTTGTCTGTATAACCAAGAAGATAGTACCTTGATCTCGGAGGTGGAGTCCTGCAAATTTCTTCATGAAAGCCATAGCTGCTGTTGCTTCTTCTCAAACTTGCTTACTAGAAGAAAATAAAATACTGTATGAAATCCTGCACAGATACCACTGAGCAAGAATAGAAGAATAATACGGAATATATCTAAAGAATACATACCTCTGTATCTTTTCTTTAAGATTTACAGAGGCGCAGAATCTGAGCTCTTTCTAAAGAGAAGCATCAGTCAAGAATGGGACCATTGTTGGCTATCTGTGATGGCTGCTCTAGGACTTCCAGCTACTCCAAAAATGTATTCACAAGGAATATTCAAGAGATATATTTGCATATATTTAGTCAGTTAATTGGATTAATTTGCTTATTTGTTTATCAGTTAAGTAGACTTGTTAGGGGCTGAAGACTAGATTTAGGGACTATTGAGCTTTAGATCCTAACTGGACCTATGCCAGGTGGTATCAGGTCTGGCTTATCCTTACTGCATTTAAGGACAGAGGGACAGATTCACTATTGGCTGCTAACTATTAGCATGCATGCTCAGCTTTTAATATGAAGTGCCAGTAAAGATGTTGGAGGGAAGAGAAAGGGACCTTGAGCCGCACTCTGGAATTGGGGGGAGGGAATGAGAAATAGGGATATGCATTCGTTTAAAACGAATGGCAAATCCATCACAAATATGTTGTATTTGTTTGATTAGTCTGCCCTTTATATTTAATGAGCAAGTCCCTTAAATGAAACATATGTCATTCATTTCATTCATTTGTTTCCCATTGAAAACATTGGCTGTATTGGAAAGTTAGAGCCTGAGGCCGGGCAGGTCATATGGGAATTTCTATAGCAACCAGCACTAATGCCTATGCAAATCACTGCTCTGTCTATTCCTCTTATAGTATTCCCAGACTGTTACAGTTTGTATTTGATCTCTCTCTCTCGTGGAAGATACATTGGGGCCAATGCAACAAATCAGCATTCAAAATGGGCAGTCAGTAATGAGCGCCTGCTTTCTTAATGTGCGCCCATCACCTCTCCTGGGCCTGAGATTGAATGAGGGGTCACGCTGCCAAGGAGGTGCTAGGGATAAATGTGCGCCCTTAGCGTCTCCTTGGCAGCGGGCACTCAGGAGAGGTGGCTGTCAGCGGGTTAGGAAAATGGACACTCAATTTTACGAGTGTCCATTTTCCTAACCTGTGCATAGCCATGGGTTAGGAAAATGGACGCTCGTTAACTGAGCATCCCTTTTCTTAACCTTACAGCGGGCACCCTTTTTTTTTAAATTTTTGGCTACTCCGACTTAATAATGCCACGATGTTAAGTCGGAGGATATACAGAAAAGCAGTATTTTCTGCTTTTCTGTACACTTTTTTGGGCTGCTCAGAAATTAACGCCTACTCTGGGCAGGCGTTAATTTCTGAGCGTAAAAATGTGCAAGTCGGGCGCGCTTTTTTTTTTTTCAGATCTGGGGAGAAAAGCTAATAGCCTCATCAACATGCATTTGCATGTTGATGAGCGCTATTAATTTCACGGGGCATTGGACACGGGGTTGTGGACTCGCATCCAAAACATGCGTGGTTAAACAGTGCACTCGCCTGAGTGCACTGTTTTGCATCTGCCCTGTAGTGCTTTGTGTTGTGTATGAATTCTGTATTTTACTACAGACTTCTGTAACAACAGTGCTTTTGTTCAACATTAGAAACATTCCATCTTTTCTAAACCTTTTAGCTGCTGTCACATGGTGTAAATTTGCACAGGTTTTTAAGTTTTGTTTAACATCTCACTGTCACTGCCACTGACCTACAGAAAGGTTAGTCTTTTCCATTATCCTTTTCTCCCCTCCTGGGGGAAGGCCGGCTGCTGCCTGGCAGTGGCTGTGTTTGCAGTGATTTCTTAAATTTTAAACCTGTTGCTGTGTGAAACAGTGTAGTACCAGCACTACTAGCTGTGCCAAGTAGCCAAGATAGAGAGGCTGTTTTAACTCTCTGGGTCTGTGATATATTCAAGAGTCACTGCATCCACAAAGAGAGCACTCTGTGCAAGTCACCACCACAGGTGCAGCCAGCCACTTTATGCATTAATTTGTTACTGCATTGATTACTAATGTAAGGCTGTGTACTCACATACATATTAGAGCATTATATCATTCTTTGCTGTGTGTGTGTGTGTGTGTGTGCGTGCACGCGCATGCAGTACACTAGTCAGCAGAACAAAATACTAAAATAGTTCTAATGTATTGCATTCTGTGTGTTGTTTAGCCTTTACACATAGAGGGATCACTGTAGTCACACTAGTCTCAGTGTCACACACATATCCATTTAATTTAAAGAAATAAAGATTAAAACATTTTTTGTCCAGCATTGCAGCAGATAAAATCCCATCATATCAAGCAAAGGTACTAGACGATGTGGGAAGCCGCATTGTTGGTGGGGGATTTGTGAGCAAGACAACAGTGAGTCCCCCAACCAAAATAAAGAAAATTTGGTGAGGATATACCAGTTCCTTCAATGTCTCAGCCAGATCCTGTTGTGTCAGAGGAGAAGGAAAGAGTAGGCACTAGTAGCAGCCCACAGAGTACAACCGCCAGTACCTTTAGACACAGAAGTACAAGTGATAAAATCAAACACCAGCAGTGCAATCACTTAATACAGCAGAGGCCACAAAAGCAGTTCTGTCATCCTCTGAATCAGAGCTTGAAGAATCTCCCTTTAAAGGATTTCCTGAAGCAGAGATGGGAGAGGTGTTAACTGAAAACACAGTATTAGGAGGTTTAGTCAGTACAGTGCTAGCTTCCACTTCACTGTCAGAGGAGAGGGCAGGAGCTGATGTTGGTGAGTGAGAACAGGCCATACTGACAGTGCAGAAAGAGAGGATGAGTGAATCCTGTACTCAGATTCGCAGGCTCCATCTGTCTCCACTGCCACTTTAGTGCCAGCACCATCATCCACCCCCAAGAATGCATTCAGAGGCAAGGGTTCACAAAAGAAATCTGTGACCTGGAGCCATTTTCAAATCAGGAAGTAGGGGTGTGCATTCATTTGCAACATATTGGCAATCTGTAATGTATAGGGCCATATTCGTTGTATTCGTGGGGAAGCAAAACGTATCGCGATTACCCCAAATACAATGAATCTTCACCGAATTATTCGGCCGTCTAAAGGAGCGAAATTAAACAAAACCCCCACCCTCCTGACCCCCCCAAGACTTGTCAAAACTCCCTGGTGGTCCAGCGGGGGTCTGGGAGCCATCTACTGCACTCACACCATCGGCTGCCGGTATTCAAAATGACGCTGATAGCCCCTGTGACATAGTATGGGCAAAGACTCCTGACCTCCCCAAGACTTGCCAAAAGTCCCTGGTGGTCCAGCAGGAGTCCGGGAGCCATCTCCTGCACTCGGGCCGTCGGTTGCCGGTATTTAAAATGGCGCCGAGAGCCTTTGCCCTTTTGAATACCGGCAGCCGACAGCGTGAGTACAGTAGATGCCTATTGTCCTGGGGCTGAAGGCAAGCAGCCTCCAGATTAGCTATATCAGGGAAATGATAGTGCTGGATGACTAGCTGGTGGTCGAGAATGTCGGTTTTAATTGATTGTGCAACCTTTTAGTCTTGAGCTACAACATACCCAGCAAGAGAACATTTAACAATTGCATTACAACTTCCATGTACACTCAGTGCCATGTCTGCATGCAAGCACAGCTTCTCATGACAGAGGGGCAGAGCATCTATTTCACCAGTGACCTCTGCACCAGCCAAAACACAACACATGCTTACCTCTCTCTTACAGATGGCAGATGGATGAGGCTGACACAGGAAGCATCTCTATTGGGGGTACACCATCAGGGTATAAATGGGTAGTGCTGCATGCCCAGATGATAGACCAGAGTCATACCTCATCCAGCAGCCTAGAGGCAACCCTCAGGCAATCAGGGGGATGGTGGAAGGCTTCTTTGAGATGGACAGTGGCCAGAACAAGATCAAAGCAATGTGCAATGGAGGCTACAAGGGCAAATATTGCTTTGCTCATTTACTACATCTGGTTGTGACGGATGCTCTAGATATGGGTGGCAAGCAGTGTGGCAGCCCTGTCCTTTGTGATCTGCTAGAAAGGTGACAGAAAATAGCTGCTTATTACACTGAAGTGTGAAGGCTGATCAAGAGCTAAGGGAGAAGTAGGTATCTGTAGGGGAACCTCAGAATTACCTTATCCAGGATGTGTGCTCCAGGTGGAATTCCACTTACTACGTGTAACAAAAACCCCTTCAGGAGTTGTCATTGAAGACTGACATTGGTTTGGATCACCCCCTCAGGGCTCAGGATTGGTTACATATCAGGCAATTGGTATATGTTCTAAAGTCCTTTAAGAATGCCATGGATGCTCTGAATTCAGTCTCAGCCAGTATTGATGAAGTTATCCCTGTAGTCTACCTCCTGGAGAAGACCTTAAAGGTGAATTTTAAAAGCCCAACATGTGCCAAAACCGGGAGATATGTGAATATGTCAGGTTGGCACACGCCAAGCGAAATTTAAAAGCCCCACGAGTACAAGCATATCTCCCGCTATGCGAACACATGAAAAGTTCTGAAAAAGGGGTAGGGCGTGGGTGTGGTATGGGCGCTCCTGGATTTCACCTTGAAATTTAAGTATAAATACTTACACGCTCAGGCACATACTGGAGTCACCAGCTGTGTAACTTTACTTCTACTATGGATGGTGTATAAGTCGTAAAACAAAAAAAACTAAACACATCAGCAGGGTTTTAAGGGTCGGGGCTAATGGGGTTTGGAAGTCCTATCCTTTCCTGGGTGAACTGGGAATGAACTGGTAAAATTGTTAATGGCATTGGCGCACGTGTCTTTTAAAATCCCTCACTTACGCATGGACACAGGTCCATTTAAAATTGCATGCACATGTGCGTGCAATCAGACTATTTTATAGCATGCGTGCATATATGCACATATGTTTTAAAATGGCCGCATCCCTGGGTACATACATGTGAACCCATGTGCCTGTTAAAAGTTATCTTAGAAAGCTTCTGGCAGGAGCAGTAAATGGCACAGGCAAATTGGTACTAGTTGAAGCCTTGGAGCTTCAACTCCAAAAATGTTTCAAACACCTCATATGGTTGGATTGTTACATGCTGACCATGCTCTGTGAATCAAGGGTAAAAGAGTATTGCCTGACATTATGAAGTCATCTCTTATTGGAAAGAGAAGCTGGTGGCAAGAATAACGGAATGGGAGCTTAACAGACCTAGGAATAGTGTGGTTCCTATTTAGCAACCACTTCCATCAGCAGGCTCCGACCTATCACCACCATGGGTCATGATCTGTTGACATAGGCCATAGCTTCAACAGTTGCCTGCAGAAGCCTCCATCAATGCCTCACAAAGGAGACTGCTGCAGAAACTGCCATCAGAGAATACATTAGAAAGCCTGTAGGGACATGGATCCCTCGGCACACTGGGTGCACAAGTCCTCATTTTGGCCAGACCTCACGGTGGCTGCACAGCATTTCATTTCTTGCACACCCACCTGCCTAGCGAGTGTGTTTCTCAAGAGTGGAGGGCATTGTGAGTCCACATTGTTCACACCAGTAAACATCTACATAAGATCATAAGAACATGCCATACTGGGTCAGACCAAGGGTCCTTCAAGCCCAGCATCCTGTTTCCAACAGTGGCCAATCCAGGCCATAAGAACCTGGAAAGTACCCAAAAACTAAGTCTATTCCATGTTACCATTGCTAGTAATAGCAGTGGCTAATTTCTAAGTCAACTTAATTAATAGCAGGTAATGGACTTCTCCTCCAAGAACTTATCCAATCCTTTTTTAAACACAGCTATACTAACTGCACTAACCACATCCTCTGGCAACAAATTCCAGAGTTTAATTGTGCATTGAGTGAAAAAGAATTTTCTCCGATTAGTTTTAAATGTGCCACATGCTAATTTCATGGAGTGCCCCCTAGTCTTTCTATTGACCAAAAGTGTAAATAACTGATTCACATCTACCTGTTCTAGACCTCTCATGATTTTAAACACCTCTATCATATCCCCCCTCAGCCGTCTCTTCTCGAAGCTGAAAAGTCCTAACCTCTTTAGTCTTTCCTCATAGGGGAGCTGTTCCATTCCCCTTATCATTTTGGTAGCCTTTCTCTGTACCTTTTCCATCGCAATTATATCTTTTTTGAGATGTGGCGACCAGAATTGTACACAGTATTCAAGGTGCGGTCTCACCATGGAGCGATACAGAGGCATTATGACATTTTCCGTTTTATTCTGGCTCCTGAGTTTCCATGAATCGGAGTGCGCATGGATAGAAGAATGAATGCCAACCCCACACATAATACTTTGGGATTATTGATCCCACGAACTTCTCTCCCTTTGTTTTACAAGGAGTGTATCAGCCTAAGGGAAAAGATTTTAGGATAGAGCCGATCACCCCACCTGCACAAAAAAGAACATGAATCTCCTACTAAGATTCAGCAACCTCTTGACAGTTAGTTATAGCCTTAAAATGTTTTGTTCCTTTGTAATTCAAACTATGTATTTCCTTTTCAAATACATTTTAAGAACTCATTGAAAGAAAAATAACCAGATGGCCGATGATTGAATGGAAGTCTGAATGAGGTCAGATTTGTTTCCCTTTCCAGATCAGTAATTCCAGGAGCCGTCATAAATTTATGGGTTTGTCCCTTGAGGTTGTGTACCAACTTCTTAGTACTACTCCAGTTGATCAGTAAAGTTTATGGCATATTTTTGCAGTGATTACTTTAGTATCAATGTTATAGGCTTCTCTCAATTATCATCGCATAAAATTGTCAGTCCTGAACATTTGGTATAGCTATACTTTATGAGAAATAGTTCAAAATTATTGGGATAATCAAATCAGAACAAAAATTTGCAGTGTTTCAAGAAATGATCAACTTAAAATAGACTATTTGCCACTTTCCAAGATGTTTATGCCACACAAAAATATTTAAGCTGATTTAAATTTAGCTACTTCCAAAGACAAGAGAACTGAGTATTTTTACCACTTAATGTTTTCTTATCAATAAATTAGTAATTTCAAATTTATTTTCAATGTTGGGCAGAGTCCTGTCATCATAAATGTTTCTTAAAGATTAGATGGACATGTCTAATGCTACAAGAGGAAAATCTTTTCAAAATACCTAGTTACATACACATAATACAGTATGATACACATTTACATATTGATCAATGTTGATGTAATATCTATAAATCGTTTGCTGAAATACTAGTATGTAAAATTATTAAAACTTGTTACCAAATTACACATTTATCCATTTTCCTGCATTGTGCAACCTATTAATAAAAAATAGCATATAAACATTTTTCTTTATAAGAAGCAATATCAAATGAAAAGAACTGGCTATCATAACTCAAAAGACAAAATGGAAAGAGAATGTGCAGTTTAATTTGTCTTATCATTTAAAAGAATTTAAATGTTAATATGTATCTCTTGTTTTTTAATATAATTGTTCATAACATTTGCATACTATAGTATAATGCTGTTACGCTCACCGGCCACAGGAGTTTAAGACTGGCCTCCCTCACCCGCTGGGGTCTCTGTGCAGAGCCACTCTCTTTAGCAGCGGCAAGAAGATGCTGCCGCCATGATCCCTCATGACAACTGGGAACGCCACCAGACCCCCAAACCCAACTGCAGTATAGGTGCACATACGCGCCTCACGTCCGGCCTTACAGGTACCGTGGCGGGAAATGTTCCTGCGGTTCCCAGCTGACGTCATCGAGCAGGGACTATTTCAGCCAGTCCCTGCTCTCCAGCCTTGCCTCTGCAACAGGTCTCCTGAAGCTGCTGGCTGCGTTGGTTCAGCTCCTCATACCTGGTTCCTGCTCCCTTGGTGCCCCTTCTGCCTTTGTTTCTAGCCTCCTGGTTCCTGCCTCTCTCCATACCTGTCCTGCTCCTTGCCCTCTGGACTGACATTTGGCCTCGATCATGGACTGGTATCTGGATTCTCCTGTCTGCTGCCCATCTCGACTCTTGGACTGTTTGCTGGATTATGCTGCTAGCCGCCTGCCTCAACTTTGGACCGGTATCTGGATTCTGCTGTCTGCTGCTGGCCTCAACCCCAGACTGGTACTGAGATATGCCTCCCGACGATGAAAGCCTGGGGAATCCTCTCTCAGGTAGGACTACACTCGTCTCGGCTCAGGGGTCCACTGTCTCAATAGCTTGCAGAGGCCATGAACCCAGGAGATCTCTCTTGTCTCCAGACCATTCCAGAACTCTCACAAAAAACCAACAGCAGCAATTCTTGGAGGACCTTGCCGGCTTGGTGGAAGGGCTCAGTGTCCGCCTGGATGCCTCTACTGTTCCGACCAGCAATGCAGCTACTGCTCCTTCTTTGGCCTCCCCAGCAGCAGCCACCATCCATCTTCCAACACCTCCCAGATATACAAGAAACCCTAAGTTGTGCCAAGGATTCTTGAATCAGTGTTTTATGCACTTTTCCTTGCAGCCCTCATAGTTTTCCAGTGATTCCATCAAAACAAGCTTCATCCTCTCCCTTCTTGATGGGAAAGCCCTGGTTTGGGCATCACCACTTTGGGAGCGAGGCAACATCCTGCTCCAGGACCTGCAGCAATTCATAAAGGCCTTCAA
Organism: Rhinatrema bivittatum; assembly: GCF_901001135.1. NCBI lineage: Eukaryota > Metazoa > Chordata > Amphibia > Gymnophiona > Rhinatrematidae > Rhinatrema > Rhinatrema bivittatum. The sequence goes on along the minus strand of NC_042622.1, from coordinate 157,006,329 downwards.
GTTAGTCTTTGATGAACCTGGCCAACACAACACCGTAGGGTCAGACATACTGCACCTACGCCAGGGTTCAAAAACCCTGGCAGAATTCACAATTGAGTTCCGAACTATGGCCTCAGAGTTGAACTGGAGAGAGGATAGTCTCCGAAGTATTTTCTTAGAAGGACTATCCTCTCCAATAAAGGACGAGCTGGCGCCCGAGAACTCCCCGAATCCCTCGACGCTCTCATTGATCTGGCCAGGAGGATTGATAGGTGACTCCAGCAGAGAACCCGAGAGTTTCAGTCCCTACAAAGGTCAGTACCGCTGGTTCCCTCTTTCTCACGTCCTCTCACTCCATCACCTGTCACCTCGTCTGGATTGACAAGCCAGGAAGAGCCTATGCAGCTTGGATAGAGCCATCTTTCATCGGAGGAAAGACTTCGGTGATGCTCTCTGGGTCTATGTTTCTAGGCAGGGGCATCTATGAGCTCAATGCCCACTGAGGCTGTGAAACTCCAGAGCCTAGGAGTCGGTAGGGAGTTGACCCTGGGCTGTGCTCTTCCCTCTCCCCAGCTTACCCTACCCGTTATCCTCACAACTGATGCCTGCGAGTTTTCTACTCTCACCTTAGTGGACTCTGGAGCAGGGGGAAACTTTATCATGAAGGCCCTGGTGGAACACCTCAAACTTCCCATCATCCATAGAGAGACTCCACTCTACATCTTCATCTACGGCGAGCCCTTACACAGGCAAATTACCACCATGACTGAACCCTTGACCCTCCGGACAGGACTACTCCATCAAGAAAAGATAGCCTTCCATGTCCTGGAGAAGGCAGTATACCCCATTGTTTTGGGGCTTCCCTGGCTACAGATCCACTCTCCTAGTTTTGACTGGGGGTCCTTTCAGCTGTCCCGATGGAGCCCTCGTTGCTGTCTTCCAGTATGCTTCCGGTAAGACTTCTACCATCGCTTCCATTAGCCACAACCTCCCTGAGAATACCTCCTCAGTATGCCACTTACGCAGATGTGTTCTCGAAACAGGCAGCTGACATTCTACTAGAACACCGTGTTTTTGAATGTGCCATAAACTTGATTCTGGGAACTACACCTCCACATGGAAGAGTATACTCTCTCTCTGCTGGAGACCAAGGCCATGGCTCAATATGTCCGAGAAAATCTTGATAAAAGATTCATCAGGCCTTCCACATCCCCTGTGGGTGCAGGGTTCTTTTTTGTAACCAAAAAAGATGGGACACTGCGCCCCTTTATCGATTACAGGGGACTTAATGCCATAACCAAGAAAGACAGATATCCTCTCCCGCTCATACCAGAACTACTTGATCAACTTCAAGGGGCCAAGGTCTTTACCAAATTGGATCTGTGTGGAGCGTACAATTTGGTCTGCATCAAGACAGAAGACGAATGGAAAACCGCGTTTAATACACAAGATGGACACTATGGGCCAGATTTTAGTAGGTATGCGCAGGCGTAGATTTGTGCGAGCAACCCGGCGTGCACAAATCTACGCCCAATTTTATAACATGCGCGAGCAGCCTAGTCCCTGCTCTCCAGCCTTGCCTCTGCAACAGGTCTCCTGAAGCTGCTGGCTGCGTTGGTTCAGCTCCTCGCACCTGGTTCCTGCTCCCTTGGTGCCCTTCTGCCCTTGTTCCTAGCCTCCTGATTTCCACCTCTCTCCATACCCATCCTGCTCCTTGCCCTCTGGACTGAAACTTGGCCTCGACTTTGGACCGGTATCTGGATTCTCCTGTCTGCTGCCCATCTCGACCCTTGGACCGTTTGCTGGATTCCGCTGCTAGCTGCCTGCCTCGACTTTGGACCGGTATCTAGATTCTGCTGTCTGCTGCTGGCCTCAACCCCGGACTGGTACTGAGATCCGCCTCCCGATGATGAGAGCCTGGGGAATCCTCTCTCAGGTAGGACTACACTCATCTCGGCTCAGGGGTCCACTGTCGCAATAAATGCAAAAGACTGTATGAGTAAAAAAAAAATAGATGTAATATAAAATGAGCAAAGCTGTGACTTTTTTTCCCGCAAAGTCCATGAAACAAAATTCCTGGAGTGAGGTACCACCTTAATTAATTATATCCAATACAAATTCTTAACTAACTATATTCCAATATATTTCTGTACAAAGTACTTTTTAATATGAGAGAAGAAAGAAAATCTCTTTCAAATGAAATAGAATTCATCCTTAATTTTTTAAAGACAGTTTGAAAAATATGGAAAAGTCCTCCCTGTTAATTCTAAAGTGTGTCACGTACTACATTTAATTAATTATTTTTAACAAATCAAAACTTGAGTTTCACACACACACACACACACACACACACACACACACACACACACACACATATACATTTTGTTAACTAATTGGAAGCAGGATAAGGAAAAATATGATAAACTCCAAAATGTGTACTGGACATGGTGGCACGTCTCAAAATATTTAAATTTTTTCATAATATTTGCCTTCTGTATAAACAATACATCTCAGTAATAACAAACTCAAGTATTTATTTTGGCCCACATTTTCGATGCCCGGCGCGCGTAAAATCCGGGGGATATGCGCGTGGCTGGGTCATGCACACGCCGAGCGCATTTTAGAAAAGGCCCGGCCACACACACATCTCTCAGTACACGCAGAACTGCCAGGCCAGCAAAAAAAGGGCGGGCCAGGGGCGGGATCTGGGTGAGGAGGGGGCCGACCGGAACAGCGGCCATTAGGCCCAGTCCCAGGGAAGCATGCGCTGGCAGCCGGCCAGCACGCCAAAGTTACTTCTGCTCCAAAGAAGCAGTAAGTATTAAAACAAAAAAATTTAGCCTAGCTAAGTAGGGGTTAGGAGTTGGGGAGGAGAGGGGAAAAGGTAAGAAGGGTAGTTAGGGGAATAGGGAAGTTCCTTCCCAGTCCACTCCTTAATTGGAGCGGACTGGGAGAGAACTGGGGAAGGCCCTATTGCGTAGCCGTGCATATGTTTTTAAAATGCCCCCTGTTGTGCGTGGGAAAGGCCACCCACCCACACGTGTGCACGTGGACATTAAAATCTGGCGCACGTGCGCATGGGAATCATATTTTATAACATGCGTGTACTGACACGTGCAAGTTATAAAACAGCCTCGTCCATGTGCGTGCGTCAGGAACTACGCGCACATGGCACCTTCACTAGAAAATTATGTAACATTTCTTTGGACTTTATTTCTTAGACTGTGCTTTTTTATGCCTGTTTTTCTTATGGTAAATCCTTTAAGTAGACCTGAAAAAGCAGCTAACACTTAAGAGAAAAAAGTGTTAGCTGCCTCTAGGGGCAAACAGAACTAGTTATCTTAGCCAGATAAGGAGGAGGAAAACAAAGCCACTGTGGAAGGCATAAGGTCAGCTAGAGCAAGAATCTGAAACAAAATCTGGAACAGATTTGCTAAACACAGGAAAAATGACAAAAGGATAACAGACATGAAAACAACCTATCAACCTACTACTGTTCCTTCTTCAATAGAAAGCTGAGTAAAAAACAATATTAAATTCATAAACTGATAAGCAGCATTATTACCCAGATTTATAATTCATACATAAGCAGCTGCACAAACAGTCCCACATTCCAAAACAGGAATATTCTGTCTGGGCATCCTCTGCACTAGTATAATTAATATGAGATCTCACGCACACAATATATACTATATGCCTAGGCTCACCCACCTAAACAGTTAAATGCTCTACGTGCAAAGAGCTCCAAGCCCTCCAAGAACAAGTCTAATCTCTGGAGGCTAGAGTGGTAGACCTGGAGGAGCTAAGGGAGACAGAGAAGTATATTAGAGGAGACCTTCAGGGACATACTAGAGAAGTCCCACCAACAATCTGGTAGCCCCTGTGCTGCTTTGGAGGAGAAAGGTCACCTGGAAAGATAGCATCAGCTTGATGAAGCAGGAAGTAATCCTGAAGCTAGGACCTGCCCTCAAGATGATGCAGTATCCTCTCGCACCAAGGATAGGTCTCCAGGGGCACATGCCCAGGAGGGAAGGGTTATAGTTAATGATTCAATTATTAGGAAGGTTGATGGCTGGGTGGTTGGTGGACATTAGGATTGCTTGGTAATTTGCCTGCCTGGAGCAAAGATGGCGGACCTCATGCATCACATAATAGGATTTAAGATAGTGCTGGAGGAGCCACTGTCTTGATACATGTGGGTACCAATGACATAGGAAAGTGCAGGAAGGAGGTTCCGGAAGCCAAATTTAGGATTTTAGGTAGAAAGCTGAAATCCAGAACAGGGATAGATTGGCCTATCAGGGGTTCGGGCATCCCCCGGTGGGCCGGTCGCGCTAGTCACGTGGTCTGCCGAGCGCGGCTCCATCATGGCCGCGCTCGGCAGACCACGTGACTAGTGCGGCCGTGACGGAGCCGCGCTCGGCAGACCACGTGGTGTCTCCTGGGACGGCCTGGGCGGCGAATCCCCGGGCCGGTTTCATTGGGAATCCGCCGCTGATCCAGAACGTCCAGTGTAGCATTCTCAGAAATGCTCCTTGTTCCATGCACAGGACCTCAGAGACAGGCAGCACTCCAGAGTCTCAATGTGTGGATGAGATGATGGTGCAGGGATGAGGGGTTTAGATTTGTTAGGAACCGGACTTCATGTTGGGGAATGGGGGGTCGTTTTCCAAAAGGATGGGCACTAACTTTTAAAAAGGTGATAGTGCAGCTTTTAAACTAGATGATGGGGGAAAGCCAACAGTTGCTCAGAAATGCATGGTTCAGAATGATGTATCTTTGAAGGATACTAAGAAAACAGGAAAAATAGGGCATCCCAGTAGAGAGATTGCAATAAATACCAAAGTGGACCAATTGCCTTTAAGTAAATTGCAGAAAGATTCCAAATTACTCCTGTTAAATGGTGAACAGGTTGTTAATACAAACAAAAACCATGGGGTAGATTTTCAAAGGGGTACGCGCGTAGGATACTCGCATACCCCCCGAAAACCTACCCCAAACCCCCCCTGCGCGCGCCGAACCTATTTTGCATAGGCTCGGCGGCGCGCGCAAGCCCTGGGACGCGCATAAGTCCCGGGGCTTGCATGGAGAGGCGTGCCGGGGGGCGTGGCGGTTGTGACGTGACATTTCGGGGGCGTGGCGCGGGTGACGCGACATTTCGGGGGCGGCGCCACAGGCGTGGTTTCGGCCCGGAACGCCCCTGGATCGGCTTCGCTCTCAAGACCTCTCCTGGAAATGGATGTCTATCTGCATGCAGAGGGTGATGAATGCATCCAGAGTCATGGGCATCTCCTGCCCAGCTAGTTCATCCTTGATCTGGGCAGCTAACCCTTGCCAGAATACTGCTGTTAGACTTTCATCATACTAGTGAAGTTCTATCACCAGAGTCCAGAATCGAATCACGTGCTGGTTTACAGATGAAGAAGGAAGAATAGGACAGAACTTACGAGGCAGATACTAAGGAAGGCAGGAACCAGAGTCAAAGGAGCATCATAAAAGCAAGCAGGAAGCAGGAATACAAGCACACAGGAAGTACATGCTCAGCAACTAGCGCTGCTAACTAACAGGAGACCTGCTGCAAAGGTGACTACTGCAGAGAGGCTTGCATTTAAACGTCCCACTGAGTCGACACCATCATCCAGCGCCGACAGCGATTTCCCACCGTGCTGCCTTTAAAAAGCAGAGGAGCGCACACGCGCCTAAGGACTCCACAGCCATGGCAAAGAACTGGTATGGCAGGGCTGGTGATAAGTGAGGCTGACCATGGCTTTGCTGCCGCAGCCGACTGAACATTACGAACTTTTCCTGTGAAGGAAAGAGCGGCTCCCGTCTCAAACACCTTGCTGGTGTACTGCGATCATATGGTACTTTTACCTGCTTGCGTTTTGCAAGGTGGAACAGTGGGGACCTCTTTGGGCTGTGAAGACTCTGGTTTAACTTCTCACAGGCATCACAAGCCCTACTTTTGCCCTCTTGCTACATAAGAATGGGTTCTTATTAATGGAGCCGTTTGCAGCGGCAGAGCAGATCTTCAATGCCATTCAGCTTTTACGAGGGGCTTCTTCTTCTTTAGTTACTTTCAGTGTTATGGTCTTTGCACAGCACCTGGAACAATTCTAGGGGTTGATCATCCTGTTTTCTATTTTTCTTTTGCTTCTCACTGTGCTGTATAATCCGATTTGAAAGACAACAACATTCAATTACAATATCGTTATTTATAGCTCTTATGGGCTGCTGAGTTGTTTTCTCATTGTCTCTATATTCTTTTAGTGGGAACTTGGGGGTTGGGGATAAGTGCAAGACTTGTCCCCCTTTTGAACATTTTCTAGTCCTACTTTCAGGATATTTTACAGCCTCTGTACCTGTAGGCTGTCTTTTTTCTCTATACATTATTGGCAAACCCTGCTTATTATGGTTTGGAAATGTTATTGTTGCTGATGCTGCAGGAGATTGCTTGGGCATGCCCCAATGTGAGTGGTGGTGGAAACTGGGGTTTGTGGTCTCTTAGACAGCACAGAAGGGTTCCTATATGTGTCAAGTCTGTGGATGTTCATGAATGTGGGTGTTTGTGAGTTTATTGGAAGGATTTTATAAACATTTATTTTGACTAAAATATGCTTTAGAGGTGTAGGGGTGGGTAAGAGTGTGTCAGTCCGTGGGATGGATATCAGTGATTGTATTATTGTGCTTGCAGCTATAAAGGCCTGGCTATATTTCTGTCCTTTTCTATGCTACTGCCTGGATGTTTGGGCTGAGAGACATCCAGGAATCCACTGCACGGCTTTCTCCCTGTCCTTACATAACCTACGGTTAAAGTAAATGTTCTAACACTGAGTGTGGATGGAGTGCATTCCCCATTAAAGCGTAATAAATTGTTAAATATGTTTAAAAAGCTGAAGCCCCATATAGCTATAGTGCAAGAGACCCATTTATTAGATGAAGAACATCTAAAATTGAAGAGAGTGGATTGGGCAATGTTATTTTTCATCTTACTCACAAAAGCAATTGCCTTTTCAACTTGAACACCAGCTGACAGATGAGGAATACAGATTTAATATATTTGGAAGGTAATATGAACAAAAGTTAGCATTATATGATGTATAAGCCCCAATATGTACAGTATTCTCATGATTTATTTACCAGTGTTATATCTAAGCTGCTTCGCTTTCCAGAATATCGGTATCACGCTTATTGAGCCTTTGGACTGCGGTTAAGTTGACGTAGCCTATCTTGTGCAAACACAAACATTTTTTATTTTTTAACATCTTAAAAGATCACATATGGAATGTACTGCTCCCAGTCCTAACTACCTCGTCTTGAATCTTCGTATTGTGCTTCATTATTGATTTATTGATTCATTTCTTTCAGCAGTCCAGAGATGCCAAGCTTATTTAGTTCCTTGTTACATTGTCATTAATTTTGCAAATTGATAATGGTCTTCACTGCCCATCTTCTTATTCTTACTTTCAACATACTAGAGAGGGCAGAAAAGCAGGTGGTGTATTACTCTTTTATACAAATCGTTTTCAATTGCAGCCACTTGCTATTGTGCTTGATCATGGCTGCAAAAGCTTCTTCTGGCCGATCTTGTATTTGCCCTAGTCTATTGTCCACCTAAAATTTTGGCTGGCGATTTAATGATAATTATGAATTTTTTTAAATTCATTGGTAATTCAGTATCCTTAAGTGATTTTAAAAGGTGATTTGAATCTCCATTTGGACTGTAAACCAAGAGTGAGTTTCTTGAATTTTTAGCTTCAATTGAGCTTTTGCCTTTGATATCTTCGGCTACACATAAAGCTGGTAATATACTTGAGCAGGTGATTTGCTCTAAGCAGATAATTTCTGCTAATCAAGTTTCAGCTACTGATATTTCTACTGTATTATGGTCTGATCATTATTTAATTAGATTCACTATTACAATATCTCGTGATAATTAAAAAAAAAAAGTCTAGTTCACATTACACCCAGAAAATCAATTGATCCTGACCAATTCAAACTTAAATGATACTCTGTTAAGGACCAATTATGTTTGGTTAATGCTGAGGATATTGCAAGCTCTTTAATTGCCCTTTTAGAGTTGGTTCGGAATGACATCGCCCCAGAAGTGATGAAAAATCATCAAATTGCTTTAAATAGAGTTCCCTGGTTTGATAAAGAATTAGTTTTAGCAAAACGATTATTAAGACAGATTGAAAGGGCAATGTGCAAGAGCCAGCTTGAATTGGCTTGTTGTCAATTTAATAACGCAAGAAATAATTACAAGCAATTGTTTATGGCTGCAAGGAAAAAGTTTTATACTGAGCAGCTTCGCTTGTCTTTGAATAGACTATTGGAGTTATTTAATCTAGTTAGGAAAATTAATGACCATGAGACTAAAGATGAATTTAAAGGTAACTTTTCTTCTGATGATTTTGTCATCTATTTGAAGCAGAAATCTGCCTTGATAAAAACTCAGCTAGATTCTCAATTGTCTAGTTCTTTCAGCTCTGTCAGTGCTTTTAAAGTGTCTTTTGAATTTGTCAGTGGTTGGGATACTTTTACTGAAGGTGGTAAACCTGAAATTGAACAATATATGGTCCAGGTAAAGAATTCTCTCTCTCCTCTTGATTCATGTCCTTTTTTCTTTGTTATATATCTTACAGGAGGACTTTATTCCTGTTATTTGGCAGCTAGTCAACTCTTCTCTGAAGGAAAGCCAATTTCCATTGATACTAAAGCAAGCTTCTATTTGTGCTGTTTATAAGAAGGGAAATCTCCCTTTTGAACCCCCTAGTAGCTACTGCCCAATTTCTAATATAGTGACCCTGGTTAAACTGCTTGAGAAAGTTGTATACTCGCAGTTGACTGATCATTTAAAGATAATCAGACATTACATAAGCATCAATGTGGCTTTAGGATAAGGCACAGTACCGAGACCTTACTTCGGTCTGTTTTGGACTTTCTGCTACTAGAACTCGATAAGGGGGTAGCAGTCACTGCAATATTTTTTAATGTTACAGCAGTGTTTGACACCGTGTGTCATTCAGTTCTTCTTGAACAACTGGAAGCAACTGGGATTTCTGGTGTTGTTCTTGCATGGTTTAGCTCCTTCCTTAAATCAAGAAAACAGCAAGGTTTTTTTGCAAGATGGTAATTCTTCTTGGTATGAAACTCCCTGTGGTGTAGCTGCAGCTTTGTTGAACATTTATAGGAGACCCTTGTGTTCTCTGCTTGAATCGCAGTCCATATCATGGCGTGGTTGAGCGTCCTATTCAGTAATCAGAGTTCCTGATTATTTATAAATGGTTCTGTCTTGGATGGTTTTAGTTTGGGTCGGGGAGTGTGACAAAGCTGCCCCCTTTCTCCCTTGCTGTTCGTTCTGGCAATACAACCCTTGCCTATAAAACTATCAGAGTAACCATCATTTTAAGGAATTATGGTGGGGTGCAAAGTACTTAAGATGTTGCTCTTTGCAGACAATATCCTGCTCTTTGTCAGTGATCCTTACACCAGTGTACCAGTGAATCAGAATTTGTTTTCAAAATTTCACTCTTTTGAGGGCTTAAAAATTAACTGTGAAAAGTCTAAAGCATTGTCTTTGGACCCTGCTGACAATCAAAACTGGACAGTTAGTTTTCCTTTTGAATGGGCTGACAACGTAGTCAAATACTTGGGGGTATGGATTCCAAGAGATCTTTTGATGCTACGGTATATACTTTCAACGTCACTGAAATGATAACTTTAGTGCAGGCAAAGTTATATTTATGGAAAGATCTTCCTGCATCCTCTATGGGGCGGTGTACACTACTGAAAATGATGATTTTTCCTAAATTACTATATAGAATGCACATGCTTCTTGTTAGCTATCTCGGGCAGATGCTTCCCTTCTAAGATCTTTATTTATAGAGTGGCCGAGAGGGATACTGTAAACTGATCGGTAGTAAGAAGTGTGGCAGGCTTGATCTCCCAAATCTTAAATTTTATAATGCTGCATGTCAGTTGTGCTTCCTTGGGAATTGATGCACAGGAAAGATATAATGAAGCCTTACCTGCTAATTTTCTTTTCTGAAGTCCTGACAGTCCAGTCCCATACCAGTAGGATTTATCCCTCCTATCAACAGACAGAGGTAGTGTGCGAGGCTCTCTCTCTGATGTCCCTTCCGATATAGGCTGGCACAGCAGAGAAGGAGTCAATAGTCTGTTGCCCAAGCTCCTCAGAATTCTGTGTGGCTCCTCTTTCTTTTTTTTTTTTTGGAGCAAATTTCCAGATTAATCCAAACACAGATAATTCTGAATATCCTTCATCTAACTTAAGAGCAGCCTCAGCTTGCATCTAGGTTTCCTCTTTCTTTCCCTAAGATGGATTTCTCTCGTGGAATGCCTTCTCTCTCCCCCTCTTTTATAATTTCTATTTTCTACGCCTAATGGCGATCAACCCTAAAAACACAACTCAAAAGAAAAACATTCCCTGTTATCTTTAGGACTGTGCTATCAGGACTCAAGGAAAGAAAATTAGCAGGCGAGAGCTACTTCTATCTTCCTCTTCATCCTGCCAGCCCTGTCCCATACCAGAGATGTATTTATCCTGGGTGTGAGATACCCAGATCCACTTTCCAGACTCCCGTTGTGAAATTTGTCTCCCTTCTCTCACAAATGTTTAACCTATAATGCTTTGTAAATGTGTGCACTGGTGCCCATGTGGCCACCCTGCAAATGTCCATTGGGGCTATTGCTCTATATTCAGGACAGAATATAGGCCTTGAACTGAAAATGCTGCCTGGAAATCAGAAAGTGTAGCAAGTGCTGAAACTCTTCTTTGATTGGGATGTGGATATACTGTACGCCTCCGCAAGGTCTGCGGAGGACAGGAATTCGTATTTCCTTACTGCTGATCCGATTGTTGTTAATGACTCCATGCAAAACTTTTGCAACTCTAGAGCCTGGTTTACCCTTCTCAAATCTAGCACTTGGCAATAGGCTCCTTCCATCTTTGGAACTATGAAATAAATTGAATATGTTCCTTTAATTCTTTCTTATCTCAGTACTGGACAACCAGACCAGCCCGTCTAATGTCCCTTGTACTGCGTTCCTCCTGCCTGGTTTGCATGGGAATGAGAAGAAGCTTTCACTTATTGGGAATTTCAAGTTTGGAGCACAATCCTTCCATATGATGTCGAGGACCCACTGATCCCCTAAAGGTTTGGCTCACTCCTTGATATAATATTGTAATCTGCTCCTAGAGGAGACAGTGAGCAGTGGACATGAGAAGTGTCATTATGGGTCTTTGTTCATGAATTGGCTCCTGGTGTTACTTTCTCTCAATATCCACCTGGTCCCCCAAAAGGGTTGCACTCTTCCTAGCAGCCTTGCTATCCTTGTGCTCTGGCTTTGGCCTAATCAGAATTGCCTATTATCCTTTGGTCCCTGCCATAATTTGCCCACTGGGTGATCATTCTGTTCCTATCCTCTGGCATCCTTTGGACGCTTTGAACCTCCTAGGTCCTTCACTAGCTTATCTAACTCTTCTCCAAACAATAGCTTCACTTTAAATGGGAGCTTACTGAGCTTGGTTTTGGAAGTGGAGTCTGCTGCCCAGTTCTTTACCCTAGCATGCATCTAGCCCTAACCTCTGGTACTGCCTCTTAGCCAACTGCCAACTCCATCAATGTTGATTCTAGGTTATTTATCTGTGATCTTACTGCCTCTGACTGCACCCGTATAACCAAAGCTCTGGCAGTGTACCCCTCCACAAATCACTGCCTGCAAGGTTAGCGCAGAAAGTATGAAGATTCGTTTTATCAGAGCTTCCACCTTTCTGCCTTGGGGGTCCTTCAAGGCCACTCTGCCTTCTACTGGAATAGTTGGTTTTTTTAGTTAGGCAATTACAATAGCCTCTCCTTGTCTGGCTTTTCCACTAGATATAATATCTGCATCGTCCTATGACTTCTGACTCTTGACTCTGGGACTTCCTACTCTTCTGCTAGCATATTTTGTATTGCTGAGTGCATAGGAAAGGTTGGGGCTGGCTTCTTAATGCCCCTCAGAATGGGGCTCCCCTTACTTTTAGATTACTTTGTCCATTCCTCGTTTAGACCGAGGCCCTGCGAGACGTTGGCTATAAACCTGAAGAATGAATTTAGATCTCTTGCCAGCCAGTTCCTTTCTTGTGCTTTCCACATTAATGTCTTCTGACTGTGGCTGTCTGCCCTTTATTTGGCAATACTTTATTTATTTATTTATTTAAAAACTTTTCTATACAGTCGTTAAGTTAGATAACCATCACAACGGTTTACAGCAGGGCACGCTAATGAAAATGTGAGTGGTATAGATTACAAATTAATCATGTGCCATCATAGTGCGGTAACAATTCATTTAAAAAAAGAAAAAACTGTGTGTGTAAATTAGGCTTGTCTGTTGGGATCATATTAGGTGGTTTGAATTTAACATTAATGTGCATTTGTAGCTTACAAGTAAATACTTTTAGTTTGGTGCGTCCTTTTCAGTCAACTGTTTTTTTCCTTCTCTTTATCTTTATAAAAAGCTTGTTTAAAAAGCCAGGTTTTCAGATTGGTTTTGAATATTTTGAAATTTCTCTGCAGCCTTATTTCGAGTGGCATGGTGTTCCATAGCACGGGGCCTGCCAGTGAAAGTGCTCTCTCCCTAACTTGCGTGAGGCGTGCTGTTTTGACAGAGGGGACAGTTAGTAGAGCCTTATTAGCAGATCTTAGGTTTCTTTGCGGGACATGTACGCACAGTGCTGTGTTGAGCCATTCAACTTTTTCATTGTGGATTAGTTTGTGTATTATGCATAAGGCCTTATATTGAATCCTTTGTTCAATTGGGAGCCAGTGTAAATCAGCGAGCGTTCCTGTAATGTGTTCATTCTTTTTTTTACCAGTCAAAATTCTAGCAGCCAAGTTTTGTAATATTTGTAGTGGCCGGATAGTGGATTGTGGTAGTCCTAAAAGTAGTGAGTTGCAGTAGTCTGTACTTGCGAATATCATGGCCTGCAGAACTGTGCGGAAATTGTTTAGCGTTAGTAAAGGTTTTAGTCTTCTCAGGATCATTAGTTTCGCATATCCTTCTTTTATTTTCAATGAGATGTGTTGTTTCATGTTTAGTTCAGGGTCAATTATTACTCCTAGATTTCGTACTTTTGTTGCTAGCTCAATGGTTTGGTTGTTTTTAATTGTGACTGTTGGTTGAATTTGATGTATGTTTTTACGTTCAAGGTGTAAAAATGGTACTATGGTTCATAGGTTCCTGAAATGCTGCAAGATGACCTCCTTCTGGGATTTTGTTATAAAGAACTTAAAAGCATACAAAGGGGTTCACTTCCTCAGTGAAGTGCAATACTACTAAGTAAGTGACCTTTCAAAGGCTGCAGGAATAAGTAATGGTATAGACCTTTTTCTTTATTTGGCATTGGTAAGTGGCCTGCAAATGTGTTTTACTTAAATGAACTGAGGAAGCACTGCTCACAATGGATCTATGGCAAATAAAAATGTCTTCAGTATATGCAGATGGAAATTTATATGTGAAATATGCCCAATGGAGAGTGGCATGGTTGAAGTTTTTTGACCAGTTCCCACAGGATCTGGTGAAATCTATGACTGATCATGGATATACTATAGACTGGTAATTGTTAGGTGGCCTGTAATCTATAGGCAACTTTGGTCCATTCTGAGTGGATTGTCTCCCTCTTATGAACTGGGTGAGGGTATGGGTGTGAATGTATGAATATGTGCGTGGGTATGAATGTCAAAGCATCTAGGGATGCATATTACAGAGTTTGTGAGGTGATGATGAATGAATGGAATATGTAGGGAAGACATAAAACTTGCGCTGGCTATTGTAATGTGCACTTTGATGAATAAAAATAATTTAATTAAAAAAAATATTTTAATATATCTGTATGCAAATTTTAGAAATATGAATAGTAAGATTGTGGAGTTAGAATGTATGATATTATACGAAGATATAGACATCATAGGCATTTCAGAGTCATGGTGAAAGAAGGTAACCAAGGTATAAGTTATATCAACGTGATAGGGCAGATCAAATTGGAGGGAGGAGGCCCTATATGTAAAAGAGGGGATAGAGTCATTCATGATAAAAATCCTGCAGAAAACAAAATGCACTGTGGAATCCTTATGGATAGAAATTCCATGTGTGATGTGTAAGAGTATAGCAGTGAGTATATATTACTGGCCACCTAGCCAAGACAAAAAATACCCAAATAAATCTGCCAAAATTGCATTTGTAAGCAATGTCCACACCTCATGCAAACTTTGAATCAATATGACTTTCTCAGGACTCATTTTTTATTATTTTTGCAAGCAAGACATTCCTTCAAGTGTTCTTTAGATGATATCAGAAAGGAATATACTTTCGCAACTGTAGTGCAAAGGTTGGGAGAAGCCAAGAATTCCATATCTCAGTGGCATATGGTATATAAACAGCAGTTATCTCTGGAGGGGCTGGTCTCATTGAGTCAATATTGGAGCAGTGAGCGAAATACTGATATTTCCTTTGATGATGTGCAGAATTATTGTAAATCTTTGCACAAAGTACTTACTGATGTGATCTCATGTGAAACACAATTTAAAATATAACATTTTTATTTAGATTATCTTAGATGCTATCACATTAATGGAGGGGGGAAGGGAAACAGAACCAAAAGGTTACTAAGGGCCAAGAGTAACAGATAAGTATGAGAAAAAAAAAAAGAGTGTGAAAGCTTGCTGGGCAGACTGGATGGGCCGTTGGTCTTCTTCTGCCATCATTTCTATGTTATGTAAAGGAACTAAAACATGAAATTGCTAACCAGTTACTAGTAATCTGTAACCTATCATTTAAAATAGCCTTGATACCTGAAGATTGAGGGGAGGCAAATATGATGCAGATTTTTAAAAAGGGCTCCAGGGGCTATCCAGGAAACTATAAACCAGTGAGCCTGATGTTGTGCCAGACAAAAATGGTAGAAGCCATTCTTAAAAATAAAATCACTGGCCATAAATACAGACATTGCTTAATGGGGAAGAGTCAACATGTTTTTAGCAAAGGAAAATCTATTAGATTTTTTGAAGGGGTTAACAAACATGTAAACAAGCATGAATTATTTGATAGAGAGTATCTGGATTTTCAGAAAGCTTTGACAAAGTCCCTCAAGAGATACTAATCAGGAAATAAAAAAGTCATGGGACAGGAGGCAATGTCCTATTGTGGATTGATAACTGGTTACAAGAAAGGAAACAGAGGGCATGTCTAAATGATCAGTTTTCCAAATAGCAAAAGGTCGTTAGTGGAGTACTACAGGGATTGGTACTTGGTCCTATGCTGTTTTTCATATCCATAAATGATCTGGAAATTTGCAGATAACACAATTATTCAAAGATGTTAAAACAGCAGCAGATTGTGAGGTACTGCAGAGGGTCCTTTAGAGACTAGGAGACTGGCAAATGAATGGAAGATGAAATTTAAGGTGGAAAAGTGCAATATGATGCACGTAGGGAAAAATAATCCAAAGCAAGGTTCTATATTGGGCTTTGAATTGGCATTTGTCACACAGGAAAAGGACCTTGCAGTCCTTGTGGACAATACGTTAAAATTCTTGGCGACAGCAATCAAAAAAGCAAATAGAATGTTAGGAATGATTGAAAAGGAATGGAAAATATCATATTGTCTCTAGGTGCAACTGCACAGAGTACCATGTGCAGGTCTGGTCACCCCATCTCAAAAACAGCATAGCAGAGGAAGGCAACAAAAATGATAAAGGAGATGGAACAGATCTCGCATGATGAGAGGGGACATGATAGAAGTTTATAAAATCATGAGTGGAATGGAATGGATAAAAAATAATCTGTTATTTACCCTTTCAAATAATACTAAAACAAGGGGACACTACATGAAATCAGCAACCAATAGATTTAAAATAGCTTTTTCACTCAGCATACAACCAAGCTGTGGAATCTGTTGCAAAAGGACATATGATCAAGGCAACTGGCATAGCAAGGTTTGAAAGAAGCTGGGACAAGTTCCTAGAGGAAAAGTCCATAACACATTATTAGCCAGATAGGCTAGGAGTAACAGGAAATAGATCTAATTTATGGTAACAGGAAATAGATCTAATTTATGGATCCCATAAAGTACTTGCAACCTGGCTTGGCCATTGTCAGGATGCTGAGCTTGATGGACCTTGGTCTGACCCAGCATGGCATTTCTTATATTCTAAGGAGCATCAGTGGGATTTGAACCCTGCCTTCTCTAGTTCTCAGACTGCTGCTCTAACCACAGGGAAAGTTACTTTCTTCCAGTAGTAATTTGGTAAATAATAATTTTTTTCTTCCCCTCACTGTTTTAAAGTTGTTGTTGTATAGTCCAGACACAAATATACATTACTGGGCAATGCACACCTGAAGAAGCGGCAGGTTTGTCTCTGACCTCATAAAATTGCAAAGTAAGAACATAAGAACATAAGAAAATGCCATACTGGGTCAGACCAAGGGTCCATCAAGCCCAGCATCCTGTTTCCAGCAGTGGCCAATCCAGGCCATAAGAACCTGGCAAGTACCCAAAAACAAAGTCTATTCCATGTAACCCAAAAACTAAGTCTATTCCATGTAACCATTGCTAATGGCAGTGGCTATTCTCTAAGTGAACTTAATAGCAGGTAATGGACTTCTCCTCCAAGAACTTATCCAATCCTTTTTTAAACACAGCTATACTAACTGCACGAACCACATTCTCTGGCAACAAATTCCAGAGTTTAATTGTGCGTTGAGTAAAAAGAACTTTCTCCGATTAGTTTTAAATGTGCCCCATGCTAACTTCATGGAGTGTCCCCTAGTCTTTCTACTATCCGAAAGAGTAAATAACCGATTCACATCTACCCGTTCTAGACCTCTCATGATTTTAAACACCTCTATCATATCCCCCCTCAGTCGTCTCTTCTCCAAGCTGAAAAGTCCTAACCTCTTTAGTCTTTCCTCATAGGGGAGTTGTTCCATTCCCCTTATCATTTTGGTAGCCCTTCTCTGTACCTTCTCCATCGCAATTATATCTTTTTTGAGATGCGGCGACCAGAATTGTACACAGTATTCAAGGTGCGGTCTCACCATGGAGCGATACAGAGGCATTATGACATTTTCCGTTTTATTCATCATTTCTTTTCTAATAATTCCCAACATTCTGTTTGCTTTTTTGACTGCCGCAGCACACTGAACTGACGATTTCAATGTGTTATCCACTATGACACCTAGATCTCTTTCTTGGGTTGTAGCACCTAATATGGAACCCAACATCGTGTAATTATAGCATGGGTTATTTTTCCCTATATGCATCACCTTGCACTTATCCACATTAAATTTCATCTGCCATTTGGATGCCCAATTTTCCAGTCTCACAAGGTCTTCCTGCAATTTATCACAATCTGCTTGTGATTTAACTACTCTGAACAATTTTGTGTCATCTGCAAATTTGATTATCTCACTCGTCGTATTTCTTTCCAGATCATTTATAAATATATTGAACAGTAAGTGTCCCAATACAGATCCCTAAGGCACTCCACTGTCCATTCCCTTCCACTGAGAAAATTGCCCATTTAATCCTACTCTCTGTTTCCTGTCTTTTAGCCAGTTTGCAATCCACGAAAGGACATCGCCACCTATCCCATGACTTTTTACTTTTCCTAGAAGCCTCTCATGAGGAACTTTGTCAAACGCCTTCTGAAAATCCAAGTATACTATATCTACCGGTTCACCTTTATCCACATGTTTATTAACTCCTTCAAAAAAGTGAAGCAGATTTGTGAGGCAAGACTTGCCCTGGGTAAAGCCATGCTGACTTTGTTCCATTAAACCATGTCTTTCTATATGTTCTGTGATTTTGATGTTTAGAACACTTTCCACTATTTTTCCTGGCACTGAAGTCAGGCTAACCGGTCTGTAGTTTCCCGGATCACCCCTGGAGCCCTTTTTAAATATTGGGGTTACATTTGCTATCCTCCAGTCTTCAGGTACAATGGATGATTTTAATGATAAGTTACAAATTTTTACTAATAGGTCTGAAATTTCATTTTTTAGTTCCTTCAGAACTCTGGGTATACCATCCGGTCCAGGTGATTTACTACTCTTCAGTTTGTCAATCAGGCCTACCACATCTTCTAGGTTTACCGTGATTTGATTCAGTCCATCTGAATCATTACCCATGAAACCTTCTCCATTACGGGTACCTCCCCAACATCCTCTTCAGTAAACACCGAAGCAAAGAAATCATTTAATCTTTCCGCGATGGCCTTATCTTCTCTAAGTGCCCCTTTAACCCCTCGATCATCTAACGGTCCAACTGACTCCCTCACAGGCTTTCTGCTTCGGATATATTTAAAAAAGTTTTTACTGTGAGTTTTTGCCTCTACAGCCAACTTCTTTTCAAATTCTCTCTTAGCCTGTCTTATCAATGTCTTACATTTAACTTGCCAATGTTTATGCTTTATCCTATTTTCTTCTGTTGAGATAAAAGGCATTATATAAGTCTAACTTGTTCTATAGTTCTTCTCAGTAATACCCAGGATTCTAAAATATTTAAAAAGGATCTAAAGACTCACCTTTTCAATCTAGCATTCGACCTCCAGGCAGTTCAGACATGACCGTTCCTTAATTAATTTTGAGCCTCCTCAGGACAAAGGTATATTTACTATCCCTTGCAGTATTATTGTATTGTATTGTTGGTATGCATATTGTCTGTCGTCGTTTTATTGTATAATATTGGTTTTTTTTATATAAAGTTGTTTTTTTTTATTATGAATGTGTTTTGTACCCTGCTCCGAACTATGGAGAGGTGAGCTATAAATATTTTACATAAATAATTAAATGTTGCTGAATGGAAGACACGTAAAAAGAAGAAGTCACTCAGTATAAAGAAGAAGACAGAAAGAGTGTCCCTTACATCTGAATTACTCATGGACATGTATGGAGCCTGGGCTCTTCGGGCCAAATATCCTAAAGAGCTTTTCCATTTTGGGTATGCCTGATTATTTGCATGTAAATAGTCACTGCAGGTCTGAAATTAACACTGGGTCTGGTGACTGAAGAAGATGGGGCCGAGTTATTCTCTGGGTCTAAAAGTGGCAGAATCAGTGATATCACACTTTGATACTGCAGTAATCAGACTCTCGTAGCACAGGCCGACCTCTGCTAATGATTTTCTGCATTTTGTACTCGACATTAGCCACAAGAAGGGCCCCTGGTCTTCCATGATTGTGAGGCCACAGCAAGGGCCCCAAAATCCAGTCTGACATGGAATTGGCAGGCTCCTTGTGGAATTGCAGGAAAATTAAGAGCTGGGTCAGGGTGGGAAGGGCAAAAGTAGCAGCCGGCTGGGTATTCAGGTCCGCGTCTCCCTTCTCTTGGAACTGCTGTGCTAATCTGACCTATAAGAGGTAAGCGGTGGTGCCTCAGGCTGCATCGTCCCCCTCTGCCACCCGGCGCCTGACTCACGCTTTAAACCAAAGGGGACACTGCAGTGTTGCACAGTTCACAATTCCAACAAGGGCCCCAATGGCAAAGGAGGAGGAGCAAGAACAAGGATCGAGGGCTCCCGCCACTGCTTTCTTCCTCCTCTTGCAGGCTCGGCTCAGAAGCAAGATTGATGGGAAGGTGGAAGAGAGGCAGGGCAAACAGAGGGTGTGAGACAACCAGTTGTAAGAAGTGAGCTTGCAACGTATCAGCTCTGGCGGTGGGGACTCCTTGCCACAGCAAGGACTGCTGCTTGCCTCTGTTCCCTCCTCTGTCATTATTGATAAAGCTCCCTACTTCTGCCCTTCCCATCTCAGCTCACAGCACGGTCTAACTTTGGCAGCCAGAGGGGGAGGGGGGGGGGCGGGACAGGGTCAGCGGAAGGTACAGTTTCACTTCCTTTTTCCCATTGGTAATATTTATCCCTGTGCATCCTAGCAGTCTCTCAGCTCTGCCTGAACTACTTTGCATCCGATGTGATACCCTCTCTCCTGATCTCTGCAGTTCAGTACCTGACCTCCATCATGTACGCCTATTTTAGAGTCCTGTGCCCAAAATGCCAGACTCTGCGCTTTTTTTGCAGTACAATTTGGTTGCCAAGCTCTTGATCACTTCTCTGATTTTCTTAAAATCACACCATAGGTTTTATTCTCCCTGTGGAGTGTCTATTGCAGATCTTAGTATCATCTGCAAAAAAAACCCAAAGATCTCTTACTAACTCTGCTGCAATATCATTTATTAAGATATTAAACAGAAAAGAACCCACAAACAGTCCCTGAGGCACTACATTGATAAGCCCTCTATCCTTGAACTTTGCTTATCGCTACCCTGTGTTACATATCACTGGATCAGTTTCTAGCCTAGGTTACCATGTTACCATTTTAGGATACCCCCCACAAAGATATACACACAGCCTGCTCACTATGGGGTGAATTTTAAAAGCCCAGCATGTGCCAAAGCCAGAAAATACGCGCAGAAGTCGGGTTGGCGCACACCACGTGGATTTTAAAAAAGGGGGCGGGGTGTGGGCGGGCATGGGGATTTGTGAATGAAACCAACACATGAATACTTACGTGCACAAGCACGCACTGGGGTCCCCTACTGCGTAACTTTACTTCTGCTATGGATGGCGCATAAATCCTGAAACAAAAAACACTAGGCTAGTCAGCGGGGTTTTAAGGGTCAGGGCTGACAGGGTAAAAGGGAGGCTAATTAACTAGTGGGGTTAGGAAGTCCTATCCTTTACCTGGGCAAACTGGGAACGAACTGGAGAAACTGGTAATTGCGTCGGTGCACATATTTACTAAAATCCCTCCACTCAACGCGGTAGAGGCATTTACATGCGTCCATTTAAAATTATGCACACATATACAGCTTATTTCATTCCATGCATCGCTTCCTTCAAAAAGAAAATTAAAACCTGGCTCTTTAGCCAAGCTTTTCCAGAACTTTGATTATTTTTTACCTCCAGCTATCAAGATTTTCTCACCATCGCAATCCCTTTTGCAGATCACATTTATCTTAGACAATTACGCCTTATTTTATGATTTGATTTCTCAGAGACTTTACAACTTTATCAGTGTTATTATTCGAATCTGTTTTCCATGTTTTCCAAGTTCTATAACCTTGTTATATGTACTGCCTCTTGGCATAATTTTTATGTTTCAATGTAAACCGATGTGATCTGTATTTTAATACAGGAACACCGGTATATAAAAATCTAAAAATAATAAATAATAATATATGCACGTATGTTATAAAATGGCGAGAGCCGGCATACACACATACATGTGTGCCAGCACGGCTGTTTAAAAGTTACCATCTCTATTTATGCATCACTGTTAAAAAAAAAACCTAACTTGACGGAAGTCTGGTGCTACTTCTCATGAGTTTAAAATCTGTGCTAATTTAACCCTTTAATGTGTTTGTTACCATGTTTCTGGTGTATGGGCACATATTTTTCCGAGGATACTCTCATTACAGATCCAAGAGAATGGATCCCCCGTGTAGCTGAGATTAGTCACTTGGCTGTGAATGTGCCAGGAGTCCTTTGAAGTAAACTGGACAGTCTAATAGCCTCGAAATAATTAAACAAGCTTTGAATTTTATATATCATTTTGTTATGTGCGTTGATGACAATTTTTTGTTGTCTTTGTCTTTTGTTTGTGTGATTTGCCTAGGGCAGCCATTGGTTGTTAGGTGAACAATAAATACAAGTAATAATAGGAAGAGGATGGGAACCATGGCAGAACCAGTGGCAAACTGGGGCACAAGGCTAAACGTTTATCTAGGAGGCCTAATTCCCTCGCACCAGCCCTAGTGGCTATGTATCATTCTTGCTATATTTTTTGTGATTTTAGCCTCAGTTCCCAAGTCAGCATCCCAGTTATTTCTTTTTACTGTATGTGCTTCTCTCCTAGCCCCCACCCTTCATGGACAATCACATCCCCCTACAAACCTGTTCCCCTATGAATATTTACATTTACTGAGGAAACTCTTTAAGAGTTTGCAGCCCCTAGAGCCTAGCCCTTTCTGACCCAAGCATGAGGTGAGTGAATGTAAAATGTACTCCGACTCTAAAGAGATTTTTTTTTGTACATATAACCCCTTTTTTTGGGAAAGATGCTCCTAGGAGGGGCACATAACTCATTTATATCTTCTGGGGCTGCTCCAGCTAACCATTCACTCCCACACTGACTCTTAATTCCTGGAGGGGGGGGGGACGACGACTCTTTTTATGAGGGAAAGCACTTGCATATGACCCAGATGATGAAAGAAGGTCACCAGTGTATGTGCTGTACTTTAAGTGCTTGCCATGAAATGAGAGGCTTTAATAAATCAGACATACCAGGTCTGGGTGTTTATTTAACTTTATGAATCAGTAAACTTTAATTTAAGTTCATTGCCCAAAATGATGAGTGTACATCTGACTGTGGTTGTAGGGGTTTTTTTTCTGTGAAGGTAGGTGTTTATATTACTGTCCTCTGGTTAGAGCCCACGGTGATTTTAAGTGCACGTGACTCTCCCAGCGGCAGTGTGGGAATCCCATTGAAGGATTCCTCTTTGTTTTGCAAAAATCCTAACTTTAGACATCTTTCCCGTGGACACCCAGCCTGTCCTGGTTCCTTGGGTGGAAATCCGGATGGGATCTTCTTCTCCTGATGTTCTTCCTTTGGTTATGCTGTTCCTTTATCCTTAGCTGTTACTTTGGGTGATTTGTGGAAAAATCAGGGGACCAGGCTATCTCTCTGCACTGCAATCCCAGTGGGGAAGGGGCATCCAAAATACTTCCACACTATTCTTAAGTTCCAAAAAATGCTTTCACTCTTAATCTGGAAATCTTCTCTGCCCTCACTGGTGCTTGCCTACCTAGGGAGCAGAGCAGGCTCACAGGTCTTTAGTGCCCTGCAGAGAGCCCCTTGCCCCTAAAGGGTATCAGGCTTAAACATCTATCTCACTGTATATCAGAATATGAAGGCCCCTCTGGCAGGGAGTGCACAGTGAGGTGTCTCTTCTAAAAGAAAACTCCTTTGGGCAAGGCTGGGAGGCCCTACCAGAGTGTGGAAAAGAAAAACATGCAGTCTCTGCAGCTGCTCTCTCTATCTGAACCCCACAAGTGTTAAAATGGCTGGGCTAATTAGCACAGAGTCATCCAATCAGAACCTCCTAAGTGTGTTCTAAATACACGGATTCAGGGATAGTGGCATCTAGTGGCGGTGCCACATATATTTTAATTTTATTTTATTATTAATGTATATGAAAGATGCACAGATGGACAGTATGGACAGTAGCTACAGTTGAACTTTGATGATTGCTGCTACTGCTCACAAGTTTCAAAATGTGCTAATTCAAACACTTTTGTGACTTTTACCACCTATTTTTCTGTGTGAAAATCTAACTGAAATCCAAACATATCACATGCAGTGCTCACCTACAATCTAATTCTTTGGACAACCAATCAAAGAAATGGATCAGATTTCTTTGATATGATCTTCCTATAGTAAAATTCATGCTGCTTAGAATCTTGTAGCCTCCTGGATTATTTATTTATTTAGAATTTTTTTATATACCGACAACCTTTTGCACATCGTATCGGTTTACAAGTAACTTAAACTTTCTGGCAATGCCTTTACAGGGAACAATAACTATGTATACAAGAACTTACAACTAATACAGAAATGGAGTAACTATTTACAGGTTTGATGGTAATTTACAGCGGCAATTTACAATTTCCCAGGTTCGGTGGTATATAAACAATAAACTGAGTAGAGAGCTGGAAAGACAATGGGAAGTTATGGGAAGTAAGAAGGAAAACATTAGGGTGGAAAAATAGGTTTCAGTGAGGGGTGTTAATAGGAGGGGGAGAGTAGGGTGGAGTAAGCAGCAAATCGAAAAGTTTGCATTGTGGGGAAGTAGCAGCGGATTGTACGAGGTTCTTCAAAGGAAAAGTACTATACACAGCTCAGGGATTCATCCGGACGGGGGTTAATGAGTGAAGGGTATGCCTGTAGTTATATAGTTACATGCAGCTGGATAACTTTAGGCAAGTACATTCAGTGGGATGTTTATTCTGCTGAATATACAGGCCAAATTAGCCAGCTAAAGTTAGCAGGATAACTTATCCACTAACCGGCTTACTCAATAAGCCGGTTAGTGGATAAGTTATCCACTAACCGGCTCTGTGCTCTAATGAAGATGGATCTTCATTAGAGCACAGCGGTATAAGTACAGAATGAATACAGCTTGGCCAACTGAAAGGCAGACTCAAGAAAGATGGAGTCCAATATTGAGTAAGCCGGTTAGTGGATAAGTTATCCTGCTAACTTTAGCTGGCTAATTTGGCCTGTATATTCAGCAGAATAAACATCCCACTGAATGTACTTGCCTAAAGTTATCCAGCTGCATGTAACTATATAACTTAAAAACATAACCTTCTTTGTCTGAATATAGCTAATTAGGTTTTTACATTGAATATCTTTAAAAGATATCCATTTATGTAGCGCTGTGAAAGTTAAAAAAAAAAAAAAGGTAAAGGGGCCTATGGCTTGATTCTCACTCTGCCCTCCTCCAAATGCAGCTGATAGCCCTGTTGGGCTGTGCACTCCCACCCCACATCCCTCCTAAATGGTAAAATTGCCCTGCTGTCCGCAGGTGCCTCCCACACACACCCCCATCCCTAGTTCAATCTACAGTAAATATGCAGCTGCCACTAGACCCAGGGTGGCTCAAGGCAGTCTGCTGCCTAAGGTGATGGGTGAAATGGTGCCCCCTCTCCCTGGTAAGGCCCAGATGAAATCACCAAGAGGGCTGGGGAGGGGAGTCCCCTTAGAGTCTGGCCCTTTGGGTGATTTGTAATGCTGGGGAAGGGGAGTCAGGGGTTAGGGTGGCAGATATATTATCACTGATAATATTCTTGACAACCCTGACACACTCCTGGGAACCCTATTTTACTTATTTATTTTATATTCCAACTTTCAGCCACTTCAAAGTGGAGGCAATGCATGCAAATTTTCTCTCATGCATATTCATTGTGGATATCCTGAAAACCTGACTGGCTGGGGGGTCCCCAGGACAGGGTTGGGAACCACTGCCCTAGACAAACCTTAAAGCCTTTCGATCCCCCTTCCCTTCCCACACAATTAAAAATTATGCACTTTTTCAAGTTTTGAAATTTCTTATTAAATGCTTCTCCAATCTACATGGAAAAGGGACATTCAAGGTACAAAGTAAAAATATCACTTACAACAACATGTATTATATGCAATGCAAAAAAGACGCTTTCAATAATAGTAGTTTAATAGGCTTCATAAAATACCTTTCTCATTGTAATCAAGACAGTTTACTGGATCCCATATGGTATTAGGCCTATGGTAAAGTGCACTGGGTGTGGACTTGGCCCACAGAAAGCCAGTAATAAACTGAACTACAATTCCAATATAGTAAACCTTCCATGTCATAACTGCCAGCACTCCAACAGTAACAACTCTACCTATGAAAAGCAATACTGCAAATATTATACCACGTCCTAAACATCAATGCGCCTCCTATTAGGAAAACAGAACAAGCTAGGTTGTTGTAAATCCCTACCCAGAAACTACATGCTAGCAGAAAACCTGACCACACTCGCACATACAGAACACAGGCTCTCACCAAATACAGAATGGAAGGGCGAGCAGGAAGGAGCTCTTGACCGCACAAAATAACGTAGGGATCAGGCTTAGCCTCGGGTGGTTCAGTGGGGGGGGGGGGGGGGGCTTTAAGGAGAAGTCTGTCCCGATTGACAGGATAAGAGCTTTGGCATAGTTTAAATTTGGGCTAGCTGGGAGTCAAGTTGGCTGGTCACTTAGGAGGAAGGGAAAAGGAGAGGAGATTTGAGTTAGTTGGGCAGAAGAAGGCTGTAATCGGCAATCTCCTGCTACGAGCTGCTTTGCTTCTTTGTTCGTCAATGGCACATTGGGCTGGGAAGGCCAGCAAGTTGCCTCTCCAGGATGATAAGAACATAAGAACATGCCATACTGGGTCAGACCAAGAGTCCATCAAGCCCAGCATCCTGTTTCCAACTGTGGCCAATCCAGGCCATAAGAACCTGGCAAGTACCCAAAAACTAAGTCTATTCCATGATATTGCGGTCAAGTCTGAGGTGGAGGTGGCGGTGGCGGTCAGTGATGGCAGTTTGTGCGATGAGCGAGAACAGGATCGGGCCGTTGTCACAGCTGGTGTTTATGGCGAGAGTGTCCAGACGGTGTGCTGAGGCCGGCGGGGTTGGAAACAAGAGCACAGGTTCCTGGGCCTGTTCTGACTACTTCTGTACCCCCTGGTAGTGAGGCTGCTGTGGTGCCGGGCGAGGACTTGAATGCTGGCGGGAGTGCGCGGGGTGGTGTGGCTCAGGGTATCACTTCCACTCCAAGTCTAGGTGCGCATTTGAGGGGTCGGAGTCACAGGCAGCCTGCATGGCAGAGCAGAGGTTCTGTGACGGACAGAAGTGTGTTGTATGAAGGGGATTTGTCAAGGCTGTGGGGCGATGTGCAGGTGGGGGGGCGTTCTTAGGACATGTTTCAGCACTGGTAGCAGGCAGTTTAGTTCTGTGAATGGGGGGGCTTTTGAGCAGGGGTGGTTGGTCACCCATCCTTACCTAGGTCTGATCTTGAGCAAGTTGGAGTGCAGGACTGTGCAGTACTGAGTGGTGGAGATTTTCATGCTAGTGATTCAGGTCCGGTTGGTGACATGATGGAGGCTGCTTAGATGGTGGGCAGAAATAATGTGGAGGATGTTTCCTGGGGGTCTAGGGGTCATCCCGTGTTTGGAGAATGGGTATGATTGGTCAGGAAGGCAGCATGCGGGGCTCTTTTAGGGGGATGGGGCAGCAGTTTCCAAGTGGGTTTGAAGGCAGGATGTCTTCATGGTTGAGCAGTGGTTATGCCAGTGGGTTGCTTCCCTCTGGTATGGGTTGCTGGGGGTACTTTCCAGGGTACTAGCCTGCTGTTAGTGGCGCTGAAGGTTTGGACTTTTGGGCAGGCCAAGCCGGGGGGGGGGGGGGGGGGGGGGGGGAGGCACTGGGATTGGCATCCAGCTCCGGGAGAGTTTCCTGGGAGTGTCAATTTCTTTGCTGGGTCTGGTTCTGGGGGTGGTATGGGTTTTGTTTCCGGGCCTGTGGTTCCTGGTGCCACATCTGCCTTTCTCTCATCACAGGAGCCTGATGTGTGATGGGCTTCGGATGGTCCTGGTTCTTCACTTCAGGAAGGTTGGAGAGGTGACCTGTTGCTGGCTGAGCAGGATGTAGTTCTGCTGTCCACGCAAGGTGTCAGCGCCTCTGAGCAGGTGGTTTCTCATCAGGGTAAGTAAGTAAAGGGTTGCTTTACCCCAGGGGAATGTCATTGTTGCGCAGTGGAGTTCTGCCATGTCTGGGGTGGAGGTGGTAGAGGGGGCCGCGGGGGGGGGGGGGGGGGGGGGGGAAGGGCTAGTGGAGTTTGTGGGTCAGTCAGTTGGAGCTTCCAAAGCTAAGTCTGAGGGTAAGTCCAAGCTTAAGAGGAGACAGGATAGGTCTAGTTAATCTACTTCTTCTTCTTCCTCTTCTTCATCCAGTTCTGCCTCTCAGGGTACATCCCTGGTTTCATCAGGGGTAGGGGAAAAGAAGGGGGATAGGGGAGCCCCAGTTTTGATGGTGTTTTCTGAACTGTGGGAGGAGGTTTCACTATTTACAAGGAGGAAGATTTGGAAGCATAAGAATATTGATCTTTTAAAACTGCTGGAAGGTCGGAGGGGTAGGAGGAATAAGGATGGCAAGAAAAAGAAGGATAAGGAGTTTTTTCATGGGAAACAATAGAGGGTGCCACATACCATATTGAATTGGATTAGATGTTTTCTTCGTCTGGCGAGTGTTATTGGTCATTATAATGTGGCACAGTATGAGCATTGTTGGCATACGCTGATACTATATTGGCTGCCAGCAAGGATTACGAAGGTTAGGCATGGCTCAACTATGATGAACACTTCAGGGACAGGATGGAGGAGAATAAATTTATGTCTTGGGGTACACAGGATGTAGGTTTATGGCTCACCCAAATAACTAATAAGGCATCGGGAGCATCAGTGGCAGGTTTGGATGGTGCTGTCGGAGAGGCCATGGAGAAGCCTTTTTGAGGGTTGCCATGCCAAGTAGGGAGTATCAGATTGCTTGATGTCTTTTGGAGTTTAATAGGTCAGTCTGCAACTTCTTGGATTGTAAGTTCAGACATCTTTGTTCAACCTGTGGAGCCAATCATTTGGCAAGCAACTATCCTAGGTGTTCAGGAGGAGTTGCAGCTTCAGGAGGTTCAGGTGCCGGCAGTTCCGCAAAGTGAGTTCTTGATGCGGGCTCCAACTCCTAGTAGGGTTGCAGCAATGGAACCTTGGCTCTGGGTCTACCCTAGGGAGGAGGTAGCACTTATTTTATTGAAGGGGTTTTCATTTGGCTTCAGGATCCCTTGTTTGGGCTCTGGGAATGTTGGTGGGGGTGGGAATTATCCTTCGGTGAGGAAACTGAGTGGTGCAAATGAAGTTGCAGGCAGAGCTGGATTTAGGCCGCATAGCAGGAACCACCTTTGTGAGGAATGATTCTGTCCCCTTTGGCATTTGTTCTCAAAAAGGAACCAGGTAAGTTTAGGTTGAATCATAACCTGTCTTTTCCTGAGGGATCTTCAGTGAATGATTATATCCCTGGGGAACTTTGCACCACGCGGTATACATCTTTTGACTCTGCAGTTCAGCTTGGGCGTCGTTGTGATTGTGGTGCACTTATGGCTAAGGTAGACATCGAGCCGGCATTTCAGTTATTGCCTGTTCACCCAGTTTTCATTTATTGGGGTTTGTTTTTAAAGGGTGCTACTACTTCAATAAGTGTATGCTGATGGGTTGTTCCATTGCATGTGCTTATTTTGAGATGTTCAGTACCTCTGTACATTGGATGGTGGAGAAGGAATCCGAGATGGTAAATATTGTTCATTATTTGGATGATTTTCTTTTTGTGGGGCAGGCAACGTCTGAGGTTTGTGCTGAAATTATGTGTTTGGTTTTTTTTAAGGTCCCGTCAGAGTTTGGTATACCTATTCCTCAGGGTAAGACTGAGGGTCTGTGCCCGTCATTGGTATTTTGGGGCATTGAGTTAGATTTGGTGGAAATGGTCTCCCATTTGCCTGAAGACAAGGTAGTCAAGTTGAGGGAGCTTGAGGAGGTGGAACTGCATAGTAAAAAAATGACCTTGCAGTGGATGCAGTCCTAGGTGTGGAGTTTGAATTTCACTTGCAGGGTCATTCCTATGGGGTGTGTGTTTTTGAGGAGATTATCAATGACAAGAAGAAATCATCATATTCGACTTACTCGGAGAATGCGAGAGAACGAGGAGATGTGGGCGAGATTTTTGGCTGAGTTCAATGGGACATCTTTTTGGCAGGCTGAGACTCTATCTAATCATGATTTGGATCTGTTTACTGATGCTGCCGGTGCTTGTGGTTTCAGGATTTGTTGTCAGGGATCTTGGTGCGCCGAGACGTGGAAAGTGACTGGTATCGCTAAGAATATTACATTCCTAGAGCTGTTTCCAATTGAGGTGGCCTTGCATCTGTGGGGTTCTCAGCTTCAGAGCAAAAAGGTTGTTTTCTGGTGTGATAATTTGGGGGTAGCTGAGGTCATCAACAAGAGAGTAGCAAAGTATGTGTTGGTTTCTGACTTGTTGCACGAGTTTGTTTTACAGTGCAAATCATTGAATGTTACTAATTTGGGCGTGTCACGTGCCTGGTGTGTCTAATACTCTTGCTGATTCTCTTTCTCATTACAAGTGGGCACAGTTCCGGAAGCTGGCTCCAGAGGCAGATCAGTGTGGGGCAGCAGTACCAAATTTCCTATAGAGATTTGGTTCCTGGAGTCATGGAAACTGCTGCAAGCATCCCTAGCTCTGTCTAATTGGGTGGGATATGTGAATGGAGCTAAGGTAGAGTCCTTACTTTTGTCTCAGTGATGGTTGTGGAGGTCCTGTTGCGGATGTGTTATTGTTACAGTATATAGAGGGGGCCAAGGCTAGGGGCATGTCTAAGGTGGCTGTTTCCCAGCAGCTTTCAGGATTTTCCTTTTTTATGAGAGCAAATGGTTGGGGTTTTCTGGTGGGACTTTTTTGGTACAGAGATTATTATTGGGTTGGTCAAGGGGTTCTGTCAGGGCGCCGGATGGGCAGCTGTACATTACACATGATATTTTGTTCAAATTGTGGGATATACTCCCAGAGGTATGTCTTTCGGGTTTTGAAGTGGTTTTGTTTCATTTGACATTTGTGCTGGCATTTTTTGGTGCCTTTCGTGTTAGTGAACTGGTTACTAGGGTGGGTGTGAGAGCTGAGTTGACAGGTATGCAGGCTCAACATGTAATATTTTGTAAGGATAGTATTACCCTGTTTATTCCGCAGTCTAAAACTGATAAGTAATGCCATACTGGATCAGATCAAGGATCAGATCAAGGGTCAGATCAAGGGTCCATCAAGCCCAGCATCCTGTTTCCAACAGTGGCCAATCCAGGCCATAAGAACCTGGCAAGAACCCAAAAACTAAGCCTATTCCATGTTACTGTTGTTAGTAATAGCAGTGGCTATTTTCTAAGTCAACTTAATTAATAGCAGGTAATGGTCTTCTCCTCTAAGAACTTATCCAATCCTTTTTAAAACACAGCTATACTAATGCACTAACCACATCCTCTGGCAACAAATTCCAGAATTTAATTGTGCATTGAGTGAAAAAGAACTTCCTCTGATTAGTTTTAAATGTGCCACATGCTAACTTCATGGAGTGCCCCCTAGTCCTTCTATTATCCGAAAGAGTAAATAACTGATTCACATCTACCTGTTCTAGACATCTCATGATTTTAAACACCTCTATCATATCCCCCCTCAGCCGTCTCTTCTCCAATCAGTCAGGTAAGGGAGCTACATTGGTTTGCAGGCAGTGAAAGGTTTGCATACTTGCCCAGTTGCTAATACTGGGGCATACATTTCTATTCATTCAGCGGGTGGGTCACAGTTTTTGGTACATGATCATCTATGGCCTTTAACTAAATATCAGTTTGAAATGGTATTGAGGGTGTGTTTAAAGGCCATCAAATTAGATGTCAGTCGGTTTGGTACTCACTCCTTTAGAATTGGGGCTGCCATTTCAGCAGCACTTCCAGGTCTTTCTGGGGGGGGGGGGGGTGATTCAGAGGATAGGGCGATGGAAATCTGATGCTTTTGAGGCTTACATTAGGCCTGGGCATAGCTACTGATGAATATGTTCACTAACTGTTGTTTCATTTCAGATTTCGTTGGGGGGAGCACCACGTATGGATAGTTGGACATTCGTACATAGCTTGGGCACACATACATGCCTGCAGGCATCCTAATGGGGAGCATTTGGTACTGGAGGTGTATGCTATAAATGTCAACTGATTGAGCTGGCCTGGCACGTTATGGGATGAATTAATTCCTTGCATGCAAGATTGACTTTGGAGCTTGGTTCAGCCAGTTGTGTTGATTGTACATTTGGGAGGGAATGACTGGGGCAAGCTATCAGGTCAGCGGTTTAATAGTATCATGCAGAAATATTTAATGACTATTTCTGCTTGGTTGCCTAATGCTATAATTTGTTGGTCCGATATCATTATCAGGCCTGCTAAAAGGGAAAGTGTTGTTTGAGGGTGAAGCAGAGCCAAGGTTAATCAGCAGATTGGTTCTTGGTTGTACTTGCTGGGTGGACGACATATCAAGCATGAGTGGTCATGGGATTCTTCTAGGGGTCTTTTTCGTGAAGGTGGGGTGAATTTGTCCCTTGTGAGATAGGCCGGCCGTCCATTACTCCTACCATGTGACAGGGGCCGGCCAATGGCACGGATACCCTGTCACATGGTAAGGGCAAAGGGCCATCGGCGCCATTTTGATTAGTGATTTTGATTTACTTGCCCTTTGACTCGTCTACCTTATTTTAACGCATTCTCAGATAACTATTTTAACTATTTATTCCACCTTGAATTGTATCATCCTCATTGTTTTGCTTTCCCTGTTAACCGTTAAACTCCTTCTGCCTGTTCTCATCTAGTCATTCCCTCCCTGCCCCAGTTTTTCCCCACCTGTTCTATGTAATTTCTATCTTTTGTTTGATGTAAACCAATATGATGTTCACACGAATACTGGTATAGAAAAGCTGTTAAATAAATAAATACTCCAGCCTAGCCGGTGGTCCCTCTCAGGATATCCTCCTGGGGGCACTGTCATCTGCCATCGGCCCAAGGATTCACCAATTTCCATACGTGTTTATTCCTTACACTACTAGAGCGGTATCATACAGACTGCCACACTGTGGGAGCCAACCCACAACAGATCATTGACCCCGCCTAAGAGTATTACAGATTGCTAGCTCCTCCTCTTGAGGGAGCAGCATTGATCAGATTACTCACTCCTCCTCTCTGGAGGAGGTGATCCATAACAGATTGCTAACTCCTTAGCAGATTCACAACAGATTGCTAACTCCGCCCCCCCTGGCGGCGTGATCAATAACAGCTGAAGGGTTGGTGACTTGATGATACAGACAGCTCTCGGAATTTTAGGGCTGGAGAAATTGGGTGCAGTTGTTCCAGGGACAGCCTCTTGTTGGGCTTGGCAGGGGCTGAGTTCTCTGGTGGCATGGGAGCTGCCAGTGACCTACAAGCCTGATGGCCTGGGGAGGATCATTTTGCTGGGGGCATGGTGGATGAACACCAGGATTTAGTTATTGGTATCACTGTTGGCTCAGGCAGTTTTTTGTATTGTAATAAAACTGCTGCCTATTTGATTCCAAGTAAGTGTCTGTGTGTTCATTGTTAAGAAATTATTGTAAAAGGGCAGAGGCAGAGAGAGGTTGAAGTACTGGTTATCTATGTTATAAAGAAACCATAAAATATAAATAGAAGCATGCAGACAAAAACTAAACTGGAAATCATATGAAGCCACACTCTGTATGCAATGCAAACATCAAATTCAGTCAAGAAATATAAAACATCAACCATATCAATAAAAAGAATGTCAAATCAGCTGATGAACAGATCATCTAACAATTAGAAACACATAGAAAAATGTTTAAAAATTACCACACACCAATAAAATATTTAAAAACAGTAAATACATTACATCCAATACTTAAAACGAATAAGGATAAAAAAAATTCTCCCATGCACCATACCTGGGAACTTTAGATTTCCAGTCACCCTGAGATTGTC
This sequence comes from Rhinatrema bivittatum, assembly GCF_901001135.1. Taxonomy (NCBI): domain Eukaryota; kingdom Metazoa; phylum Chordata; class Amphibia; order Gymnophiona; family Rhinatrematidae; genus Rhinatrema; species Rhinatrema bivittatum. Next base: position 156,973,108 of record NC_042622.1, on the reverse strand, counting down.
AAAGATTGGAGAAGGATGCACAAACTTTAACTTCCCATACCCACAAACACATATATATACAGGCACTCTTACATACAGTCTCTCTCTCTCACACACACACACAAATACACACACACACATAGGCACTCTCATTGACACACCTGCATTATCTCACACACAGTCTCTCTCACACATAAGCACTCACTCTGATACAGCCAGTCTCTCTCTCTCTCCCACACACAAACACACACTCCATCTTTTCTTTGGCTGCCATCTGCATGGGAAATGCCAGTAGCATCACAGGGCCTTTTCTTCTGCCGCCAGCTGCAGGAGAAATGCCGGCAGCACCACGGGACCTCTTCTTCAGCCACCGTCTGCAGGGAGAATGCCAGTGGCCCCACAAGCATGTCATTGACCTTGCCGCTATGAGGACATTCTCTAGTACTGGCGAGACATGGGAATAACACTGGCCGCCAGCACATCATCTTGCAGCCCCACAGGTTTTCCTGTCGGCGGGATGTGGAACCTCACTGGCATTAAAATTCTAAAGGCATAGTGAGAAAGCCACTGCAGGGTTGTTTGGGTTTTTTTTTTTTTGGGGGGGGGGACACACTTTCTGTTGCTGCCAAATTTTTGCCATCTGAAGCGGTTTCCTCCCCGGCCAGACCCTCCCACCCTCCGCAATCATAGAGGTGGAGTTTAAAACAAGCACGCATGCGCCGATACACACACAAATTGGTGTGCGAGCAAGGATACTCTGGAATTTTTAGTTGTGCGCCCACTTGTGCATGTATGTTTTAAAAAGCACAAATTGCCCATAATTATGCGCCTAATTTTAAGAGGTTCCTCGAGTACAGCTAGCGTGTGTGTCTTCCATAGGATTTTGTTGGCTTATATGCACATCAGCCAATTTCAAAACATGCTCGCGCAAGACACATTCCCAGTTTTGCAAGAGGTCCACCAGTTTGCCCATTTAATAGCGAGGTCTTTCAGACTTTTCTAGTTCTTTAGCCTGCACACACACCCCTCACCCTGTTCTATAAACCCTACAACTCGAGATCTACAGATTTGCTGCTCATCCGGAGCAGCAGTGAAGTTACGCAGATATCTAGAGTTTGTGTGCTGCAGTTTTTAGCTTTAAAATTTGGAGTTACACGCGTAAGTCTTGGCCCCGCCCTGGAATGCTCATGCCCGGTCCCATTTCTGCCCTCTAATTTCTTACGCGTGCAAGGGTATATAAATGTGCATATTTTGCGGCTCTTTAAAATCTGCATTGCTCGTGCACGACCTATATGCGTGCATAGGCGGGCATTCTTGCGCGAGCAACGCTTTTAAAATCAATCTGTTTAAAAGAACAGTGGCACAATCACTATCCCCGAATCCTACAAATCTTTGCTGGGAGCAGGATAGGCACTTTCCTGCTCCTGGGTCACTCCTGCGCAACATCTGCCAGAAACTGTGCTGGAAGCGTAGACTACGCGTATTTAAAGCTGGCTGGAAATGCAAAATATGTGGGGTGTATGCTTCCAGTACGGCTTCTCTCAGAAGCCGCGCTGGAGCACCCTGGGAGCGGCTACATGCCTACCTTGCTGCCGACAAATATATTTAGGGTTCGGGGGGAAAGGGAAAGGGGCCTGGGGTGGGGGAGGACGCGTGGACAGCTGGCAATTTTACCATTTAGGAGGGCACGTGGGATGGGGGTAGATAGCTCAACAGGGCTACCAGTTACATTGGGAGGACGGCAGAGAGAGAATCGGACCGCAGGCCCCTTTATTTGGTTTTTCTCCTTTCGCAGCGCTACTTAACCAGATATCTTTTAAAGATATCCGATTAAAGTAGGAAGTTATCTGGCCACACAAGGCTGGATAGCTTTAGACCCATTCTGAAGCTGGACGGGATTGAAAATCAGCTAAGTCAGCCGGATAACTTTACGCCTCCTCGAAACATTCCCCGGAACTCCTCTTTTTTAACTGGCTAGGATCTTAGCCAAATAATGATTATCCGGCGAAAATCTAGACAGATTAGTGGCTGAATATGGCAAAGCTTGCCATTTAGATGGATAACTTGTGAGTTGAGCGTCTGAATGGGCTAGCCTCCATGACGTTTATAAATGGAGACATGGCCATAATATATTTAGTTCACATTTTTTAATTAAAAATAAAACGATCTAAAATATAAGAAACAATATAACAGAACAAAAAAGAAAGCTAATTAAAAAATTTGACCAAAGGAGGAAGCCGCCAAGGAATAGACAAGTTGATATTCTAAGAAAAAATAAACCCCCTCCTAGCACCAAAACCTGCAGAGTCTGCTGGCTGTGCTTGCATTGTTTTTCTCCTCTTTGTGCACGCTTTGCTTGTACTGCGCTATGATCCCTTGCTGTTCATGCAGTCAGTCAGAGGCCTCTACATAGGTCACGGGGTGACTGGATATATGGGCAAGGATCTGAGTTTCAAGAAACTTTTTTTTTTAAAGATGTGGCACTCAGCCAGTTCTTGAGAACAGCAAGAACTGATAAACCTTTTTTGACCTTCTTAAAGTTAACCATTTGGAAACTGTAATATCTGAGCTCCTATCATGTTTTCTGATACCCATGACTGATCGCTGTGATCATGCAGTGCTTGGCAAAGGTGTCCCAGAACTCACTCTGTCGAGTGATTCCGCCATTTATTTACATTTTAAACTCAGAGGAAGATATTCATAGGCTCTGTTTAGCTACGTTTTGGAATAAGCCAGACAAAAGCCAAGATTTGAATACTTCCCCCCCCCCCTCCCCACCAAGTAGATACATTTTTGTCAAAGTTTTGTCTGCCGTGCATCCTCACCATGCCCTGATCCATGCTGCTGTGACACCTCCACACCAGCAGAGGCCTCCAGTGAGCTCTGTTCCAAGCTTCCTGGGCCACCTGACTCAGCTTGTGGTGCAGCCTCCTCTTCGCCAGGGGTCCTCAGCAAGCTTCATCTCCAGCCTTGCCAAGCGCTGCTTGAACCACACCTAAGCTCCAGCCCCATTAAACCCTGCCTTGTCAGAACCTAGATGCTGTGGCTCTCCAACCTGGCCACTCTTACCTTTTTTATGCCTTGTGGCCTCCGGGCCTTCCTGTACCTTGTTCCTTGCCTTGCGGCCTATGTGGGCCTTACCTTGCCTTGTGGCCTCCACACCTTCTGTCTCCTTAGGCCTTGCTCTGTGGCTTATTCAAGCCTGTCCTTGTTTAGTGGCCTCCATGCTTTATGCTCAGTGGCCTATGTGCCTTCTTTATTGCTTCCTTCGAGCCTCAGTGTTCTCTGTTGCCCTTGTCTGCCTTGCTAAGTCCTGCCTTAGTCTGTCTTGTTTAGTCCTGTCCTTGTCTAGTCTATTGTGTCCTGCCCAGTCCAATCCCCAGTATCCATTCCCTGCTTTGCATTGCCCTTGTCTGTCCCAGTATCTAGTCCTTAGCTCCTTCCAGTCTCCAGGACCTATACCCAGACCTCAGTTTCCAGTCTGTCTCTGTCCTCTATGTGCAGCCTGTATCTACCCTGCCTCATCCAGCCTGTCCCTAGAACCCAAGGGCTCACTCTGCAGGGGAGGTGGCTGGCTAGGCAGACGACCAGCCCAACTTCACCCATGATGTTCAGCCAATTTAGCCAAGTCCTGCTGGCCCCCAGAATCCAAGGGCTCAATCTGTGGAGGAGGGGGCTAGCCAGGCAGAAGATAATCCCTGCAGCCCTGCCCTTTGGCCCTGCCCTGCTCCTGAGAGGGTAGCTCCGGGTGCACAGCTCATTGTGAGCACAAGATTTAGCTGGATAAAAGGAAGCAGCACTGGAGGCATTTCAGGGTGGGGCTAAACTTTAGCTGGTGCACACAGATACTGAGTGCTGTCTGGCAAAAGTTATACATGTAACTTTTCCAGCTAAGTCCCACTGAATATCAGGAAAAGTTACCCACACAACTTTACCCACTCACTAGCAATCTGAATACTGACCTCTTATTGACCGCCAGTCCTAAAAAGGACTCTAAACAGAATACAAAAAATGTCATAATATAAAAATACAAAAAAATAACCAAAAATTTAAAAAAGTAAAAGCACAACACATTATATATCAAATATAATATAAGTAGCAAATATATATATAACAAAAGTAACAAATATAAGCCAAGGCTCTTTGCAAATTGCTCTTTCTGGAGGGGGACTGACTGTTCTGTTTTAATTTGCACCTCTGGGCATTATGGAATTTAAATTACTGATTCTTCCATTTCATATTAGCGCTATAGGAACCACAATGCATCAAAAGAGGGTGTGACAAACCTAACCCATCCTATCCTAAAGTCCCTCAAGTACCAAATTTTTCGGCATATTTTCTTGCTGCCCCTGTACAGATCCTCCATCCATGTCACCTGTGACATTTCTCAATGAGGTTTCCTTTATGGGGCACATTTTTCAACCCCGCAGGGAGCTTGCAGGTCTCCATGGAGTTTCCTTTTCAAAATCTGGGGCCTGTGGGGACCATAGATACTATTATACCTGACAAATTTGCACCTGAATTAGAAACGCAGATACAGGGATTTCAAAATAAAATGCCCACACTCAGAGCCGTAGCCAGGCAATTTGGCATCTATGGCCAAGTGAAAAGCTATGCCCGCACCCATTACACAAAGCATGACACTATATGGGATACCATTCGTCAATAACAGAACAAAAGAATGTTTCCACAAACTTCATATATTAAAAAACTTGAAACCTCTCCTCCATCTTCAGGATTTCCGTACGGTTCTCCAAGCTATCCTATTCTCAAAAATTGACTACTGCAATTCCATTCTAATCAGCCTTCCAGCTGTCACTACAAAGCCATTACAAATGCTACAGAATTCCGCAGCCAGGATCCTAACCAATACCAGCAGAAGTGAACACATCACTCCTGTACTTAAGAGCCTACACTGGCTCCCCATTAAGTTTAGAATCCGTTACAAAGTGCTAACTATTATACACAAAACCATCCACTCACAAACAGCACTCGAATTAAATCGCCCTCTCCAAGTTCAAAAGGCATCCAGACCCATTAGAAAAACGTATCTAGGCTCCCTCTATGTACCCCCGGCCAAGTCTTCAATGAAGAAACGTGCCTTCTCGATAGCCGGTCCTACTCACTGGAACAATCTACCATCAGACCTTCGTTTAGAACCATGCCTGCAGACATTCAAGAAAAAATTGAAAACCTGGCTCTTTACGGAAGCCTTCACTTAAAGCCCCATGCCAATAATAAAGGACTATACCTAATCTGCACCATACATATTTAATGTTTGTCCATGCATAATACTTCCAATATATCCACGTTCAATGTATAACCAGTTTAACCAGCATTTTTGCATGTTCACTGTTTATTGTCTACTGTTTACTATTTATTATTATTGATTGATCAGGGTTTATTGTTTATTGTTCTATGTACACCATGTCTATGGTAGTTCCAATTCTGGTTATCTGTAAACCGAAGCGATATGTACTAGTACATGATCTTCGGTATATAAAAGTCTTTAATTAATTAAATAAATAAATACATACATACATACATACCATAAGAGCATACCCAACAGGAACACCTTCTTTTAGTACTCTTTTTGTTAGCACACTACGAATGAATGTCACATTACATAACAACTTTTCGTTGGTTCACTTTGAGTTTCTTAAAGAAGTATACAACTTGCAGCAATCAGAGTGTTTGTACATCACTGGATGTTATAGAAATATCTTGCACTAATGAAGCAACTACCTCTCCAAATTAATCACAAAGCAAAGGAGAGAGGAGACTAAACCCACTCAATATTTTCAACCTACAATTTTCAAAAAACTTTTGTGCAACAATTAATTACCCAACAAATGACAATATCATAAAGATTATTGCTCGAATAGTATAATCTGCAGCCTCTCACCACGCAATGGGCTGCAGGCTGTTATCAGCTTACAGAGCTTCCTTTTTTTAATCATTTATTGTCATTTAAATGAAGTTAGGGGTGTTCAGTTTGGAGAAGAGACGACTGAGGGGGATATGATAGAAGTCTACAAAATAATGAAAGGACATGAACAAGTTAATATAAATTGGTTATTTACTCTCTCATATAATAGAGGGACTAGGGGCAGTCCATGAAGTTAGCAGGTAGCTCAATTAAAACAAATCAAAGAAATTCTTTTTCACTCAGCACATAGTTAAGCTCTGGAATTCATTGCCAGAGGATGTGGTTACAGAAGTTAGTGTAACTGGGTTTAAAAAAAGTTTGGATAAGTTCCTAAAAGAAAAATCCATAAACTGCTATTAATTAATAAGTAATAGTAGCTTGAGATGTATTTAATGTCAGGGTACTTGACAGATACTTGTGACTTGGATTGGCCACTGTTGGAAACAGGATACTGGGTTTGATGGACCCTTGATCTGACCCAGTATCTTATATTCTTTTGTACAATAAACTTTCTATATCAAAACAGCCCTAAATGCCAGCACTCAAACAGCAACAACTCTACCTATGAAAAGGCAACACTGAAAACATTACAACAGACCCTAAAACACCAATATACTCCCATTAGGAAAACAGAACAAGTCAAGCTGCTATAGATCTCTACACAGAGGGGTAGATTTAAAAAAGTACACCTGCGCGTATTTTTGTTCGCGCACCAGGCGCAAACAAGAGTACGCTGGATTTTAATAAATACGCGCGTAGCCACGCGTATCCTTTAAAATCTGGGGTCGGCGCGTGCAAGGTTGTGCAAAATCGGCAGCCTGCACGAGCCAAGCAGCCTGCCTCCATTCCCTCCAACCCCCCGCACCTTCCCCTCCCTAACCCACCCCCCCAGCCCTATCTAACCCCCCCTACCTTTGTTTGACAAGTTACACCTGCCCAAGGCAAGCGTAACTTGCGCATGCTGGCCGCGCAATTCCCCGGCCCGGGAGCAGTTTCAGAGGCCTTGGCCATGCCCCCAAAACATCCCCGGGCCGGAACCACGCCCGCAGCCCCGCCCCCAAATGACGCACCACCACGACACGCCCCCCAGGAAAGCCCAGGGATGTGCGCCGCCGAGCCTATTCAACATAGGCTCGGCGCGCGCAGGGGGAACTTGGGACAGGTTTTCGGGGGGTACGTGTGGATCTTACATGCATACCCCTTTGAAAATCTGCCCCAGAAAGTACACGTTAGAAGAATACCTCACCTCAGTCACCATACAGAACACAGACAGACCCTCATCACATACAGAATAAAGAGACCATAAAATATAAATAGAAATGTGCACAAATAAAGTGAGCTGGAAATCACAAGAAGCCAGATTCTTTATGCAGTGCAACAATGGAAAAAAATAAACATTACCATTCTTCATAAAAGAATACAATCAAGAAATATAAATTTCATCAATAGTAGTAAAACCACATGAAAAAAAAAGTATAATTCAAAACAGCTAACAAATACAATAATAACCAAGAATTAAAAACTCATATAAACATTTTCCAAACACCAGTAAATTATTTCAAAACAGACACATCAAATAACATCCAATAATTAAACTCATAAGGATTAAAAAAAATCTTCTGCTTTCCATACATGGGAACTTTTGATTTCCAGATAACCTGAGATTGTCATGGATTAGCAGGCAGAGAAGGAAGTTTGTTGCGCACACATTTTCTCCTCTCTCACACACATATGTTCTCTTCACTCTTTCACACACATACACAAACACATGTGCTCTCTCTATCACACACACAGGCACACATACAAGCTCTCTCTCACATACACACAAACATGCCCTCCCTCTAACACACACACACACTCTCTCACACATACACACACTCATGCTCTTACACACTGTCGCTCACATACACTCTCTCACATACAGATGCACAGATCCACATGCGCTCTCTTATAAAAACACACAGACTGCCTCTCACTCTCTCATACACACATGCGCTCCCTCTCACTTTCCCCCTTTTAAAAGAGTAGCAGGACTTTTCGGAGCCAGACCTAGAGCTCCATCCTGCAGACCTAGAGCTCCATCCTGCAGAGCAGGTCATACCACTCCTCCACCCAAGGCCCCCGACTCTGATTCCTGCAGGGCTGTGGCGATGCTCCTCATCCCAAAGTCCCACCGGCAATTCCAGCAGTGCCATAGCATTTCTCGTCCTAATCAGAGCCCACCAACCACGCTGCTGATTTCAGTGGGGGCACTGCGGTGCTCCTCAGGGTCACATCACCGGCAGCACTATGGCACCCTTTGGGTAGTGGGCCATATTGGCCATAGGCACACTCCGGCGCTCCCCACACTTTCTTTAACTCTTCCATCCCTGTCCCTTTTTTGGTGTGACGGAAAGTATGGGCATTGTTAAACAGCTCACACTTCTGGCCTCTGAGGGGAAGGCAATTTTCAGGCTGGGGAATCTTCCTAGATGACTACAAAAGTACCTGGTCAAAGTCTTTAGAAAGCTGTCCTTTATGGAGGAATTTTCAAACTGATCTGCATTACAAAGTCTGCAAATAATTTTAACCCAAGCACTTTGCACCCATTTTCAAAGTAGAAGTACACACAGGCTTTCTTTGAAATCTGCTTAAGTACACACACACTTACTTTGAAGTTTGCAGCAGGTACAAACTACCCATGGACATTTGCACTTGATTTTCTCTGGGTACTTTTTTCATTGAAAATAACATGTTGCGTGTAGATTTGAAAATATAATCTGCATGCATTATTTCCCTCCCTCAACACAACCTCGCCCCTGAAACACTTCCTCTCAAAGAGACTAAAAGTATGTGCATTCTTCCACAAAACACTGACTTTTAGCCACATTGAAGGACAGCAGTTTTAAGAGTCAAACCACTTTGAAAATTGTCCTCTCAATGCCTTCATGCGTGATGCCATGGGACTAAACCACACAAAAAAAAAAACATTGTCGTGCAATAACAGAAATGATGATTTCAGCCAAATAATGCGGGTATAACGCTTTTTACCAGCATACATCACTTTGAAAGTGATTCCCTGTATGCCTTCATGCATGATGTCATGGGACCAAACCACCATAAAACGCTGTCACCAACATGTTTTTGTTTTTTTTATGTTTAGCTCCGTTGGGAAGTTCACAGCGGCTTACAAATACGATCAGACCCAGGAGCAGCCTCGATGATGCTGATACTGCTTTCCGTCCCAGTCACGTTTAGGATGCCCACGTCCAAACCCCTTGATTGCAGGCACCCAAAGAAGTCGCTTGCAAGAAGTTAAGGGGGAGGGGGGGGGGGTGTAACCTTTCCCCCTCTCTTCCCTCAGGTACACAGCAGTCGAGCCTGGAGCGGTTTCAGACTTTACCTAAGCTCTACCGAAGTCCCTATAGGCGAAAGGAACGAGAAGCGAGCGGCTTCGTCCTCAGCCGCCGCCGCGCCCCCAAGCGGGACCTCGCCTTCCACGTCCCCTCTCCTGCCCTGCGTGGCCGGGGCCAGGCAGAGCTCCCCACGCGGGCTGCCAGGAGATCAGCGCGAGGAGGAGAAAGGCACCAACCTTAGCAGGAGCGCGCGAAGTCCCGTCCCCCCCCGCGGCTCTGCGCTGCTTTCTGACAGGAAGTCGGCCAGGTTGGACTCCGGCACGAACCTCTTTCGTAGGTGGAGTCTGTGCCGCGGCGCCCGCAGAGCCCTCCCCCCTCGCTCGCATCTTCTCTCGCCGCGAGCCCCGGCCAAGGGCAGGGGGCTCGGGTGGGGCTCCCGCACGAGCTGCGGCAGGGATCGGCGCGCGCCTGTCGTTTTGCATTTCCTTGCTTTGAGTCCCCTCCTTGCTGGTTTGGGCAAATCACTCAAGTTACCCCGAAGCTTTCCTCGTGCATATTTTGGGGAAGGTGGGGTGTTTGGAAGCGTGTGCTAGTGATGTTATTTAAGACAGCGGTAATAACAAACAATATGCTTCCAGCAAATTCAAGGCAGTTAGAGTAAACGAGATCATAAGGATCCCTTTTTTTCCCCCCTCATAATTTAATTCCATTTCTGAGATGCTGCTACTGTTTTAAAGCTTGGGCCCACGGGGCTGGAAGGACTCGGGTGCCCCCTGGAGGAGTGGTAAATTGCTTGCACCTACTGTGATACTTCAGACTGGCAAAGGAGTAGCAGGGCAGGCTTTAGCCAGCAAAGGATCGTACATGACATGCTGTTGGGAGTGGCAAGTTATACAGAGGGGGGAAATGACAATTTGCAACCACTTCCTTCCTGTATGCTGGAGTTAAATTCTGAGCTTTTTTTTTTTTTTCTGGAATGGGGGTAGAAAATCCACCCTTAAAGCACCATTTTTATTTTTTATTTTATTTTTTTGCAAAATAATTTTTATTCTGTAGCTAATTATATAAACAGCTAACCTTAAGATTGTGGTCACCTTCTTAAGACTCCCCCTGTATTGTGCTATACAATATGTTCTCCAATATAGGAATAACAATTTATTTAAAAGCAAGCTTGGATCAACCCAGGCACCGAAACTGTAGTGGAATCAAATAGGGATTTTTCAGTAAGCAAACTAGGCCTGTGCGTAGGTTGGCAAAAATCTGGGACAGCAGGCTAGCTGAAGATTTGAGTGAGCTTGGAGGGGACAGCACAAAGAAGAATGGTTCTGCTCCCTTAATCCAACACCTACACCCATCCTGTGCATAAAATTGGGAGGGAGCAGTGACGGATTTAGGATTTTTCCACTCCTAGGCACTGAGGGTGGTGTTGCGCCCCCACTCCCCATCCCCTAGTAAGGTCGGACAACAGGGAGTAGGGTCTAAGGCATGGCCTCAGAGTTTACTGCTGCGGCTCAGGGAGAGATTCTGTGGCAAAAAAAAGTGACAGTTCTTCTGAAGTACTCTGAGAAATGTTTCCATCTTTTCTATTACATTATAAACATTGCTTGTGTCTGTATAATTTGTTTCTTTTACTGGGTGAGGAGGAAAAGGGATCTCAGGAATCAGTACAGGGAGGAGATCTCGGGGGTGGGAAGAGGCGGAGGAGGGTGGGAAGACCAGGGATTGAGAGAGGAAGGGAAGAGGACCAGGAGTGGGAAGAAGGGGAGAGAAGACTGGATATGGGACTGAGGAAAGAGAAGAGGAAGTAGGAAGTGTCAGGGGTAAGTTCCAGGACCTGGGGAGAAGGGAAGGATAGGAGGCTCCTGGATATGGGAGATAGAGTCCAAGATCAGAAAGAAAGAGGATGTGAATTGCGATGGGGTGGGCAGTGGAGGGAGTGATGAGGAGTGTGCTGGTCCTGCTCATCCTCTCTAACTTCTCACCCACTCTGGCAGAGACACCCACACATCCAACACCAATCCCTTCCCTCTCACATTCAGACACACACCTGGCTTCTAGTTAATCCCCTATCATCCCCCAGTGATTCCCCGCTCAGTCCCTCCTCACGTCTCAAAATGATCCCCTTTGCGCTGACTGTTCCAGGCTCACCCCTTCCTCTCCTGTTCCCTGCAAGTTGCCTAGGAGAGGCTGAATCAGGACGTGGAGAGCTGGAGAGCTGTTCTCTGTTAAGTGCAATTCCGCACAGCTGCAAGAGAGTAGATCTTCAGCCAGCCTGCTGCCCCCCCCCCAGGATTTTTACTGCCCTAGGTACAGGCCTAGTGTGCTTATAGACAAATCCAGGCCTAAGGGGTGGGGGGTGTTCACAGCTCCAACGGTGCCTGGGTCTGCAAAATTCTAAATCTGTCACTGAGTGGAATTCAAGAAGGTATGAGACTGACACATAGGATCTTCAGTGATGGGAAACCACGGGCAAAACTGGTGAAGGATCTTCAGTATTGCAGAAGGTCATAACTATGGACAGAGGAGATGGAGAGTGTGCATTTTATACCTGTGTAAATATTGTTTTCTTATCTATTTTATTTGAAGTTTAATGTGTATTTAATTAATGTTTTAATTATGTACGTTGGATTTTGTACTCCACTCTGAACAACAATTTGTTATATTTATGCAGAATATAAGAGCTTTAAATAAATAACTAAATAAATATATCTGCTGTTACAGTCTGTGGCTATGAGGCAATATTCAAACTACCTGGATTGATTCATAGTCCACACATACTTTTTCCTTGTAATCTTTGCATCACAAGGGCTTTCAATTTGAAAATGTCCATGGGTACAAACTAGACATGATCACTTGCACTTGCTTTATGTGTAAGTACAGCGATCAAAGTCAGGGGAAAGATGATTGTTAATTATTTAGTGATGACAGGTAGGTTACTGGGTATTATGAGGACCATTTTTTATTAGTGTTTTAATGTTGGGGAAGCAGCTCTGTCTTTCCTCATTGAGAATGGGATAGGTAGACACTATGGCCTTAGCTCTTAATGATTATTGTATTTTTGTTGCAATTCTACTTGTGATGTATGATTTTATGAAGTATATTGTTATTTATTGCATATTTTATGTGTTATCTGTATGATGTTATTTATTATTTCCATTCTTTGTGAACCACATTGGGTTGTTCTATGTCTAAGGAAGGCAGCATGTAAATATAGCAACATAGAATTTTGCAAGAAAAGTGAGTACATGGAGTTGAAAATGTAATATACGCAAGTATGTTATGTTACACTTCTATACCACCTTCCTTGAACACAGTTCAACTTAAAGTGGTTTACAATAAATAGCTTATTCTTTTAAATAGCATACTTTTCCTCCCTGACCAAAACACACTCCTGGAAACACCTCCCTCAAAGTGGATAAAAGCACAGGTGGTGTTCCACAATGCGCAGACTTTAAGTAGCATTGAGTAAGGTCAGTTTTTAGACGGGTGATTTATGTAGGTAAAATGCATTTTATCCACGGCAATCACTTTGAAAATTGTCCACTATGTTTCCAAGACTGCCCTTAGATAAGTGACCTGTACTGGCCACAGAACAGCTCTGACTGAGGAGTTCACTCTCCAGCGTTGCCCAGGCACATTCTCTGGAGAGAGGAAGAGGAAAATGGAAAAACAATTCTGCATACTTTTCTTCTGCAATCACGGAGCTGTGCTCTGCTTTCACTACTCCCACTAGGCCCCTGACCCTTGCTGAAGCTTGCCGGGACACAAAGCGCCACATGGTCCCTTCTCTAAAGAGCTGTTAGATGAAGAACAGGGTGGTAAAAGGAGCATCACCTCCTAGAGCCATGCAGGAAGCTGTGACAACCCCTAATATTTCCTCTGGTTCGGTCTTCTCATTTGTTTTTTTTCTGTTATGTTTTTCATTTTTAATTTTGGAGTGTTTCCTGTTTATGGTCAGTCGAGGTTTGAGGTTGCAGTGCTTCTCATTGTTCCTATCCAATGCGTCTGCAGTACCTCATCCCTGGTCCTCACCATCACTCATGAGAACTTTGTAGCTCTGGTCACCCTGCAGTTGGCGAAGATTAGCAGAGAGGATTGGGCTGGAGTGCAGACTTTTTCTCCCTCCCACACCCCTGGCAGACTCTCACATGCACATTCTCATCATATGTACACACTTTCTCTCTCACATGCACATATTCTCTCTCTCACACACACACACACACACACACACAAACTCTCCTCCATCCCCAGCCCTGTCCCCAGCATTCTATCCCTTCCTTTTTCCAGGTCTGAATCCACCAGCCTCCAGTCCTCCCACCTGTTCAGCTGCCGCAGATCCCTACTCCCCCCTTCCAGCCCACACAAGCTGATGCTTTCTCCTCCTTCTGGCCCCCACCTGAAGATTTTGGGTGCTTCCTGGAGACTCCAAAATGATTTCAAAATCCCAGAGCCTCCGGGTGAAATCCAGAGCGATCACAAGTATGCAACAGGCCACCTCCAGGAGGAGAGGCATGGCTGCACATGGGGAAAGTCCTAGCAGTGCAATGACAGCCACATTTAAAAGGGAGTCTGAAACATTTTTAAATGATTGTAATTAATTCTGATAAGCGTGGGTGTGAACAAACTGATCTGGTTGGATTACAGAGTCCCAGGGCTGCAGGTGGGATTGCATCCCTTTTCCACAGGTTTTACAGTAACACTAATCTGCACTGTCAGCTCAGCAAGGAAGAGACACATACTATCTATATTTTAGCTATTGCACACCAGCTTGCTCTTCTTTAAAAGTGGAACTTGAAATGCTTACAGGAAGCTGTATTTATAAAGCTCCAGGACTGAGTCATACTGTTTAGGCCGAAAGGAGAGCGGAAGTTCATTGACTTCACCCTTCATCTGATTGTCTGTAGCAAATTGGGTAATCCAAGGAAAGGGAGAAAGCCTGCTGAGTATCTGTGCAATGTGATGCAAGAGCTACATTAGCTATGAAGCAAAGCCCCTCCTGGCTCAGAGGAGCAGCTTTCACCACAGACTATGAGAGCATAATAAAAAAAAAAATGACATCTTACAGTTTTGGTAAAATAAAAACAGCCTGAAATAGCCATAAAATGGTCACATTACTGAAATCTTTACCCTTCTTGAGGTGAACGTTAAGATTTTTGGCAGAGATGACCCCAGATGGCACAGAGGCAGATCCAAACTCTGTGCCGTACTAAGGTTTCCTTCTCCTTAAGTTGGCAGGGCAGAGGCAATGATTACAACCCCCTAGGACAGGGCTTCCCAAATCTGTCCTGGTGACTCTCTAACCGGTAGAGTTTTCAGGATGAGCACATTCAATATGCATGAGATAAATATGGGCTGTCAATGAATGTCCATTTATCTCATGCATATTAATTGTGGATATCCTGAAACTGGACTGGTTGTGGGGGTCACTGGGATAGGTTTGGGAAGCCCTGTCACAGCATTCTGCCAACATCATCACCCCCCACCTACTGGCTGGCGTACTGAGCTCTGAAGGGATTATTTATTTAGTGTAACCAAAGTTTGCATTTCTGTTCTGCAACTTCCTGGCCAAAGGACTGCTCCTGCAATAGGTGGGCTGCAGAAGAAGGGGAGAGGTATACAACCTGAAAATCCCTGCAATAAATAGCATAAAAAATAAATAATATTGATGTCTATTGTACATAATGAGGTCCATATTGATTAAACCAGTGAGCAGGAAAGTTATCCAGATAACGTTAACCAGATATTCTGTGAAATTTACCCGGATAAAGTTATCTTGATAATTTTAGCCAGTTAACTTTATTCAGATGACAACCCACAAAGTTATCTGGATAACGTTAGGATGGGTATTTATGTGACTAGACATATCTAGCTATGATGAGAGGCTACACAGGTTAGGTCTCTTCAGCTCAGATGAGAAACAGCTGAGAGGAGACATGATCATTTATAAAATCACGAGTGGGATGGAATATGCAAATAAAGGACAATTATTTATTCTTTCAAATATTAAAACAAGGGGACATTCCATGAAATTTACCACCAGCAGCTTTACATTTTTTTCACTCACTGCACAATCGTTTGAAATCTGTTACCAGATGGGCGATTAGCCCAAAAGAGATTTAGACAAGTTCCTGGAGGAAAAGTCGATAAAAAGTTATTGGCCAGGCAGACATGGGAAAATCATTGTTATACCTGGGAAGTGAGCACCAAGAAATAGGTATACTTTTTGGGATCTATCAGGTAGATATAAATGACTTTCATAGTACCATAGTAAATGACAGCAGATAAAGACCCAAATGATCCATCCAATTTACCCAGCAAGTTTCTTGGGTAGTAACTTCTGCTCTATGCAGGCTCCCTTCCCCCCGTCATTCTGATAAGGGTAGTAGTAATTGCCACTCTGTACAGGTTATCCCCCATGCCTTCTGGTAAAGATAGTAACTGCTGCTATGTGCAGGTTACCCCCATTCAGAAATGCTACATCTATACTTACCCTTTCCATCCTCTAGCCATTAAGGATCCTCTGTGTTTATCCCATGCTCATTTGAATTCCATTACTGTTCTTGTCTTCACCAACTCTTCTGGAAGGGCATTCCATGCATCCACTACCGCTTCTGTGAAGAAATATTTCTTGATGTTCCTGATTCTATACCCTTGGAGTTTCAGATCATGACCCCTTGTTCTACCATTTCCTTTCCATTGGAAAAGATTTGGTTCTTGTGCACTATTTATACTTTTCAAGTATTTGAAAGTCTGTATCATATTTCCTCATCTCTCCTCTCCTCCAGGGTATACATATTTAGTCCTCCTGTCTCCTCTCATAGGACCTCTGTTGCAGACCTCACACCATTTTGGTTGCCTTTCGCTGGACCACTTCTATCCTATCTTTATCCTTTTTGAGAGACAATCTCCACAACTGAACACAGTATTCCAAGTGAGGCCTCATCAATGAACTGTACAGGAGTATTATGACCTCTTTTTTTTCTTACTGGTTATACCTCTCACTATGCAGCCCAGCATCCCTCTGGCCTTAGCCACCATCTTGTCAAATTGCTTTGGTACCTTCAGATTCTCAGACACTATCACCCCAAGTCTCTCTCCTGGTCTATGCATATCAGTCTCTCGCCCAATATCACATACATTTCCTTTGGATTATTGCACCAGAAATGCATGATTCTGAACTTTTTGGCATTGAATTCTAGCGGCCATTTGACTACTCCCCAAGCTTTCTTAGATCACTTCTCATTCTCTCTACTCCTAAAGGTATGTCTGCTCTGTTGCAAATCTTGGCGTCATCTGCAAAAAGATAAACATTACCTTCTAACTTCTTCACAATATTGCTGACAAAGAGGTTAAATAGAATAGGTTCCAGAATTAACCATTGAGGAACTCCATTTATTACCATTCTCTGTTCAGAGTAGGTTCCATTTATCATTTGTTATGTTTTGGCGGCCCACAGGATAGTTCCATGAGCCTCCTCACTCACCCAGACCTGGTGAGCCTCTCCATTCAGCACAGATGCGGCAGACAAAGAAATGCCATGGAGAGCGCTGCACCACACCTGGATGCTGCTGCCCTGCTCCTCCGGGCCTTCCTGTAGGCATGCACTTGCGGCACAATCAAACACTTAAAATGCCAGTGGCAGGAAAGGCTTGCGGCACCCTGGCATGATGTTACATACCATGGCCTATTTGAGGACTCCTGACCTACAGTTCCCTGCCTCAGCAACAGGTCTCCTGTCGTGATTTGCTCAGTGTGTGTTGCCTTTTCGTTTCAATTCTTGTCTGGCTCCGAGTCCTTATGTTCCTCTTCCAGTCCTGTTTCTGTCTCCTGCATTGTTCTTGTGTTCCTGCCTTGCCCCCTCCTTGCACTTGTCTGTCTTGTCTTGTCCTTCCTCAGCCTTATTTCCTGGATTCTGACCTTGGTGTTGTAATCTGACCATTCTCATTTGCCTTCCAGTCCTAACCTCACCTTGTCTGCTTCCTGACCCGACCTCCAGCTCGTCTACTTCTTCTCCTGGTCTACTGCCTGCCCTAATTTCCATCTGGCCTTGGACTCTTGTTCTTGCCACCCCCTAGGACCCACCTAAGACCTGCTGGCTGCCAGAATCAAGGGCTCAACCTGCGGGGAAAGTGATTGGTATAGGCATCACATCACAGGTTGTGCCCACCTTCTGACAGAGTGGAACTAGCGAGTTTCCTGTTAGATTGCGCCAACCACTTGTCAGCATCAAAGGTCCACCATCTGGATCCTTTACAGCAGTGGTTCTCAACTCTTTCCTGGGGACCCCCCCAGCCAGTCTGGTTTTCATGATATCCACAATGAATATGCATGAGAGAAAATTTGCATGTTATGGAGGCAGTGTATGCAAATTTTCTCTCATGCATATTCATTGTGGATATCATGAAAACCCGACTGGCTGGGGGGGTCCCCAGGACAGGGTTGAGAACCACTGCTTTACAGGTTGCTGAGGCCATGGACCGGGCGGAGCTAGCTGCCATACTTGCAATTCCTGGCATGGTCCAAAGGATACAACAGCAATAGAATGTCTTAGATCAGGTCACCAAAATTTTGGAGAGATTGGTCGCTTGTCTGGATCAGTTACATCGCCGGCTGCCCTTCCTCCTATAGCCCCACCTCAGCAGGCCCCAACTTCAGCTCCTAGGCTTTTTCCACAGCTGTCGCCTCCACCTAGTTTTCATGGCAATCCATTGGAGTACTGAGGTTTCCTTAACCAGTGCCGCATGCACTTTGACATCCAGGTGGTTCTTTTCCCTACTTACAAAGCTAAGATGACATACATTTTGTCTTAGTTGGGGGGGGGGGGGTTGGCATTGGTTTGGACTTTCGTCTTCTGGGAGATGGACAATCCTCTCCTGTCCAACTTGGATCAGTTCCTCTGGGAATTCTGCCTCAGCTTTGAATTGATGATCCCAGTCGGACCATATCTTCTGCAACAGAGTTCCTCCAGATCCAACAAGTCTCCAGCTCAGTGGGTGAATATGCAGTCTGCTTTTGGACATTGGCTTTGGAGCTCCAATGGAGGGAGAACAGCCTGACTGTTGTGAACCTGCCCGTGATGAGCGCGGGCAGGCCCCCTACCTTCACGGTCAGTCGGGCTGCTGATGTCCTCTTCAGCGTGGTGCCACCGTCCTCCGTGGTCCGGAGGCCGCGGCAGTCTCCTGTTCTTTCTGATGCGACATGGAAGCCGTGTTCTTCTCCTGCCCTGCGCAGTGGGGCCGAGCCACCGGGAGCCTTCCCATGCGGCTGTGGCCGTCACAGCTGCTTCGCTTCCTCCTGGTGTCCTTGGACGGCAAGGAAGCCATCCTTGCCGCTGCCGGGGTTTTCAGCTGGCAGGGAAGCCATCCCTGCCAGTGCCTGCAGCCTTCCTGCTCTTCCTGCATCCTCTCTTCCTTCTTCGCGGCATGGAGCCACTTCTGCTGCCTGCCTTGCTCCGTCTTGGGCCCTCCACGTTGGGGACGCCACCGACCTCTTCCTGCTCTTTTTCCTGGATTCCCCTAGGCGCGGGCCTCTCCTTGCCTTTTAAAGGGCCAGTCAGGTGTGGCCCCTGCAAGCTCCTCCCCGGGCGTAGTCCTCTTCAGTCCTATAAAAGGGACCCTTTGCCAGTCCAGCTTGGCCTCTGCAAGGAGTTAGACACTCCTGGATGTTCCTGTCCTTCGCTCCAGGAGTCCTCGCTGTTCCATCGCTTCTTCAAGGTCCTGTGTTCTTCGTTGGAGCTCCTTGTCTTGTCCTGATGTCCGTGATCCAGTCCTAATGTCCGTCTTCTGTTCCTGATGTCTGTGATCCAGTCCAGATGTCCGTCTTCCATTCCTGATGTCCTGTACCCCTGGTTCCTCGTCGCCACCTTTCCTGGTGTGCCATGTCGTGGTCCGCGACCAGCCCCATGGGCGGGCTGAGTAGGGCGCCTCGTGGTACAATGCCTTCAAATTTGTGGATGATACAAAATTATTCAGAGTAGTTAAATCACAAGCAGACTGTGATACATTTCAGGAGGATCTTGCAAGACTTGAAGATTGGGCATCCAAATGGCAGATGAAATTTAATGTGGACAAGTGCAAGGTGTTGCATATAGGGAAAAATAACCATTGCTGTAGTTACACGATGTTAGGTTCCATATTAGGAGCTACCACCCAGGAAAAAGATCTAGGCATCAAAGTGGATAATACTTTAAAATCGTCGACTCAGTGTGCTGCAGCAGTCAAAAAAGCAAATAGAATGTTAGGAATTATTAGGAAGGGAATGGCTGAAAGAACGGAAAATGTCATAATGCCTCTATATCGCTCCATGGTGAGACCACACCTTGAATACTACAATTCTGGTTGCCGCATCTCAAAAAAGATATAGTTGTGATGGAGAAGGTACAGAGAAGGGCAACCAAAATGATAAAGGGGATGGAACAGCTCCCCTATGAGGAAAGGCTGAAGGGGTTAGGGCTGTTCAGGTTGGAGAAGAGACGGCTGAGGGGGGATATGATAGAGGTCTTTAAGATCATGAGAGGTCTTGAACGAGTAGATGTGACTCGGTTATTTTCACTTTCGAATAATAAAAGGACTAAGGGGCATTCCATGAAGTTAGCAAGTAGCACATTTAAGACTAATCGGAGAAAATTCTTTTTCACTCAACGCACAATAAAGCTCTGGAATTTGTTGCCAGAGGATGCGGTTAGTGCAGTTAGTGTAGCTGGGTTCAAAAAAGGTTTGGATAAGTTCTTGGAGGAGAAGTCCATTAATGGCTATTAAACAATTTTACTTAGGGAATAGCCACTGCTATTAATTGCATCAGTAGCTTGGGATCTTCTTAGTGTTTGGGTAATTACCAGGTTCTTGTGGCCTGGTTTTGGCATCTGTTGGAAACAGGATGCTGGGTTTGATGGACCCTTGGTCTGACCCAGCATGGCAATTTCTTATGTTCTTATGTTCATAGCTGCAGCGCAAGCCTCCGGGAGACTTCCACCTGAATCCTTGTCCCTGGTCTATGGAGTTCCTTGCTCCTGCTCCATCCTTGCCAAAGACTCTGCAAGAAACTGTGCCATTCCAGCGTGCTCCGCAACCAGCCACTGATGGTTGTGTAGGATGCGCCCCGGTGCAGGCCTCTTCAGTTTCTAAGACACGTTCCTCTCAGTCGCTCCACTATCTCGTTTGGAGTCTACGTCGGTTCCAGAGTGGTCTGCGATCAGCCCCGTGGGTGGGCTGTGTAGGGCACGCTGCGTCACAGTCTCAACCCAGCTCTTGATCTTGACTCTTTGTTTTCAGAACCTCACTCCTGACTCCTTGTCTTCAGAACCTGAGACTTTGTCCAAGTGTCTTCGCCTGAGTCTTCATCCAAGTGTCTTCGCCTGAGTCCTCCTTGTTCTTGGCCTCCGTCCAGCCTGCCGCTTCTTGCCGTTACCCAGCAGCAGGTCCGAAAGGGCTTGGAATGGTCGGAGGACTGTTCAAAAAAACCACCATTGCGTTGTTGGTCTTCCCAGAGCGTGCAGGTATGGTGGAGGGTCAGTATCTTCAGTCATCATTGTCTTCATTCCAGTCTTGTTCCTGCTCCGGATTCCATCATCTGTTTTCAGTCCAGCCCATGCTCGGGTATGCCTCGCCTGCCTCGGCACCTCTTCGGAGTTCCTCTGGGGTCACGCCATGGTCCAAGAACGCACAATCCCCTGGAAAGTGGAACCACTCTCCTAGCGCTTCCTAACACTGACTGCAATCTTTTGTCAAGGTCTATTAGAGCTCATAAAAAATGAGCTTGCTGGCCAAGACTTTCCTTAGAGGGCCTTACTAGCTCGGCCATCAGGTTAGATCTGTGGTTCCAAGAACGGGCTAAAGAACGGGACTTATCTCATTGCCCCACCCACAGAATCTCCAGCCCACCATCCTCATCCTCATCCAGCCTTCCCAAAGCAGAGGGGTTTGCCATCCCGTTTGAAGAACCCATGTAAATCAGTCGTTGCAGGCTGTCCCCTGAAGAGAAGCAGAAAAAGAGGCATTATAATCTCTGCCTCTGTTAGGAAGGCCAGGGGCACTTTGCAGCACACTGTCCAGCCAAGTTGGGAACCTCCAGAACCTAGGACTGGTCTCCCTAGGTCATTCCCATTCCTCTGTCCAAATCCTAGATTCAGTTTGTCTCTCTTATGAGGGGACCTGTATCCATGTGCAAGCATTCTTGGACACCGGCACAGCAGGAAAGTTGATTTCAGTGGATCTAGTACGTCAGCACAAGATCTCCTCTGAGCCATTGGAAACGATGTTCACCATTTCATCAGTTAAGGGAGAGTCTTTGTTAGACCAAGCCACCCTGTCCACTCACCTTCTACTGATGCAAACCGGCCTGGTACACCAGGAGCAGATCTGCCTATATATCCTGCTGGGGGCAGCCAACATTATCATCCTGGGCCTTTCCTGGACGAGAAAGCACCAGCCCCATATTGACTGGCACACCATGGAGATCTCCAGATGGGGTGTCACCTGTCAGGTGCACTGTTTAGCCCAGGTTCAACCAGCGAAACCCTTGCCCAAGTGACTGTCGCTAAAATGCCTGGCTTAACTCCACAATACTTGGCTTACTCAGATGTATTCAGCAAACAGCAGGCGAAGAACTTGCCACCTCACCATTCCTACGATTCTGCTATAGACCTGGTCCTGGCAAAGCCCCACCCTGAGGCAGAGTACATCAGCTATCTGCTCCTGAAACTGAAGCCATGACCAAATACATTAAGAGTTTGGACCTCCCTGGTGAGTCGCATGGCCGATTTTTCTGATTGTGGCTTAGTGGTAGAGGGAGATTTTAATCTAGTCGCGAATAAACAACTGGATAACCGGCCCTCCAAACCTGTTACGATTCAGGATCAGACAAAGGGAGTCAACTTACTGTGCCACGAGCTGCAGTTAATGGATGTCTGGAGGGTTTTACACCCAGGGGATTCTGACTATATGTTCTTTTCTAACCCGCACCAGACTTACTCGCAGTTGGACTATTTGCTAGTGTCGGACCGGTGCTTCTCCAGGGTGACGGATGCCAGTATTTGTACTCTCTCTCTTTCTGATCATGCCCCAGTGACGGTGACTCTGCAATGTGGCCCCAGTGCTCACCCTCCGTTCTCCTGGCGTATGCGTCCGGACTTGTACTTAGACAGAGCATTCCATACTTATTTACAAGACTGTTGGAAAGAATACATAGCGCACAATGATACCCCGGATGTTTCTTCAGAGACTGTGTAGGAGGCGGGAAAGGCAGTTATTCAGGGGGCTACTATAGCGTATGTGGCTAAACTTAATAAAAAATGTAATGCAGAAATCCTAAGACTCACTGCAGTCCTCAAAGCTGCCCAGCAGTATCATATGACAGTGTTATTTATTTATTTATTTTAGTGCTTTTGTTTTATACCGACATTCATGATACAGGTAACTGTGGATAGAGCCCGGGAGGCCCTAAATGGTTTACTTCACCAAAGGACATCCAAATCACTCTGCTATTATCAGTATCATTTATATAAACATGGCAATAGGGCAAGCCGGCTCATGATGCACCTCATACGGCCTAGGGGCACGCAAGCATCTTTAGTGGGTATCCGGGATAGCCAAGGAGTGCACCAGAGTTGACCTGCGACTATAGCGCATAGATTTCGGGAGTACTAAGTATCATTGTATGGTCCTAAACCTATGGATGTGGAGGCAGCTGAGACCCTTTTCCGTGAGCTCACGTGGCCCAGGTTGACTGTAGATCAGGCCACCACCCTTAACAGTCTTATCACCAAGCGGGAAATCTATTCCGTGATCCAGAAACTTAAATTGTGTAAGGCAGCGGGACAAGATGGGCTGGGATCTGAATTTTACAAGATTTTAAAGTATACAAATATAAATGCCCCTACAAATGCTCCAAAATGCCACCGTCCGAATCCTCACAAACACACAAAAAAAAAAACAAACAAACACCTCACCCCTATCCTAAAAACCCTACACTGGCTCCCTATACAACTCAGAATTCACTTCAAAAGCCTCTCCCTAGCACACAAAACCCTACACAACCAACATATAAAATGGTTCAACACCTCCTTCCACTTCCAACCCCTCCAAAGATCCACAAGATCCGCCAATAACGGCACGCTACCTATAACCTCCCCGAAACTCACAAACTCACAAAAGAACGTGCTTTCTCCCTTGCATGCCCTGCCCTCTGGAATACAATGCCCCTTGACTTAAGGCTGAAACCCAACACTCAAACCTTCAAAAAAAATTGAAAACCTGGCTCTTCAAGCAAGCCTACCAATAACCCCCCTCTCCCCGCCCTCCAAGCACTTTTCTGTAAATAGTACCCTCCTGCACCTTACAGTCACAATGTTATAGTTATTCGTTCCTATCTACTCCTAATCTCTTTCGTTCCTACCTCCTTCCTGCCACCTAACTACATAACTATTACTGATTGTTATTGTTAAGACTCAGTTTCTCAATTTGTTACGATGTAATTTCCCTTTCCTCCTTCTTAAGTTATACTGTAAACCAATGTGATGTGTCAAACGAATGTCGGTATATAAACGCATTAAATAAATAAATATACTGTCTTATCCCCATTGCAAAAGTACTATACTGGGCTTTTGCTTACCAATCGCATTTCTGAGGCCTCCAACCAGTCAGTGATTGTTGTTCTCTCCAAGCCAGGGAAGGACCCATTGGAGGTGGGCTCCTACAGGCCCATATCGCTGCTTAATGTTGATGTAAAAATCTTAGCAGCCGTCCTTGCTGCCCGACTAAATGATGTTTTACCTCTCCTTATTCATGACGATCAGACGGGTTTTGTCAAGGGGCAACAGGGGGTGCAAAATATATGCCGGCTTTTGGCTGTCCTAAGCTATCAGCCGGCGGCAGAAGCTCTTGTCCAGTTCGGACCCCTCCGGGGGCGGCGGCAGGACCGGTTCGGACCCTTCCGGGGGAGGCAGCAGGACCGGTTCGGACCCCTCCGGGGACGGCAGCAGAGCCGGTTCAGCAGGCTCAGACGGCTGAGTAACAAAGTCTGTCAGCAGGATCGGTTCGGACCCCTCCGGGGACGGCAGCAGGACCGGTTCGGACCCCTCTGGGGACGGCAGCAGGACCGGGTCGGACCCCTCCGGGGGCGACAGCAGAGCCAGTTCAGCAGGCTCAGACGGCTGAGTAACAAAGTCTGTCAGCAGGACCGGTTCGGACCCCTCCAGGGGCGACAGCAGAGCCAGTTCAGCAGGCTAAGTGACAAAGTCTGTCAGCAGGACCCGTTCGGACCCCTCCGGGGGCGGCAGCAGGACCGGTTCGGACCCCTCCGGGGACGGCAGCAGGACCGGTTCGGACCCCTCCGGGGGCAGCAGCAGGACCGGTTCAGCCTGCAGGGTAATGGAGTCTATTACAGATTGTTCACCGGTGGTGGATGTACTTGTGATGGAACAAATGGAGGATAAAGGCTGGACAACAAAGGACCTGGTGAACAGAGCTGGATTCTTAAAGCCTAGCTCACGATTCTCTGGTTCAGAGGTGTGGACATGCAGCTTGTTAAAGGAACAGGCAGCTCTGGAATGTCTTAAAACACAGTTCATTAGTTGTCTCTGAACTGCAGCGGAGGAAAGCAGAGCTCTGCTAGGCTTAATCAGCTTTCTCTGTTTTAGAGAAACCTGTTCCTGAGGCTCTAGCATGGGTGTCACAGAAACCTTCCTGACCAGGTAAGTCCTAGTATTTTCTGGGAAAAAACTTGTTCTTTTATGAAGAGTTTTCTGCAGGGTTTTATGAAGTAATGTCTTAGAATTCTCTATCCATAAACCGCCAACAGAAACATCTGTCTTAGTTGAGCCAGAAGCAGAATACTGGTTAGTAGAGCTGACTGTTTTTTCTAATGAAACAGCTGGTTCTGGAGCTGAGCAACAGGGGCAAGGTTTGCCTGGTGGTAACAGACAAGGAATACAGGAGCATTTCCACCATCCTGGTTTTGGAGTCAGACAATTTAAACATTCCTGATAAACAGACACATTCTTTTTATGACATTTGCTGCAAGACCAGTGTTCTTGATCTGTAAGCTGACAAGCTAAAAAGTTCTGATAACTGGGATAGTTCAAGGTCTGGCAACGAGCACAGATATCAAATCTTTGAGACTGAGGCATGATGTGAGAAGTAAAAAAATTATCTCACTGGTAGACACAAGTTCAATCTCTCTCTCTGGAGGGTGGCTTCGGCATACTGTTACGCTTGGGCAGTGATCCGGTGTAGTGAACACTACCTTCAAGAGTTACTCCAGGTGGAGAGAGACAGGGACAACTGGAAGGTCTCCGATGATGGCTGGGAGAGAAGTGCCGCGGCCGGAGTGCACGGAGCTGGGTGATGGCTGGCAAATGGAGCAGAGTACCTGCTGGGACAAAGTCCAAGTCCAAGCTAGGTCTAGGCAGGCGACAGGCAAACAGCGTCAAGGTCCAGGCTGGGTCAGGGCAGGCGGCAGGCAAGCAGAGTCAGAGTCCAGGCAGGGTCAAGGCATCTAGTAGCAAGGCAGAGAGCCAAAGGCCACACACACACGGCAGGGCAGAGGGCCCGAAGGACACACACTCATGGCAAGGCAGAGACAAGGCCGAAAGGCCCAAAGGCAACACGCACAGCAAGGCAGGGCAGAAGGCCCGAAGGCCACACGCACAGCAAGGCAAAGGCAAGACAGAAGGCCCGAAGGCCACACACATGGCAAGGCAGAAGGCCCGAAGGCCACACACACAGCAAGGCTAGGGCAGGAAGCCCAAGAAAGCTCAATGCCGAAGCACTTGAGTATAGGGTAGGCAGGGCTATAAGGGAGTGGGCTGGTGGCTGGGTCAGTAAGGGCTTGATCTTCTGACTGCCAGTGGCTGTGAGTTTGAATCCAGCTTTGGGAAAAAGGGAAGGGGGTGGAAAGCAGGTACTAGTCAAGCTTTTAAACTTGAAGATTGGGCATCCAAATGGCAGATGAAATTTAATGTGGACAAGTGCAAGGTGTTGCATATAGGGAAAAATAACCCTTGCTGTAGTTACACGATGTTAGGTTCCATATTAGGAGCTACCACCCAGGAAAAAGATCTATTTATTTATTTAGCACTTTTATATACCGATATTCCGGTAACAGAGTTACCAATCAAGTCGGTTTACATTACAACAATAACCATGACATGAGAATGTCTTACAATAAACAGGATGAACAAACTTGGATACAATGAAATGGGTTTAACAGCGTAAATAAGATAGGAAATCAGAAATAAATATTAGGACAAAGGAATCAAGATTTCACTACATCGGGCAAAAAAATAGGGCGAGAGATTCTCTTGAAGGGGTTACCAAAGACTAAGATCACGGGTGTGAAATCTAAGATCTAGGCATCATAGTGGATAATACTTTAAAATCGTCAGCTCAGTGTGCTGCAGCAGTCAAAAAAGCAAATAGAATGTTAGGAATTATTAGGAAGGAAATGGTTAATAGAACCGAAAATGTCATATTGCCTCTATATCACTCCATGGTGAGACCACACCTTGAATACTGTGTACAATTCTGGTTGCCGCATCTCAAAAAAAGATATAGTTGCGATGGAGAAGGTACAGAGAAGGGCAACCAAAATGATAAATGGGATGGAACAGCTTCCCTATGAGGAAAGGCTGAAGAGGTTAGGGCTGTTCAGCTTGGAGAAGACACGGCTGAGGGGGGATATGATAGAGGTCTTTAAGATCATGAGAGGTCTTGAACAAGTAGATGTGACTCGGTTATTTTCACTTTCGAATAATAGAAGGACTAGGGGGCATTCCATGAAGTTAGCAAGTAGCACATTTAAGACTAATCGGAGAAAATTCTTTTTCACTCAACGCACAGTAAAGCTCTGGAATTTGTTGCCAGAGGATGTGGTTAGTGCAGTTAGTGTAGCTGGGTTCAAAAAAGGTTTGGATAAGTTCTTGGAGGAGAAGTCCATTAATGGCTATTAATCAATTTTACTTAGGGAATAGCCACTGCTATTAATTGCATCAGTAGCATGGGATCTTCTTAGTGTTTGGGTAATTGCCAGGTTCTTGTGGCCTGGTTTTGGCCTCTGTTGGAGACAGGATACTGGGCTTGATGGACCCTTGGTCTGACCCAGCATGGCAATTTCTTATGTTCTTATGTTCTTATAACCTCCAGGACATAGAGCAGGTGGATTGGGCCAGCCAGGAGAGCCTGTTCTAGAAGGACCCCTGGTGGTGAGGCGGATGCATAGCAGCCATAGCCGTAACAAGCAGCTTATAAAGAGCTGTGAAGCAACTTGTCATATGCGCCAGAGTAATCAGTGATTCCAACATAGCAGTCCAACGGGCCGCCAGGTGCTTCATGTGGTCAGCCTTACAAAGTTGTTGGCCCAGCTTTTTCCATCCAGTAATAGTGTTCGCAAGACAAGCACTATCAAAGACTTTGATGGTGAAAGTAGATTCAGCTGCCAGCTCATCCACAGACCAGGGGAAGGATTTTAAATAATGACGAGCTTGTAAATATGCATAAAATTGCCTGGCCGGTATCTGAAAGGTGTGAGCCAAAGTGTCGAAGTCAAGTATCACGTGGGACTCAGGGTCAAACAAGTGGAAAGCAAACACCACACCATTATTTGCCCAAGCCTGAAAAACGGCACTACTATACCACCCCGGCAAAAAACTCACATTTCCCAAAAAGGGCATTAGAAGAGAGACTACCCCCGTCAGGCCACACAGACGATGCAGCCACCTCCAGGCACAAATAATTAGATACATGAATACTTTGGGGTAAGCCAGATTACACCTTAACCCCAAGCGCAGCTGGATGATAGGGATGTGAATCGTTTTAGGACGATTAAAATTATCGTCCGATAATTTTAATATCGTCTTAAACCGTTATGGAACACAATACAATACAGATTCTAACGATTTATCGTTATAAATAGTTAGAATCGTGAGCCGGCACACTAAAACCCCCTAAAACCCACCCCCGACCCTTTAAATTAAATCCCCCACCCTCCCGAACCCCCCCCAAATAACTTAAATAACCTGCGGGTCCAGCGGCGGTCCGGAACGGCAGCGGTCCGGAACGGGCTCCTGCTCCTGCATCTTGTCGTCTTCGGCCGGCGCCATTTTCCAAAATGGCGCCGAAAAATGGCGGCGGCCATAGACGAAAAAGATTGGACGGCAGGAGGTCCTTCCGGACCCCCGCTGGACTTTTGGCAAGTCTCGTGGGGGTCAGGAGGCCCCCCACAAGCTGGCCAAAAGTTCCTGGAGGTCCAGCGGGGGTCAGGGAGCGATTTCCCGCCGCGAATCGTTTTCGTACGGAAAATGGCGCCGGCAGGAGATCGACTGCAGGAGGTCGTTCAGCGAGGGTTCCGGCGCCTCGCTGAACGACCTCCTGCAGTCGATCTCCTGCCGGCGCCATTTTCCGTACGAAAACGATTCGCGGCGGGAAATCGCTCCCTGACCCCCGCTGGACCTCCAGGAACTTTTGGCCAGCTTGTGGGGGGCCTCCTGACCCCCACGAGACTTGCCAAAAGTCCAGCGGGGGTCCGGAAGGACCTCCTGCCGTCCAATCTTTTTCGTCTATGGCCGCCGCCATTTTTCGGCGCCATTTTGGAAAATGGCGCCGGCCGAAGACGACAAGATGCAGGAGCAGGAGCCCGTTCCGGACCGCTGCCGTTCCGGACCGCCGCTGGACCCGCAGGTTATTTAAGTTATTTGGGGGTGGGGGATTTAATTTAAAGGGTCGGGGGTGGGTTTTAGGGGGTTTTAATGTGCCGGTTTTTTCGATTTTTTCGATTTTTTCGATTTTTTAACGATTTTTCACGATTTTTCACGATATTTTACCCCCCCAAACGGCAACAATACGATTCCCTCCCCCTCCCAGCCGAAATCGATCGTTAAGACGATCGAGGACACGATTCACATCCCTACTGGATGATGCTTAAAGGGGAGCCAGGAGCAGACATTTTATTTAACATCCCCTGCGCGCAGTAGCGATATGTCCCAGTAAGCCATTCACCTATACAACGCAGCTGACAAGCCGCATTGTATAGCCAAAAGACTGGCAAGTTAATCTTTCCCTGTTCCCAGGGGCGCTCCAATATGGTGTGTGCCAAGTGGGCTTGCCTCCCCTTCCAAAGAAACTTTTGTAAACTGGCACACAGTTGCCGAAGGTCACTAGCCTTCATCCAGTAGGGAATCATGTGCAGTAGGTATAAAAGCTTGGGGACGAGCACCATTTTAATGAAGGTGCACAGACCAAACAGCGACAGTCGCAAAGAGTTCGACGCCTTCAGTTGCGCCCGAAGTTTAGCGAGGCACGGGGAGATATTCACAGCATACAACTGCTCTAGCTGCCTGGGTACCCAGATGCCCAAATATTTCAGCTTACCCGGGGCCCACTGGAAGGGAAAGGGACCATCCCAAGAGCCCAGCAGGTGGGCATTCAAGGCCAAAGCCTCTGATTTGCCATAATTAATTTTTAAGCCCGCTACCATTTGAAAATGATCAAAAAGTGTAATAATAACAGGCACACTGGTACGTGGCTTCCCAACAAATAAGAGAACATCATCAGCAAACATGGCAGTCTTTAAAGGATGTCCATCCACACTGATCCCAGTAAAACCAGGGTCTCCCCGCAAACGAATAGCCAAGGGCTCAAAGGCCACACAAATAACTATGGGGAGAGGGGGCAGCCCTGCCGGACCCCGCAATGTAAGGGAAAGGAATCTGTGGGCGTCCCATTGAGTAAAATAGTGGCGCTAGGGTTGCTATAGAAAACCATAAGCACCAATGGAGGAAAGCACCAAGCCCTTTTTTTTTTTTTTTTTTTTTTTTTTTTTTTAATCATGGGCACTATTTCTGCTATAAATATAGCATTTTGATAAATCTAGGGTGTGTTTCCTGCTGAAATATATTTCCTTCAGAAGCAGTTAAGACAGATAACTTTAACAAATGATCATGTTCTTCAGTTTTCAGTATTTGGTGCTGCATATTTGCTACAGGAAGATCAAGGGACCTCTGTGAGTGCATATTATGTGAAATCAGAAACAGGCTTTCTTTGGAAGGTTTTTGGAAGATCATGTATTTTATCAGAAATACATTTAGGTGCATCACATTTAAAGCAATCCTTCAGAGATATGGAATTCACACATTTGCACGCCTTGCATTCCTAGTAACAAGGGAGGGTATGTCTTATCTTTCTGTTATGGCTATGGCCCGGCTAGGGGTAGACCAAGACTTCAGGACAGACACAGACAAGGCTGAAGATCTTTGGCCTATACCATCCACCTTCCCTGCAGATTGGGTCCTTGGGTTCTTGCGGCCAGCAGGACTTAGACTGTGGCTGATGTAGATGTGTAGGTGGTGCAGCCCTGGAGACTGAGACAAGGAAAGGCTGGAGTCAGAGGCAGGCTTGGAACTGGAGTCTGGGATCAGGTATAGGTATACCTGGAATTCTGGAACAGACTAGAAAACTGAAACAGACAGACCAGACCAGGACAAAACAGAACAGAATAAAGAACAAAAAAGCCAAAAGGCAAGAACATTTAAACAGACTGGAACAGACAGGACAAGACAAGGACAGGACTAAACAGAACAAAACAAGGACACAAAACAAGCTAGAAAACAGACTAGAGCAGAAGGCCTGAGAAGGCAAAAGCAGAAGGCCTGAGAAGGCCACAAGGTAAGGCTGAAAGGCCCGAAAGGCCAAAGAGCAATCCAAAGCAGAACATGGCCAAGCGAGACTCAATGACAAGGCACTGAGCATGGCCATAGGCAGGGTTAAAAAGGCAGAGCCCTGCTAAGTCATGGATCATGGAGACTATGACTGGAACAAGAGTAGGAGCAGCTCTATGGGGCCCTCTGGTAGTTGGGAGGCTGCAGAACAGGCAAGATCACAAAATGCAGTGCCTTGGCCTCAAAGGTCCTTTAGGATATGTTACTGTCGTGGACCCTTGGGCCGGTTGGGACAGAGGATGGTATGCTATGGAAGGCCACAGCAAGTGTCCCAGCTGGGAGGCGGCTCAGAAGAGACTCAGAGGAGGCTTCACCACTGGAAGTCCGAGGTCCCCCCCAGGAGGAGCCCGTAGGGACCCAGACCTCTTGGACTTAGGTGGAGTCCTATGCGACCAAGGACCCAGGTAATGGCTGAAGAGATGGACAATGACTGGACCCAGGTGGATGAAGAGACTTCACCCTCGGAAGCCCGCGGCTCCCCCGGGAGGAGCCCGTGAGAGCCCGAGCCGCTGGGACTTAGGAGAAACCTCTGGGCCAGTAAGTACTGGATACCTGAGATGAGGCAGAAGCCGAAGTCAAGTCCAGGAGTGAAGCCGGGTCAGGAGCCAGGGGTCCGAGATCCACACCAGAGTCAGAGACAAAGCAGGAGACGGAGTCAGGGATGGAGCCGGGTCAGAAGCTAGAAGGTCAGAAGACAATACCAAGCCAGGAACAGAAGCCGAAGACAAAGTCGTGGGATGGAGCCGGGTCAGAAGCCAGAAGTCGGATGTCGAAACCAAAACCAAGGGACGGAAGCAGGAGACAGGTCAGAAGCAAGCCGGGTCGAAGACAGAAGCAATCCAAGCGCAAACAGCAACTAGCAAGTCAGGAACACCTGAGGAACCTCAATGCAAGGCAAGGAAGAATCAAGAAGCAGGGTTTAAATAAGCCAGGGCGTCTGACGTCATCCAGGGGCAGTCCTGAGGTTTCCCGCGCTGGCCCCTTTAATTCTCCAGGCCCTGCGCGCGCGCGCCGAGGGGGCGGGGCCAGCCGCGGCAAAACGCCGGCATCTCCCTCGAGGAAGGAGAGCCGCGGCAGAGGCCCGAGCAGGCCTAATCGGATCCACGGCGGCTCGGGCCTCAAGGTAGGTGGGGGGCCTGGGGCCGCAACAGGATAGCCTTAATCTCTTATCCCAAGCACTTTCTAGAGCTGCCCCTCCTTCTGCAGGAATGGTGGTTTCTCCTGGAAACAGCGCATACCAAGGAAATCATCCTTGGAATTTGCAACTGAACCCTTGCCTTCGTATCCAAGGGGTACAAAGCCCACCAAGGCGTACTTACCATTAAGCTTACCTCCGGGGCATTCCATTCCATTCCTGGAAATGGATTCAGGAAGGGAAAGAAAGATGACACTTTGCATAAAGTGAACAATATGGGACCCTTCTTTTGCAGTCTTGTAGCGTCGCCCTCGTTCACACCGAACGGGGTCTGCTTCAACAGACCCGGCAACTCTAGCGATATAGATTCTGCTACTGTTTGGAATCCAGCGAGATTCCTCCCTCTATAAAGGGAAAATCCAAATCCCTGTCGGAGACATCTGATGCAGCATGCTCCCCATCGCCCTGAACATTATCAGAGAACAGCTTCCCTGTGGTGCTTACCTTCAGAGGCTGAAAAGGAGGACTTCGAGCACCCTTCAAGGCAGGTCACTGTGTTTCCTCTGTTGCAGAAAAGATTCTGCAGAGTCTGAAATACAGAAAACATCACCTAGGAAAAAAGGAGGATGGATCCATACTGGGGCCCAGGGGCCCATCCTGACACTCTCTGATCCTTCCCGCAGAGATGTCAATGCTTCGGTGTTTACTGAAGAGGATGTTGGGGAGGTACCCGTAATGGAGAAGGTTTTCATGGGTAATGATTCAGATGGACTGAATCAAATCACGGTGAACCTAGAAGATGTGCTAGGCCTGATTGACAAACTGAAGAGTAGTAAATCACCTGGACCGGATGGTATACACCCCAGAGTTCTGAAGGAACTAAAAAATGAAATTTCAGACCTATTAGTAAAAATTTGTAACTTATCATTAAAATCATCCATTGTACCTGAAGACTGGAGGATAGCAAATGTAACCCCAATATTTAAAAAGGGCTCCAGGGGTGATCTGGGAAACTACAGACCGGTTAGCCTGACTTCAGTGCCAGGAAAAATAGTGGAAAGTGTTCTAAACATCAAAATCACAGAACATATAGAAAGACATGCTTTAATGGAACAAAGTCAGCATGGCTTTACCCAGGGCAAGTCTTGCCTCACAAATCTGCTTCACTTTTTTGAAGGAGTTAATAAACATGTGGATAAAGGTGAACCGGTAGATATAGTATACTTGGATTTTCAGAAGGTGTTTGACAAAGTTCCTCATGAGAGGCTTCTAGGAAAAGTAAAAAGTCATGGGATAGGTGGCGATGTCCTTTCGTGGATTGCAAACTGGCTAAAAGACAGGAAACAGAGAGTAGGATTAAATGGGCAATTTTCTCAGTGGAAGGGAGTGGACAGTGGAGTGCCTCAGGGATCTGTATTGGGACCCTTACTGTTCAATATATTTATAAATGATCTGGAAAGAAATACGACGAGTGAGATAATCAAATTTGCAGATGACACAAAATTGTTCAGAGTAGTTAAATCACAAGCAGATTGTGATAAATTGCAGGAAGACCTTGTGAGACTGGAAAATTGGGCATCCAAATGGCAGATGAAATTTAATGTGGATAAGTGCAAGGTGATGCATATAGGGAAAAATAACCCATGCTATAATTACACGATGTTGGGTTCCATATTAGGTGCTACAACCCAAGAAAGAGATCTAGGTGTCATAGTGGATAACACATTGAAATCGTCGGTTCAGTGTGCTGCGGCAGTCAAAAAAGCAAACAGAATGTTGGGAATTATTAGAAAAGGAATGATGAATAAAACGGAAAATGTCATAATGCCTCTGTATCGCTCCATGGTGAGACCGCACCTTGAATACTGTGTACAATTCTGGTCTCCGCATCTCAAAAAAGATATAATTGCGATGGAGAAGGTACAGAGAAGGGCTACCAAAATGATAAGGGGAATGGAACAACTCCCCTATGAGGAAAGACTAAAGAGGTTAGGACTTTTCAGCTTGGAGAAGAGACGACTGAGGGGGGATATGATAGAGGTGTTTAAAATCATGAGAGGTCTAGAACGGGTAGATGTGAATCAGTTATTTACTCTTTCGGATAATAGAAAGACTAGGGGGCACTCCCTGAAGTTAGCATGGGGCACATTTAAAACTAATCGGAGAAAGTTATGTTTCACTCAACGCACAATTAAACTCTGGAATTTGTTGCCAGAGAATGTGGTTCGTGCAGTTAGTATAGCTGTGTTTAAAAAAGGATTGGATAAGTTCTTGGAGGAGAAGTCCATTACCTGCTATTAAGTTCACTTAGAGAATAGCCACTGCCATTAGCAATGGTTACATGGAATAGACTTAGTTTTTGGGTACTTGCCAGGTTCTTATGGCCTGGATTGGCCACTGTTGGAAACAGGATGCTGGGCTTGATGGACCCTTGGTCTGACCCAGTATGGCATTTTCTTATGTTCTTATGTTCATCAGGAACAAGGAGAAAGTGGACATAACCACTTTGTGGCCTTCTGCCACACTCCTCTCTGGAGCTAGTAGAGACAAGAGTGGAATGGCCCAAGCAATTGCCTGAGCATCCAAACAGTACTAACACAGGCATAAATAACTCCGTGACTGAAGTGCCATAGATGACAAGCCGCACCAATAGCAAGGCGGAGTCCCCTTTTTGTTCCCAGTAACTTAGCTTTCCTGCTTAGCGCCTAGGCGGCTTCCTGTGCACCCACCACCACTTCACGGGCATACACACACAATATATTTGTTTAAAAATAGGCCGAGGTTGTACATGCACAAGTACCTCTGCCCATAACCAGGCGCATAAACAAGGTTGCGGTTATTCGCACACAAGTACACCCACGAGTTGTGTGCCCAAACATACGCTGCACTAATGTGCACCCCCAGTATGCGTACATGGGCAATACATGCACAACATAGGCCATGGTCCTATGCACACACGTGTCCATGCCCACACACCACCGCACAGTGGGAAAGCACGCACACACCTGCGGGCAGCCAAAATTGTCTGCAACGGTTTACCATGGGGCTTATAGAGCCGAGCCTGAGAAGTGGGGCCCAGCCAAAAGATGCTCAACTCACCAAGCCCAAGCTGTCTCTGCTCTACACTAAGTCCCTGAGAAGTGAGAGGGTAAGGGGGTAAAAGATGCTGAGCAGTAAGTGTAGGGGGAGAAAACCCGGTAAGGACAAAAGAGAAGGGGACTAATATTCCTTATGCTATCATTTTCTTATTTTTTTTTTTGCTTTACCTGAAATCAGCTCTTCCTGGTTGAGAGCATAGACGGGTCACTGGCTATGGGGGTAGAGGGCACAAGCATTCACCGCTGAGCACTCCCTCGCTATCCCACTGCTTGTTTTTTTTATTATTAAATAGGGATGTGAATCGTTTTCCATATCGTCTTAACGATAGAAATCGTGTGGCAGGGCAAGAAAATCGTCTTAGGCACGATTTTTTAGTTAAAAAATCGTTAAAAATCGTTTTTTCCGATTAGTGCGCACTAACTCGAGTTAGTGCGCACTAACAGGAGTTAGTGCGCACTAACAGGAGTTAGTGCGCACTAACTGGGAGTTAGTGCGCACTAACTGAAAATGATACAATTTGACACTTTTCAGGTCAGTTAAGGTCAGTTTAGGAATGAATATGTATTCCTATTGGCTGCCCTCTTATTTATTCATGTTACCAAGTTTCCTACTGACAGTATATGGGGGATGGGAAATGGAAACAGTTGGTAGCTTGACAAAACAAGTAATGTGATCAGTCAATGTGACTAGAACTTGTGCCCTAACCCTGATACCAGGGGTATTGTGATCTTCCTGCACACAATGCCCTATCCCTATTAATACCAGGAGTGTTGTGATCTTCCTGCACACAGTGCCCTATCCCTAATACCAGGGGTGTTATGATCTTCCTGCACACAGTGCCCTATTCCTGATACTGGGGGTGTTGTGATCTTCCTGCACACAGTGCCCTATTCCTGATACCGGGGGTGTTGTGATCTTCTTGCACACATCCCGATATCAGGGATAGGGCACTGCATGCAGGAAGATCACAACACTCCTGGTATTAATAGGGATAGGGCACTGCATGCAGGAAGATCACAACACTCCTGGTATTAATAGGGATAGGGCACTGCATGCAGGAAGATCACAACACCCCTGGTATCAGGGATAGGGCACTGTGTGCAGGAAGATCACAATACCCCGGAGGAGTGAGGGTCAGGCAGCTCCCCCCTGTCTGTGAAGCCAGCCTCTCACTAGTAATGCAGGGAGGGAGCTGTCTCAGACTTCACCATCCTCCCCCCCCCCCCTTACCCACACACCATTCACTAGCTGGGACATGGGGGAAGTCAGGAGTGAGGGTCAGGCAGCTCCCCCCTGTCTGTGAAGCCAGCCTCTCACTAGTAATGCAGGGAGGGAGCTGTCTCAGACTTCACCATCCACCCCCCCCGCCCTCACCCACACACCATTCACTAGCTGGGACATGGGGGAAGTCAGGAGTGAGGGACAGGCAGCTCCCCCCTGTCTGTGAAGCCAGCCTCTCACTAGTAATGCAGGGAGGGAGCTGTCTCAGACTTCACCATCCTCCCCCCCCCCTCACCCACACACCATTCACTAGCTGGGACATGGGGGAAGTCAGGAGTGAGGGTCAGGCAGCTCCCCCCTGTCTGTGAAGCCAGCCTCTCACTAGTAATGCAGGGAGGGATCTGTCTCAGACTTCACCATCCTCCCCCCCCCCCCCTCACCCACACACCATTCACTAGCTGGGACATGGGGGGAAGTCAGGAGTGAGGGTCAGGCAGCTCCCCCCTGTCTGCGAAGCCAGCCTCTCACTAGTAATGCAGGGAGGGAGCTGTCTCAGACTCCACCATCCTCCCCCCCCCCCCTCACCCACACACCATTCACTAGCTGGGACATGGGGGAAGTCAGGAGTGAGGGTCAGGCAGCTCCCCCCTGTCTGTGAAGCCAGCCTCTCACTAGTAATGCAGGGAGGGAGCTGTCTCAGACTTCACCATCCACCCCACCCCCCCCTCACCCACACACCATTCACTAGCTGGGACATGGGGGAAGTCAGGAGTGAGGGACAGGCAGCTCCCCCCTGTCTGTGAAGCCAGCCTCTCACTAGTAATGCAGGGAGGGAGCTGTCTCAGACTTCACCATCCTCCCCCCCCCCTCACCCACACACCATTCACTAGCTGGGACATGGGGGAAGTCAGGAGTGAGGGTCAGGCAGCTCCCCCCTGTCTGTGAAGCCAGCCTCTCACTAGTAATGCAGGGAGGGAGCTGTCTCAGACTTCACCATCCTCCCCCCCCCCCCCTCACCCACACACCATTCACTAGCTGGGACATGGGGGAAGTCAGGAGTGAGGGTCAGGCAGCTCCCCCCTGTCTGCGAAGCCAGCCTCTCACTAGTAATGCAGGGAGGGAGCTGTCTCAGACTTCACCATCCTCCCCCCCCCCCTCACCCACACACCATTCACTAGCTGGGACATGGGGGAAGTCAGGAGTGAGGGTCAGGCAGCTCCCCCCTGTCTGTGAAGCCAGCCTCTCACTAGTAATGCAGGGAGGGAGCTGTCTCAGACTTCACCATCCTCCCCCCCCCCCTCACCCACACACCATTCACTAGCTGGGACATGGGGGAAGTCAGGAGTGAGGGTCAGGCAGCTCCCCCCTGTCTGTGAAGCCAGCCTCTCACTAGTAATGCAGGGAGGGAGCTGTCTCAGACTTCACCATCCTCCCCCCCCCCCCCTCACCCACACACCATTCACTAGCTGGGACATGGGGGAAGTCAGGAGTGAGGGTCAGGCAGCTCCCCCCTGTCTGTGAAGCCAGCCTCTCACTAGTAATGCAGGGAGGGAGCTGTCTCAGACTTCACCATCCTCCCCCCCCCCCCTCACCCACACACCATTCACTAGCTGGGACATGGGGGAAGTCAGGAGTGAGGGTCAGGCAGCTCCCCCCTGTCTGTGAAGCCAGCCTCTCACTAGTAATGCAGGGAGGGAGCTGTCTCAGACTTCACCATCCTCCCCCCCCCCCTCACCCACACACCATTCACTAGCTGGGACATGGGGGAAGTCAGGAGTGAGGGTCAGGCAGCTCCCCCCTGTCTGTGAAGCCAGCCTCTCACTAGTAATGCAGGGAGGGAGCTGTCTCAGACTTCACCATCCTCCCACCCCCCCCCCTCACCCACACACCATTCACTAGCTGGGACATGGGGGAAGTCAGGAGTGAGGGTCAGGCAGCTCCCCCCTGTCTGCGAAGCCAGCCTCTCACTAGTAATGCAGGGAGGGAGCTGTCTCAGACTTCACCATCCTCCCCCCCCCCCTCACCCACACACCATTCACTAGCTGGGACATGGGGGAAGTCAGGAGTGAGGGTCAGGCAGCTCCCCCCTGTCTGTGAAGCCAGCCTCTCACTAGTAATGCAGGGAGGGAGCTGTTTCAGACTTCACCATCCTCCCCCCCCCCCTCACCCACACACCATTCACTAGCTGGGACATGGGGGAAGTCAGGAGTGAGGGTCAGGCAGCTCCCCCCTGTCTGTGAAGCCAGCCTCTCACTAGTAATGCAGGGAGGGAGCTGTCTCAGACTGGTATCAGGGTTAGGGCACTGTGTGCAGGAAGATCACAACACTCCTGGTATTAATAGGGATAGGGCACTGTAAGAGATGACTGTAGTAGATTGAATAAAGATCTGATGTTTCTGCTCTCCTCACACCAAACAAAAACAACACACAAGCAGAGAAGCCCTTCTTACAAAGCTGAGCTAGTGAGTTAAGTAGGAGGAAAGTAAACATACTGGTGCCAGTGTGGCTACTTAAAAAATACACTTACCAACAATCAATTACATATATTTGAACTGTGTACAGTTCCAGCCAGGACCACCTTTCTAAAATGCACAGTGATTGGCAAATTCAACATGCACTAGCATTTCAGGTGCCTGCTAACAAAAATAATAAACAAACAAGTTCTAGTCACGTGAGTGCTGATCATTACATTACTTTTTTGTCAAGCTTCCAACTGTTTCCATTTCACATCCCCCCAACCATATTGGTAACATCAATAGATAAGAGCACAGCCAGCCAATAGGAATACATACATACATATTCATTCCTAAGTGACCTTTACTGACCTGGGAAGTGTGAACACTTTGTTTCATTTTCTGTTGGTGTTCGTTAGTTTCCAGTTCCATTTCCCATCCCCCCAACCATCACCTCAGTAGTAACCTTGGTAATATCAATAGATAAGAGGGCAGCCAGCCAATAGGAACACATATTCATTCCTAACTGACCTTCAGTGACCTGGAAAGTGTTTATTTGTATCATTTTCAGTTAGTGCGCACTAAATCGAGTTAGTGCGCACTAACGGGGAGTTAGTGCGCACTAACTCGAGTTAGTGCGCACTAACACGATTTAACGATTTTTAACGATAAATCGTTAGAATTTCTATTGTATCGTGTTCTATAACGATTTAAGACGATATAAACATTATCGGACGATAATTTTAATCGTTGAAAAACGATTCACATCCCTATTATTAAATCTACTTCTGATCAGGCTCACAGACTTAAAAACTCTCGACAGAGAGGGACTTGTCAAGTGTCATCTCAGGAGCACAAGTGGTGTGTAAAAATCTTCTTTCTTTTTTTATTTAATTTTTTTGTACTACAAGAAATCCCCCAAAGGGAGGTGCATTTCCACCATCTGCTGGAGATGGATAATACTGGTGGGCTGATGTTAAGGCAGGGCTATATGTCCGTGACATTAGTTTTTGCTCCGTTTCCATCTGCTGGTAGAGGTGCAAAACACACTTGTGTGGATTTGCCTGCCTGAGTGGAGAGGAAATTTGTATTGGGGATAGTTTCTGTTGCGACCGTCACTTCCCTGACGGCTTCACTCTGCCTACCTTTCCTTTTTTGTGGCTCCTCCTGCTCTTCACGGACGCCTGGCTGCTGCGGCATCCGCCTGCCGTCCTCTCTGGCGTTCCTGGACCGGCTTGGGTGCTGCCTCCCGCCATGTTCTACAGTTACCTTAGGGCACACGCGCTGCGCGGCTCTCATTCTTATTTCCTCATTGGAGCGTTCCTCAGGGGCGTCCCCCTGTGATGACGTCACGGTGCCCGGATATTTAAGCCTACAGTTTATTGCTAGCTGTTGAGTTAGCAAGGGGGATACTTACAGATGGGATTTGCTCTCTGTACCCAGCTACTCTGCCTTTCCAACTTCCATTGGACTTTTTCTGCTAATGGGGTACCCGCTCCTCGGGGGCCTCTTTTGCTTCTTTCAGGTCACTATCAGGTAACCGGTACTCGCTCCTCGAGGGTCCATGTTCCCTGACCTGCTGCCTGCATCTATCTCCTCTTCTACTTGGAAGAATTCGCTACAGACACCATCAGTGAGTACAACCATCATCCACTCCTCAGAGCTGTCTCCTTGGATCCAGGTACTCGCTCCTCGAGGGCCTGCCTCCATTCCAGCACCAGTGCCATCTCCTACGTGGAACCGCTGTGTGAGTACTTTGCCAACGAGTCTCTGCTCTCAGGGATCTGGTACTCGCTCCTTGAGGGCCAGCTCTCCCTATCTCGGGGCTTCTCCATATTTGGGACTCTGTGAATGTTCTATTGTGCTCACTTTCTCAGTTCTCTTCACTACAGCACTGCTACCGGAGGAACCGCTGTTCCAGCGCCCTGGGGAATACTAGCCCAGCAGGGCTACATCTTCTTCTCACTACCACCACCTCTGGTGGCTTCTCAAACTGTCTAAATAAAGAACTATCTGTGTTTGTGTGACCTGAGCTGAGCCTGACCTGTGGCCCCTCACGGGACTTCCCCTCGTGGGCATGGTCAGCTGCCACAGTGTCCAAGGGTCCACCCAAACCTCACTAATTATAACAGTTTCATAGCTTTCATATCTTTTACATTTTCTCTTTTGTAAATGCTTTTACAGCATTATCAGCATCAATGTAAATTTCCCTCCTGCTCACACACACTGCCCTACCACAGAATAGGATGCTCGGGTAACAGCTGTGAAAACAAAGCTCACACACAAACATATACATATTGCTTCTTTGCAGAACATGGGCAGCAGTAGTACAAGCTTCCCTCACACGCATACTTCCTCAACACAGAACATATACAGTATAGGCAGTAGTAGTGTGATGGCAGAGGATCCCAAGAATTGTGACCATTTTTTGTTCTTTTTTTTCCCCTTTTCACTTCTGTGTGGTCTATGCTGACCTCACCTCTTTCCAAACGGACTGCCTGGCTGGTACAGATGATCCATGCCAGTATGATAGCTAGAGGAGCACCTGTTCCAATGCCCACTCTCAGCACCACTGGCTGGCAGATAGGCTTGCCATCGTAGCAGCAGCTGACTGTTTTTATACGGATGTGGGCACCTGTTGATGGGAGAATTTGACTGAAACCAACAACTCACATCAAGTAGGCAAAACTGTTTTCAGATGGTAATGACTCACTAATGAACTGAGCCAAATTTTAATTGGTGATCTAGAAGTGAAAGAGTCTGTAACCTTAAATCAATTGCCCAAGCCATCCAGTCTCCTACCCCCTAAATTTTCCCACTATTTCAGTGAAAGAAAATGATGCAGAACTGGACGTAAACTAATAGATCTCTTGTGTGTCTAGTCCGCGCCCTCTGTTCCAGGTTTGTGCTTTGTGACATCAGCCCTTGTAAATGTATCATGAGAGTTTCAGGTTCTAGTTACCTAAGATGGCCATGCTCCTGTCTCCATTTAATTTCTGTTTAAACTTTGTCAAAATGGGCAATAGAAAATGATCAAAATACTTACATGATCTAAAACATAGGATAAGTATATTGGCTTCAGGTTTAGATACATTTCCTTTATTGACATCATTAAAAAGACTATATTTACTTAATCTTAAAGGTTTCTGATGTTACACCAGTGCTCGCATCTGGTTATGACACTGCAGTACAAGATCACCCCAACTTCACCAGACAATCACATTGCAGCTTTCACCCTTCAGGACCCTAAATTACAGAACTGGCACTTCTGATGTAATTAATCCCCTGTCTTGCTAAGGCAGGGGATTAATTACATCAGGGGATTAATCTCTCTCTAAGTGAGAGAGAAGACCTATAGTTCAGTGATAAAGCTACTGTCTCTTGAACAGATGTTGGTGGCTCTATATGTATAGTCGCTCTCAGTAACCCATATCCATAATCAAAGAATCCTGATTTTCTCAAGAATACCCTTTATTTAGAATTTAGACAAATCAATATCACTAACAGTAAGGATACAAATAAAAAACACCACAAAGAGCCTTATTATTCATTTTTCAATCTGTAAAACAAGAGGTTAATGTTAGAGCTAAACATAAGTTTGTTAATTTGCAATATATTACTGTACACATTTGAATTACACATCATCTAAAATACACTATGTACAAAACACTATCAACCTAAGGAAAGGACCACCCATCAGAAAGTGAAAAATTACAATGCCAGAAAATGACAGGGCATTTTCTGCAGTCATGTGCATCAACAACAGATACAGGATATTACAGCTGCAGGGGGATCCACAGATTAGAAATTCAAGTAAAAATCATTTGCCCTTTGCCTTTGAAGTAATTCCCTCACTCCCGAGATACAGGCAAATTCTGGCAGCAGTTTCTGAGCACATACAGATCTAGAGAAGACAGAGCAACATCTAACAGAATCAAAAGATGGGAAAAAAAGGCTTTCTAAATCTTATATACACTATTTTACAACATGCATCAAAATAAGTTTAGATAGGATCAGGAACATCAGTATCTGTAGATTTCTTTCTGTATCCATAAAGCCCCAGCATATTAATTTACTCAACAGGACAAAAATTACATTTTCCTAGTTTTCAGAGACATTTTATAAATATTTAGTTTACTTAAGATGACAAAAAGGGAACATAAGGCGAAGGTTATGTGACTGACTGGCAAAACATTCTGGATAAACATTCCTTATATTGCTAGAATTCTGGTCAACTATTATTAATCCAACCCGTAAAACCAAATTACAAGTTGCTTTGAAAATACATTGATTAGTTACAAAGATTACTGATAAGGTAT
The DNA here is from genome assembly GCF_901001135.1 of Rhinatrema bivittatum. Classification (NCBI taxonomy): domain Eukaryota; kingdom Metazoa; phylum Chordata; class Amphibia; order Gymnophiona; family Rhinatrematidae; genus Rhinatrema; species Rhinatrema bivittatum. The sequence goes on along the minus strand of NC_042622.1, from coordinate 156,929,932 downwards.
ATTAATCCACTAGGAGGCCAGTTGTGATAAGGACTCTTCCATGACCTGACCTCGAACCCTCCCTATTACATCCTACATTTAATTGGTAACACATCTGTCGTTTGGTTGTGCAAGTTCTCGATGGACCAGTAATTTGTGGTTTATTGAGAAATGGTAACTTGTGCCATAAAACATACATACTACAATCCCCACCGTTGAATGAACAGAAATTATATATTCCCAAAGATGATTTATCCAACATGTCACGCCCACTAATCAGTCATCAAAGCAACATTCTGACTCTGCTTTCCCCTCATGCCTATTTTGTTCTCACTGAAGGAACTGATATTGCCATTAATTATCATTAGAGCATCACACAGACACCACTCAGCATGTTCTTACAAAGGATACCAATTTTTACAACTGTGTGGGTAGGGCTAAAGTCTACATATAACTTGTACATGCAAACTTTAGCCTACATTTTCAAAGCAAACTTATACAGATACGTTTGCTTTGAAAATGCACAGATAATTGGACAAATACATGCATAGATTAACCCGCACATAGGTACACCTCATCTACAGGTGAATGTTGAAAGGAGTTACGCATGTAAATGTAACATACAATCATAGCAATTTTCAAAAGCCATTTACCTGGCATATATTGTAGCAATTTTCAAAAGCCCACTTACATGGGTAAAGTGCATTTACATGTATAAAACCCAGTTTTAAGCATGTAAATGCTTTTGAAAATCAGTCCCTTATTTTTTCAAATAAAAAAAATATGCATGTAAGTTCCAACTTTGCTCCCACATGTATCTTTTAGGTACATAGATCCCTGGTCTAGTTTCTAAAATCCATTTACATGCATAAAACCGGGTTTTATAAAGTATCATAAAGTGTCAACACCACATCCTATCAAACTTCAGTAACACGGAAGAAGCAGTGGTATAACCATCCAGGAGAGCAGAGTGGCAGAAGACTGAGGGCTGGATCCTTTCCACCATTCCTGAAGCAATAACACATAGATGGTAATTTTATAACAGCTTGTGCTGGGATAAAATCTGCATGTAGAAAGTACACTTAAGATTGAATATTCAAAGTGGATTTAAGCACACAAGTCTGCTTTGAAAATCATCAGGCACACATGGACCCCGGGTGGCATATGTGCACACATGTATATCTGCTTGGGAGCAGGCATAATTGTGAGCATGTAGGTTTACACTCACATACATTTGAAAATCAAAAGTATACATGTAAAATGTTTTCCCAATCCTGACTCCATCACCCGGAATGCCTCTTTCTAGTGTTGCATAAAAGTACACATAAAGTCATGCACACAATTTCACTTCCCCTCCCCCAACTGGGGCAATTTTCAAAAGCCTATTTATAATGCACAAATCCAGTTTTAAGCACTTAAAGCCTTTTGAAAATTCACCCCCATAAAGCAAAAGTTTGGAATCCATGTTCTCTGACAAGCACAAACAGATGATACTCTGCTGAGCATGGCTCCAGAGTGCTGACTACAGCAGCAGGTCATAAATGCAAAGCTGAAATAGATCAGGAGACATTAAAGGAAAGTTAAAAAAAAAAAAAAAAAAAGCCTTGGAATTCTGTTCTTTACAAACAGCTTTTTTTGTCCAGGACATAGCACAGATCTTCCCATCTGAAATGAATCCTGGGGAGGTAATTTTCAAAGGAGTTATGCACATAAATGTAAAATACTATCACAGGAATTTTCAAAAGCCCTTTTATGCGCTTATAAAGTGCACTTACACAGGTAAAATCTACTGACAATTCAATAGTACATATTGCAGCAATTCTCAAAAGCCCACTTACATGCATAAAGTGCAACGTGTACAACCCAGTTTTAAGTGTGTAAACCCTTTTGAAAATTACCCCCTTGGTGCTGGATGAAATGGACTTCCAATGCCATTCTGAAAGTTTATTTATACAGCAGACCCTCTTGATTACAATACGTAATCCTGAAAAGTAAATGCTAGCAAGCTAAATGGGTCTCGCAGCCTTTATAAACTGTCCAAACACCATGCTGGGGCACTGGATCAGTACCAGAGGGAAGACTGTTTTCTACCACATGTTGAGAAATTGGGTTACTACTGGTTCAAAGAGAAGCGTGCTCCTAACACCACGCTGGAACACTGGCTCAGTACTGACTCAGAAAGTTCCTCTGATATTGAGTCAGTACTGATCAGATCAAGCCCAATCCTGTTTAGCTTCTGGGATTTCACAGAATCTTGAATTTCAGGTGTTATGATTATAGACAGGTAAATATAATACACTGATAAATAACAGTTACAACAAATAAAAACAGAAAATCCTAGAGTTAATATCTTTTCATTGATAAATATGGAGGGCGATGGAGGGGAATGGGTTGAGTGATCGAGTAAAAGACAAGATAGAGGGGAGAGCTTCTATTGATTGAGTATGGGACTCTATATGCTCATCTACCCCCAAGCAGAAGAATCTCAACTGTGCAGATTGTAAGGGTCAATGTGGTCTTTTTCTGCTGCTGTTTACTATGAGATCTATATTTAATAGTTTCGCCCGGCTAAGTTCGGGACCTAGTCAAACAAACCTGGGGCTTAAATATCTCCCTACAGTACTACTTCCCAGATTTCGCAATGATGGTCAGAGGTACTTTGTGAAACACAGCGATATATCCAAGCATTACATGGTGAGACCTTTAATATGCAATCTCTCCTGCAATCTGATTGGCTGAGTGTCTTCTCTCTCAAATGCTCCTTGAGTCTTGCACCCAGCATGATCTCCTCCCTATTATTCTGCATTGACATTCAATGTTGGTTCTTGAGAATCCATCATGGAAGGATCAGTGCAGACTCGCATACTTCCAAGCAGAAGGCAAGAAACTTCCAACAGCAGGGACACCCCAGCTCTGCCTCCTCCCTTCCCCTGGTGTCTCTAATTTAATGGGCAATCAAAAAGAATTCATTGCATATCAGTCCATTCTGGCTACACATTATCCAGTTTACATTGTGACAGTAGTCCAGCATCAGTAATTCAATAAATGCCTCCCTTCTTCTCCTCTCATTTGTAGCCACAGAAGAGCAATTTTTATACAGTGACCTTTCTATGACCCTTGACATTCATGTTTTACAATTTAAAAAAAAAAAATCCAGTGTGGGAAAAATATGCAAGAACCCAAATCCCCAAAACAAACATAAAACCAAAAAATGTAAAATACAAAACAGTGCTCAATCTACCCACAGGAAACCAAAAGCCTCCGGCGTCTCTGGTGCGAGATAGCTAGAATAGCTGCAGACACACTTTATGTTATTAAGTAAAGGGAATTAGTAACGCCAACTACATCCAGCCATACAGCATCAGAGCCCTTGCACCTCTGTGTCTTACTCATTTGCATTACTTCCTCATATATCTAGATATAGATATATATACACACATAGTGATGAATTCTGTGCTATGTATATACAGTTTGTAGTCATGAAACCGAAACCTTGATTTTCTAAACCAGCCTTCTTACTGGCTAAATCAGCATCATATTACTTTATAACTATTACCCTCTAAGAGGGCAACTGTACCCACTTTTGGTCTATAGTAAATGTAATGATGTTCTGTTTTCATGTCTAAGGATATTTTCAAAAGGCAAATGCGGATTAACACCTTTACCCTGCAGTATATTGGTCCCATTGGAGAAACTAGTGACCTCCATCAGTTACTATTGCTCCCTACAGAGACAATGGCGTTCTGCTACAAGACATTATACATACATTTTATATAGGTATGCTGTCCATATAAATACATCATATATTCACACTGTGTATGTATAATTTGCATGTGTGTGGCTATATATCAATATATATTTGATAGCTACACACAGATGCAAACTATACTATATATGTTGCAAATGAGTGTAGTGGTGTAGCCTACCTAGCTATTTCTCCAGAATGCTGCTGATGCATTGCAAAAGAATCAGCAAATGTATCTAGCTGGCTCCAGAAATGGAAAGCCATCATCTGCTTGCAGTGTAGCGCAGCTTTAATTCATTCCCAGCACCATTTCCCACCCCAGAAAACCTGTTGGGTTTAAGCCGGCGATCCCAGTGCGTTCTAAGGAAGCTTTGATGAGACTGCACTGGGCATCTTGTCCCTCTTCTCATGACAGCCATTCTTCTGGGTCCATGTGACCCTGGAAGATTGTGCTGCTGTCTCTTCTCCCCTGGGCTTTTCTCCTGAACCAAGTCCTATACCTATAGATTCCTTGAATACAGAGAGGGCCGTAGGTGAAGATAGTGCTTCTTTCTGTTCTCCCAGGAAGTCTATCGGGTAGCGGGAGCTGACTTGCGCCAACAGCGTGAAACAAAAGGTCCATGGAGAAAGTTAAGGCACTGATCAATCCATGGAGCAGCTGTCAAGAAAAACTCCAGTAAAAGAGATTACAGCATAACAGGAAGATTAGTAAGGATAGTGTCTTCCAGCAGGGAAATGGCAGATCTGGTCCCTGCATGCACATCTGCTCCTTAAATTCCATGGAATAGTAAAGCGTCAGACAGTAGAGTTCAGCTGCTCTACCAGAAAATAGTGGATGCCCTCAAAGATAGGCCGGTCCTTTATATCCCGGCTCCAGCACTTCAGCATCAGGTGGAAGACTGGATTTGGACACAGAGGGGGCTGCGAGAGATAAATCTGCAAGGGAACAGAAGAGGTAGGAGACATTCAGTGAACTTGCCAATAGACATACAACAAGATTATCCCCTTTCAAGAAAAGACACTTCAAAATTAGATTGCAAATACCACAGAAAAAGACTATGTTTATTATTTATTTTTTGGCAGACTGAATGCATCAGTGATGGAAAAATCTACTTTCACTCTCTAGTCTGGAAAATGTTTAAACTAACTGTCAATTTACAACAGGAAAAGAGAAAGCTGCTATATTTTCAGGAGATTCACAGTACCAGGAAAGATGAGTTTCTTCATGGATCCATGTCAGATATATGGGGAAATGGCAGCAGGTTAATGCTGCATGGACCAAAGATAAACATAGGGCCAATTCACTCCGACATTATAGGCAGTCTCTACTGTTCCTTTGACAAAACTTGCATAAAATGATGTATCTATTAAAAAAAAAGCTGTGAAGAATGAGCCTAGTGAGCTCAGAGTCAAAGCTCCCAGGCGGTAATTGTTTTGTTTTGTACCCTGTTAAAGCTGTCAATAAACAGATTAAACATAAAATAAACTGTGAAATTAAACAGTAAATTAACTGTCATTTCAGCAGAGAAAGGCAGACAGTGCCAGCCTGGGTGGAGACCAGAGACCAGCATCTGCTTCTGCCAACAGGAGAAGCTACTCTTTACCTGTGGAGGGGTGCCTAGCAGACGTCAGGAGACCCAATGACCATCTCCAGCCCTTCACACACTGTCAGTACATGCAAGTGCTATGAAGAGCTGAAAGCCCTACTACTAAAAAATATTTTATAATTCAAATAGAAGATAAAAGAACCTAAATAAAGCAGGGTTGCTTACCTGCAATAGGTGATCTCTGAGAACAGCAGGATGTCAGTCCTCACAAGTGGATGACATCATCCGATGGAGTCAGACCTGGGACTTTTATGTCAAAGTTTCTAGAACTCTGACTGAGGCTCACAGGGCATGCCCAGTAGGTCATTATACCCCATGCTCACATGGGGGCCCTTTCAGTGTTATTCCTTAGCTTAAATAAGGTAAACAACTCTGCTTTCTCAGAGGACAAGCAGGATGGCAGCCTCAGAAGTGGGGAATCTCTAGCTACACACTTCCCCAAACGAAAAAAAAAAAAAGGGGAAACAAAATAGTGCCAATGGGCACAACAAAATTGTTTTTGTTGGCAACAGGCTTTTCTTCTTCTATATTTTTCCTATGAGAGGCAGCCTGGAACAAAAGCAATGGGAGGAATGGAGGTGTACCTCAATGAGATTCTGCGGGATAGACTGGGCAAACCTACTGCTGCATCAAGAATTCTTGTCCAAACAGCAGTGAATGTGAATGTGAGAACAGAAAATCGCAGCTTTGCAGATCTCATCCATGGATACCAATCTTAGGCCTGGATTCATCATTCTTCGCAGAATGATGAATCCTGCAAAAACAGGGGGGGGGGGGCGGGCCTGCAAAAGCCTGCAGCCTTCGCACCACGGCGGTGCGATTTCGGCTGCTGTGGTGCGCCCCTCCCCTCCCCCTAATTTGCATTATATTGCATGTAAAAAGGCCCTTTCCACATGCGATATGGCCTTATCCCGTACGTTAGGGCCCTAACACACGCGATAAAGCTTTAGAAAATAACCCCCTTAGGCAGGCTACAGACACTGTGAAGTTTGACATGACCCACAAGATTCAGGCCCATCTGGGCATAACAGAAGGAGATGCAATCCCAAGTTTGCTGGTATCAAAAAGATGGGTGGACTTTCTCTGGGCTTCGGTCTACTACAGGTAAGAGGCCAAGGCTTTTCTGCAGTCCAAACTATGTAGTGCTTGTTGACTTTGGTGGACATGAGATAAAATGTTGGAAGAATGACTGACTGGTTAAGTTGGAATCCTGTAAACAATGTGGGTGAAATTGTCCACACTCTCAAAGATACTTACTATACATCATATGTATGAATGTTATATGTATGTTATATACTGCCACCATAATTGTTTGTTATCTATATACTGAAGATTCAATAATCACTGAGAGAGGTTTTTTCTCCATCAAAGGCTAGTGACAATAGTAGAGTTAACAAGGTGTATAATATAATCATCAATATGGCAGCGATTAAATGTCTGTATAATCATTCTTTGCATTAAGAGTTGTAAATGGCACAAAAGCGATAAGGGTTTATAAGACTGTTATTGATGAAAATATATTTGAATAAGCTTGCATAACAGGGCATATTATGACTGAATATTGTAACATTGTTTTAATATGGAAGAATGAATGTGTATAAGTGTATATGTGCATAAGGGTGAGTGTTAGTGATGTTAATTGGACATATTTTTATAGTAAAAGTTATGTAAATTGTGATAATAAAGTTTGTATGCTCTCATTCATACATATGCTTTATAGTAAGTTGGAATCCTGACACAATCTTAGGCAGGAATTTAGAATAGGTGAACAGAACCACCCACCCTATCATGATGAAACCAAGTACAAGATGGATAAATTACTAGAGTTTGAAGCTCACTGGAGCTCCTCCACGACATTCTCCTCACCTGCCAGATAAGCAGATCTGAGGACCATCCCCTAAGAGATGGCCCAGTCCCACATTTGGACATCCTCCTAGACACAAGGGACTAATTCCAGTAGGACCTGTAAAAAACTTTGGGTTTACATTTTGTGCCGTCATGTTGCTTTTAGGTCGAATGGGTAACATTCCCCTGATGAAGCCTGGTGACAGGTATAACTTAGGCCTTTGTTGGGTAAAAAAGGGTAAAAGAAGGAAATAATAATAATATTGAGGGGTTTGCTTCAATTTTAGGGCCTCATTTATTAAGCATTTTTCCCATAGACACAGAATGAAAGAAAAGCCTTAGTAAATCAGGCCCTTAGTGTGGTATTCTGAGTGTGAGTTTTTATTTATAGTGTGTATGGTATGTATGGAGTATGAGTTGAATAGTATGGATATTAACATGGGGGGGATGAGCGCCAATGAGAAAGTGTTTTAAAATGTATATGTGAGTACAAAATGAATAAAGATTTTGCATTAAGATATTGTTTAATATGTAAAATGTTAGGTGTGTGTAATTTAGCTTTTTAACTGGTTAAATAGCTTACTTGCCCAATCTAATGCTGTCAGAGTGTAATTTGATTTAGAATGGACCAAGTATACTTGTGAGTTTTACTATCAATAAATTAAATAGAAATAAACAGGCAACTGCCTTCACTAGTGAAACTGTGCTAATTTTTAAAATTAGTTTAGACTGTAAGGTTATTTTAGTTATTTAAAAAGTAGTTTTCTTTCCATGTGGAATGTATGTCATATCCATTGATTTCCATTTTGAGATTTGTGGTTTTGTTTAAATAAATTAGTTTGAAATTTACTTGTATAAATGCATTAGACTGATTAATTATATTAGCTGTTAGAAATCCCCTCCTGTCCCTTATTTTCGAAGAGAGACATCAGATCACCACTAGGTCCCAATCTCAAGGAAACCCTCCCTCTCCAACTATCAAACAATTTAAGAAAAACAGCTATGTCAAGACCTAAACAATAATTATCTACCATCTTCAAACCTTATATAGTATAAAAAAAGGCACTGCCATAGAAAGTACAATCATCACAAAGAGAAACAAAAAAGAACACATCCCGCAAAACAAAAAGATACAGATAAAGTCAAGTATCTCCCAAGGATTGCAGAAAAGAGAGTGCATCTTCCATTTTGTCATAAATGAGGTATATCCAAGCAGGAAAAAGGAAAGTCGCTCATATCTTTGGTTTGGACAGTTGAACACAAACTGGAACAAAAGCCTTACTTGTACAGCTACTGATGCAGAATAATCATGTATCTGACGAAGTGGATTCTGTCTTCAAAAGCTCATGCCTCAATAAATTGGTTAGTCTATGAGGTGACATCCACCTCTTCTCATTTTTGCTACACCATAAGAACATGGCTATCCCTCTGAATATCAATCTTGAAATATTAAGATTTTTTTCCCTTCGCATAACAGTTCTCCCTTTTTCCTAAAGCTCGGAGCAATTTAATATTGTAGACAAAATTTAGTATTTCAAAATTACCACTCTAGGCACTGAATTGTTTTGTCTCATTTGCCCCAGACAATGTGCTCGTTCCACTCTTAGCAGCCCATGTGTGCCATGACTCTAAAAATGGCATCAATTTTCTGCCTAAAATTGACTCTGGCACACCCACCAGCCAAATATTGTTTCTTCTGGAATGATTTTTCAAAATCATCGACTTTATCCAGTATGCTTTTATTGGAAGCTTGGTAGTCAGTGAGAGCTGTTTCCAAGGTTTGCACTCTGTCCTTCAATTCAGAAATATGAGATTGTTCTTCCCCAAATTGTTGTTGGAGGGTGGTAAACTTAGTTTTGATATCTTCCATTTCAGAGATGTAAAGCCTATCGGAAATGTGGACCCTTGGCACTGAGAAGTGATTGGCACACCTACCCCGTCAGTTGGCAGAGAGGCCCTGTGGCAGGATGGACTGGAACTTTGCCTATACTAGCCCCATTCCCCACAGGTTGAGCCCTTGTGTTCCATGGTCTGGCAGAACTTAGGGGGGTCCCTAGGGCAATCCAAAGACATAGTCCAGGCAGACAAATGTCGAGGCAGGCAGTGATCAGCAAGGACGGAAGACGAGCCAGAGTTTGGGCAGGCAGCAGACAGCACAATAAGGAACAGGCTGAGGCCGGGAGAGCAGAGATATGAGGTCAGATCCGAAGCAGGAGTCATATCCAGACAACAGTCAAGGAAGGTCCAAAATACAAGCCAAGGTCAAACCGGAGAAACAAGCCAAGGGAAACAGACAAGGGACACACAGACAACAGACAAACAGAGAACAGAAAAGTAGGAAATGAAGGCAAGGAGAACAAGGACAATGGCAAGGACACATGAGTAGCAACACACACTGGGAGAACAAGGACGCTAGGAGACCTATGGCTGAGGCAAGGTGCAGTGATCTGAAGAGCCCTTATATACGGCTGTTGCCAGTGTTGTCATTCTTGAGCACCGCTGTATTTCCTACCATGGGCCTTTTAAGGATGTGGTTGTTGGCGCACACACACCTAGGAGGGTCAGCTGGGCATGGCGGGAATGGTGGCATCCTACTGCTGAAGAAGAGCGGTTGCAGGTGGCGTCTACTGCAGAATGAAGCCAGCTGATGGCGGCATAGGAGTGAGGATGACTGCTTGCAAGACCATCCCGTGAGCTGCCAATCACAACAGGTAAAGAGCTTATTAAACTTATCTTCAGTGCTTGAGTCACTGCAAGGGCCACATCAGATGTCGGCTGGGGGCTGCAATGCTGTTGCTGCTGTCACAGCTTCCATCATTTTGAGGTCTGTTCCCTTTTGCTCATCTCTTTCCTTGCTTGGAAATTTTGAGGTCATAGCCATGGAGAAACTTTGACTGACTCCATGCGATTGATCAGCAAGTAGGAATAAGGTAAGCTTGAAAATCAGCTTTCAAAGAGCTAAAGATTGTGAAGCGAGAGGGTCCGCGGAGAAGAACAGGAATATGTCCTCTCAAACTTAGTGCACCACGTGACCCCTCTTTTTTAAATTTTATCTGTCACATCTGTGCATGCTCATTGAAGTTACTGTTTCTCAATGCGAGCATACAGAATCATATGATATGTGGATGCTCTGATTATTGCTGATTGTAGCCCGTTTGATCTGGTTTTAAGTATTTCTACGTTTCCTTTTCAGTGTGTATAAAGTTACCTTCTTCTGTTTGCTCTGTCCCTTCCAATGCAACTCCATGCAAACACAGTCTATATTGGGGAACTGATATATAATTAATTTGACTGTATATTGTATAACTTCTAACCTATCTATTAAATACCCTTTCAAGACAAATAATTCTCTTTGAATTTCCAAAACAAAATGCACACAGATCACTTGCTATTACATATCTGTTTTTGGTGTACTTGTGCTTTTCTCCACCACTTTGGTGGTAAATTACCTGCATCGATGTCATGCCTGCTTAGAGTTATGAATTCAGGTTTTTCTCCAAGGGCAAACAGGATGGCAGTCCTCACACGTGGGTGACATCATCAGATAAAACCTGGCATGGGAATTTTTCTTCAAAGCTTCTAGAAGCTTTGGACATGCCCCACAAGGTATGTGCAACCCAATCTATATCACTGTGTCCTATGAGGGACCCCTCAGTCTCATCTTTTCTATGGAGCCTGCAGGTTCAATTTGTTTCTCTTTGTCTCAGTTGCTGCAGCGTGAGTCTCAATTTCAGAGGAGTTGCTTCTCGCAGGACCCCACAGTTGTATTTCTTCCTCCTAGTTTCCTTAATTAGGTTTTTTTTTAAATCCGTTTTTGTAAGTTTTCTGGGGGGTTTTTTTTATGTCAGTCTGGTATCTGTGTATCAAGGCGGCATTGGTAGGGGTTTTTGCTCAGTATCAAGTGTTTTGACTTTGCCTCATTAAGTATTCTCCAGATGTCCCAGAAAGAGAAAAACAGAGGTTTCAATTTATTGATAAAAATTTTATATTCCACATCTTCCATATACAGTGTGGAGTAAAAAACAACATACATAATAACCCAAATAATCAATACTAAAACATAAAATCATAAAAAGAGACATTTAAATCACAACCTCATATACCTCTGTATATGTGCCTCCTGTTCAAATGCATCAGATCTATCATGGATCCCCATGATAGATGTATGCTTTGCCTGGGAGACAACTATGATGTTCCTGTTCCTTATCTGGAAGGCCGTGCCTGCTAGCTAGGTAAGATGTACAATTAGTATTCCTAGAATGTGAAAATTCAGTTAAAATTCATCAGGACACAAATAACAAAGAAGGTATTGGTTTCAGACAAGGAGGAAACAGTTCAGCAAGAAATTAGTCAATTGAGCTTAAGAACATAAGAAATTGCCATACTGGGTCAGACAAGGGTCCATCAAGCCTAGCATCCTGTCTCCAACAGTGGCCAATCCAGGCTACAAGTACTTGCTTAAGAGACTGCCACTGCTGGACAGCAGCAATGCCCAGAGTCAGAGTCTGGAGAGCACCATTACTAGGCAGCAAGTGGAGTCCTAGAACAGCCATTCATTTCCAGGCCTCGAAAGCTGCAAACTGTTTTATTTATTTATTTATTTATTTCTTTTGTATACCGACATTCGATCGAGATATCACATCGGTTTCCAGATAACAGGTTGAATAGGGCGAGAACTGCCCTATTTTTACATTATAACAAGATAACAGTTAAATTAATTTAAGTACTAAAAGCAGCCCTTGGGTTGTTCCACATCTGTCCTGGCACTGGAAGCCATCATGGAGCTCTCCTTTCCCTGCCTCCCCTGGCACTGAAAATAGCAATCAGGAGACCCATTACCTGCCGCCCCTGGTTCCGGAAGAATTCCCCTGTATTCTCAATGACCTGCTCATCAGACAATAGGCTGTATGGCTGCTCCTTGCACAGGGTGAACATCTCCCACAGTGTGACCCCAAATGCCCAGACATCACTGGCGGTGGTGAATTTGCCCTGTGAAAAGAAACAAACCATGAGCCAGTGGAACTTTCAGGTGACAATGCACAAAAAGCATTAAAAACTTCATCCCAAGTAGTTATTTCTTTGCAAAAAGGCACAAAAGAGGCTTCAGGAATCGTAGATTCATTCCCATAACCTGGGAACTCTCTGGATTTTGCCCAGAGACTCTGGAATCCTGGACGAATTGCTGGGTATCTGGGATAACCCTTGAAAACTCCGGGTGTCCTGCTGCAGAAAGTCAGAAGAAAAAAGCCCAGAAGAAAAAGCAGCTGGAGCAGCGCAGGCCCGAAGGAAGAGGTGCGTCAGCATCCATGCTGCAGGAGGGCCGTGCAGCAGGAGCATAGGTTCCCCCTTCCCCCCACCATGGTGAACAAGAAACTGCAGATGAGGAAGAGCAGCAGCATTGGGCCACGAACGGAAAATGAAACAAGGACAGCGCATGTCCAACGCTGCAGAAGGAGGAGCACGTGGTGCATTTGTCACATGGACCTGAGAAAAGAGGAAGCTCCTGTGGCTAAATGGGGATCGAAGTGAGAAGAGAGAATGAGTGTGCATGTGTGCATGTGTAAGAGGGAGAGAAGTGAATGAGTGTGCATGTGTGTGTGTGGATGAATGTGCATGTGTGAGTGAGTGCACGTATGTCTGTGGAAGAGGAAGAGGAGTGAATGTATGAGAACGAGCATGTATGTGTATGTGAGTGAACAATGAGCGTGCTAATGTGTGAGACAGAAAATGTGTGTTCATGCTGCTACTGTCCCCTCTTCTCCGCTACCCTGTGACAATCTCAGAGTGACAGGAAATCAAAAGTTCCCAGGTATGTTAATTTCCCTACAAATAAAACAAACATTGCTGCCCCTGTCTTGTGGTGGGGTGGTATGTGAGAGACACACACTGATGCCCATGCTGTGTGAAAGCTTGTGCTACTGCTGCCCTTGTTGCACCGCGTGTGTGAAAGAGATATAGTGTTCCCCTTGCTGTCCTGTGGGTGTGGATGTGTAGCTTGCACTGCTGCTGCCCATGCTGTATCTATTCTCTGGTGCAGCAGTGAGTGTGTTTATGTGTGTGGGACACTTATGGTCAGGACCTTCAGTCTCCTGCAATTAGGTGCAAAATTTGGCCCTTCCTGTGGAATTGGCCAAACCTGGCCAAATTGCCACAGGAGAACAGGAAATTTCTAAAAACAAAAGCATTGGTGAAGGCATACGGCATATTTCTCCTCTTTCCCCATTACGCCTGCCCACCCTGCTGGAGAAACACTGTTGGCAGTGGAAAGATACAATCTACCCGTCCCCCAGATTCTGCCAAAAAACAGGACGACGACGACGGCAGCCTTGAAGCATCCAGACGTGTCCTCCTCCTCCTTTGCTTGGCCCAAGCATCATGCTTTGAACCTGTTTAACTGCAGGAGCAGGTGAGTGAAGGGATTGTGGAGGAGGTAGTGAACTGACCGGGGATCGCAGTGGGTGGTGGGGAAGGGAAGAGGATGGAGTGAACCGGTTAGGTAAGAGAATGAATGGGAATCAGGAGAGAAAAGCATGGCAAGAGGTTTCAGTGTGTGTGTCTGTTGGGAGGGGGGAGGGAAACTAGAGTGAATAAAGGGAAGGTAGGGGGGAGTGAAGCAGTGTGAGTGAGGGGTTTGTGAGATGGAAAGGAACTATGGTGAATAAGGGGATCAGGTGGAGAGGAGGAGGTGAAAAAGGGAAGGGATCAAAGGGACTTTGGAAAGGGGATAAGGGAAAGAGGGGATTGGGTTGTGATGGGGCGGGGGAATATGGCTTCCTTCTCACTCCACTCCATCCCAATCTTTCCTCTTTCTCCTTCACCCTCAGCCCCAGTCCTCCCTCTTTCCTCCTAATCTTTCACACACATCTTCACTCCTCCTTACCCCAACTCCCAATCCTCCCTATTCCACTCCTCTTCCCTTCCCTCATTCCCTTTCCGTATCTACCCTGAATCCCTCATCTTCTCCTCCTTCCCCTTATCTCTCTACTCCTCCTGCCCGATTAGTTCATTTCTGCTCCAGGCTGCATCTGCTGCAGCGCCAAAGACTCCACCTCCAGGCCACTCCAGCTTTAGCAAGTCTCGTGTCGGTTCTCCAGCTCAAGCCAATTCCAGCAAGTCCAGTGCTGGCGTCATAACAAGCCAAGTCAGCTCCTGCCACAGCTCCACTTTATGCTAAGACAGCTCCTGTGATGCTTTTGCTCCAAGTCACACCAACAAATTCAAGGATTCCATGTCAGGCTGTTCCATCAGCCCCTGTCATAAGAACATAAGAAATTGCCATGCTGGTTCAGACCAAGGGTCCATCAAGCCCAGCATCCTGTTTCCAACAGAGGCCAATCCAGGCCACAAGAACCTGGCAATTACCCAAACACTAAGAAGATCCCATGCTACTGATGCAATTAATAGCAGTGGCCATTCCCTAAGTAAATTTGATTAATAGCCATTAATGGACTTCTCCTCCAAGAACTTATCCAAACCTTTTTTGAACCCAGCTACACTAACTGCACTAACCACATCCTCTGGCAACAAATTCCAGAGCTTTATTGTGTGTTGAGTGAAAAAGAATTTTCTCCGATTAGTCTTAAATGTGCTACTTGCTATCTTCATGGAATGCCCCCTAGTCCTTCTATTATTTGAAAGTGTAAATAACCGATTTACATCTACCCGTTCAAGACCTCTCATGATCTTAAAGACCTCTATCATATCCCCCCTCAGCTGTCTCTTCTCCAAGCTTAACAGCCCTAACCTCTTCAACCTTTCCTCATAGGGGAGCTGTTCCATCCCCTTTATCATTTTGGTTGCCCTTCTCTGTACCTTCTTCATCGCAACTATATCTTTTTTGAGATGCGGAGTCGGTAAAGCCAGCACCAGCTTTCGCTACAGTTCCAGTTCCTGTCTCCATACTAGTAAACGCCATGTCAGCTGTTTTTTCAGTTCCAGTCATTGTTTGCACACTGGTGACGTCAGTGCTAGCTCTAGTGCCTGCTCGGGCATCAGTGAATTCTGCATCAGCTTCCTCATCAGCCCGAGTTCCTGAATCGTCAGACCCCAGGCCAGGCTCCTGTGCACTGGGCCTATAAAACTAAGGACAGGATTACATAATAAGACGCATTTGTGTTTTTCCTGAACTGTGATTTATAATATCTAGAACCCACTGGTCTGAGGTAATCTTGACCCATTCCTCGTGAAACCGGGAGAGCCGACCCCCGATCTCCGGGATTGAGGAATGGGTCAGTGCCCCTTCATTGGGGAGCTTTGTTGTTGGCGAAGGCATGAGAGGCTCCAGTGCGCTGAGGCCGCCTGCCACGAAAGGAATGCACCCATGCTTGAGACCTTGTTGACATCTGCCGGGGGACATAGGAAGAAGAACCCCTGCCGGAGCGGAAACAGCGCTGCCCTCAAAAACGGCCCCAAAAGGTGCTGGGTGAGCGAACTGTCTGGGCTTGTCTTCCAAGGCCCTAATAAGCTGCTTGAGCTTGTCTCCAAATAAAAGCTTGCCCCGGAAAGGAACCCAGCTGAGACTTAGGGCCTCATTTTCCAATATCACAGCAGTAATGCATGAGGGGGCGTGTCCTATGCAAATAAGGCATTTTCCGTGCAGTGGGGAAACATTGCCGCACGCGATGTTTTGAACTGGAGTCGCAAATTGCGAAAACATCGTGATGATTCATTGGTTGTTTTATCGTGGTGGAGAGAGAGAGAGAGAGAGAGAGAGAGAGAGAGAGAGAGAGAGAGAGAGAGAGAGAGAGAGAGAGAGAGAGAGAGAGAGACTTCCTATAATGCCTATGCCCTAGACAAGTATTTGTATCCCTATGGGAGGGCCACCTAGTAACTCGAGGTGGGGATTAGGTATGAGCGTCGGGGGTTGGGGGCCACTTTCGCATTCCACATGAGACGTACGGAAAGAACAGTGGTCTCTAGTGAAGATTTGCTGGCCGTCGGAGTGAGGAAACTCACTCCAAGAGGAGATTTAGGCTACATTCTCTCCACCTAGCTTGTTGTTGCCCAGGTAGAGTGTCCATCAAGCTAGGTGGAGAGAACGTTGCCCAAATCTCCTCTTGGAGTGAGTTTCCTCACTCCGACGGCCAGCAAATCTTCACTAGAGACCACTGTTCTTTCCGTACGTCTCATGTGGAATGCGAAAGTGGCCCCCAACCCTCGACGCTCATACCTAATACCCACCTCGAGTTACTAGGTGGCCCTCCCATAGGGATACAAATACTTGTCTAGGGCATAGGCATTATAGGAAGTCTCAGTCTCTCTCTCTCTCTCTCTCTCTCTCTCTCTCTCTCTCTCTCTCTCTCTCTCTCTCTCTCCACAACAGGCACACTCCATAACACAAATCAAAGGGTTGTAGATAGCAGCTGTTTTGCCACACACAATAAACTGGTTCCTGCTTTACATATGCTCTGCCCCAACTCCACCCCCTGAATACCAAATTACTAATTTGCATTCACAAATCGCGTTAATGGCTGTTAGTGCGAATTTATCACACGCGGTAAACTGCTTGGAAAATGAGGCCCTTAGAGGAGGCATCCGCTGACCAGTTACGGAGCCATAGCAGCTGCCTTGCGGGCATAGGTGCGGAGGAGATCATACAAAGCATCTGCCGTATAGGCCACCGCAGATTCCATGCAGTACGCTGCTCAGCTTCCCCGGGAGGAAGGTCCTGGGCCGTAAGCATCTGTTGAACCCAACGGAGAGTAGCCCTCTGCATAAGGCTGCTACAGATGACAGCCCGCACTCCCAAAGTGGACACTTCAAAAATCCGCTTAAGCAAAATTTCCAGCTTCCTATCCTGTAGGTCCTTGAGAGCTGTGCCTCCCGTTACAGGAATGGTAGTATGTTTGGCAATAGCCGTGACTGCCGAGTCCACCTTAGGAATTTTAAGAAGATCCAGAGACTCATTAGGGAACGGAGAAAGCTTTTCCATGGCTCTGCTAACCTGGTACGTACAGGGAAACTGGGTTTGATGGACAATTCTTATGTTCTCTTAATATGAGGTCTATTGGTGTTTTAGGGCCTTATGTAATATTTGCAGTGTTTCCTTTTCATAGGTAGGGTTGTTACTATTTGAGTGCTGGCAGTTAGTAATGTTTTGGTATGATACGTTTACTATATTGTAATTCATTTTACTCATGTCTTCCTGAGGGCAAAGCCCATATCCAATATGCATTACAATAGGATTATTATTATATGGTTTCCTAGGATCTTTATTGTTTTTGCGGGATTTTCTGGTTAGTAGCACAGCAGTGCATGTAAATATAATATACAGTATATGTTGTTTTAAGAGGTATTTTCATTCAGAAGGCTGTACTTTGCATGTCCTTTTCCATGTAAAATCTGTTATTATAAATGCATAATGTTTAATTGTGAGTGGGGCGGGAAGGGCTTGGGTTGTGTAAGGCTGTAAGTTTCACCTAGGGTACCTAATACCTTTACTCTAGCCTTGACTGTACGGATTCCATGTGGGAAAGCAGAATTCCACCTGAAGCTGTGCTGCTTTGGGTCAATGGTTCTCCCCAATCTCGACCAGGGCTTAATTTTCTCTTTTTTAAGCCTAAGGAGCAGCATGGATCACTTCTGGCCCCTCCTCTCCTGGTGTAGGTAGCAGAGCAGAGCCCGGGGAGCCATAAAAAAACAGCAGAGTGTGTAGCGCACAGTCAATGGGAATATGGTGGGGGCTGGTGGAGAAGTGGGCTGAGTTCTGAGAGGAGCCGATGGCTGTGACACCTCTGATTCTACTGGAGAGTGCGGGGGGGGGCTGAGAGAGGATGGGAATGGGAAAGGAAGGAAGGGGCAGCTGCAGGATGGGGAAGGGTTGGCAGCAAGCAAGATCTTGGCAGTGCTGGGGATGGGGGTACTCACTCTGTGAGCATTTGAGCAGAGATGTACTGGCGGGTCCGCTGAAAGACCTATTCAGTAGATCCCTGAAAACGGGAGTGGTGCTGTGTGACTGGAGGAATGCTTTGGTGGTCCCACTTCACAAGAGTGGTAGCAGAGAGGAAGCTGTAAACTAGCTTCACCTCGGTGATGGGAAAATTAATGGAGACTCTGCTGAAGGAGAGGATTTTATTTTTATTTATCTGTTTTCTATTCCACTTTTCGGCATTTCAAAGCGGATTACATTCAGGTACTGTAGGTGAACTATCTACAATCGGGTGCGTTGCTGGACCCGAGGCAGCATGGATTCGCTAGGGGAAGGTCCTGTCAGACAACTCTGATTGCTTATTTTTTTGATTGGTGAATAGAGAATTGGATCAAGGAAGAACGCTTGATGTGATTTACTTGGATTTCAGCAAAGCTTTGATATGGGTCCCACATGGGAGGCTCGTGAATAAAATTCAAAGTTAAGGTGTAGATGCCAAGGTAGTGGAGTGGCTTACAAACTGGTTGACTGACAGGAGGCAGCGTGTAATGGTAACTGGAACCTGCTCTGAAGAGAGAACAGTTTAAGTGGATGACACAAGGATCATTTGTGGGGCTGGTTCTGTTCACTATCTTTGTGAGCAACTTTGCGGAGGGGCTAGAAGGAAAACTTTGTCTTTTTGTGGATGATTCTAAGATCTACAACAGAGTGGGCATGCCATGTTTATAGATAGTTTTGCTTATGACATCACTGCACTGATTAGTTATCTTCGGACATGCCAGATCCTGTCAATTCTCATGGATACCTACAATTAGTATAATATTGGGTGGACATGAGAATTAGCTTAGCATCAGTCAGTGAGGCCTAGTGAGTTAGGTTAAGGATGGTCAACCTATCCCCTTGCTTTTTGCCAATATGCAGAAAAGACTTCTGGATGACATCATGAACATAGTTACACTTTCCCACAGAAGAGAAGAAAATATGCATTTGGCATGGAACATGGAGATTTAACCATCACGTACAAACAGATTCTTCCTTCAACATGCTAACAAGCTGCGAGACTAACTCAATGACTGTGTATTCTCAGGCAAGAAAGCTGGTCTCCCCCTTATGCTTGCAGAAGACATCGCTCCCTGGTTTGTTTGGGGTTTTTTTGCCAGAGGTAACTATCAACTAAAACAGCTCAGCCAAGCATGGATCAAATAATCTGTGCTCTTAATTGGAAAGATAAGAGAAAAACTATGGCTTGGCACACAGCGCACTCTGTGAAACAAAGGGCTACAATAATGTGTATGAAAACAACACAGTGCAAGAGCAGTGATAGCAACCAACTCTTGACTGGACATAGGCATTCCTGTTTCCTTCGCTTCTGGCCAAAGTGGAGAACAAACTGGCTTGGGTGAGAAATAACTCCTGATCATTTTGGAAGCTAGGTATGGAAAGACAGGTGTGGAGCTGGCTTCCTGTAAATTCAAATTGTGTGCTTTGTTTACATAGCAAAGTTATAACAAATATTATAGTACCACTAGTTGGTCTCTCTTTGTCTATATGCCACATGTCACACATCAGTGGCTGTAACACCAGCTGTCTGTTGGGCAGAAAAGGGGGTCAGGTGGAGAAGCATGTTCTGTTATTAAAACATAAACAAGTTGTTTGTGCACAATTGTTTCATATAAAGCTACTAGAAGGAAACAAATAACACTGAAAAGGGCTGCCTCTGACTCCTGAGGACAGGATTACATACCAAGATGCATTTGTGTTTTTCCTGAACTGTCCATTCGCCTGAGCAGCACTTACCAGCAGGATACTCTCCCAGGCCATCCAGCGAATAGGGAGCACAGCTCGGCCCTGGATCCGGTAGTAATCCCCACTATACAAATTCCGACTCATGCCAAAATCTGCTATCTTGATTGTGAAGTTATTCCCCACCAGGCAGTTGCGGGTGGCCAAGTCTCGATGCACAAAGTTCAGAGAGGCCAAGTACCTCATTCCTGAGGCGATCTGTGTGCCCATGTGCAACAGGTTTTCATAGCTGCAGCCCAAACAAGACAAAACCCACATTATAAATCAGAACCACCAATTTAATGGCTGTACAGAGCACAGTGCTACATCATGTGTGAATTCAGATAAGGAGAGCAGAAAAAAAATCATAAGAACCTTCCCTGACAGACTTATGATATATATCCATATTAATATGTACATTAATTACTGAACAACTCCCCATGCCTGAAAGTGCACCCTGCCTAAGACCTTTTGGCAAGACTTCTTGTTAACGTCATCTAAGTCTGCAGTTTATTCTAATCTAATTTTAAACAAACTAGAATAGCCACATATCAGATGGCAAATTTATTAATGAAACAGCATCTCCTTTAAGCTTCTCATTTACTGAAGAGAGAATCTCTCCTTAAGACATACTGAGAGTTATCTGGCTATGTAAGTTAGCCAAATAAGACTTATCTGACTAACTTACATGGGATATTCAGCAGCACAGCCATGCTACTGAATATCCCCGTATTCGACACTATTTAGCTGGATAAATCATATTTGGATAAGTTAGACCTGCTCTACGGTAGGTCTAATTTATCCGGTTAACTTATCCGATTAAACTTAACTTAGCCCCACTCCAATCCACCCATTACTCGCCCCCAAGATTAGCCAGATAAATACTTATCCCACCTTAAGCCACAGTTATCTAGCCTGGTCCTCCTTAAGGATCAGTCCTGTAAGGGAATCTGGGCCTAGGGAGGACCCTTCATAAGAAGCCTAGCATAAGCCTAGCATAAGAAGACAGGGCCCAGAAGGGTTAGATAGGCCCTGGAGAGCAGGCAGGAAGACAGAGTACGCCTAGACCAGTTACGTTTTACTTTGTTTATTATTAACTTTGCAAAGTTAGCACAGACAGAAGCCTATAAAGCTGCAGCCTCACTCTTCCACTTACCCAGCCCAAGTTACAATAGGGAAAGGGGGCTAGCCTCGCCTGTGAAGTCAGGGTTCAAGAACTAAGCAAGGGCCAGACAAGCCAGCAGGTGTTTTTGCTTTTCACCCTTTCCTAGCCCTGGAGAGATATACAGTATGGAAGAAGGGAAGATGGAGCATGTAATCCATATTCTTGCTTCAGGGCAGCAGCAGTTGCAGAATGCCCTACTAACTCAAATTGTCTAGCAGCAAATGCTGCAAGAAGATGCATCAAAACATAGTGCTAACTTAGGTGGCACAGGCCATACAGTCCGCTGTGACCATGCCTCTTTCCTTGTCACTGGTCCTACATAAGGTGACCCCATGAAAAGACCCTGTTTCCTGAAAAACTTTGAATGTACAGCTCAACTGACCGGCTGGCCAGAAGATAGATGGACTACCTCTCTATGCAATCTACTCACCTGGTGTAGTGAAGAGGCCTTCCAAACAGTGAATCTGGAAGGGAAGGCCACATACCAAGAAGTCAAGGCCTACAGACAACAATTTCAGGGGGGAGTTTTGCAAGCTGGGGAAAACCCAAGGAGCCTATTCCACAGGCCTCAAAGATGTTATTTGGAAGGGGCTGTGCCTGGAAGGAAAGACTGGGGTGAAGGTAGCCGAAGCGGTTCTGCTGGAACAGTTCCTAGAAAGCCTAGAACGGCCTATGCGGCAGTGGGTCTGCTGGCACCCAAACCTTATGCTTGACAAGGTGCTGGAAGTAGTGGAGGCCTATTACCAGGCCCAGATCATGCTAGAGTCGCCACGGTCTCCAGAGAAGCCACTTGACTAGGGTAGAGGATGGCAGAGTCCTAAGAGCCAGAAACCACGACAATCAGTAGCACAGCTTTGGCAGGACTTTTCCCCAGAACCTCAAACCTCAGCCAGATCGCCATGTTTCAGCTGTGGAGGAATGGGGAATTTTGCCAGAGACTGTCCCCCTAAGGAAGATTTTTTATTTATTTAGAGGTCTTGTATACCGTCGTTCCAAGTGAAAATCATTAGTTTACCATGGTTCATGACATTAACATTCATAAATATTTGAGAACACTGAGTACACCAACATACACCATTATTAGTTACCGGGCAATGGGTAGAATATTCGGGTGGTAGCTTGGGAGGGTATTGGGGGAGAGAAGGAAGTATAAGGGTGAAAATGAGAAAAGAGTTAGGGTGAGAAAGTAATCATTCAATCAGTTTGTGTTGAGTTGTATGCATTTTGGAACAGCCATGTTTTCAGGTCTGGTTTGAATTTCTTCTTGTCAGTCATGGTTCTTAATTCTTCCAGTATGGTGTTCCAGAGTTCAGGACCTGCTATAGATATTGCCCTTTCTCTTGTTTGAGACAGGTGGGAGGTTTGTAATTGTTATGACTGCCAGCTGCGGCCGGCTGCAGCCGGCTCAATTCACTTCATGTCATGCTTGGCTGTCCACTCCTGGTACACTCGCGGCGGTGGCCAACCGCTGCCACCGCGTTACTCCTGGCTCCTTGTGCTCCACATGGCGGCTGGGATGCCGCTGACCAGCATTCCGACCCTGGGCCTCCTTAGGTGCACACGTGCACCATCTGTCCTCCCTTTAAAGGACCAATGGCGGGAACTGCAGGCTCATCCTTGGCTGATGACATCACGGGCCTGGGATATTTAAGGACCGCCTCCAGCCACCACTAACCGACTTGTTCCTTGGTTCCTTCCTGGTGCATGCTCCAGTACTTCGGACCTGCTGTTCCTGCTCTATGGATTCCCGTGCCTCACGTCAGTATCCTGTCTCTGTGCTTCCCGCTCCTCGGGGCCCGGCTCAGCACTACCACACCTGGGACTCTGTCTCCGCACTTCCCGCTCCTCGGGGCCTGGCACAGCACTTCTACATCAGAGATCCAGTTTCAGTGCTTTCACTCATCAAGACCTAGCTCAGCGCTGCAACATTACTGGACTGTGTCTCTGTGTCCCCACTCCTTGGGGCACCTCTTAGCGTTCTACATTGCAAGGCCCTGCTATTGCGCTGCCGTGTCTCAGGCAGTTCCTCTGCATTACTTCTCTACTCATACCTACTACAGCGGATCCTCCGCTCTAGCCCTGCTTCAGCCTATCAGAGCACAAGCCTCTACTCCTGCACCTCCTCTCTTCAGGGTCACTCCCATATGGTCCTGCTCCATTATCCTTGGAACTGCAGTGGCCTGTCACTCCTTGAGGCCTTCTCTCCCTCCGAGAGTATCTCGGTCTTGAACTATACCTAACCTTACTGACACTCTCTGCCTCCAGCCGCCTACTCTCTCCGGGACCAGCCACACAAAAGTGTGCCTAAGACCAGCTGGCTCCGGCACCCAAGGGCTCAACCTGCGGGGAACGAGAGCCAATACTGGCGAAACTCCTGTTTGCCTCTGTTCCCGATCAGCCTTGCCTCCCAACAGTGGGGACCAACCCCTCAAGTTAGTGTTAACCCCACCTCGGGCCAAGGGTCCATCCATCCTAACAGTACCCTAGGGATCGAGAGAGGACCTTTATTTTGTGAACTCAATGTTCGTTGGGGTTTGTTTTGTTTAAATGGTATTCCAAGCAGATCATTATTATTTAGGTTAATGATATTGAATATGATTGTTAATGTTTTATATTGGATTCTAGATTGAATTGGTAGTCAGTGTGGTGCTTTCAATGTAGGAGTAATGTGATTGTATTTCCTGGATAACAGTCTTGCGACTGCATTTTGCTGAAGTTTTAGTGGTTTTATGTAATAAGCAGGAAGAACAAGGAGTAAAGAGTTGCAATAATCAAAGTTTGAAAATATTAGTGTTTGTAGAACAGTTCTGAAGTCTGTAGTAGTTAGTAAAGGTTTTAGGCGGCTTTGTATCCGCAGCTTGCTAGAGCCGGATTTGATCAATTTACTGATATATCCTTTCATTGATATACTTTCATCTAGTTGTACTCCTAGGTCTCTCACTTGCGTGAATGGATTAATTTGGCAATGTCCTAGGTCTATAGTGGGTGGAAGCGTTTTTGGGGGGGTTTCGGTTTAGCCATTTGATTTCTGTTTTTTTGGTATTTAGTGTTAGTTTAAGTTGGAATAGTTTTTCATTTATCATTGTCATATATTTTGCGATTAATGATGCTGTGTTTTCTGTTGAGTTTGTTAGTGGAAAATAAAATTGTAAACCATCTGTGTAGATCAAGAAGTTTAGACCAAGGTCTATGAGTACTTTACATAATGGTAGTATGTAGATGTTGAATAGCGTAGCAGATAGAGCTGATCCTTGAGGGACTCCAGTGTTATATTGAAAGATGTCATATATCTGATCATTGAATTTTACTTGGTATGTTCTCTCATCTAGAATGGATCTGAACCATTTTAATACTGTTCCATCAATTTTGATTTTTTTTTAAACTGTCAGCATAGTAGTTTATGATCTGTGTGTCAAATGCTGCTGTGAGATCTATGAGGACAAGGCAGTATGATTTTCCAGAGTCAAATCCTCGCAGCATTGGATCCATTAGTGATAATAGCAGGGTCTCTGTTGAATGTTTTTTTCTGAAACCAAATTGATTTAGGTAAAGGATTTCATGATCTCCTAAATGGTTCTCTAGTTGGTTGAGAACTGTATTTTTGAGTATTTTTGCCAGGAACAATAGATTTGATATCGGTTTATAATTATCCCAGGCATCAACTATCCCGTCTTTATTTTTTAATGTTGGTTTTATGATTGCTTGTTTTAGTCCTTTTGGTACCTGGCCTTCTGTTAGAGACTGGTTGATTAGGTTTGTGATTGGTGGTGTAATTATTTGGTTATTTTGTTTTAGGGAACTGGCAGGTATCAGGTCATTTGGATGCATGGAGGGTTTTAATTTATTGATTATTCTATTTATCTCCAATTTGGATATTATTTCCAAAGAAGTCCACATTTTTTTGTTTGTTTCTTCTGTAGAATTTATTGTATCAACAGTTGGTTTATGTTTGTAATTTAAAGTCGAGTTGTTTTTTCAGTTTATTTGTTTTCTTTTGTAAGGCAGCTGCGTATTCATTGCAATTTTTTTTTTTTTTTTTTTAGAGAGATTAGTTTTCTTTGGTTTATTTGATGATGGATCATTTATTAGATTTTTCACTGTTTCAAATAGATTAAAACCCCATGGATTTGTTTTGCATAGTATTCTTTTTTTGCATTGGTAAGGGTACGATATTGGGATAGGTAGGCTTTGTATGTTTTTTTTTTTTATAAGATTCATCAGTTGGGTGCTTTCTCCAATATTTTTCTTGTTTTCTTAGATTTTGCTTTGCTTTTCATAGCTTTTTGTTATACCAGGGGTTATTCTTCTTATTTGTATCTTGTTCCTTGTTGATTGTTTTTATCTGTATTGGGCTGTGCTCTTCTGCAATTTTGTTTATTGTTCTATCCCATGAGTCGAAGCCTTTGTTGCAGTTGGTTATATCAAGGTCTCTCATCTTGTTTTCTAGGGCGCTTAATAGTATCTAATTTTTTAATTCTCTTTCTATATGTGAAGGTGTTTTTATTCCTAGTTGTTTAGTTTGATTCTTGAAGGATAAGTCTGCTTTTATTAATTGGTGATCTGACCAAGGTATTATCATATGTTTAGTATTAATTTGGCAGTTATTTGCATTTACGAATATTAGATCTAGGGTATGACCAGCTTTATGGGTTGCTTCGGTGATGTGCTGTGCCCATCCTACGGCTTCCATTGCTTTAAGGAACATATTGCAGGCAGTGGACCTAGGTGTTTTGTAGATTGAAGTCACCTAGGACTATTGTAGATTCTGAAGTTGGGAATATTTTGGCAAACAGTCTTTATGGAGCAAGCCCGGTGGGCCCTGTGTTGATTTGTTTTGATTTTAGGATGGCGACTTCGTAGGGAGGTTGAATTTCAATTTTTTTTAGTGCTAATTTAAGTTCTTTATTACAAATGATTGAGGCCTCCATCTTTTCTTTTTTGTCTTGGTATGTGGAAAAGATTGTATTTAGGGTTAGAGATTTGGTTTATAAGCACATTTTCATTTTGCCAAGTTTAAGTAATGCTGAAGATCGTTGGTAGACTGTCTTCAATTAGGTCACTGATGAAAGGGATTTTTTTTTTTTTATATTGATCGCGCATTAAGTAGCATTATAGAGAACATTAAAAACGTTTTGATGTTCTTTTCTTTTGATCCAGTGTGTAACATTTTATTTTCATTGTTTTGTTTATTATGATTTTTTGTGTCATTTTTCGTTCGATCCTCATTATTTCTTTGTCTTAGGGTAGGCTTGGTTTTATTGTTTAATCCATTTTCTTTGACAGGATTACAGCATATATCGTGTAAATTAGAGTTTGTGGAAGGTCTTGGAAGACATATTTCCTGTTGAATTGTTTCTTCTATGAAATGAGGTATCCTGTGGTTTGTTTAGGGGGTTCTTCTCTTATTGGTCTTTCTTCTCGGATATTCAGCTATCGTTTTAATCCCTCGGAGCTCCGACGCCGCTCAATTTCATGCCTCTACACTATTGTGATTTCGTGGATGTACCCAGCCAGGAAGTTTCTGTGTTTGTGATTCCTGTTGAGTTCGAGGGCTCTGCAACTCAGGCATTAGTGGACTCTGGGAGTGTGAAAACGCTCATTCAAAAAGAATTAGTGAATCAGGGCCAGATCAACTATGGGAAACTGTGACCCTGGCATATATCCATGGGGACCAACGCGAGTATCCCACAAGTCAAGTACAGCTGAAGACCCTGGTCAGCCTGGAGCAAATAGAAGTGGGGGTTCTTCTTTGGTTTCCTTTTCCTGTAGTGATTAGATGGGACTGTCTGAATTTCAAAGTCCTGTGGACAGGTTCACACCATTTCCAGAGCTCTTCCCCTTAGTAAATCCAGACCTGTATCCTAAATCCTGGAGACAATGCAGACAGGACAAATACAGTCATGCTGCTGATTTTGGGGCAACCGAGGCCGAAGGGTCAGAATCAAGGGAGGAACAGAAACTCACCCAGAATATCATACCTTGTCCCTTTGAGTGGGAAAATGTGGGTGACCTGGGAAGCTTCAGATGGGCCCAGAGGGAGGATGACTCCTTTAAGTGGGCCTGGGAGCATATACAGAGGGTGAACATAGAAACATAGAAATAACGGCAGAAAAGGACTAAATGGTGCATCCAGTTTGCCCAACAAGCTTATGGTAGTATCTGCCATGCCATGCAGATTACCCCCATGCTTATCAGTTATCCAAAATGTAAAGGTCAAGGCCCTCATTGATTACTGTCTGAATCCAATTCTCTGTTACCCCCTGCTGTTGAAGCAGAGAGCAAATGTTGAAGTTGCATCAAAAGTATCAGGCTTATGGTTAAGGGTAGAAACCACCGCACTAGCAAATTACTCCTTGCTTGTTTCCGTAGACCATAAACGTCGGGGCCCTTGTTTATTGCTGTCTGAATCCCATTCCCCTTTTCCCCTGCCACTGAAGTAGAGAGCAAAGATGGAGTTGTATTAACAGTATGTAGGCTTATTGGTTAAGGTTAGTAAACGCTGCACCAGCAAGTTACCCTCATGCACTCTTTTCTTCATTTCCATCCTCTAGTTTTTAGGGATCCACCGTGTTTATCCCATGCCCCTTTGAATTCTCTCACTGTTTTCCTCTTCATCACCTCTTCCAGAAGGGCATTCCAGGCATCTACCACTCTCTCCATGAAGAAATACTTTCTGACATTGGTTCTGAGTCGTCCTCCCTGAGGTTTCATTTCGTGACCCCCTAGTTCTACTGATTTCTTTCCAAAGGAAAAGATTTGACGATTGTGCATCATTAAAATCTATCAGGTATCTGAAGGTCCGTATTATATCTACCCTGCACCTGCTCTTTTCCAAGGTATAGTTATTCAGTTCCTTCAGCCTCTCCTCATAGGTCTTCTGATACAGACCCCACACCATTTTGGTTACTCTTCTCTGGACCACCTTCATCCTGTCTTTATCCTCACAGCTCCCCTATGAGGAAAGACTAAAGAGGTTAAGACTTTTCAGCTTGAAGAAGAGATGGCTGAGGGGGGATATGATAGAGATGTTTAAAATCATGAAAGGTCTAGAACGGGTAGATGTGAATCGGTTATTTACTCTTTTGGATAGTAGAAAGACTAGGGGGCACTCCATGAAGTTAGCATGGAGCACATTTAAAACTAATCGGAGAAAGTTCTTTTTTTACTCAACGCACAATTAAACACTGGAATTTATTGCCAGAGGATGTGGTTAGTGCAGTTAGTATAGCTGTGTTTAAAAAAGGATTGGATAAGTTCTTGGAGGAGAAGTCCATTACCTGCTATTAAGTTCACTTAGAGAATAGCCACTAGCAATGGTAACATGGAATAGACTTAGTTTTTGGGTACTTGCCAGGTTTTTATGGCCTGGATTGGCCACTGTTGGAAACAGGATGCTGGGCTTGATGGACCCGTGGTCTGACCCAGTATGGCATTTTCTTATGTTCTTATCCCCATTCAGATATGGACTCCAGAACTGAACATAGTACTCCAAATGAGGCTTCATCAAGGACCTATACAACAAGCGCATTATCATCTCCTTTTTCTTACTAGTTATTCCTCTCCTATGCAGCACAGCATTCTTATGGATTTAGCTATCACCTTGTCACATTGTTTTGCCATCTTCAGATCTCCAGACACTATTGCCCCAAGGTCTCTCTCATGGTCAGTACACATCAGTCTTACAACCCCATCACATACAGCTGTTTTGGATTACAGCACTCCAGATGCATGACTCTGCACTTCTTGGCATTGAATCCAAGCTGCCAAATCTTTGACCACTCTGCTAGCTTTCTTAAAACTCTCTACTCCTTCAGCCATGTCCACTATATTGCAGATCTTAGTATCATCTACAAATAGGAACATTTTACCTTCTATCCCTTCCGTAATGTCACTCACAAAGATACTGAACAGAACTGGTCTCAACACCGATCCCTGTGGCACTCTACTTAACAAGGTTCTTTCTACAGAGTAGATTCCATTTACCATTATACTCTTCCTCCTATCAGTCAACTAGTTTGTAATCCATGCCACCACCTTGGCACTCACTCCCAAGCTTCTTGTTTTATTCACAAGCCTCTTATGTGGGACCGTATCAAAAGCTTTGTTGAAATCCAAGCAGATCACATCTAGTATTCTTCCTTGATCCAATTCTATAGTCACCCAATCAAAAATATCAATCAAAT
This sequence comes from Rhinatrema bivittatum, assembly GCF_901001135.1. Taxonomy (NCBI): domain Eukaryota; kingdom Metazoa; phylum Chordata; class Amphibia; order Gymnophiona; family Rhinatrematidae; genus Rhinatrema; species Rhinatrema bivittatum. The sequence continues at coordinate 156,900,759 of NC_042622.1, read as the reverse complement.
TTGTATGACAGGAACTTCCTCTGGTGAATATGTGCTGCTTCGGGTCCAGCAACCCACTGAATTGTAGGTAATTCACTATCTTTTCCTTCAGCAGAGTCTCCATCAATTTTCCCACCACTGAGCTGAGGCTAACTGGCCTATAGTTTACGGCCTCCTCTTTGCTACCGCTCTTATAAAGAGGGATAACCACCACTCTTCTCCAATCATGTTTCCAGGGATCTATTGAATAGATTCTTCAGTGGACCCACCAGCACATCTCTGAGCCCTTTCAGTATCATGGGGTACATCTCATCTGGCCCTATGGCCTTGTCCACTTTCAGTTTGCCTAGCTCCTCCCATATATTCTCTTCTTAAATGGAGTTTCATCTACTCCATCCCCATCTACGATCTTGTTAATTAGCAAATGGCCTTCTCCAGAATCTTCTTTGTGTTTAATATTTTTGCCATTTCTTCATTACTCTCCATACATTGCTCCTTGTCACCTTTCAATTTCATTATACCACTTCTGATCTTCCTTCTTTCAGTGATATATCTGAAAAATGGAACTGAAAGCTAATTCCTGAAGCACAGGTTACAAACCCTTTTCCTCCTTATTTTGTAATGAAAGGGGACCGATTTTACTAAGTCACTAAGTGAAGTGTGGAGGGGGAATTGATAGAACAACTCCTAGTTCCCAAAATCTATCGCCAAAGTTTATGCAACTAGCACACAGCCATCATCTATGAGGTCTCCTGGGAAGGAAAAGACCCAAGAGATAATACTGGCACAGTTTTATTGGCCTACATAACAGGTCCAGTTGTATTGTCGGACCTGCCCTATCTGCCAACTCACAAAGCCTGCCGGTGTATGAGTGACACCTCACATACATACCCAACATTAAAACCTCTTTTGAAAGGGTTGGCATGGACTAATGGGGCCATTAGAGGGATCTCCTCAAGGAAATAAGTACATCCTTGTCATTCTTGACTATTCCACAAGATATCCAGAGGCAGTACTGCTATGGAATATGAAGAACCTGACTCTGGTGACCACCTTGATGGAGGTTTTTTCATGACTTGGGCATCTCAAAGAGATCCAGATGGATCAGAGGACTCCGTTTGTATTCAAGGTAATGAAACAACTCTGCATATTGCTTAAGGTAAAAACTCTGCATACCTTGATGTATCACCTACAGACAGATGGCCTTGTTGAGTGTGTCAGACACTCAAGCAAATGTTGAGAAAATTTGTGGAAGACGGCAAGAATTGGGACTCACTGCTACCCTATATGTTGTTCACAATCCGCAATTACTGTATGGGAGTAGGCCAAGAGGAATCTTGGATATAGCTTGTGAAACTTTGGGAAGACAAAGGTAACACTGGGCAGAACCTCATTGACTATGTTCTCCAAGTTCAGAATTGCTTAAAAAAGACTGGGGAGGCAGTCTTCCTATACCTGGAGAAGGCTCAGGGCTACCGAAGCCCCAGGTTCCATTCGCCTCATGGTCCAAATAATATTCCAGCCGGGGGAAAGTGTATTTGTGCTCTTCCCATGTTTGGAAAGCAAGTTGTTAGCCTGGTGGCAAGGATCTTATAAAGGTTTGAGAAAAACAGGATCCATGGATTACAAAATAACCCAGCCAGTTAAACAAAAAAAGCCTCCCACAATTCTACCACATAAGCCTTCTGAAAAAGCGGGTTGGTCCAAGAAGAAGCATTTGGTCTAGATGTTGGACCTGAAGTGGACCGAACCCAGATTCCTTTTGAAGTGCAGCTGCCCACCACACAGACAGCTGATGTAAATTAGCTGGTGGAGCAAAATAAGGAGATCTTCTCAAAACTACCAGGTCGTACCCACCTGGTGCAGCATAACATCATTACACCTCCTGGAATTGTTGTGTGGCACTAACTCTATCAGATTTCCAAGGCCAGGCATAGCGTCATTTTGGCCAAAGTGAAGGAGATGCTCTGGCTTGGAGTTATATAGGAGCCCAACAGTGATTGGTCTTTACCCATAATGCTGGTGCCAAAGACAGATGGGAGCATAAAATTTTGTATTGACTTTGAAAAGGTCAACAAGGTCTCAAAACTAGACACGTACCCGATACCTCGAGTGGATGAACTTATTGACTGTCTAGGATCAGCCCATTTCATCTCTACCTTGAACCTTACAAAAGGGTATTGGCAGATGCCTCTCACAACAGGGGCGAAGGAAAAGATTGCATTTTCTACACAGGTGAATTGTTCTAGCACCACCAACATCAAGGGTACATGACTGCCTAAATGGGTGACATTGATTGTACAGCCCAGAATGGAAGACGCATCTAAGCCAACTCCAGGCCATGCTAACGAGTTTGAGGAAAGCGGGAAGGACACCAACCCTAAGAAGTGCTTGCTGGGAGTGCAAGAAATCCAGTATCTTGGCTACACCTAGGGGAAGGGCAAGGTTCATCTGGGGACCCAGAGAATTGAGGCGATCACCCAGGTGCCAGTCCCACAAACAAAAGCAAATGTGAGAGCAATCCTAGGCCTCAAAAGAGCAGCTTTCAAGCTAGAACAAGGGGGAAAGCAGACAGTCACTCAGCAGTGATTGGTTTGGAGGAATGTATCTTTGAAGGATACTAATGAAATAGGAGAATTAGGGCATCCCAACAGAGAGGTTCCAATAAAAGCGAAAGCAGTCCATGTGCCTATAAGAATCACCTGAGCTAATTAATTCCAAATTATCTCTATCAATTGAAAAGCAGGTTAATACAAACAAAAAACGCACTTTGAAATGTCTGTATGCCAATGCCAGAAGTCTAAGAAGTTAAATGGGAGAGTTAGAGTGTATAGCAGTGAATGATGAGATAGATATAATTGGCATCTCAGAGACCTGGTGAAAGGAGGATAACCAATGGGACAGTCCTATATCAGAGTACAAATTATATCGCAATGATAGGGAGGATCAATTTGGTGGGGGTGTGGCACTTTATATCCGGGAGGGTATAGAGTCCAACATGATAAAGAACATGCAAGAGACTAAATACTCAGTAGAATCTATATGATAGAAATCTCATGTGTGTTTGGTAAGAGTATAGTGATAGGAGTATACTACTGTCCACCTCACCAAAATTATCAGACAGATGAAATGCTAAGAGAAATCAGGGAAGCTAACCAATTTGGCAGTGCAATAATAATGAGAGATTTCAATTACCCCAATATTGACTGGGTAAATGTAACATCAGGACTTGCTAGAGACATAAAGTTCCTAGATGTAATAAATGACTGCTTCATGGAGCAATTGGTTCAGGAACCAACTAGAGAGGGAGCTATTTTAGATTTAAATCGTTCTGGACTGGTGCTGCAAAAGAAATCTTTTGATTTTTAATAATTTCAGTCATTATCTTTCATTTTTGCTCAAATAGTGTAACAATGGAAGAATTTATACCTACTTGATAATTTCCTTTCCTTTAGTCCTGCTTACACCAGTCCAGAACGACTGAGTTCCAGCAGATGGAGGCAGACCACATGATTTTTTCTGCGATATCATCAGTATTTGTGTGTGGTGCAGGACAGTTAAAAATCAGTATTCTCATAATAAAGCAGTTTATTAAATTAAAAAAAATAACTTTATATTAAAATTTATAATTAAACCTTTTTCAAAAGGAACTATAGTATGTTTAGAAGATCAACCTTTTTACAGTTTCTGCAATAAAAAAGGCCATATAATCTTTTTTTTTTTAATTTTTACTTTATGTGCTGCATAATTAACAAAAATCTTTAATCAATCAATTTTTATCTTCCTGGGCAGGTTTCTGGACTGGTGTAGTATGACTAAAAGGAAAGGAAATTATCAGGTAAGTATATATTTCTCCTTTCATTCTCATCCTGCTATACCAGTCCAAAATGATTAGCAACTACCAAAGTACAATTATTTTGGGTAGGATGATCTTAAACCCACCCACTTGCTCCAAAAGCAGCACAGTCTTCTGCAAGAAAATCCAATCTAAATTGTTTTGTGAAAGAATGTAAAGAAGACTACGTCATGGATTTACGGATGTACAGCCACTGCTTCTGCCCAAGAAGACTCAGCTCATGTGGAATGGGCTCTCTTAATTTTTGTAGCCTACCTTGCCTTTAATACGTATGCTGAAGATACCATTTCCTTAATCTAGTTTGCTAAGGTTGCATTTGATGCTGATTCTGCTTTACGTGGTCCTCCAAACAAAATGAATAATTTATGTTTTCTGAAATGAATTTGTAACTTCTAAATATTTGATAAGGATATGTCATACATCCAGATACCTCAAACATTATTTTCCTTTCACATTCCTCCTTTGAAAAAGCTGGTAGAGATATAGAGTGATGTACATGACAACTTGAAACCATTTTTAATAAATATGAAGGAATTGGACAAATTATTGCCGAATCGAGTAAAGTTTAAAAATGGATCCCTAAAGGATAGTACCTGAATCTCTGAAATATGTTTTGCTGACAAAACTGCAACCATGAAGACTGTAAGAACGTAAGAACATAAGAAACTGCCATATTGGGTCAGACCAAGGGTCCATCAAGCCCAGCATCCTCTTTCCAACAGTGGCCAATCCAGGCTACAAGTACCTACCTGGCAAGTACCCAAACACTAAGTAGGTCCAATGCTACTGAAGCCAGTAATAGCAGTGGCTATTCTCTAAGACAACTTGATTAATAGCAGTTAATGGATTTCTCCTCCAAGAACTTATCCAAACCTTTTTTAAACACAGCTATACTAAATGCACTAACCACATCCTCTGGCAACAAATTCCAGAGCTTAATTGTGTATTCAGTGAAAAATAATTTTCTCAGATTAGTTTTAAATGTGCTACCTGCTAACTTCATGGAGTGCCCCCTAGTCCCTCTATTATCCGAAAGAGTAAATAACATATTCACATTTACCCATTCTAGACCTCTCATGATTTTAAACACCTCTATCATATCCCCCCTCAGCCGTCTCTTCTCCAAGCTGAACAGTCCTAACCTCTTTAGTCTTTCCTCATAAGGAAGCAGTTCCATCCCCTTTATCATTTTGGTCACCCTTCTTTGTACCTTCTCCGTACCTTCTACATCGCAACTATATCTTTTTTGAGATGCGGTGACCAGAACTGGACATAGTACTTATGGTGCGGTCTCACCATGAAGCGATACAGAGGCATTATGACATTTCTTGTTTTATTTACCATTCCCTTCATAATAATTCCTAACATTCTGTTTGCTTTTTTGACAGCTGCAGCACACTGAGCTGACACTTTCAATGTATTATCCACTATGACACCTATATCTTTTTCCTGGGTGTTATCTCCTAATATGGAACCTAACATCGTGTAACTACAGCATGGATTATTTTTCCCTATACGCATCACTTTCCACTTGTCCACATTAAATTTTATCTGCCATTTGGATGCCCAATCTTCCAGTCTCGCAAGGTCCTCCTGAAATTTCTCACAATCCACTTGTGATTTAACTACACTGAATAATTTTGTATTATCTGCAAATTTGATAACCTCACTCTTCGTATTTCTTTCCAGATCATTTATAAATATATTGAAAAGCACCAGTTAAAGTACAGATGCCTGAGGCACTCCACTGTTTAGCCTTTTCCACTGAGAAAATTGACCATTTAATCCTTCTCTCAGTTTCCTGTCTTTCAACCAGTTTGTAATCCATGAAAGGACACCATCTTCTATTCCATGACTTTTTAGTTTCCTTAGAAGCCTCTCATGAGGGACTTTGTCAAACGTCTTCTGAAAATCCAAATACACTACATTTACCGGTTCACCTTTATCCACATGTTTATTAACCCCTTCAAAAAAATGAAGCAAATTTTTTAGGCAAGACTTCCCTTGAGTAAATCCATGTTGACTGTCTTCCATTAAACCATGTCTTTCTATATGCTCTACGATTTTGATCTTTAGAATAGTTTCCACTATTTTTCCTGGCACTGAAGTCAGACTCACTGGTCTATAGTTTCCCGGATCGTCCCTGGAGCCCTTTTTAAAAATTGGGCTTATATTGGTCACCCTCCAGTCTTCAGGTACAATGGATGATTTTAATAATAGGTTACAAATTTGAACTAATAGATCAGAAATTTCATTTTTTAGTTCCTTCATTACACTAGGATGCATACCATCTGTTCCAGGTGATTTGCTACTCTTTAGTTTGTCAATCTGGCCTACTACATCTTCCAGGTTCACAGTGATTTGGTTTAGTTCATCTGACTCATCACCCTTGAAAACCATCTCCGGAACTGGTATCTCCCCAACATCCTCATTAGTAAACATGGAAGCAAAGAATTAATTTAATCTTTCTGCAATGGCCTTAGCTTCCCTAAGAGCCCCTTTAATCCCTCAGTCAAATAACGGTCCAACCGACTTCTTCACATGTTTCTTGCTTCCAAGCTGAACCTATTACGCCTTTCCTCATAAGAGAGCTGTTCCATGCCCTTTTTCATTTTGGTCGCTCTTCTCTGTACTCTCTCCAGTGCAACTATATCTTTTCTGAGATATGGTGACCAACACTGTACACAGTATTCATGGTGCGATCTCATCATGGAGTGATACAGAGGCATTATGACATCCTCCGTTTTATTTGCCATTCCCTTCCTAACCCTGGTATGGAGGTCGAGCCCCCTATCTTGGAGGTTTGCTGCTGAGGTCCTCTATTTTCTGGGCACTAATATGGGTTGTCTCTCCAAGTCCCTTAAACCAGCAGGCATTGACTGTGCCTGGTGGAAGGCTTCCACCACTTCCAGGGCTCTCTCAAGGGTGAGCTTGGTGTGTCAGCAAACCTAATTCTGCATGGACCGGTCCAGACCATCTAGGAACTGTTCCAGGGGTATTTGATGAGCCACTTCCCATCTTGACCTTGCCTCCAGCTGGAATGAAAGAGGTTTCTGGGGCTCTCCCCAGGCTGTAGGGCCACCCATCGGAATTGTTCCTGATAGCAACAGTATTCTGGGGAGTACTCTGCTCACTGTAAAATAGGAGCCTTGAAGCCCTCATAGGAAACCCTCCTATCTGGATTAGCAGCCTGGAACACCGCTTCACTTTTGCTGGTGAACAAATTAGCCAAACAAGTCGTCCAGTTGATCTCCGGCCAGGCCAACAGGACAGCAGTCTGTTCAAATTTCTTTAGAAAAACCTCTGGGTCCTCTCCTCCCTTCATCTTAAAACAGGATGTGCGAAGGTGAAGGTGCCTGAAGTATTCTGGACATAGCCGATTGTAGGGCCTCTGGTAGCTGAGTTAAGACTGCATCTTGTGTTAATTGGTCTTGAAGCAGCTGTTGTTGTCCTGAAGTCAGGATCTGTATTTCCTGTCCCACTTTATCTCCCTTTGGGTCAGCTCCCAAATGGATAACTAACACAAGGCGGAGAAAACAAAAATTACCTGCTGGCCTGTCTAGCCCTAACTTACTACTTGACCCCTGACTGCTCAGGCAAAGACAGACCACTTGGCCTGCTGTAGTAGAAATTGAAGTCAGAAGGCCCCAGGAATAAAAAAACCCAAGGGAGTGGTACAGTATAGGGTGGAAAATTCTTCTATTCATGAATCAAGAGTGGCATCTGGGGATGATCCTTATTTGATGATCTCAAAGTAGCTGAACAGGTAGATAAGGTGACGGCAAAAGCCAGAAAGATGCATGGGTGTACAGGGAGAGGAATGATCAACAGAAAAAGGGAGATGATATTGCCTCTATATAAGTCCCTGGTGAGACCTCATTTGGAATATCTTGTGTACAATGTGTACATCGTTGAAGCACTAAGCGATGTACATGTTGACATACATTATTTAAAATAGTCCACTCAAAACAAAGTAATCAAATAACTAAACAAAATACACACAAAAGCATGGCAGTGGCATGTTGAAAACTCTCCCTATTATCTTCTGAACTGAAGGTGATTTCTACCAATTCCTGTAAAAATAAGGTATTATGTGGCAAGGAATAGAGCACATCACAGACAATCATGCATAAGCTTGCTTAAAAAGCAATGGGGTAGATTTTAAAAGAAGCGCGATCAGCCTACTTTTGCTTGCGCATCAGACTCAAGCAAAAGTACGCTGGATTTTAGTAGATACGCGCGGAGCCGCGCGTATCCACTAAAATCCTGGATCGGCGCGCGCAAGGCTATCGATTTTGTATAGCCTGCGCGCGCCGAGCCGCGCTGCCTCCCCCCGTTCCCTCCAAGGCCGCTCCGAAATCGGAGCGGCCTCGGAGGGAACTTTCCTTTGCCCTCCCCTCACCTTACCCTCCCTTCCCCTACCTAACCCACCCCCCCGGCCCTGTCTACACCCCCCCCTTACCTTTGTCGGGGGATTTACGCCTCCCGGAGGGAGACGTAAATCCCCGCGCGCCAGCGGGCCTGCTGCGCGCCGGGCCGCGACCTGGGGGCGGGTACGGAGGGCGCGGCCACGCCCCCGGGCCGTAGCCACGCCCCGTACCCGCCCCCGCAACGCTGCCGACACGCCCCCGCAACGCCGCGCGCTCCGGCCCCGCCCCCGACACGCCCCCCTCCGAGAACCCCGGGACGTACGCGAGTCCCGGGGCTCTGCGCGCGCCGGGAGGCCTATGTAAAATAGGCTTCCCGGCGCGCAGGGCCCTGCTCGCGTAAATCCGCCCGGTTTTGGGCGGATTTACGCGAGCAGGGCTCTGAAAATCCGCCCCAATGTCTTTAACATAACTTTAAATGCATGGGGCACAAAGCCTCTGGAAAATAATTCCACAAGGTGAGGTGAGTAGCAACTGAAGAGGCACACGTTCTTGTTTCAAAAAGATGGGCCTGCTTTGATGACGCTCTGAGAAGATCTAAGAGTCCGAATCAAATGGTACAACTGCAGTAAAGTATTTGCCCAAGGTTAAAACTAGAGTTTATCAACTTTGTATTGGTCTCAATAATGAAGGGTGAGCCAGTGGAGATCCATAGTATGTACAGTGCTGTAGATCACACCATCAAAAAGATATAAACAGGTAAGAGTCTGTCCAGAGGGTGGCTACCAAAATGGTCATTGATCTTCGTTGTAAAACATATGAGGACAGATTTAAAGATCTAAACATGTATACTTTAGAGGAAAGATGAGATAGAGGAGATACAATAAAGACATTTAAATACCTCAGAGGTGGGCCTTTTTCAACAGAAAGAAGACTGGAATGAGAAATCATGGGATAAGGGTGAAAGGGGTTAGACTAAGGTATAATATAAGGAAGTATTTCTTTACAGAAAGGATGGTTAATGCATGAAAGTCCCTCAGTGGAGGTGGTAGAGACAAGGACTGTTTAAGAAAACATAGGACAAGCACAGGAGATCTCTGAGGGGGTGGTAGGGATTGTAGAGAAGAGCAGTTGAGTTGTGTGAATGGGCAGATTAGATAAGCTGTATGATCTTTTACTGCCATCATATTTCCATGAAAGGCAAAGCTTTCAAAATACTAATTTCTTTAATCACAAATTAGAAACCTTTCTTTCAATGAGGAACAGCCCTGATTCACTCCAACTCTATCCACCCCTACCTCTCCTGGCACTACTAGGTTTAACAACTGGTTGCATTATTTGGGACAAGCCAATCCAGACCTGGTTTTGCACCATGGAAAATTGTGACTTATAATCTTTCTTTCCATAGGGAAATCAGATCTATATCTTCATGCATGCAATGAGTTAAACCAGAACTGGATCTGTTTTAACAAAATAGAGGCAATAAATCCCATGTCTAGATGTCTGAGCAGTTCAGAAAATGTGGGTAGGATGCCTGCACTGACCTGACGGAAGGGCTGTTGTTAGCAAGTGTAAACTGGCTCCGCATCTCGCGTTGTGACAGGAACTGATTGAGATCCCCATTCTCCATGTATTCGGTGATCATACAAAGGGGATCTTCCCAGATGCACACCCCCAAGAGCCGGATAATGTTTGGGTCAGTCAGGCGCGACATAATCTTTATCTCCTTCAGGAAGTCATTTCTGAAAGACAGAAACACAAATTGGGGGGTGGGTGGGGGTGAAAATGGGACTCCAATATTTAGTCTCTCATACTATTTTTCTTCAGCCTCTCTCATCCCAAAGCACAAGCTTCATTGAATACTGAATATTTGAAAAAGCCTAAAGGAGAAGAGAGCAAGGAGGGATACTTTAGAGACATTCAAATAGCTCAAAGGTATAAATAATACACAACATACATTTTTTTTTAGTGGGAAGAATGTTTTAAAACAAGAGGTGATAATATGATGCTCCAAGAGGGAGATGAGTCTGAAATAACAGCAGAAAGTATTTCTTCACAGAAAAAGTGATGGATGTATGGCACAGCCTTCCAGGTAAAGGGGTCAAGGGATTGAGAAGAGCACCATGACTTAAACCTGTTCCATTTGTAAAGGTAGGATTTTCTCGTGGAAGGCTTCCATGAAGCAATCAGGACACGGGAAACCGGTTCCGAAAGGTTAAGTAGCTGAAGAATTAACCTTTCAACATCCAGGCTGTCAAGGACAAGGCTTGAAGATTGGGGTGGCATAGGCACCCGCTGTTTTGAGTGATCAGAAGCGGGTCCTTTCCCAAGAGAATGTGCCTGCGAATGGAGAGATCCTGAAGTATTGGGAACCACATTTGGCGTGGCCAATGATGTGCTATCAGAATCATGGTTCCCTTGTCCTGACGTAACTTCACGAGAGTCTTTGAGAGAAGTGGAAGTGGAGGGAATGCATATAGGAGACCGGTCGCCCATGAGAGGGAGAACGCATCTTGTGGCTGATAGCGTTGGCTGCGAGTGAAAGAGCAAAAGTTCTCTACTTTGCGGTTTTGAAGTGACGCAAAGAGATCTATATGAGGGTAACCCCATTGTTGGAAGATCGTGTCCGCCGCTGCGGGGGTTGAGAGACCACTCGTGCGGCTGAAAGGTGCGACTTAATTTGTCTGCCAACACATTGTCCACTTCCGGCAAGTAGGTGGCCCTGAGGTACATCGAGTGGGAGAGGGCCTCCGCCCATATCTGCGCAGCTTCCTGACACAGAAAGTAGGAGCCCATCCCTCCCTGTTTGTTGATGTACCACATGGCCACCTGGTTGTCCATCTGAATCAGGATGACTTGATTGGACAGGCGATCCTGAAATACCCTGAGAGCATATCTGATTGCTCGAAGCTCCAGGAAATTGATTTGGTGTTTGGCTTCCTCTGGAGACCAAGATTCTCCAGAGGAAGAGGTCTGCAGTTCGGCCACATGGGCTACCCAGCTGAGGTTGGAAGCATCGGTGGTGAGAATTAGAGGATCTGGAGCCTGGAAGGGCAAGCCTTGGAGGAGATTGATCTGATTTTTCCACCAGGCTAGAGACTGATGGAGTGAGTCGGTGACATGGACAATGGTCGACAGGGGCTGAATGGATTGAGTCCATTGTGACCTTAGAGTCCACTGCATGACTCTCATGGCCAAGCGGACCATTGGGGTAACCTGAACTGAGGACGCCATGTGTCCCAGCAGGATGAGAAAGTGGTGTGCAGTCGTGCGGTGTTGAGACTGCAGCTGATGTGCGAGAGAGACAAGAGTGAGAGCTCGCTGATGAGGCAGAAAAGCTTTTGCCTGCAAGGTGTCTAACTCTGCCCCTATGAATGATAAAGTTTGAGATGGGACTAAGAAGGATTTGTCGTAGTTGATGAGAAATCCTAGCGAAATCAGAGTGTGTAAGGTAAGATGTAGGGACGACAGAGAGGTTTGCTGAGTGGGAAGCCCTAATCAACCAATCGTCTAGATAGGGGTAGACGTGAACACCTTGAGTCCTGAGGAAGGCTGCAACTACTAAGAGGCATTTTGTGAAGACTCGTGGTGCAGATGCCAGGCCGAATGGAAGCACTCGGTACTGATAATGCTTGGGGCCTACCAGAAATCTCAGGAATCTGCAATGAGATGGAGTTATCGCAATATGTGTGTATGCATCCTGGAGGTCTAGAGAGCAGAGCCAGTCTCCTCTTTGCAAAAGAGGAAGAAGAGAACCTAAGGTTACCATTTCTAACTTTTCTGGATGGAGGTACTTGTTGAGGGCACAGAGGTCCAGAATTGGACGAACGCCTCCCGATTTTTTGGGGATTAGAAAGTAGAGGGAATAGAACCCTAGGCCGTGCTGAGAGTAGGGTACTGTTTCTATTGCTTTGGCCTGGAGGAGGAGGGAGACCTCCTGTTCCAGGAGGATAGAGTGGTCGGATGTTCTCCACGTTGGTAGAGGTGGGGAGTCTGGTGGGATGGAGAGAAAGTTCAGATGATAACCTTGAGCGATTATCGCTAGGACCCACTGGTCTGAGGTGATTGGGTGCCACCTTTGTTGAAATGGCATAATCGATCTCCCACTGGTATGTGAGGCAGTGGAAGCTGGCTGCTGCTCTCTATGCAGGAGTCAAAAACCGGAAGCAGGGCCCGGCTGAGGAGCTGCTTGAGGCTTTTGTTTTCGTAGGTGACTAGACTGGGTTTTTTTGGAAATGTCTCGTAGAACGAGCTCTAGACAGTGGCGGGTAGGATTTCTTCCGACGGAAGAATGACTTCTTAGTGTCCTTTCGGAGAGGTTGTTTTGAGGAATACTCAGAAGGCATCAGAGAGAGCGGTCTCAGGGTCTCATGATGGTCCTTGAGTTCCGCCACTGTCCGTTGAATCAGCTCGCCAAACAGATTGTCTCCTACACAGGGCAGGTCAGACAATCTGTCCTGTACTTCAGGGTGAAGGTCCGAAGACTTGAGCCAGGCCCATCTTCTTGCCGAAATAGCAGCTGCAGATACCCTGGTAGCAGTGTCAAAGATATCGTAAGATGATCTTATCTCATGCTTGCCTGCCTCAAAGCCCTTGTTCACTAGGGTTTGAAGTTGATCTTGGAACTGTTAAGGCAGGGAGTCTGTCAATTCTTGTATCTGTTTAAATAAGGCCCTGTTGTATTGGGTCATATAGAGCTGATAAGAGGAAATTCGGGAGATGAGCATTGAGCCCTGGAAGACACGGTGACCAATGGCATCTAGAAATTTCTGCTCCTTGCATGGGGGAAAGGAAGAGTGGGGTTTCGATCTCCTTGCCCTCTTTTGGGCCGATTCTACAACCACAGATTGGTGATCCAACTGAGGTTTTTGAAAACCTGGGGCTGACTGTACCAAATAAGTGGTGTCAGCCTTCCTGTTGACTGGAGCAACAGAGCCAGGGTGTTCCCAGTTCTTTTTGAGGCGATCCAGAAGAACCTGGTGAATAGGGATGGAGGTTATTTCCTTGGGAGCATCCAGGAATTGCAACAGCTCCATCATTTGATGCCTGTCATCGTGTTCGGTCTGTAATTGGAAGGGAACCAATTCAGACATCTCCTCCCGAAGGCATGCCTTCTTGTTCCAGGACGGCATTCCATGTATCCATCGCTATTTCCGAGTAGGAGGACACGATATCATTATCTGACAGCGTATTCTATGTTTGATTAGTTTTAGTTGGCCAATGAATTTGCATGAAGTTCTTCATGGGGCTCTGTTGAGAGTCAGCACAGTAGCACGCCCTGATTTGCTTTGATTTACATTGGTGGAAGGGAATATGTTTGTTCTAAGAACTCCCTTCAGACATTAAATATGAATCAGAAAGGAATACAGGAATCTTAATGATTTTTTATATTTAACTGCCAAACAAATTCTCTCAAAAAAGGAATTTTACAGCTTTAAATAAAGGGGAGCAGCAAACCCTGTGCTCTACACCAATGTGACAGATGACATGTACACAAACACCGCCTAGTTCTGGTTACTAAGCTGTTCCATACTTGGCATTCAGTGTTATCAGCTTATGCTCCCTGACATACTCCACCCTAAGGTGGGGAGCCTCGCCTGAGCCGATAATGACCTTATCTTTCTATATATAAATCAACTCACCCATTCTAGTATCTATAGCCTTCTCCTCACCTACAATTTGCACAAGTCGGGGTCTGCTCAGCTTACCTGGCTGTTTTTGTGACATTGGATCTCAGCATTTTCACTGCCACAAGAGCCGGTGAGTCACTGACTTCACTGGCAGGAAGACCCAGAAACTGCTGCAGGCCTTCGGCTTCACACAGATGCACCTGCAATGAAGAAGAAGAACACCATGGTCTAGTGATACCGGAAGTAGCATATGTAGATCAGAAGGACGAGTTAAGGCTTCAAACTATAATACTCCACATAGACCAAACTGGGGCGCACAATGAAGGGAAATCACATCAGCAAGTTCTCAATCAGTGCACTATACCAGCACTGCATGCACATCAATAACCACTGCACCAATATCACAAACAATCAGTTAAACAAATGGGGTTGTGAAGAGTGAACATTGTGCCAACAACACTGATATACCAAAACTGTATACATCCTGATAAAACTGAAAAAGCATCCACTGACCACAGGATCACATGCTGTAACAGCACCAACAAAGTGTTGATTCAATAAAGAAGCGCACATGTCAACAACACACGGACAAGGCATTGATTCACCAGACACACACCACTATAATAGATTTCTATAATCCAATGACACTCCTTTTATGTCTCTGCCCTGCAATTCAATCCCATAGCCATTCACACCCCTCCCGTATTTTAGCCCTGTAGCACATAACACCATCCAAAGAAACACAGAATATGATGCAGATAGGGTTTGTGAGGCCCATTTAGTCTGCTTAGTTTCATTCCTGATGCAGTGCAGTAGACACCAGTTAATCTCTGGCTTTCCCCTCACTCCTTAGTAAATAAGCATCCTCTGGGCCTGATGTATTAACGTGCACTGGGCTGGGTGCACAGTTTTACCTGTATAAATAAGCACATTTTTTGTATGCAGACTTTATTCCCAAAACAGCACGGAGTTTTGTGTGCAAAAATGTGCACACAAACCTGCATTAAACTATACGTACTAATAAGCACTCCTCCATTTAAATCCAATGTTAATGGAGGTATTAACTACTAATGCCCTGATTTCTTAATATTGGAAATGTAATTCCTGGTCAGAACTCGAGTAAAGTTACTTGAGCTAATGTAAATCTAAGCGGCTTGAACCTGGAGTTTGTCGTGTGGGATCCTGAATTTGGAATTTAAGTGAACGACTCACAATTTATACACAAATCATGATTTCTGCATACAAGGTAGGTTTTCTGTGCAGAGAAAATGTTTTGTACACATCAAATTTTATTTTATGCATCCATATTGTTTTGTGCGCAGAAGACACTGTATACAAGAAACATGTTTTTATGCGCATAAATCATATTTTATACATGATAAACAGGTTTAACCATTGTGACTGTTGTCGTAGCTATGTATACTTTTTAAAAAAAAATGTCCTTCCTTGTCCCCCCATCTGCAGTGGAAAGCTTGTATCTATCCCCGTGCCGCCTAGCACTACATGGCCATAAGAGTAAAGAGCCAGGGCCTGATGGTCTTCTGGTCTGGGGCAATGGGGAAGCGGTTAGGATGGATCTTTTACTGGTTCCGGTCTGTGGTATCCTCCAGTTCTGACAATGGGTCTGGGCCACGGTGAACGGGTTGGACCTTTTCTGCTCACCGTGGAGTGCTGCTCTTATCTTCTGGGCTCGTTTTATTTGTTGTGCACATTTTTTTAAAACTCTTGCTGCATTAGCTTACTGCAGGGGGGAATGAAGATAAGGATTGAATTGCATAGTCTGGGAAAACAAATAAGCATGGAAGTAGCTTGCTTTTTGCGGCGGATACTACCCCGAACCAATACTTTACTTTCAATACATATACAGCGCAGCTCACTGATTCAACGGAAGGGGGAATGAAGAAAAGAGGATTTATATTAAGACAACCAACAAGGACTACATTGCACAGGCTGGGTAAACAAATAAGCGTGGGAGTAGCTTGCTTATTGCGGCTGTTACTACCCCTAACCAATTAGGCGTGATACTTTACTTTTATGCAGCTCCAGCACTGCTCTCTACATCAATGGCAGGGGTGGAAAGAAAATTAGAACCAAAAAGTTACCAATAAGGGCCCTGACCTCAGCGGTCAGAGTAACAGATAAGTATGAGAAAAAAAACTGTGAAAGCTTGCTGGGCAGACTGGATGGGCTGTATAGTCTTCTTCTGCCATCACTTCTATGTTTTAGCATGTGTGTTAAATTTCAGTACATAATTTTAATGCACAACATATTATATTGGCTCCTATATATATATATCAGTCTTTCTTGAATTCTCTTACTGGTTTTCTCTCTACCACCTACATTGGGAGGCTTATCCTTGCAGTCATCCCCAGAATGCTCCTGGAGCATCATGCTGTGATGTCCTGTTCTAGAGCAGTTGCTCCCAAACCTGTCCTACAGGACCCCCAGCCAGTCAGGTTTATAGATTATAGACAATATGCATATGCATGATGTTAAATTTACATGCAACGGATGTAACGCATGCAAAGCTATTTCATGTATATTCATTAAGGATTCGCTAAAAACCTGACTGGCTGGGAGTCCTCCCTGGCAAGCTTAAGAACCACTATTTTAGCATGTTCTTTTATGTAAAAGTGTTTGCTTCCTCTGTATTTGAATGTCTCTATTATAATCCCCCATCTCGCCTCTCCTCTAGGGTTTACATATTTAAGTTCTTATGTCTCACCTGATAAGGCTTTTAATGCCAACACTGTACTATTTTGGTAGCTTTTCTCTGGACCGCCTCCAGCGTGTCTATAACATTTTGGAGGTACAGGCTCCAGAACTGGACAATATTCAAGGAGAGGTCTTACAAATGACCTATACAGAAACAGATAGGAAAATTGGTTCTTACCTGCTAATTTTCATTCCTGGAATACCACAGATCAATCTACACACCTGGGTTTGTCTCCCTGACAGCAGATGGCGACAGAAAAGTTTTACTGACACTGCCATATAACCTAGTGTGCCACCTGCAATCCCTCAATACTGACCTGTACCCAAGCCAAAATGATAACTAATAAACCAACACTAAGAATCCTGAGCCCAAACTCCCACAACAAGTAGGAGTAAAGTAAATTCACAACAATATTAGCAATTGTTCAAAGAAATAAAAAGGAAACAGCCTTGAATCCCCCACAAAATCTCTGCATTATATACAACTCCTCTGCAGTACGGGTGGACTCTTCCTCCCCAACTGGCGGGTCTCTAGACTGATCTGTGGTATTCCAGGAATGAAAATTAGCAGGTAAGAACCAATTTTCCTTTCCTGTTCATACCCCAAATCAGTACAGACTCCTGGAATGTATCTAAGCTCTCTCAAACCGGGTAGGATCTTTAGAGCTCTACTCGTAGAACACTGACCAAAACACATGAAATCCGGAGCCCAGAAATCCAACCAATAATGTCTGGCAAAAGTTTGCAAATCTCTTGTGGGGGCATGTGTTGAGACTCGAGCCAAGAGGTTGCCTGAGAACGAGCGAGTGAGACCTCAACCCCTGAGGCACAGGTCAACCCTTACAAATATAAACAAAGTCAATCATAGATCTTGATACCTTACACCCCTTATTTGGACTACTCCACAGCACAATGAGTTTATAAGTTTATAGTTTATTTGGTTTTATATACCGTTACATCAGTCGTTTGACCATCACAACGGTGTACATTAACATAATTCAATACATACAATTAACTATATAATAAATTAAATACATCATTTTAGTTAGTTTCCTAAACTCAATGACAACTTAAAATCTTAAAAGCCTCAAAAATAATAAAACTTAAAATTTAACTACTATACTGTCAAAGAACAATAAAATTAAATAATATACTAAACTAAACTTAACTATGAAATAAAACATCGGTATAAAACAATAATAAATCTTAAAATATTATTGTATCATGGATATAATAGTAGCATACATGAGGTGATATGTTTTCCTGAAAATATTAATAATTTCAAGATACCTCAATAATGCTCACCTGACCTCCAAGACTCGAAGCTCTCGTGCGAGAGACACGGACATATCCAAATCCGGAAAGGCCGGAAGTTCCACAGACTGACTAGGATGGAACATTGAAACTGCCTTTGACAGAAAAAAAAGCACCATGCGCTACGACACCCCAGACTCTGAAATCTGTAGACAATGGTATCGACACAACAATGTCTGAAGCTCCAAAATACTCCTGGTTGAACAAATAGCCTCCAGAAAAACTACCTTCAGAGTGAGATCCTTGATAACTGCCCTCCTCAGTGGCTCAAACGGAGCCTCGTACATTCCTTTAAGATCCAGATAAAGGTTCCAAGAAGGACAAATCTTTCTCACCGGAGGACCCAAATTCTTCGCTCCCCGAAGAAAACGCATCATAACCAGATGCACTGATCCAAGATATCTCTGTACCTTACTGTGAAGACAGCTCAATGCGCTACCTGCATGCTCAGAGAGTTAAAGGCCAGACCCTTAGCCAAACCCTACTGCAGAAAACCCCAAAAATATGCGACACCGAGGTTAAAATAGGCTGCACTCTGTTAACGGTACACCAGGACTGAAAGACCCTCCAAATCTACACATATGCTAAGGATGTGGAAGGTCGCCTGGCTTGCAATAAGGTGGTGATAACAGCTTCGGAATACCACCTCCTTTGTAGCCTTCTCCTCTCAAAAGCCAGGCTGCGAGACAGAAGTGAACCGCCAGATCTGAAAATACTGGGTCCTGGCAAAGAAAATTCAACCGAAAGCCGAACCTCAGCAGCCCATCTATGGCTATGTCGTTCAGATTTGCGTGGCCACTCCAGAGCCACCCAAACCACATTGATGTTTCTCTACTAGGGTATGAACAGGAAAGGAAAATTGGATTTTGCCTGCTAATTTTCACTCCTGTATCACCACAGATCAGTCCAGACTTTTGGATTTTGCATCCCTGCCAGCAGATGGAAACAAACATTTTACTGACACTACTACATAACAGAGTGTGCCTCCTGCAGTCCCTCAGTATTGACCTGTACCTAAGCCAAGATGATAAGTACCAAAAACATTAATAGCCAACTTCCTCAATGAAAAGGGGGATGGGGATGGTGATGTAGTAACCAATTGGAAACTCTGTCCTAGAATATAAGGAAAAAAAAACAGCATAGAGAACTACTAACAAATCTGCATTACATACAAACCATGAGAAAGAGCGGCCGACTCTCCCACCGCCAATAGGCAGGTCTCTGGATTGATCTGTGGTACTACAAGAATGAAAATTAGCAGGTAAGAACCAATTTTCCTTTCCAGTATGTACCCAGATCAGTCCAGACTCCTGGGATGTACCTAAGCACCCCTATACTGGGTGAGACCTGGATGGTCCCACTCGCAGAACACTCTCACCAAAACCCGTAGGAGGTGGAGCCCCAACATCCAAGCGATAGCGTCTGATGAAAGCATGCAGCGACTTCCAAGTAGCCACCTTGCAAATCTCTTGCGGCGGAGAGACCTGCTGAGCCTCGACCCAAGAGGTCACCTGAGAACGCGTCAAGTGAGCCTTCAAATCCTCAGGCACCAGCCGACCCTTAGATATATACGTCAAACCAATCGCCTCTTTGAGCCACCGCACAATTGTAGCTTTGTAAGCTTGCCATCCCTTATTTGGGCCATTCTACAATACAAAAAGGTGATCCGATCTCCGAAACTCATTAGTGACTTTCAGATACCTTAATAATGCATGCCTCACATCCAAGAATCTAAGCTGTCTTGCATGAGGCATGGAGGAATCCAAATCTGGGAAAAGCTGGAACTTCCACAGTCTGATTAACATGGAATCCTGAATCCACCTTTGGCAGAAAATAGGGCACCATGTGTAACGACACCCCCACCTCTGAAATCTGCAGAAATGGAACCCCGGAACGCAAAGCCTGGAGCTCCCAAATACTCCTGGTTGAACAAATAGCCACCAGAAAGACCCCCTTAAGAGTCAAGTCCTTTAAGGTTGCCCTCCTCAGTGGTTCAAACGGAGCTTCACACAAGCCTCTAAGCACCAGATTAAGATTCCAAGATAGACAAACCTTCCTCACCATAGGATACAAATTCTTTGCTCCCTGAAGAAAACGTATGACATCCGGATATGTAGACAGAAAATAACCCTGCACCTTACCTTGGAGACAGCTCAAAGCTGCTACCTGTACCCTCAGAGTGTTAAAGGCCAGACCCTTGACCAACCCATTCTGAAGGAAAGTCAAAATATGCAATAAAGTAGATTGAAGAGACTCCCATTAGTGATACACCAGGACGCAAAAGACTTTCAAAACTCGCATATTCACCAATGAATATTATTACCACCTGCAACAAGGTGGTAATAACAGCTTCAGGATATCCTGTTCATCTCAGCCATTTCCTCTTGAAAGCAAAGCCATGAGACAAAAGTGAACTGCCTGGTCCGAAAAAATTGGGCCCTGGTGGAGAAGATTCGACAGATGGCTGAACCTCAGCAGTCTGTCTATGGATGACGTAGCCACTTCATAGCCACCAGAAATGTCGCTTAGATGCTTCTCTATCCGCCTTATCACCTTGTCCATCAGCGGCCATGTGGAAGACAAAGCAGAATAACTCGAGGCCATGGCAGAACCAGAGCATCAATGCTCTCTGCCCTGTGTTCTCTTCGCTGGCTGTCAAAATAAAATGTCTCAGCGTTTTGCCTGGTCGCCATTAGGTCCATATGAGGAGAACCCCATCTGTTCCAAATGAGCCGCATTGCCATCTCTGACAGCTCCTACTCTCCAGGGTCTAATGTCCTCAAACTTAGAAAATCTGCCTGAACATTGTCCACCCTGGCGATATGAGATGCTGCTATTCTCAAGTGCTGCTCACCCACAGAATTAATTCCTGAGCTTCCTGAGGCACTGTCTGACTCTTGCTTCTTCCCTATCAGCTGATGTAGGCCACCGCTGTCACACTGTCTGATAGCACTCTCACTTGAAAGACCGCGCAACCATGGCAGAAAAGCACCTCCCTTATCTCTAACCGATTGATTGACCAAGTGGTTCTTCAACCACTGGTCCTGCGCTGACTGATCCTTACACACTGCTCCCCAGCCTGAAAGGCTTGCATCAGTGATTAGAATCACCCAATCCAGAACCTCCATTTCCACACCATGCTCCAGATTGGTCCAAGAAGTCACCATGGAAGACTGTCCCTGCCTTTCCCCTTGAGTGGAAGGGGAAGATGAAATTCCATCGGGAGAGAAGATCCCTCTGAAGAGGCCACATATGAGCAACTGCCCAAGGCACCAAGGTCAACGTTGACACCACAGAACCCAGGACTTGCAAATAGTCCCATACCCTGGCACTGACAGCTCCAACAGGTGATGAACCTGCCCCTGCAACTTCAACAGTCTCTCCTCTGTGAGGAATACTCTCCCCATCTGTGTGTCAAATTGAGCCCCCAGATATTCCAGGGTCTGTGTGGGAATGAGATGGCTCTTCACGAGATTTACCACCCAATCTAAAGACTGCAATCGTTGCAACACTTTCTGCACAGACTGCTAACAAAGGTCTTCTGACTTTGTTCAGTTGAGCCAGTCATGCAAGTATGGATGCACCAGCACTCCTTCCCATCTTAAAGCTACTGCCACCACCATCACCTTGGTGAACATACGCGGAGCTGTTGCCAATCCGAATGGAAAGGCTCGAAACTGAAAACGCTCCGCTAGTATCATGAACCTCAGAAACCACTGATGCTCCTGCAGGATGACTATATGCATATAAGCCTCTGTTAGATCGAGAGAAGCCAAAACTCTTCTTTGCACACTGCCGCAATGATCGATCTCAGAGTTTTCATGCAAAAATGAGGAACTTTGAGGGCCACATTCACCTTCTTCAAGTCCAGAATTAGGTGAAACGATCCCTCTTTCTTTGGCATCACAAAATAGATGGAGTACCTCCCTGTTCACAGTTCCTCTCCCAGTTGCCTTAAGTGGTTCACCGTCTCTTGAACCACTACCCGCTTGGCGAGAGGAACGCAAGGGGACACGATGTAAGCATCTTAAATGGGACAAGCAAGTTCTAATGTATAGCTGTCTTTTACCACACTTAAGATTCACTGGTCCATTTTCATTTTGGCCCACTCCTCGAAAAAGAGCACCAGACGCCCTCCGACAGCCGGAACTGAAGAGTGGACCAACCTCACTTCATTGCGAGGACTTCGATCCCCCTGCACCTGTGCCAGAGTGTCCAACTACCCCAAAAGGACTGACCCCAGGACTGAGTTCTGACGTCTGTTCTGTTCTGAGTTCTGTTTCTGAGAACCCCACAGAACCTCTAGTTTGGCGAAACCTTCTATTGTCTTGAAACCTAGCCCGAGCAGAAAAATATCTTCTGCCCTTCGGCTTATCTTCTGGTAATTTATGCACTTTGGATTCACCCAGATGCTTCTTATTCTGTTCCAGGTCCTCTCCAAACAAGAGTATGCCCCTTAAAGGGAAAAGTCCCTAGTTGAGATTTGGACCATACATCTGCTGACCAGTTATGCAACCATAATAATCTTCTAGTAGACACTGCAGACATCATGATCCTGGAAGACGTCTGGATAAGATCATAGAAGGTGTGTCTGCCCCATATGCCACAGCCATCTCCAGATGTTCAGCTTCCTGTGCCATTGCCCCTGACATAGCTTGTGTCTCCTGTAATTGCTGGACCCAACGTGAGGTGAAGTTCTAGCTTGCAACTCTATACATCCTTCAAAGCTGCAGAGCCCACTACCGGAATGGTGGTCTTTTTGGTGACAGCTGACACAGAGACGTTGACTTTAGAGAAAGTAATAACTTCAAAGTCTCTTCCAATAATGGATAGAGCTTTATCATAGCTCTACCAACCCTCAAAGTCAGACTCTGGAGTGTCCTACTCCCGAACTATCAACATCTTCACCGAACTGTGGAAAGGAAAAGCCTTCACTGAACCACACAAACCATCCAACACAGGATCAGTCCCCTCTTGTGACACCTTGATTCCTAGCTCTTGAATCACCAGCTGGAATCAAAGGCCAGAGTTCCTCTCTGCAGAAAAACCTCACCACTTTGGGATCTCCCTCAGCCATGGGAACTTCCTCAGGGTCCCCATCCATGGCATCCGTATCCACTACGGCATCCGCATCTGGAAACATGCCTGCTGCTGGGACCTCCCCTGGTGATGCATCAGGATCCTCAGAGTCATCCGTGTCTCCCTGTGTACCACTAGGAGAAGAAGGCTCAAAGCACGACGAACGCCGTCAGTACGCCTTTTCTTTGGAGGACCAGGCCTTTCCAACCAAGGCTCTACCGTGGTTCGGGACCTGGACCACCCCACTGGACTCATCCAAGGAACAAATCCCAGAACCAGAGCGAACTGCTGCTGCTTTTCTGGCTAAATATGCCTTGTGCAGCAGGAGAATAAATGCACTGAAAAAATCTGGGATTTGTTTTTAAACAACTTGAGCAGCTATCCTGCTCAAGGCAAATGTTCCTTAAACAGGGAGGGAACACAGCTACAGTCCACAATATTGGAGAAGATTTGAGAAAGGGAAGAAAGGAGAGGAAATCCATAGGCTGTGACCCCAAGAAGAGAATTTAAACTCCTAAAGGAACTGGAGCAGTTCACAGTCTCGGGAACCCTAAGGCTAATTCATTACCCCTTGGGTTCTACCAAGACCTCTGAAGAACAGTCAACCACAGAACTTCCAAAAGCTGCACATGTCCAAAATGTCTGCATCTGCATAAGACAGAGAAGTACTGAAGGTTTGCTGCTGCTCAAGTTCATATATATTGTGAGCGATGTCATAGAAAACTGGTAGTTGTCTCTCTTCACCTGCTGGCAGAGAGGCATTACCCAATGGTCTGGAATGGTAGCATGGATGATAAGGAACCAGCACTTAAAGGGTACACCTCTGATTATACTCTCTAGTCCAATGGTCCCAAACCCATTTCCAGGGTTCCCAGGGTTTCGACAATGAACAAACATGAAACATACTTGCATAAAATAGAGATAGTACATGGAAATTTATCTTATGCATATTCACCATGGACATCCTGACAACCCTAACAACTGGGATCCCTGCCAACCCCCACACATTTATGAGATACCCTAAAAATAACTAGAAAGTGAACCTATCCATAAAAGTTCTGTGGCCACCTGTAACGTTTGTGTATATTTCAGCTCCCTCTGACATCATTTGTATGAAGATTGGAGCTGGAAATGGTGTGTTCAGGGCTGAAGGTGCATTGGCAAGTGCTGCCCCTCTGCCTTCTGCACAGGTTGCAGATTTTCAGAGGGGCATCCTGCGCAACCAACTTTGAACTTCAGAGGGGGCCCTCTCACTTCACACACGCTGGGCTGTAAGCTACCAAAAAACATTTTTATTAAAAGTTGGGTTGTCATCAAAAGTATTTTTCAGGAGTTCGCAACCCTGACAGGCATCCTGTATCTTTTGGTGATTCTTTAAAGAAGGGGAAGAAGAGGGAGTGGCAACTGCCCGTTTCTAGATTCCAGATTTTTTTTAATTTCGGTGCCCTGGACACTGAAATGAGAAACTTGTCATACCTCTCCAAATTGCCCTTCTCCGAGTTTTTCCTTTAGTCGCAGCTGCTGGCGGGGGAACTCCCCCACAGTGATATCCTTCTTGGTAAGTGAGTCCACGGTGAGAGCAGGTACAGCATACATGTTATTCCCAGTCACGCCCTGCAGGTTCACGATGTCCGTCTCTGCGTAGTGTGGCACATTGTTTTGGAAGCCCTGGTGGGGTGTGGACTGGGTCAGATCAGGCTCAGCGTAGTCCCCACTGCAGGCTGAAAGAAGAAAGAGATAACTAGGTTCTTCTTGAAACTGCAAGCAAGCTTCCTAATGCAGGAGATCACCACCACAGGGCAAAAACGTAAACTAAAATCAGGTTTGGGAAATGCAGAATTCATAAGAAATGCCCAAGCTCTCCATACCCTCCAAGTCTCCAGCATTTACTACACATGATAATTAATCTAACACATTCAAGTCACCAACAAAATTCCTGAAAATTTTTTGCAGTGCTCAGAGCCTTAGAAGGGTTAAGTGCCTCCCTTATCTATAGTGCAGGCCATGGAAACAGCTGTAGAATTCTCTAGGACAAGGGTCTTTGCTACCATTATCTGGTGTACTGGTTAGGGATGCAAAGAGGTGCAGAGATATCAGGGTTTGCAGTATGCGCCTATTATTTTTTTTTTTTAATCATCAGTTTTAGGGTTGTCGAAGCCTGACACAGGCACTCAGGAAACATACATACATGCTTCCATTTCTCCTCTGCCCCTGTACCTTATAGTCTTCAAGATTCTTAACACCAGAAATTTTCTTGTGAATTTTTACTTTAAAATAGTATTAAGTGCCTATGGCACCCAGTTCTCAAATGTGGCCACCTCCAGGTCTGACAACCGACGCTTAATTTTACCGGCGTCGGTTGTCCAACCCACTGACAGCCACGGGTTCGGAAAATGGACGCCGGCAAAATTGAGCGTCCATTTTCCAACCCACGGGAAGATTTTTTTTTTAAAGAATTTTTTTTTTTTTAAATTTTTGGGGCCTCCCACTTAATATCGCTATGATATTAAGTCGGAGGGTTACAGAAAAGCAGATTTTTCTGCTTTTCTGTATACTTGCCCGGTGCCATCTGAAATTAATGCCTGCCTTTGGCAGGCATTAATTTCTGAGAGTAAAATGTGCGAGCCGCACATTTTATTTTTTGTACTTTGGGTGACTAACTCATAGGCTCATCAACATGCATTTGATGAGCGCACCGTTCTGTATCGACCTGTCTGTGTGTGTGCGCCTCGATTAAAGGCTAGGAAAGATAATTAGTTTCTATTAGTGTGTATATGCCTGACAAGAAAAGAAAAGAAAAGACCAGGGGTGGTAGGTAATTTTTTTTAGTGTCTATCTGTGTGCCTTGGTTAAAAAAGACTAGTGAGGCAGGTAACTTATTATAGTGTCTTTCTTTCCCTCCCACCCACCCCTAAGCTCATTCTTTGATTTATATACTCTTATCCCATATAAGAGGATAAGACACATTTCCATATCAAAAATCAATCAGGGATTTATCTAGAACAAGGGAGCGAATTGGTCCTTATCAATTACTTTAATTGTGTCCTTGCAGGTCAGTGCCAAATTAAAACTAAATACATCACAAATTTAAAGGACACCAATTTACACATTCCTAGTCCCGTAGCAACTTAAATTAACTAGGAACTCAACAACATGAGGATGCTGACAGCAGTCTAGCAGCAGGATGGGGCCCTTTATATCTTTTGCACAAAATGCCACACGTATGATTATCTACCATTTAGTGAGAAGTTGTATATGTGCGCCCGGTTCAGAGTTCCTGGCTCTCAGAGAACGAGTTTAGAGGCTAGAGTGACAGATTTATTTATTCATTTATTTATACATACACACAGACTGCAAGATAGGAAAATTGGTTCTTACCTGCTAATTTTCATTCCTGGAATACCACAGATCAGACCAGACTCCTGGGGTTTGCCTCCCTGCCAGCAGATGGATACAGAGGAAAGCTTCACTGACTCTGCCATAAAACCTAGTGTGCCACCTATAGAACCTTAGTTGCTACAAACAATACCAAAACCGAAAATCCCTTGTCCAGTAATACTTATTTTTCAAAAATCACAAGAGAAGGTTACTGTTCTGCTCACTAGTTTATCGGTACATACACCTTATCATATTGATTAAATATCTTTATTTCATAAATTCTATATTCACAATATTTTCACTGTATTCAAACCAACATACACACCTCATTCACACTAAAAATGTGCTAGTACATATAAAAACACCACACTTGTTTTATACCCCAAATGTGCACATCCCATGAGTCCAAACGTAAATGCTGACTTCTTAACGTTTTTCCTTTTTTTCTTTTGTTTTCTTCAATGGTTCAAAGCTCAATAACCCATCATCAAAATTCTGTCAATGATGGGTTATTGAGCTTTGAACCATTGAAGAAAACAAAAGAAAAAAAGGAAAAACGTTAATAAGAAGTCAGCATTTACGTTTGGACTCATGGAATGTGCACATTTGGGGTATAAAACAAGTGTGGTGTTTTTATATGTACTAGTACATTTTTAGTGTGAATGAGGTGTGTATGTTGGTTTGAATACAGTGAAAAGCCTCAGGGTCTCCCACACAGTCACACACCCCACGGTTGTGTCCCTTTCCGCAACTCAAAGGAACTGCTCTTCGCCTTATTGCACTCTGATAAAAATAAAATAATAATAATAATAATAAAAAAATTGCTTAATCATATACACAATGTAAATTTGTATATAATTCCTACCTTGTAAGCACTCTCTCCTGCTTATTTGCCCCTCTCTCCAGTTAGAAATTGTTTAACCTATCCTTCTTTTTCTAACAGCCTAGTTCCACTTTCCCTGTTATAATGTAACTTTTTTGCTTTCATTGTTAACTGTTTCCCCCCAGTTTACTGTAAACCGGTACGATAAGACCTTGTCTTGAGCATCGGTATATTAAAAGAATTTAAATAAATAAAATAAATAAAATATTGTGAATATAGAATTTATGAAATAAAGATATTTAATCAATATAATAAGGTATATGTATTGATAAACTAGTGAGCAGAACAGTAACATTCTCTTGTGATTTTTGAAAAATAAGAACCTTAGTATTGACCTGTACCCAAGCCAAGATGACAGCAACATCCATAAACTTCTAAGGAAATTCCCTCCCCCTCCAATGAGCCAGAGGAAGGGGAAGTTACCCAAAAAGACAATGGAAAACTAGTTTCTCAAATTTAACATAAGCAATTGGCATTGAAAACCTCCAAAAACTCCACACTATATACAAAGCAATAGTACAAGCAGTGGGCTCTCCCCCTCAGTAAATGGGCAGGTCTTTGGACTTATCTGTGGTACTACAGGAATGAAAATTAGCAGGTAAGAACCAATTTTCCTTTCCCTGTATATACCCAGATCAGTCCAGACTCCTGGGATCTGGAGAGTTCTGCTCGTGGAACACTCTCACCAAAGAACATGGAAGCCAGAGCCCCGACATCCAGCAATAATGCCTAGCAAAAGTGTGCAACTGACTTCCCAGTAGCTGCCTTCCAAATTTAATGCGGAGACACCTGTTGTGACTCAGCCCAGGAGGTCGCCTGAGAACGCACTGAGTGCGCCCTAAACCCCCTGCCACCAGGTGCCCTGAAATAAGGTGGAAATAACTGCTTCAGAATATCCCCTCCATCTCAGACGTCGCCTCTCAGAAGCGAAGCCACGAGACAGAAATGAAGCCACAAGACAGACGTGAGCTGCCTGACCTGAAAATAGTGGGCCCTGGTGATGAAGAGTCAACTGATGTCCATACTTCAGCAGCCCTTCTATGGCCATGTTGATGAGATTTGGGTACCATGGTCAATGTGGCCACTCTGGGGCTACCAGGATCAAGTTGCCTGGATCTTTATCTAACTGCTGTAATCCCTTGTCCATCACAGGCCACAGAGGGAAGACATAAAGAAGAATCTTTCAAGTCCATGTCAGCACCGGAGCATCAATTCCTTCTATACTGTATTCTCTTTGGCAGCTGTAAAACCACGAAGCCTTGGTGTTTTCTTTGGTCGCTATTAAGTCCATATGGATATACCCCCATCTTCTGTGAATGAGACAGATTGCTGCCTCCAACAGTTCCCATTCCCTGGGGTCTAACTTTCTCAAACTGAGAAAATCCACTTGAACGTTGTCCAATCCGATGAAGTAAGACACTGCCAGCTGCTCCAAGTGCTGCTCTGCCCAGAGAATGAACTCACGGGCCTCTCGAGCCACCACCTGATTCTTGGTTCTGCCTTGATGGTAGATGTAGGCCACTGTCGTTGCATTGTCCGTTAGGATCCGTACTGGATGGTCACATAACCGTGGCAGACATGCAAGCAAGGCAAAATGCACCGCTCTCATCTCTAACTGACTGATAGACCATGAGGCCTCCTGTTTCGACCAATGACCCTGTGCCGACTGATCTTGACACACTGCCCTCCATCTGAAGAGGCTTGCATCGATGGTGACTATTACCCAATTCAGAACCTCCAATTCTGCACCACCCTCGAGACTGGTGCAAGTAAGCCACCATGAAAGACTGTCCCTGGCTTCCAACCGGAGAGAAGAGCCCCCTGCAGATGCCGCATATGCGTGAATGCCCAATGCATTAATTCCAACGTCTATGCCATGTCTATGCCAGGACCTGTAAATAGTCCCAGACCCTGGGCACCAAAAGCTCTAGAAGATGCCGAATCTGACTCTGCAATTTCAACAATCTCTCTCTCTGAGAAACACTTTCTCTGCCAGCGTGTCAAACTGAGCTCCCAGATACTCCAGAGTTTGAGAAAGGACTGAATGGCTCTTTGCTAGGTTCACCATCCATCTTAGAGACCTCAAGCGTATCGGTACCTTTTGTTCTGATTGTTGACAGAGGTCCTCTGATTGCGCAAGAATGAGGCAGTCATCCAGACACGGATGTACCAACATGCCATCCTTTTGCAATGTGGCTGCCATCAGAGAAGAACGCTACATATCTAAATTGTTTCCCACAATATTTTTAATCAATATACAAAATCAATTTATAACATTAATTTATACATATGTTACAAGTAAATGGTACTCACATACAAATTTGAAATTTGTATGTGAATACAGGGAAAAGCACCCATTTAGTTTGAAGCAGGTTTATTTATTTTTGACAAACCTGATGGATAAGATGTTTTACTTTTTCTCAAACTTGCTTTAGCATCTAATGGATTGGACAACTCAAATGTTGTAGTTGTTGTGGGGACATTTTCCCCCACACACCACAATTTGCCATGTTATGGTCTGACCCCAGACATCTTAGACAAATATCATGCAAACCTTTACTGGCCATCTTGTGAAGACATTCACAGCACAGTTTAAAAGGAGTTTTTTTTCTCTCTTTTTATTTTCTTCCACATTGAAAGATGCCAAGATCTTTCAATGCACTGATGCTTGGAGAAAATTCTATCTGACCATTCGCAATTGCAGACAAATTAGACTGAGGAGATGAAAACTGACTAAATAAATAAATAAAATAAAATAAAATGCTAACGCGGGAAGGCCCGCACTTGCTCAGATTCACGTCTAGAAACGTCCGAGCTGTGAGAGAACTTTAGTTGATCTTCAAGCCGTCATCCATTTGTATTGCACTGCTTGTCCCCTGAGAACAATTATTATTTAAGGAGGTCCAAACTCTAACAGAGATTAATGAAACGGGGGAACAAGGGAAGATCTTTATGTGGAATTTGGTAACTGCTCTATGGTCTTTTATAATTATATAAGTGTTATGGTTACATTTAGTTACAAGACTCCCATGTTGCTCCATGGCTTACAGGATCCATTGCCTTATCCTCTTGTGAAAACAGAGGTGGAAAAATGAAGAATCCTGCAACAAGGTATACCAATGAAAAGATACAATTTCTTCGCGAAGGACGTATGTGACAGCTCTCATATATATATGACTTTTGCCCACAACCTGGATAATGCACTCTATGCTCAAGTCCAGTCCTGGCTTTTGTGCTAATACCTGAATAAATGAAGAATAAACTATTAGAGCTGGCACTGCCATGTGGAGGGCCTGGGTTTGATTCCCAGACCAGGACTCTGGTCCCCAGGTCAAACAAAGGCTAGGAATGCCATTGAGGCTGCATTTACAGTCCCTGGGGCTCAGAAGTCCCATTCATTGTGCAAAGGCAACCACAACTGCAGAGCTCCTAAGGAAGCCCTAATGCATGAACCCCTGGTCGAGGTCTGCCACTGCAATGACTTGACTATGAGAGCTGGGAAGGGATATAAATAGGGGAACACCCCTGATAGTAGCAAAAGAAGACATATGGCATTGTAGCTCAATGGAGGCTGGTTCTAATTGAGCTGGAAGCCCAAAGGAGCAGAAGGAAACTGCTGAGAAAGAAACATAAATAATTCTAGTCCTTTTATTTATTTTATAGAAACTCTGCAACCTGCATTATCTGCTCTCACTGCCAGCTGCATACAAAAGTTCCTAGCTTAGAGCATTAGGGCATGCACAATCTCTCCAGGAAGCTCACCCCTTTTTAGACCTATACTACGTATGCTGAGCTTCTCACAGGTGCTTACCTGAATCCTCTGCGCTCTGAGACAGTTCAGGAAGCTTACGTGGTGGCATGATAGGCTCTTGGTACTCCAGATCCAGTGGAAAGACACGTTCGTAGGTAGGATTGGACTGCAGGATCTGCGTCTGATGGTTGGCAATGGTGTAGCTATAGAAGGAGAGGCGAGCTGTGGCATCCTCCTCCAAGATCCGGCGGGGAGACTGCAAGAGAAGGATGGGGAGAGCTGTGAGATAGGTGAGACACAGCACCATGGAAAATACATCTATAGCATTGCCACACTGTCCAGAACAACGTATACCCCTACATAAAGGTTACGATCAGCTGAAAAATTATTGATGGCCATTCCATTTTTCAAATCCACTTAGTTACAAATTATTTGAGCCAGAGTGTTCTCAGTGGTGGCCACTACACTTTGTAACACCCTCCAGCTTGCCCTAAAAGAAGAACTGGATGCACTTTCAGAAAAAATAAAACCTTATTTACTCCCTATACCTATAGTATATATTCATTAACTTACTTATTGTGGTTATCAGTTCTTTTTTTTTTCATAAGTATGTTACCAATAAATGAACTAATAGTCTTTTGGTTGTACTATTGAATTGTATGTTATAATTATTTTATTCAGAATGTGTGGATGCTTGATATATATTATAAATCACAAAAAATATAGATTCAGCTGTGAAAAGGAACTCAATGCAAATAGCTGTCTAGCAACCGTCATATGTTGCCACAGATTACTTTTTGGCTTATATAGTCAAGCCCGTGAAGCACTGGGCTTGCCTAATCATAGGTTGCATAAGATACGATACTCTCCAAACTGGGCTGTATCGCAAGTGCAGGCACTGTGTAAAATAAATCAGCTAATGCATGCACTTATCTTAGTCTTAATCCACCAGTGAACAGATATGTTCAATCCTGAAGGTGCATCCTCCTACACGGCAGTGTTTCGGAGTGTATGACTCCTCCTTCAGGGAGCTTCAGGTGGGGACATACTGTCAAAATCATTTAAATGCTGGATATGGTCAGTCCATCTGCTGGTAACAGTGTCTGCTAAAACGATGCACAATCAAAGTGCCGCCTTAAAGAGATCTGTGCCGCGACTGACTGACTTACTCTTATTTTCAGCTGGTTTTGGGTTACATAATTGTGTTATATGCATTTTTTATATTTATACTTAATTGTAATCTGCATTAAAAATACTGCAGAGAGCAGAATATAAAAGTTTTAAGTAATAAAAAGTGGTAGGCTGGATTAGAAACTGGTTGAGTGATAGACGGAGGATAGTGGTAAATAGATTTTTATTTATGTATTAATTCACTTACTTTCTCTGAGAAGGAAGAGGTGAATACTAGAGTGTCCCAGGGATCAGTCCTGGGGCTGATTCTGTTCAATATCTTTGTGAGCAATATAATGGAGAAATTGGAGGTAAAAGTTTGACTTTTTACAGATAACACAAAGATCTACAACAGAGTGGACACCCCTGAGGGAGTAGACAGAATGAGTAATGAACTAAGAAAGCTCAAGAAGTGGTCAAATACTTGGTACTTTTCGATGCAAAAAAGTGCAGTCAGGCACCTGGGGTGTAGAAATCTGCGGGATCAGCAGGTGGTAAAGAGCTGATGTGTACAGATTTCGAGAAAGATCTGTCTGACAGTCCCATGGTGTAGAAACAATGTGATAAGGTGGTGGCCTCCTGAGGGATATTGGTGGCTTAGGAACAGGTATAACTGGTAGGGAAAAGGAGGTGATCATGCTTCTTTATAGGTCATTGGTGGGCCTACACTTAGGAAGCAGAATTGCTTACCTGTAACACGTGTTCTCTGAGGACAGCAGGATGGTAGTCCTCACACATGAGTGACATCATCAAATGGAGCTCCAATGTGGAAAACTTATGTCAAGGTTTCTAGAACTTTGACTAGGCACGCTGTGCATGCCCTATACCACACATCCATACAGGGTCCCTCTCCAGTCTTTTAACATAGAATTATGCTTAAAATAAAAAATAGGAGAAACCCAACTCCGTGGGGTGGCGGGTGGGTTTCGTGAGGACTAACATCTTGCTGTCCTCGGAGAACACCTGTTATAGGCAAGTAACTCTGCTTTCTCAGAGGACAAGCAGGATGGTAGTCCTCACACATGGGTGAATCCCTAGCTACAGGCTGCTCCCCAACACAAAAGGAGACCAGGAGACACCTGGCCAAGTGCTAATGGGCACAACAACACCGGTGCTGTTGGTAACAGAAGGGGAGAAAGTCTGAACCCAAACAACGGGCTGTAGGTAGAAGAGGTGGGTTCTGCACCTCAAACAGGTTTCGAAGGACAGACTAGCCGAACCTACTGTCGTGTCAGCCATCCCTATCCATACAGTAATGAGATGTGAATGTGTGAAGGGAACTCCATTTCATGGCCTTGCAGATCTCTTCCACGGAAACCACTCACAAGTGGGCCACCAACGCTGCCAGAGCTCTGACAGAATGAGACTTTTCATGACTCCCAAGATGCAGTCCTGCCTGGGAATAGCAGAAGAAGATGCAATCTGTTAGCCAATTGATAATGTCTGTTTGGCAACGGCAACACCCAACCTATTCTAAAGAAATAAAAAGTTGGATGGACTGTCTATGGGCTTCTATCCATGCCAGATAGAAAGCTAAGGCTCGCTTGCAGTCCAAAATGTGCAGTGCTCATTTGCCTTGGTGCGAATGGGGCCTGGGAAAGAATGTTGGCAGGACGATTGACTGGTTAAGATGGAATTCGGTCACCATCTTAGGCAGGAACTTAAGGTGTACACGCAAGACCACCCTGTCATGATAAAACTTAAGAGTAAGGTGGATAAGTAACTAAGGCCTGGAGCTTGCTGACCCTGCACACTGAGGTGACCGCCACCAAAATATGACCTTTAAATTCAGGTACTTCACGTTACAGGTTTGCAGTGGCTCAAAAGGAGCTTTCATCGGCTGAGTTAACACCATGTTGAGATTCCAAGACATGGCAAGAGGTCTTAGGGGAGGCTTCAACTGAAAAAGGCCCCACAAGAAACATACAACTATAGGCTGTACAGAGATGGGCATACCATCTACACCTTGGTGGTATGCGCCAATTGCACTGGGATGAACTCTAACGGACTTGGTCTTTAAGCTAGCTTCCAACAGGTGTAAAAGGTAATCAAGCAGTTTTTGTGTACGGCAGGAGAATGGATCTAGAGCCTTCTGATCATACCACATGGAAAACCTCCTCCACTTCAGTCCATTGGAATTTCTGGTGGAAGGCTTTCTAGAAGCCACCAGGATCCGAGACACATCCTCTGAAAGATCAAGTGACTGCAGGATTAACCTCTCAACATCTAGGCTGTGAACGACTGGGCCTGGAGGTTGGGATGCTGCAGCCTAAATTGATCTTCATGATGAGATTTGGGGAGGTACCCAGACTGATCAGTCTCCGGATGGACAACTCCGGTAGGAATAGAAACCAGACCTGTCTTGGCCAATGAGGTGCTATGAGGATAATAGCCCCCCTGTCCTTATGAAGCTTCAAGTGAGTCTTCGCCACTAAGGTAATCGGAGGATACACATACAGAAGACCCTTGCCCCAGTGATGGGCAAGAGCATCCAAGGCTGGTTTGACCTTTACAGGGAGCAGAAACGAGTCACTTTCCTGTTGCAGGAGGACATGAACAGATCTACATCCAGGCTCCCCTAGAGGTGGAATATCCGATTTCCTATCTCCTGGTCCAGGGACTCATGGGGTCTGAAGGCTCAACTCAGCCTGACAGCTACCACGTTCTCCATCCCAGCCAGGTACATGGGCCTGAGCACCATCCCATGGGACAGGGCCAATGACCAGATCTGGACCACTTCCTGACACAGGAGGTACAATCCTGTGCTACCCTGCTTGAAAACATACTACATAGCTACCTGGTTGTCAGTTTGGATGAGAACAACTTTGTTGGACAACTGATCTCTGAAAGCCCATAGTGCATATCTGATCACCTGAAGTTCCAGGAAGTTGATTTGACAAAAGCGTTCCTGAACAGATCAGAGACCCTGGGTGCTGAGACCATCTGCATGAGCTCCCCACCCAGGGTAGATGCATCCATGATTAGGACAATGTGCGTGGGAAGACTTTGAAAAGAGATCCCTTGTTCCAGATTGGAAAGTATATGCCACCAGGACAATGATTTCCGGAGAGAGGGGATGTCTCAGATGCAATCCTGGAAGCTCTGAGTGGCCTGGTGCCACCGTGACCTCAGAGTCCATTGGGCTCTGTGCATCTGTAAATGTGCAAAGAGAGTCAGCTAGATGGTTGCAGTTATATGGCCCAACATCCTCAATGTATGCCAGGCTGACACCTGCTGGCTCTGTTGAACCTCTTTTGTGATGGTCAAGGTGATGGCCCTCTGGCGAGGTAGGAAGGCCTTGGCCTGAGCCGTGTCTAGCAGGGCTCCTATGAGGTCCAATTGAAGTGATGGGCTGAGATGGGACTTTGGGTGGTTGAGAACACTAATGGGTCCTAAAATGGGAAATGGAGGGCAATTTGTCGGGGCACTCAATAGATTCAATTGGTACCCTTGACGGATGTTGGACAGAATCCACTGGTCCAAGGTTATACTGGACCACTGGTTCGCAAAGAACCGCAGCCAGCTAGCATATGCTCCCTACGACCCTGTCAAAAACCCGTCCCTGGAGTTAACTGAGGAGCCGGCTGGGGCTTGGGGCTCTCTGCTGCCTAGGACGGCTGCAGTAGCCCTGATGGTGTTGACAGGAGCGAGGAAGAGGAGGAAAGTATTTCCTTTGGCGAAAGAAAGATTTTCTTGACCCTGGTCTCTCCGTTCTCCTAGAAGAGGAGAACTGGTCCGGAGTACTGGCAGAGAGTTGCTGGAGGGTTTCATGGTGGTCTCAAACTTGGGCCACAGCATTCCTCACCTATTCTCCGAAGAGATTCTCTCCACTACATGGCATGTCACTGAGTCGTTCCTGTATCTCTGGTCAGAGATCAGAGGCCTACAGCCATGCTATTCTGTGGGTGCTGATTCCCGCTACAGAGACTCTTGATGCTGCCTTGAAAACATGGTAGGTCACACAGACCTGATGTTTTCCGCACTCCAGGCCCTTATGCACCAGCAACATGAGGGTGTCCTGCTGTTGTTGAGGCAGCTGTTTGGCCACCTCCTGCATCTGCTTACAGATGTCCCGTGAGTACAGGCTCATGTAAAACTTGTAGGCAACAATGCGGAGAATGAGCATAGCTCTTTGAAACATCTTTCTCCCAAGAGCGTCCATCTCTCTATGGTCCTCCCCTGGGGGTGCCCAGGAATGAGTCCAAGAGCACTTGGCACTCTTGAGGGCAGCTGATCCTTATCAAATCTGGCAGCATTCTGGACGAGGTAGACCCTGTCCTGCCTTCTTATTAATGGGAGGCACTGTGAGGGTGTGTTCCCATATCCTCAGCAGTAACTCCTTAAGGATCTCATGTACTGGAACCACTACAAACAATCTCCTTAGGAGGCTCCATGGACTGGAGGATCTCAAGCATTTTGTGTCTATCATCCTCCTCCATCAATAACTGAAAAGGGATGGCTTCTGCCATCACCCTCACAAAACCTGTGAACTTAAGTCCTCAGGCGGAGACTTCCTTCATTCTTCTGGAGGAGAAGGGTCTGAAGGGAGAACCTCAGAGCCCTCAGAGAAAGACTCATAAGCATCAATCCCCCAGGGGTCATAGGGTTCCTCATCCTCACTGTAAATCACAAAGGATGGGTCCCTAGGTGCTCGGCCTTCGTCCAGAGGTGCAGGCACAGTTAGAACTGGATGGGGAGCAGCAGTCCTTGGCCTCTCTGCCAGTCTCGGTGGAGCTTCCTCTTCAGTGGAACTATTGACGACCACCATATTGGTAGGGGGAGGCCTCTGTGCCCAGCACAGAGGGCTGTCCTAAGAACAGACGCTAGCTGGGTCAGTAATGCACCAATTTGTACATTGAGCTTCTCCAGAAGCAGCCTGAGGATGGGTGGCACTGGGTCCAGTGCTGTTGGTGCCCTGCAGTGCCTGGTCCACCATTGGCAGGACTCGGCACTCTAGCTCCTCCTCGAATGGTGCCAATGCAAACACTGACTAGGAAGAAGGAGGGGTGGCCACATAGTCTTTGGATCCTCGAGGTGGATCGGTGATTGGCATCAGGAATGTTGGAGACCTTCACGGACCCCTGGCACAGATGAAGGACTAGCACTCTTCGTCATGGAGTCACTTCAGAGGCATCGCGGCAAAAGCCGGTCCATCCCCAAGCCTGGCACAGTATTTGAACGGGAATTGGTGCCAATGCTTCTTCAGCTTCCCTTGATGCTCTGCTCAGTCCTTCCCTTGTGCTGAGGCCAATGACGAGGAACCCAACATCCTCAGACTGGAGGAGCTCGACATTGGTCAGGCCTCCGGCACTCCTGTCTGCCAACAGCATCAACGGAACCAATGGTCCCACAGATGTCGATGACTCGGGGTCCAT
This sequence comes from Rhinatrema bivittatum, assembly GCF_901001135.1. Taxonomy (NCBI): domain Eukaryota; kingdom Metazoa; phylum Chordata; class Amphibia; order Gymnophiona; family Rhinatrematidae; genus Rhinatrema; species Rhinatrema bivittatum. Next base: position 156,863,262 of record NC_042622.1, on the reverse strand, counting down.
CTGTGCTGCTTCTTGGTTCTTCAATGCCGATGCCAATGGCTCAGACGTCTTTGACCTGAAGAGCTGCTCCATCTTGTAGAGTCAAAGCAGATGTCCCTTCATGGTCACCTGGGCGCATAAGCGGCAACCCCGAATATCATGTGATGCCCCCAGGCACAGAACAAATATCTCATGTGGAGCCGTGATGGACATGGTCCTTGGGCACCGGCAGCATCGCTGAAAACTAGACCTGGCCATGTTGGACAAACAAAAGGGACACGGACCAAAACGATGGCGGCAAGTGGAGATGGCTAGCCGACACCATTGCACTGCTGCCATGGGGAAAGTAAATTTACCCAAATCACCAAAAACCTTGACTAGGAGACACTATGGGAGGGCACTGAGAGGGACTCAGTGACAGAACGAGGAAAAATGTGGGAAAACCACAGTTTTCCACAAGGCCATAAAACAGTCAAAGTGATCTCACTCACACCGCTAGGCTTACAGCTCTGTGGAAACAGAGATTGGAGACGGACCCCATGTGGATGCGTGGTATAGGGCATGTTGGGCATGCTCAGTGTGCCTAGTCAAAGTTCTAGGAACTTTGACATAAGTTTTCCGCATTGGGGCTCTATCTGATGTCATCCATGTGTGAGGACTACCATCCTGCATGCCCTCTGAGAATGGACCTTCCTCTCTTTCAGACAGAATTTCAACTTCCTCAATATAGTCACAGCTACTCCCATCATATGAATCCTTATATCTAAAGAAAGAGACTCACAAGTTTAGGAAAACAATATTTTACCTATATAAGGTGACAGCGTCTTTCTTTTTTGAAATGGAAAAGAATATATTTGGGTGCTGTCCTGTGCCTTTTTTGCTGCTGGAATCACAGAAAATATTCCTTCATCAGGCTTCTGCAAAGCACAAAAAGCCTTATGTAGGAATTTGATAAGAAAACTCTGGGGAGGTTTCTCCAGTAGCTGGCAACCTAGTATCCAAATTTAACACCAACGTATGATTGACCTCATGAGTTAAAAACTGGAGGTTCAAAATTTGTATTTCTATTTGCCTGTGTCGTGCTGAAAACCACCCAAGATGTTTTTAATATGGTCGCTGTTCCATCATTAAAGGCTGCCTCGTTATACCCAACTACTCTCTGTTTGGTAGTACTTGTCCCAGCCTCTAAAGCCACTAACTCACTCATTTGTTTTTATTACCTGATCCAAGTAATTTTTATTGTGGAAGCAAGCTGCAGAGAGAGAGAGAGAGAGAGAGAGAGCCTATTGCACTCATGGCTTAGCTGATGTTGCAGGAGACAGTGGTAGCCTCACTCCAAAAATTAGTTCCTTATTATAATAAAAGGCTTTCAAGATTCAACACCCTCTCTTGGGAATAGCCAATTTGCAGTAGCTGTCAATCAAAATTCACTCTCAGTAGCTTACCTCTGCCCTAAGGGAAAATAAAGCTCTTTTAAAAAAAAAATTTTTTTAGAAAAATATAAGAGGGACTGGAACGGGAGACAGTAACTTTAAGAGGATCCTTTTCTTATCCTTTCCCTTATTTTAGATTCCCCTTCAAGCTCTACCAAGACCCCCAATGGGAATGGGAGCTAACAGCATCAGATCTCACAAACTCTGAATCAAACGGATGCCTGGTTCACAGACAGTTGAAACTGCACGTATTTTAGCTTTTTTAACACACATTTTAATTTAAAACCATTATGGAATTTCCTGCTGTACCACCAGAAGGTCTTCCATGAGCAAGAGGCAGAGAATACCAGAAAGGTCATGAGATCTGCCTCCATCTGTTGGGAGGGGGAGATAAACCCTATCATTCTGGACTGGTGTAGCAGGATCAGAAAGGAAGGTGGACTTTAACCTTTTTTGAAAAAATGTATAATTAGTAATTAATTGGTAGAGAATTCCATAACTGAGGTTCTATAATAAAAAGTACCCACTGAGAAGTTTCCTGCAAATGAGTGGTCTTAAAAGATGGAATGAAAAGTAACTGCTTTTCCACCAACTTTAAAGTATGAAAAGGTTTACATTCTGGAAACAAAAAGGGAGATATGATGACCCTTGCCCCTCATTAGCTTTAAATATCATAGAAAGTAATTTAAACTTTATATGCTGAGCAACAGCCAACCAATGAAGTTCTTCAAGCAAAGAAGAGATATCTTCTCTTACTGATCATCCCAAAACTACTCTTGCTACAGAATTCTGCAAAACCTGTAAGGCTTTCAAATGGCACTTAGTGAGCCCAATATATAAGGAATTACAATAATCAAATGTTAAGACAAAGTTTGAAAATCACCCCATGAAAAAATATACTTCAAATGTCTAAGCTTATAAAATCTTGTCTTGACTATGGATTTTATTTGTGTTATTAACGTTAATCAAGAGTCAAGCTGGACCTCTAAATCTCTCACATTATCTGAGAAAGTGAAATGTATCCCTTCAATTATCAGATTCAAACAAGCTTCAGGCACAGGAAGGTGAGAGGCCCATAAAGTTCTCCATTTCAGTCAAGTTTAAAACCAACCTATTGTCTCTCATCTACGCACTGACCTCTTGCAAACAAAAATTCAATAAATGTATGGTGGTCAATCGGGAATTGTAACCGTTATCTGTTGAAAACAATAAAACTGCTAATTAATAAAAATGGAACCTTGAACCAGGAAGGTTCAAGGTTCCATTTAAAGAAAACCCCAAAGTTAATGATCTTACCCAGGGGCTGCAGAGGAACGTGCGAGTCTCTGAGGCTGCCACGAGGACTTGTGCCCTGCTCTAACCTGTTGTTGCCGGAGTCTGCGTTCTCTTTTACTCTTACCTTCTTCAGCCTCTTCTGGACGTACTGTTTCCAGAGGATGAGCAGAATAATCATCAAAAGCAGCAGGATGATGGCCACCAGACAGCCAATCAGGATAGATGTGTTGGACTCATCCGTTCTTTCCACAGGCCGGCTGATGGTGAAAGGGGAAGTGGTGTCTGGGGAGGGAAAGAGTGGGGGCACATCAAGGGATTGTCCGTTTTCTGTGCTGTTCTATTTCTGTCCCCGACCTTTCTCCTGCACTATCGTTTCCCCCTTCTTTTACTGTCTCATGACCTTCTCTCGTGATGACCTTTCCCAGCCTCCTCCAATACTTTTCACTTGATCTCTTCCTCCTAGATTATTCCTCATTCACCGTTTTCCTTGCTTTCCCTTTCACACTTCATCTTTCTATCCTCTCATCTCATATTCCCCCCTACCCCCCCTTTTACCAGTTCTTCTCTCTGTGGTGTGGCGAGGAGGCTCCTGCGTGGTCTCTGCTGTGGTGGGAGGCAATGTAACCAAAGTGGGATAAACCATATCCATGTCTGAAAAAAAAAAAAGGGAATGAACAATCTCATATCAGTCATGCTCTGTGTCAAAGCTTCAATCTTCAACTTCCTTCTAACACTCTAGCCGGGAGTTTTATTGCAATGGGTATTATATACTGGATTGGTGGTGCTGTGTGTAGCAACAAGTCAAGGAGACAGCTACAGCAATCAATGTAGTGTACAACTGGTCAGACAGTATTTGTGTGTCTGCAGGGAGACTACAGAAATCAATCACTTGAATATTTTCCCTTTATGCGAGTGAAAGGGAGATTGGGGAGAAAGTGTATGTCAGCATGTACTGAGCTACTTAAACACTTCCTGCATATGAATAATGTGCAGCAACAAACATAAGTCTATTGCTAGTTTATATAGCTATTTCAATGCTTTGTTGCATATAAATGTAAGCAAACACTAAATTCTGACAATACTTTCTTACTTATAAAGCACAATAATGACAATATATATCAGCAAATCTGAGCAAAATGAGTAGTAATGGCATCATCAGAGGACCATATATATATGGGGAAAGACTCTAGGAACAAAGACAAGATAATGTTGGCCTGTCAAATAGGACCCCACACAGACTCCAACTTATACAAAACATTGTGGCCAGAATAGTTACAAAGAGATCTAGGTACACGAGTACAAGTCTTTTGTTAGACATCCTGGCCTTAGTTCAACTTATGGCCCCTTACGTTTTGGGCTCCGAAGGGAAATGAAGCCGGATATCTAGCTTGTAAGCTTGAGTGGAAATTGAGACTGAGCTGGGGACCTTATTAAAACCACCATCCAGGCAGGTCTTGTGCCTGGCTTGCAATAAAACGGAGGCCTTTTCTGTGGCTGCACCGCAATCTGGAATTCTGTGCCTCAGGAAACCTGGATGGAAGTTAATCTCCTGGCCTTCAGGACAAAGCTGAAGACTTGGAATTCTAGTGGCATTTAGGTCTGTTGGACTTCAAAGAGTTATTTGTTTTTATTAGGCCTTTTCCCTAAAATATACTTGTTCTCCAGATTTTTTATTTATGCATTTAAAAATGTAAACCTGCTCGATCTAAAATACTCCACAGCTTATAAATTACATTAATAAAATTATTGTACATAAAACAAAGCCATCTTCATGGCATGGGTCCACCCATTTGATTTTCCCCACAGCATCAACTATAATGTTAAGGATTAGAATTAAAACCCTGCAAGCAGCCACAGCTCTATCAGATACAAGGGTAATACTTTAAACTTAATTTGCCATTCTATCGATAGCAGGGATGAAGGGCAACTGCTGAAGTTGGTGGTGCACCAGAAAATTTGCTGCTGTCAGGTGCCCTACAACACAGACCACCCTCCTACATTACCCTGCGAGCACTACTTTTTTCCATGAAAAAAGCCTATCAAATTTATGTTCACAGCAACCCAATCCTTAGAGAGAACATGAGCAAATCCCTTAAAATAATCATCTAATCTATTAACAGTAGTTACAAAAAAATGTGAATGAAAAAATATTTTCCGCAAGAACATTCAAAACCGTTTTCTGTATGCAAAGGAAATTAATAAAGAGCAAACTTCTGTTTAAAATAGAAATGAGGAAAAGAGGATCATGATGCCGTAAAAGCCAGTGATAAGTACCAACATTTTCATAGCAAGTATTAAAGTTACACAAAAACTGGGTCTTTAAAATACAGACAGACCCTCACCAAATACAGAACAGAAATGTGCCAACGAAAATTGAATTGGAAGCCACAAGCCCATCTTTATTATGCAGTGCAATAATGGAAAAACAAACATTATCATTCCTCTCAAAACATCAAGCAATAAAATAAAAAATACAAAACATCATTCATAATATTAAAACCAAGCTAATAAAAAGAATAAATGTCAAAACAGGTGACGAACATCCAATAATTTAAAAAACTTGCATAAATTTGTTGTAATATTTCCCAAATGCCAATAAAATATTTTAAAACCAAGGATGAATAAAATATCCAATTATTAAACAATCGGGACGATACAGTAAAGTCCGCGGGAGAGTGGGCGAACGCCTGCTCTCCCGGCGCACGCACAGGCCACTCTCCTGTGCGCGTGATTCACTATGCAATGTCATTATTTTATGAATGTTAAATTGTAAACCACCTAGAAATGGTGATAGGTGGTATATACATTTTATAAATAAATAAATATTGGCTTTCTATATTTGTTTACTCACTCCTTTACTGTCTACCAATTGGTCCTCCTTACATTGCTAATAATGTTTATTACCCTGCAATTAGTATGAGATGCGCTAATCTTGCTGCGGGTTTTATTATAATTCTCTCTTTTACTGGTTTCAAAAGTTAACACAAGAAAATTTTGAAAAAGAACATATATCAATCATATCATAAATACAAAGGAAACAGTTACATAAAATAAATCCTTAATAATTGACATTACTTAGTCCACAAAGAGGGAGCAGAGAGCCATAGAAACAACACTAAACAAAAGTCAGAGAAAAATAAATATTAGGTCTCATCCAGAAGCAATAGGGGCTGGAACAGCTCTATTTTGGAAACATTTTCCAATTGTACCATATCATGGAAAATATACTTGGTACCCTGGAGCTTAATTAAACAGTTGCAGTGAAAGTTTAATAAAAATTGGGCTTTAAGAGCCAAAATTTTAGTCTTTAAAGCAAGAAACAATTTTCTCCTGGCTTGCGTTTCCCTAGCAATGTCAGGAAATAGAGCAATTTTCTTTCCCAGAAATAGTGATTCTCTTTTAGAGAAAAAAAAGCCCTTGCTGCGGGTTTTGCAGCGTGAAGTTTTCCACTGCCAAAACCTCTATTCCATACTGGGGTTAGGTTAGCGCTGAAAAACCCGTGCTAAAATAGGAGTTAAAACCCGTGGTAAACGTCAGCATTGCTCATTACATCAGCCCCGGTGGATTATAGGATAAGAAGCTGCATCCTTGGCAGAGGAGGAGGGACTTACCAGACTGAAAAGAAATCTCACTGATCATCATCCAAGTGTCTGCGAAGATGAAACGGCAAAGAATGGCTTTACCCACTCGCTGGTTCAGAGGGATGGTCACAAACCGGGCACTGGGGTTCTTGTCATCCAGCACAGTAGCAACGCCTACTGGATCTGGCTCCCACTCAGAGATCAGACGCGGCTTGAACTGGCACTCCACCTTCTGGAAGATCTTCACGCCCTTGGAAAACATGTTGTTGCAGTGAACCTGTTGGGAGCAAAGAGAGCATCAGAGGGCTTCCAGTTCATGATCCAAATACAGCCCCAAGCTTCTGTGCCAACATGATACTCAGAAAGAAAAACGCCCAGGAGGAGCTTTAAGGGAGGGAAGAAAAGACCCAGTCACATATGCAGATGAGCCTTCCTGTGCAAAAAAAAAAGGAAGACCATACAAAACCCTGGCTAAAGAGAGGAATTGAGAACCTGTAATCTGTCCAATTCAGCCCATATCGTCTTTCTTTCTCATCCTGCTATGCCAGCCTAGAGAGGTGGGTTTACTCGCCCTACTAGTACATGTTTCCCCAACCAGCCTGCCATGGCACACTGCTGCGCCTTCAGACCTGATCAGGGGTGCCATGGAAAAGTCACCACTGCCTGATGCTCAGATACAGACCAGCACCTGGGCTCTGCTCTCAGTGCCTTGCTGCAACAAGCAACATCTGCAGGAGCTCATTTCTAATTACATGTGTAATCATGCACAGCAGGAGCTCCACAGTTTGCTAATTAATGGGCAGCATGCAGGGCAACGAGTGCTGGGACCCTGCTTTATGGGGCATGCACACTGCACACAGCTCCTCATCTTCCCCATCCTTGAGTGAGATGGGGACAGCATGAGCTGAGCACTGGATGTGACTTACTCAGGGAGCCTAACCTTCAAACCCATCCATAGTGCAGCATTTATACACGTACGTGGATGCGCAGACATTAATGCCAGTATTTTATGAACTGTGTGGCGGGAGCTGCACAGTTTAATAAAATACCACGTAGCTCTTCTCCAAAAGTATGCACATCTGTTTCAATACATGTGAATATTTCCAATGCATGAAAACACATACTTTCTCTACCTATTTTATAGACATATGCACGTATATAACATATAAGCATAATAAACCCCAATTTATTTGGGAAGGCAGCTTTATATAAAATATGCGGGTACACTGTTTTGAAAACACTTACATGCGCAAGTTCGTGAAATCACAAGTTCATCGATACCTTTGCTAGTTCTCTCTCCAGTTCATCTAGACCCGCTAGCAGTTCACCCTGAACCCCCACCAGTTCACTCAGACATCCCATCAAAATGCTGCAGACAACAGACACGTCTGATTTCACTTGTGTGAGTCAATTAGAAGGTGTAAAAGTGTATGAATAAGTTTGAAACATAGAAACATAGAAATGACAGCAGAAGAAGACCAAATGGCCCATCCAGTCTGCCCAGCAAGCTTCCCTCATTTTTTCTCTCATACTTATCTGAAAATGTATACGTGTACACTTCTTACAAAATAGCAGCTACCACCATGCACTTCTGAACCCCCGCCCTGGAATGCCCTTAGCTCCCCTCCCCCTTTTTTTTCCGCCGGTAAAGCATACATATGAAATGGAAAATGCACATATATTCTCTATGTTTATAGTATAGTATGTGTGCATATGCTATTTTTACACAACAAAACACTTTGAAAATGTATTCCTCGGTTTTGGGAGTAACAGCAGTGAAGGAACCCTGACAGCCACATGCGGTAGCCAAGGTAACTATCCGAGCTGGCTGTCTATATATCACACTATGCTTTCCTGCACTTATTTATAGAGGGGGCAGGCTCATTGTGACTGGTTCATGTGTGTTTTTGTCCCCTTTCTCTCTTGGTTTTAAAATTTGGAAGAGACAGGCGAGGCTTTTGATGCTTCTCTAGCTCATTTTTTGGCCATACCAGTCCTCTCCAGGTCAGCACTGCTTGCTACATGGAGGAGTGTGTACTACATAACATTTTTGTTACTGTAGGTATGCCTTGGGCTTGAAAAGGTTGTGAAATACTGTACTGGCAGATGGATACACACCTTTTTCTGTGACATCATCACTGGTTGCCAGCCACTGGCAAGGCATATTGTTTTGGTGTAGCAGGATATTTATCTACCAGGTTTGGGTTTATTCTCTTCCTGGTTGAGTATATGCAGGGCCTATTTTACTGCTCTGTGGGCTAGGCTGCTGGCTTTTGTTACCAGTTCAGAGAGCTCTCCCAGCGCCAGTGGGGTTTCAGTAGAGTTCAGAGAGTGAGCTATCTTTTTATACCTTTGAAGGATCCTCTGTGAAGAAAAACAAATTTTCCCCCATCTCTCTTCTTCCTCCTCTGCCCCACTGCTCTGGTTTTTGCCTCTCTCTTAAAGTTAAAAGAGAGAGAGAGTATGTTTAACAGTGTGCTGGACAGTTTTCATTGGCACTGCTGACTTAATCCACTGTATAGGGCTAAGTTTTTTTGAGGGGAGAGGTGAAATTCCAGGCTGTTTGAAATCCTCTCCAACCTTTGTTAGTCTGGTGAGCATGGTCAATGCTGTTCAGCTCCTGGGAGCCAGTGCTTTAGCAGTATTGCCAGCCTTTCTTGCTCAGTTTTTGAGAAGAGTAACATTTCCAAGGGGGGGGGGGGGTGACCTTAAAAAAACCTCATTTTAGCCAGCACTGATGACAATCTTGACGAGTCCTCTGTTTTAGCCCTTGAGTGCTGTGACAATTTTCCTGAATTTACCTCAGCTCAGGCGGCTGTTTCAGCAGGAACAGCTGCCTCTTTGAAATCCATCATTTCTGCTGCAGTTTTCTCCTGCTCTGCACACCGAGGAGCTTCTGTTTCTGACTCCTGTGGGTAAAAATAACGTGGCAGTGACTGTGATCACCATCGCTTCTAGTTTTGGGTATTTTTCTCCCAGACTGATTTGATTTTTATACCACACCTTCTGTACTATACAGAGGCCTGGAGAAGTGGAGTGAGGGGAGGAGGAGGGACAGTCCCCTCTCTTCCTGCTGGTCAGTGTCTGGTCCCAGGCATTTCAATGGTATCACCTGTGACAAGAAAGCAGCCCAAGTTTTCTTCAGATGAGTTTTGGTTCAGTGGGTTCCAATATCATGGTCCCTCCAGCTTCTGCGTAGAAGACAGTGAAGAAATTGATATTACTAATTCCCTAGAGGATGGTGAATTATCTTCAGTTATCCACCTGCTTTACAAGGATGACACCATCTCCCTTATTTATCAGGTAGTCACTTCTCTTAGGATTCTAAAGATGTCACTTCCTCAGTGGGATCCTATTCTCCGGGGTGTCTGAAAGTCTAAGGCTTTCTGCTGCATTCTGAGGTAGAAAGTATACTCCTTTCTGAACTAGAATCCAGAGTTTGGTCTCAAAGGTATTACAGCTTTAAATAAACTTTACTTCTGCAACTTTGAATGCAATCCAAAAGACTTTTTCAAATGTTACAAGTTGTTGCATTGGCTTCTGCAATATCCTAAAAGACAATTATCCTGATAGAGCGAGCTGCTGCACTCAAAGATCCTCAGAATTGTAAAATTGAAGTTTTATTACATAATTCATTTTCTTCCATCACGTCGACAGTACAGATTGCCATCTGTGGAAGTTATGTTGCCTGAGCATAGAAGCTTCCTGAAGGACAGGAGTTTCCCAGTTGGCATTAAGGGCAGGTTTCCTAGCTGATGCTCTGCATGACCTTACTGGAATTTCTTCAAGGTCTATTGCATCTTCTGTAGCTGCCAGAAGACTTTTATGACTTAGACATTGGTCAGCTGATTAGTCATCCATAGTCTATCTGAGTAAACTAGATAAGCTGGTCAAGAAGCTTGGTGAAAGTTAAACTACAAATGTTTCCAGAAGAGAAATTTCAACTTTATTATGGCCCTAACAGAGCCTGTGGTCAATATAAGGACTCCAGCATGCAGTCATTTTCTCAATAATTCAGATTTAAAGGAAAGCCAGAAAGACCAGAGAAGAGTCATCTGGTTCCACAGGGGTCTCCCATTCTCCCCAATGAAAACTGGCAGGTCCTCTCCTAGCAATATCTATGGGCAGTCATCTTCAGCTCTTTTACCATAAGTGGAACCGCATAACTTCTGATCAGTGGGTTTTGGATGTGATTCACTATGCCTGTGTGTGCCACCTGTCAAAAAGGGAGTGGTTCAGCCTACCACTGAAAAGCTTTAGCTCTTACAAGCAGTGGTGCCCATTCCACTCAAAGCCCTTTTATTTCATCTTTCCAAAGAAGGATGAATATTTCAGACCCATTCTCTACCTTAAGAGGGCAAGCAACAGTTTTCACAGCTCCCAGTTGCAAATGGAGACCTGCCAGTCAGTCTTAGTAGCAGAACAGAAGGGAGAATTTCTTTGCTTTCTAGATCTCTCTGAAGCTTACTTCTATATTCCCATCCGGGAAGGCCATCAAGGATTTCTCTGTGTTTGCATTTTGAAGACGCAATTTCACTTCAGAGTGCTTCATTTTGGTCTTACCAGACCTCCAAGAACATTTGCTCTGGTAATAGTAGTCATAACTGCTTTCTTGAGAAAGGAGAGGATTTTAATCTTATTTGGATAATTGGTTAATCAGAACCAAGTCCTGCCAGTAAAGCGTCATGGTTTTCAAAAGGATAGTACAAGTTTTAGAAACTTTGGGCTAGGTATTCAACTTTACCAAGAACAATTTACAGCCTTCTCGTCTCTGGAATATCTAGGAGCCAGAATATTCATAATCAGTCAGGTGCAGAAACTTCTTTTTCTGTCAGCATCCAGAGTTTGGGATTACCTGTAACTATTAGGGACCATGGCAACCACTTTATATTTCATAGCATGGGCCAGAGCTCACATGAGCCATCTGCAGTTTCTCTGCTTCCTCAATTGTCCTCTCACAAACAAGACTATGCAGTCTGCCTTCTCCTTCCAAGATTTGTAAAGCAGAGCCTCTTGTTGGGGTCAACTCCATCACTGCCAGGATCAAGAAGCTCAGGGACATTGGAGTACATAGTAAGCCTTGTGAGTTATCAACAAGCTGGAAACCAGCTTCACTTCCTGGCAATGGTGAAGGGAAAGGCAATCCTAATCCTTTCCAACAATGCTAAGACAGTAGCTTACGTCAATAAGCAGGAAAGAACACAAAGCCAAGGGGTCACTATAATAACATAAGAAATGCCATGCTGGATTAGGCCAATTTTCTCAGAAAAAACAGATTGGGACCCAGAATGTGGAAAATCAGCCAGAAGGCTTTCCAGAAAAAAATAAATTGCTAGGTTCTTCCTCAAGTGGATCTTATGACGACATACAAAAATGCCAAAATTCCCCTTTACTTCAGCTGGCGCAAGAAGTTTAGCTCCATAGGAACAGATGCCATACTCCAGCCTTAGCCAGTGGGGAAAGTGTTTTATTTCTTTTCTGGCCTCTAATAGGGTGAACTCTTGAGAAGAACAAAGAGAAATCCTACACCGATAATTTTAGTAACTCCAGACTGACCAAGAAGACCGTGATATGCAGTCATTTCTCTGATAAACTTTCACGAGGTTCAAGGACTCTTAAATTCAGGGTCAGATTCTCATGGAGAATCCAGTTACATTATATTTTATGATTCTTGAGATGTCATGTTTACACAGAAAAGGAATTTCCTCCTCTGTAGTTTCCAATATATTGAAAGTCCGCAAGAACTCCACTTATCTGGCTTATATTTGTGTCTGTAAAATAATAGACTGCAGATATATGATGAAATCTTTTGCAACTAATTTCTAGACATCATATTTCAGCACCAGAAATAGCAAATTAAATTTTTATATATTTTTTTGGAGTTAACCTCATATGAAAAATGGCGGGCTTTGTTCAATTCAAATAGCCCTGTCAGCCATAAAGTGTTGTGCGGTCACTTCGATACCAATTTGATACCAAACCGTCACAAGTATAATCATAGGTTACTCCTTTTTACATTCTTTATGGTTTCAGCTTATTTTCACCTATTAAAAGGCAGTAATATTAAGGTAGCACTTATCATGTATGGTTGGTGCAGCGAGACACGGCTCGTGTTTCTGACGGCTTCTTCAGGGGCCCGACGATTGCCAGTCCGTGTAACATTGCAGCCGGGTAGCAGAATTGTTCCTGGGCAGATTTGAGAAATAAACTGGCAATCGTCGGGCCCCTGAAGAAGCCGTCAGAAACACGAGCCGTGTCTCGCTGCACCAACCATACATGATAAGTGCTACCTTAATATTACTGCCTTTTAATAGGTGAAAATAAGCTGAAACCATAAAGAATGTAAAAAGGAGTAACCTATGATTATACTTGTGACGGTTTGGTATCAAATTGGTATCGAAGTGACCACACAACACTTTATGGCTGACAGGGCTATTTGAATTGAACAAAGCCCGCCATTTTTCATATGAGGTTAACTCCAAAAAAATATATAAAAATTTAATTTGCTATTTCTGGTGCTGAAATATGATGTCTAGAAATTAGTTATATTTGTGTCTGGCATCCATTGCCACATGCTGCAAGGAATGGTCTGTTTCGCCTTGGCATTCAGATATTTTTAACATCCAGATCTTCTTCCAGAGAGGGTGGGATAAATGTCTGGTTTTAAATTCTCTAAAGGTGCCAGCTGCAGCTATTTCATGCTACAGGGTCAAACTCGAGGGAGTTTCCATTGATACCCTTGGAAGAGCTCATCATGCTGGCTCCTCATGTGCGTATGAATAAAGGGTTAACCTAAAAGAACTTCCAGTCTCTTTACATATTACTGTGTTGGTAATTTTTTTTCATAGCACTTGCTTGTAACAAGAAACAAGTCATGAGATCAAATATATTAACAAGGAGTTAATTATGAGGCTAAAAGTGCAGATATCAGGGAACAACAGGACATCAGCAACCTAACCACACTTAACTTGCCGATATGATAACACAGACAGTTGAGACCTCAGCAAATGACAAGAACATATGGAAGTAGCCCAGAGAAGAGATTTGGACATTGTTCAGAAGAATTAACATAAAAAGACCAACTTCAAACAAACTGGTTGTAATCAGAGAAAGAACAGATCAGAAGAAAAGCTTGTTGGATATTAAATGCCTGATGTACTGTTCCTGATTTCCCAGCGCCATGATTCTGATATTCCAAGATACATAAAATTCACACTGGAAACTGTGAGGGGAAGTATCTTTGATATATTCTTTACTGCAAAATCTAATCTTGTATGCTTTTATTGCTTATTCTCAAATTTACAAGTAAAACTTCTATGCTTATAAATAAGTGTGTTGTGTATTCTGTGTCATAACCTACCAATTAGTTCACCTTTTACATTTGGTGCCCATGAACAGGAAATTACATCACAGAATTTCATTATTGATTGTTGATTGTCAAGCAATCATGTTTAACAAAAATAAGACTACTAATCAGACACGACTGATTCCGGGCTGGTTCTAGGCTCAGCCATGATATTGTGTAGCAGAGCAACTTGCAAGATCTAATGTGGCTTGTGATCGATAGGAAAAAAAAGTTGGACAAAGAGATAAGACCCTTAGAGGTCAAAATGTTCACAATTTTAGAAAGAATACGGTTGGAAAAATTAGAAATGAATGGGGGACATGTTTGTTCATTATTGTTACAAGCTAATGTTCAGCAACATAATGAGAATGGGAGGTTGTAGAATTAGATTGCATTTTTGAAAAAACAGAATCAGGACTATGAAGCACAGCTCTTAGCTTTAAGAACTAACCTTGAATCTGCACAGACACAGCGGGACATTGCTTTAAAGCAAGCTGCTGTGGCTGTCCAGGATTCTGCAGCTAGTCATGCTCAAGTTTTAGCATAGCATATACAGCAGGGTCTTCATGAGTCTATAGCAGGGGTGTACAAAAGGGGGAGAGTGCGCCCCCCTGAGGGAGCCACGAAGGAGATTCCAGCGGGCCACGAATGGCGTACCGGGCACGTAGCCACTGGTGGAAAAAATACAGAGAGCCATGCAGCTGCCAGTGGACCTCATCCCACCGGCGGCTGAGCAGAGGACGACAACCTGTCTGTGCAGGCCCGCGCTATTAGAATTCGCAAGAGTAGCACTTTCTCTATGCATATCTCATGATGCATGAGATCAGCATAGAGGAAGTGCTAGTCCTGCCAATTTTTTATATCATGAGGCCTGCACAGAGGAAGAAGCAGCGGAATTGGCAGTGCCAGAAGCAGCGATGAGGGATTGGCTCCTCCCTAACATCCACGCAGTGGTGATGACAGCAGCAGCAGGGATGATAGAGGCTCTGAGGCTGCAGGCAAAACAGAGAGGGGGGGTCTGCCTTCAGTGTGTGTATATGTATGAATGGAAGCTTGTGTGTGTGTGTGTGTGTGTGTGTGTGTGTGTGTGTGTGTGAGAGAGAGAGAGACTGGGTGTTTGCCTGGGGGTTGATCTGTGTATGTGAATATGTGAAAGAATGGGCGCCAGCCTGGAGGTCGGTCTGTATGTGGGTGTGAGACTGAATGGTGCCTCCTGGGGGTCGGTCTGTGTGTGTGTGAGTGTGAGAATGAATGGGTGCCTCCTGGGGGTCTGTGTGGGTGACAGCCTGCGTGTGTATGAGGGAATCTGGGGGAGTAAGAGCTTTTGTGTGCATGGGGGGGCAAGAGAGACTTAGATCCTGTGTATGAGTGTGGGTATGTATGAAAGCATATATGTATATGTGTGAGAAAGAATGAACATGCGAGCATGTGTGTGTGTGAAAGAGGATAAAATTTGGGTGGACCCCTAGCCCCCAAATCCTTGACAATCTCAGAGTGTCTAGAAATCAAGTTTCCAGATATGGATAGCTATTTTGAAATATTTTATGGGTGCTTGGGAAATTAAAAAAAAAATGTATATGACTTTAATACATGTTTTATTTGTCAGTAGTTTTGAAATATTTATTTTATTAGTACGATTCTACTATTATAATTCATGCTTTACATTTCTTGATTTTATTGTTTTATGGAGGAATAATGGTTCTGTTTTTCCATTGTTACACTGTAGACAAAGTCTGGCTTCTTGGCGTTTTCATTTCAGTTTTTGTCTGCATATTGCTGGTTTCAATTTGTGATCCTTTATTTTGTATTTGGTGAGGGTCTTTCTCTGCTCTGTGCATGTGACCAAAGTGAGAGATTTTGCTAGCGTGTAGTATCTATGTAGGGATCATTTCCCCAGTAGGGTATGCTGAGACTCAGTGTAATATTTGCAGTGCTGCTTTTCACAGGTAGGGTTCTTGTTTGAGTTCTTGGTGTTTCTACTGTTACGTTATGATAAGCTTGCAGTATAGAGTTTGAGTGTCTTTTTTTTTTTACCATGTGTCTGGCAGTGGAAGGAGTTTGTGGTGCTGTTACTGTGAGGTGCCTGTCTGGATGCGGTATTCTGTTTGCTTCTCTTTGTGTTTGTGTGTATCTGATTGCTCCTATCAGCAACCTGAAGAGAATCAAAACTGGAAATTTCGATGAGAAAGAGGCGTGACTAAGATGGCGGCATAAGCAGGACGCTGTAAGATCGTCGTGAAAAATGTCTTCAGTTTTTACTCGTTATGCCAGCTAAGAGGAAGGGCAAAGTGAGGGTATACCCCTCCGAGACTCTGCCCTTCCCGACACAATTGGAGATCATGAAATTTATGTCCCTACCTGGGCAAAATCCGGCATCCGAAGAATCTGATGTGGCAAGTGGAGTGGGAGAACCACTTGACCTGGCAGAGGAGGCATCGCTGAGTCCCGAGCTAAGGAGGCCACCGGCACAGAGAGAGAACGGGGAAAGCTTTGCGGGGGGACCAGGAAGTGATCTCACTTCCGTGCAACAACGCGAAGCAGAAGGAGGAACACCAGGGGAGACGCCGCAAAATGCTGAATGCCCTGAGGGCCAACAACCCCGGAGTTCTGCTGCGGTATTCGTGGAGACTGGAGAGGAGATAACGAGCGTGAGTCGCTCAGCCCAGGGGAACATCGAGGAGCCGGGTGCTCAGGCCACAGCAGGTACCGACAGGGTTACTGGGATTATTCAGTTTGTGGGTCCCCCTCCCCGTCCATCTGTCGTGACCCTTGACAATCTGTGGGATATGATGGCTGGGTTATCATCTGAAGTAAGGACTTTAAATTTGAAATTAGATCAGACCACCTTCAAACAACAACAGGAGCTGGATGAGACTCAAAGGAAAGTAGGAAATATAATGGACAGAGTTTTGGATCTGGAAAAAAAGGATAAGAAGACTCAGGAGTTTAAAACAGTGGTTGCTAAAGACAGAGAGACGCTAGCTCGACGTTTAGAACAGTTGGAGAATAACGCAAAAAATATGAATATACGAATACTGAACTTTCCTAGAGTCATAGGGGAAATTCCCTTTGTGACTCTTAAAAGATTTCTTTAGAAAAGCTTGGGATTTATAGAAGAGGAAATGCCAAGAATCAATACATGTTATTTTTTGCCTAGATCCAAGAATTTAAATAGAGAGCCAAATGAGCAGTTGCAAGCTAACTTGACTAATTTTCTTGAAAACTCAGATATGGTAGTGTTGGATAAGGGCACGCTCTTGGTTTCTCTATTGTCTACCTATGATGTTAATAAAATTATGAAAGTTTATTTTAGAAAATTTCCTGTAAAATTTCTGGATATTTCCATTAAAATTTTCCCTGATTTGGCTTTAGTTACTCAGTAGAGACGCAAGAATTTTCTTGCATTTCGACAAGAAGTGATTGATCTGGGCTATACGTTCATGCTACGTTTCCCATGTAAATGTCTTGTAAAAAAAAGAGATGAATGTTATATTTTCTTTTCTCCAGATCAATTGAAGTTGTTTATAGATTAAAAAAAAACCCACCACATCTACCCCAGTATTGTAACATATCATAGAAACCAGGTACTGCTATGCCAGCCATCTAGTTTTCTTTAAAGTTTTTGATTTTTTACCAAGAAAATAACTCCCAATAATCTGCCTCTTTTTTTGAAATATTTTGAATAATTGACAGAAAAGATCAGGCAAAAAGTCTATTGGATTTAAGTTTACTATTATGTATATTTGATAAAGAATATACTGAGACTATATTTCATGTTTAAATATTGTAAGTTCTTAGGTAAGACCTGATATTTCTGCTACAAACGTTTTGTTTGATTTGTAAAATTGAAAATTCGATAAATAAAGAATAATAAAAACCAAAAAAAAAACTGGAAATTTGAGCTTTTGGCTGGCAGAGTGATTGCCTTTTTGGAAAATGGTTCAACAGCCTATTGGTTGATGAGAGAATTTGACACATTCATACACACAGACACACAAATATATATTATATTCACAATGTAACCCGACTTTGGTGGGTGGGGGGGCCCAACAAATTGTATGAATGGGGGTGGGGAGGGGGGGCCGAGGCTCAAAAAGTTTGCTCACCCCTGCTCTATAGCTAAAGTGGCTGCAATCCTTAGAGGAGACATCCCGGCTGAAAACCCTGATATCTGGAAGGGCTATGATAGTGATTATGAGGAGGAAGAGGCCCGCGAGTTGTGACAGTGCTCCACAAGGAAACTATACCCGCTTGTCACTGTTATAAATTTCCACAGGATGAGAGGTTGCTAGAGGAGGAGGAAATTGTGGGGGAAAGAGAATTTCCCACAACAAATGCAGATAACACAATGGGGAAAAAGGGATCCCTGACTCAGAGCTGGCAGACCATTACCGTGACTTCTACTCCCAAACAATTAGTGCAATTGCCAGACAGATTTTGCCAAAAAGAAAAGGAGAATTTGGGGGATTGGCTAGTGCATTTGTCAGAACAGGGTGCTGGGTCAGAAATGAGCTTGCTGCGATGGACCCTATCTGCCAAAAATGCTTTGTATATGATTGCGCATGCCACATGCTTGCCGCTTTATCAGCTGAGGCAGAAATACCATGTCTCCTTAATGTAACTGGGGCCGTACTTTGGGAGAAATATAGAGATACCGGTAATTGGCCAGGACCTTGTAAGGTGGAAAAGTGAAATACAATAAATGCGGGTGCTCATTTACTATGTAAATTGGGGTTATAATTAGCTATCCAAAAGCCAATATGCAGAGTTATGTGCAGCTAACATGATGGGGCTAGTTCCTATTACATATACACAGACTCTTGGGTAGTTTATAAAGATCTGTTACATTGGATGGCAAAGTGGCATCAGGATGCATGGCAGATCTGGGGTAAAGATCTTTGGTCTGAAATTTGGAAAATCTGTCAGGAGATGCAGGTTTATGTTAGACATGTAGATGCATAAGTGGGTAGAGATGATGGTGAGAGTACCCATAATCAGGCTGCTGATCAATATGTAGCCATTCATGCAGTAGGCATAGGGAACTATCTGCATGAAGCATCAGGTCATTTGGCTGCCAGTAATATGTTGCAATGGGCTCATTTTAAATATCTCCCTATGACAAAAGGAAAAGCAGAACAGGCAGTAAGAGACTGTATAATATGTCAAAAAGAGAAATGGAGAATTCCAATACCCTGGAGTGGCACCTGGAACCACTAAGCGTGATATGATGATTCCATTGGAAGTTTTAAAGGTAGATTATATGGGACTACTGCCTTCTGGCAGACATGGAGATAAGTTTATTCTGAATTGTAGATTCTTGTTCAAGAGAATGCCATCTGCTACTTTTTAAAAAAAATCCAATACAGACAAAACTAACAGTTTTAAAAACAGTTTTTCATTTTCATGGCTACCCTCTGGAAATTCAATCTGATAATGGTTCCCACTTTTCAGGGAAAATAGTACAATCTTTTGCAGCTTCTTTGGGAATTTATTGGCTTTTATATATTCCTTACCACCCAGCTGCAGCAAGCTTGGTAGAAAGAACTAATGGTCTTGTCAAACAACAAATGCAATTGCAAGGCAATGATACTTATGCTGGGTGGGTCATTGATTTACCTGTTGTGGAATCTTACTTAAATGTTCAACCTTCGGTACTTAATGTTTTACGTTCCTACCTACAGACCAAACCCATTGTTTGTTTGGGAGACATATCAAAAAGGTTGTTCTGTGAAGGATGGAAAGTATGGGCATGTTTTCCACTACCAGACTGGAGCAAAGGCGAAATCTTAGCGTTGGGACCAGGGTGTACCACAAACAAGTTGCTGGACAGACCAGATGGACCATTGGGTCCTTTTCTGCCATCATTATGTTACTATGATTGAAGGACACACGATTCAAAGCTGCAGAATGAGAATTCTATACAAAAGACTGGCTTGTTTGCCTTAACCTTTTTGGATTTGTTAATTTTGTTTATGTTGCATTTTATATGCCTAGCATTAGAATCATTTACAAATATTACATGTTATAATAATTATGGTAATACACATATATGCTATAAGCATGAAATAGTAATCCCTCAGAATTTAGCTGAGACATCTTTGGCCTTTCTTAATATTTCTAACTATACCGCGGGGAACGAGGGCTGGTACTGGCGAAGCTCCAGCTGGCCTCTGCTTTCCGTCTGGCCTAGGGTCCACATCCGCAACAAGTTGCCAAGGCCATGGACCCAGCGGACGCTCCCGCCGTCCAGGCCATCCCGGGACTGGGCTCCCAAGATTCAGGAGCAGCAGCAGTTCCTTGAGGCGTTGGCAGCTTCCATTGAGCGACTTAATGGCAGACTGGATTCTCTTCCGGTCTCCATCAGCCCCACTCCAGCTGTGTCCGGTTTGTCATCACCAGCAATTCCAGTCAAGGTTTCAGTCTTGCTACCCGCTCCTCCATGCTTCAATGGTGTAGAAGTTTCATCAATCTGTGCTATATGCAGTTCGCTCTTCAGCCAACTGTGTACCAAGATGATGCTACCAAGATCACGTTCGTTCTTTCACGGTTAGAAGGCAAGGCGTTGGCATGGGCCTCATCGCTCTGGGAGCTTTCCCACTTCGTGTCTGTATTCCAAAGGACCTTTGATGACCTAGGTTGGCAGGCCACTGCCAGTTCTGATCTGTTACACCTCCGGCAGGGACGCCGGTCTCTCAATGACTACACCATAGAATTTGCATGCTTGCGGCAGAACTAGGATGGCAGAAGGACTGTCTACATTCCATCTACCTGGACGGGCTCTCATCTGACCTTAAAGATGAGCTTACCGCTCATGAACTCCCAGTTTCACTTGAAGGCCTCATTGACCACCGACTACAGGAACGCAATCGAGAGCTCCGCATCCCTTGTTGTATTACAACGGAGCGCTCCCGCTCTCCTCTGCTTGTGGAGACACATGTGACTAAGGGAACTCCGAAAAGCAAGTCCGAAGAACTGATGCAGCTAGGGTGAGGATGCTTATCACTGGTGGAACGCCTCATGGGAAACAAGCAGGTCTCTGTATTGCGGTGCCGCAGGATGCCGTTTATCTGCATGCCAGGTTTGTCCAGGAAACTCTCGAGCCTAAGTTCGGTAGGGGTCCTGAACTTAGGTGCTACTTGTCTGGCCCCTCAATTGACTCTCCCAGTTACTTTGACTTGGAGCTCTCATTCCTTCCCAGAGTTTGCGCTGGTTGATTTCGGAGCCGGCAGTAATTTTCTGATGATGGACATCGCCGTCCATTTGGGAATTACCACCCGAGATAGTGAAACTCCATTACTCATCGCCTCCATTTCATGAAGATCCTCTTCCCAGGAGATTCACTAGATTGCCTCCCCTGTTGTGGTCAAGATTGGAGCCCTCCATGAGGAAGAACTTGAATTTTATGTTCTTGACAAGTCCATCCATTCAGCGGTTCTTGGCCTACCCTGGCTCCAGCAGTACTCATCCCAATTCAACTGGACTACTTTGCAATTGTCTGAATGGAGTGCTTACTGTTGCAACTCTTGTATGAAAAGAGTTCAACCACCCTCATCTCTGCCGACTGCAGTCACCGTTCCCGGCCTTCTAGCACCTTATGCTGACTGCGAGGACGTATTTTCTAAACAGAAGGCTGACGTCCTTCCGCCTCATCGGAAGTTTGATTATCCGATTGATTTCCTGCCAGGGACTATGCCCCCTAGGGGCAGGACTTACCTGCTTTCTGTCCCAGAAACCAAGGACATGATGGAGAATATCCAAGAAAATTTAGCAAAAGGATTCATCTGACCCTCCATATCTCCTGCAAGCTCGGTCTTCTTTTTTGTCACTAAGAAGGATGGATAATTACAGCCCTGTATAGATTACCAGGGCCTAAATGCCATTGCTCGCAAAGATAAATATCCTCTGCCTC
Organism: Rhinatrema bivittatum; assembly: GCF_901001135.1. NCBI lineage: Eukaryota > Metazoa > Chordata > Amphibia > Gymnophiona > Rhinatrematidae > Rhinatrema > Rhinatrema bivittatum. Next base: position 156,841,740 of record NC_042622.1, on the reverse strand, counting down.
TGATCAACGAGCAGTATGATCACCTTAAAAAGTGCTACTATATTCACTAAATTATTCTTGAGAGGTGCGTATAACCTTATTTGCATCCATCCTGAAGATATCTGGAAAACCATGTTTAACACCAGAGACGGGCATTACGAATATCTCGCCATGCCCTTCAGCCTTTGTAATGCTCCAGCAGTGTTACAACAAATGATAAACGAGATATTCCGGGACCTCCTCTATACCAAAGTAGTGGCTTATTTGGATGACTTTCTATGTTTCTTACAAATTGCATACAAAAAAAATATTTAAAAAACCCCCACATTCGTATGACCAATAATTATAACTTAAGATGAGGCCTGGAAAAGACCACTTTTTCTACTAATAAGTAGACATTACTGTCTTTTATATGATGGTCATATGTGTTTGTTTCATAATGATGGGTCTATGAAGTACTGATGAATTTGAATTCCACTATTGTATGATTGACTATTCACCCTTCGGTTTCATTGCCACTAGTGTGAAAAGCCATGCCTATTTGGGAACTGAAGGAAACCACCTGGTCTTCTTTCATACACATTCACTAAGCATTACAGACTGGATATATGTGCAAGGGAGGATGGAGCTTTTGGTGCTGCTGTTCTCAAACTGGTGCTAACTTCTTCCCTCCCAGATTAATTGGTCTTGAGTACTTCCCAGTAGGATGAAAAGGAAGGAGAAATTTTATTTACCTGATAATTTTATTTCCTGCTATACCAGTCCAGTCCGGGTCTGTACAGTTTTTACCCTAAACTATGCAATCAAATAATGCAGCTTGTCTGAAAAATCGCAAGAGTTGTAGCTAACTTCCCTGGGGAATATCAGGACATTAATGCATGTCCTGATGCTCCCGAGGCCCTATCTTATAGGGGCTGATGGCTCCATGAAAGCCCCCTCAAAGTCATTTTAAAAAACCCAGGGGTCTCCACAGACCTTCCCATTCTGCCCCTCTACCCCTGGAGGCAGCCATTTAACAATTTGTTTTTTAAAGTTGGCACCCGGCCTTGCTCTCCAACCCCTCTCCTTCAATAAAAAGAAATCTGGCCTTCAGAGGCTAGGACCCTCACACTCCATCCTGGCCCACACTTTGAAACCCCCCTTACTCATACATGAGTCCCTGGTGATCCAGTAGGGGCTTGAAGTGCCCCCAGGCTCGGTAATAGCCATTTTTCAAAACTACACCAGCCACCCTATCATGTGATTTGGCAAAGGACTGGCCAGTGTTCCAGGCCCCCACTGGACTACCAGGGACTTATCTGTGAGTAAGAGGGGTTTCGAAGGGTGAGTGTCCCTGCCTCCGGGGCTGGTTTTTTTTTTTTTTATTGAAGGTTAGGGATTGGAGGCAGAGCCTAGCACCAATTTTAAAATATATATATATTTTATTTTGAATGCCGCCTCCAGGGGAGAAGGAAAGGGGAGATAGGAGATCTATGGAAACCCCAGGGGTTTTTTTTTTGATGATTTTTGGGTGGGGAGTGATGTGGGGTTGAGTGGCTCTTTTAAGTGATTGCAGCCCCACAGTGCCAGTGTTGCCATTGACATAGTGGTAAAATACCATGGAAGTCAAAGTAGCAGGGTCATTTAATATTGTACTTACTCGGGTTCAAACCATGCCTTCATCCAGACAAGTATCCTCAACACAGGGGGGTTAAAGTGATGCACACTTGAGGATACTAGTTTGTATGAAGGCATTGTTTGAACCCGAATAAGAGGTAAGTGCTACATCTACAGCAGGAAGGTGCAATAGCCGGCTACAGTATCCATATAAAGACTTTCTTTCACTATAAGATTCAAGCTGTTTCATCACAAGTACAACAGTGCTCAGTTTGAGTTGCAGCTTCTTCTATCTTTTGATAGATATTGACACTGGGAATCCTCCCATTGTGACCCGGACTCTCTTCACGGCAGCAAACCATCGCATAAACATCAGTAAACATCAGCTATAAACACTCGGGTTCCATCTCGGTGCAGGAACATTTCCTCTCATGTTTCTTTTCTCTCTTTTTCGATTGGTTTCTCTTTGAGGAAGCCAGCATTAGTGAAACAAGGGCTTTGTCGGGGATCTAACATCATTCCTGAGAGATAAAGTGCACCGCTTTGGTTTAAAAGAATTAGATGTGTAAAGAGACAAAGCACATCCTTCCACAAACATTAGCTATAGGTTAAACAGAAAACACACTCATGTTTAGTATCTAAGAGTGGGGTAAGCTCAGGTTTTAGGGTTGATATAAGTCATTACACACATCAATTATTTCATGCATCTTATGAGTGTGACTGGTCCAAGTGTGTTTTCAGCATAAAAGGTATGCTTTTACTCAGATTAACATTAAATTCATTGTTCAATCCTGTTTAAAGTGAGCTTTACAAGTAATATTGTGAGATCATTGTATTATTTAGGCCAGAGAGTTTCATACGTGCATTTGTTTTGTCTAAAGAAGTATTATAACAATGCTTAACTATGTATATATGTGAATGGTTTTATATTTTTTGTATGCAAGCTCTATGTGAATTGGGCATTACAGTACAGTACTGCTTGATTAATATACATTGACAGTTATATAGTCAGATGCTGTAACGGAAGAGTGTTCATTTATTTTATGCTTATTTGTTAATAAAGAAAATATACATTTTTATTGAATATCCAACACTAGTGCTCTATTTCACTGTCTCATCTCGTATGAGATTCTTTTTTCTATTAACAAGTGAGCACTTTAAACTGTTTCATTGCCCAATATATTTTTGGTTCTACATATACGTATATGAGAAGATGTGATTGTTGGAAAGGGGCTGCACCCCTGCTAATTTATTTTGGTCATTTCCTGGGGGTCATGTGTTTCTTTATGCTATTATGTGGATACATTGGCTAAAAATCTGGGAAATCCCAACATAAGCTTATGATATTCTATTTACCTTCATGGAGGTGAAGTTCCTTGGATGGTCAAACTGAAACTCCATGTCTACGTATCCGGTGCCAGTGCTCTCATTCCTCCAGCCAACATAATAATAGCCAGGCCACTCCCAGTGCTGATGGCTTTGTGTGAAGTCATCCAGGCCCAGGATACCATCTGTCAGCTGCCCAAGACCTCCGTGCAGATGCCTGGCAGAAGACAGTGCAGCAGGTGTTAACAGCAGTGAGTGCATTCATATCAGATCACTCTGAAGGAGGCCGAGTTCAATGCAAATGGCCCAAACATCATCTCTCTCACCAGCAGAGCAAAGCACCGGTGAGACGCATACAGCAATAGAACCAGTCCAGTCAGTTAATATAAATGAAAAACGAGGGGAATTTGATTGGCTCAGAATCCAAAAATACCCAAGGACAGAAAGATGGAAACCCAGTCAGAAGTAAGAGGTTTAGAGTGGCGGTCCGTACCTTCTCTCCACAAAGCCATCGTAGGTGGAATCATTCAGATACACAATGGGATATCCAGGGGCGGCAATGGTCTCTCCATCAGGAATACTGTATGAGGTTAGACCATCTACAATATATTAAAAAAAAATAAATTTGGATTTAAATACTGCTTTTCGTTCATATAGGCTCTCAGTGCACTTTACACTTTAATACTTCAGAAATACCTCTGGGGTGAACGACTAATCAGCAAATTTCTGACAAAGCAAAAGAAATAAAGGTTGACAAGTCACACATTCTTATTCAACTAAATATATTTGAGAATGGCTTTCAAGAACTCTGCCCCCTTCATCATGTTAGTGTAGAGAGATGTATACAATGCATCCAGAAAAGAAAGTGCTCAGTAAGTGATACAGCTTGTAACTTTTGCTCATCATGGATTGGATGTAGATTCTGATTTTAGATTTAATGACTTATCTTTTCCAAAACCGAGCTCAAGGCAATTTATAATTCAGCTAGGGTAGGTATTTCCCTGTCCAAGAAGACTTACAATCCAAGCTGTACCTGAAGCAACAGAAGTGACTTGCCCCAGATCATTAGGAGTGCCTGTGGGAGAAGCAGGATTTGAACTCTGTCTTCCCTGGTTCTTAGCCTGTTGTGCTAGCCACTAAGCCATTCCTCCATTGCCTGTAAAGACCTCACTAGTAAGCAGCTGAGCTATAGAGTTAGCGTGACGCATATCAGTCCAATCACTACATTTAATAACAGAGGCACCTAGGGTGATCACATACTGTAAGTCTGAACTCTGCAGCAAAGGTACTAACATATATATATATATATATATATATATACACACACACACACATATACATACATACATACACACAGATATATAGCACACCCACCCAGCATATGGCGGCGAAGAAGTCCAACCCTGATCAATCAAGGCTGCCACGGGAGCTCATCCATGTGACAGCAAAGAGGAAGCCCGACCTGACCAAGCAAAGCCGCCACAGGAGCCCATCCCCGTGGTGGCGAAAAAGAAGGTCTGCTGGAGTAAAGCCGCGGCGGAACAGGAGCCCATCCCTGCAGCTAAGGAAGAAGAGGTTTGGCGGTGAGTCCCGGTGCATGCATGTGAGAATGGGAGCCTGGGTGTGGGGATGTGTGTGGTGGTGAATGGGTGCCTGGGTGAGAGCTGGTGTGTGTGGGAATAAATGGGTGCCTGGGTGCGAGCAGGTGCATGTGGGTGTGAATGGGTGCCTGGGTACGAGCAGGAGCATATGGGTGTGAATGGGTGCGAACTGGTGTGTGTGGGTGTGAATGGGTGCCTGGGTGAGAGCTGGTGTGTGTGGGTGTGAATGGGTGAGAGAGCATTTGTGTGTGATTTTGAGCTTGTATATAAGAGAGAGCATTGTGCTGATTGAGAGAGACTAGTCAGAAAGATGACTTGTGTGTGTGTGAGACCAAGACTGGTTGTGGGGTTTAATTGGGAGAGTGTGTATGTGTGACTGGTTGTGGGCCCTAAGAAAAGGATCATGAGGACAGAGCTTCAGCAGCCACTGCTTTTGGCCTGCAAGGGAAAGGAGTAGGAGAGTTGCTGGAGAGGTTAAGTAAAGGTGGTTTTAAGTTTATTTTTCTTGATTGACTGCCATTTTAATTATTGGGTATTATGTAATGTGTCTGTATTGAAATATGTAACTGGTATTTGGACAATTTTTAGTAATTTTTATGAGTTTTTAATTGTTGGATGTTATTCTGTTCATCAGCTGTTTTGAAACATTTATTAGTATAGTTCTACAATTATTTCTGCATGGGGATCTGTAGCAGCTTGGCTTATTCTGTTTTCCTAATAGGAAGAGTATTGGTTTAATATTTGTAGTGTTGCCTTTCAAAGATAGGTTTGTTACTGTTTGAATGCATGCCATAATGCAGGTATAATTTTGTACGGATTAGTTTGTGTGCATTATTGTAGATCCTGAGAGTATGTTAGGTGCTATATTTCTGTTTCCTTTTCTCCAAGTTTGCACTGCATGCAGAGTGGCTTTTTTGGTTTTCCATTCCAGTTTCTGTCTTCATATTTATAATTTGTAGTCTTTCTGTCCATGGTGAAGGTCGGCTTTGTGTGTGTAATGAGATGAGGTATTTTACTAGCATGCAGGCATTTGTATCAATCTTATTTGTTGTGTTTTCCCAATAGGATATGCATTAGTGGTAAATTATTGCCTTTTCATAAGGAGGGCTATTGTGCATGGTAGTAAAGGGAGTTTGTTTTGCTTTTACTGAGATGTCATCAGAACCAGAATATCTTTTTTTTGCATGGTGAGTTCTATGGGTAATGCCCTAGTTCTGCTCTGCATCCATTGTTGGAGGTCGAGGGGGTTCCCGTGGATGCAGAGTGTTTATTTACATATAGCCCCGTTACGGTCACATGTTCAGTGTGTCACGCATGTGAGAACCATCTGTCAGGTGTGTCCTGGCCGAAAAAGGTTGAGAACCACTGCTCTAGTCTAAGGCAGCCTATTTGGAAACTTAGAGTTTGTGCCATCTGTCTGCAGTTCTCCGCAGTAAAACCAGGAGTTGGCTGACCTCATAGAGGAACCTGTAGGACAAGACCCGTGAAACAGACATCTTACTCAAATCATACCTACAGCATTAGAAACAGATAATTCCCCACAAGGCATATCTGAAGTGGTAGCTGAGTTGAAAAAAACCATCCACTGTTCTCAGAAACACAAAGGAACTGTTAAAAGACCCCAAAATATAAAACTCCTTCTCCAGGATGACTCCATATCAAAAGCATTAACTTAGGCACAAACTTGGAGGAAACAAAAATGACAAATGCCTAATGGGGTTCCTCAGCTAGCAGGAATACAAATCAGATTCTTTGCAGTAGAAAGGCATGCTGACATTTATTTTGTAATCCATTTGGGAACCAATGACCTGGCGAAAAATGAAGTCAATAAAATACAAAGACAATTCCAGACTTTAAGGAATGCGGTCAGGCAGCAGACAAGGACAGTGGCATTTTCCGATGTATTGCTTGTTCATGGGAGGGGAGAAAAAAGGTTTGGTTGTTATCTTCAACTTTAATGAATGGCTCAAATCCTGGTGCAAGCAAGGTTTTAGATATATTTAGGGCTGGGGCTTTATATGGAATGATAATAGGCCTATCACTTTAGTCTGAAGGATCAGATCCTTGTCTCTCCACTCATGACTGGGCACTTTCCAATTAAGAATCATATTAAAAGTCTTGGAGTACTTTTAGACAATATTTTTTCTTTTTGCCTCCAAATAAAACAGGTTATTTCTCAAGAATTTTACAGACTTCATGTCCTTGCCTGAATTCTGTACAGTTTTACAAGCATCCATTTTCCCTTTTGTTGATTACTGTAATAATCTATATACAGGTATTTCTCACACTTCATTACGACTGTTGCAGTTGCTGCTGAACTCTGCTGCACATCTGCTATCAGGTTTAAAGCGTAGAGACCATATCACATCCACTTTAATTGAATTACATTGGCTCCCAATTAATAAGAGTTAAATATAAGATTGGAATGTTAATTTTCAAACTGCTCAACGACCAAACTTGCCACAGCGCCATCGCAATACTGAAATTCTACCAACATACGAGAGCCTTGCACTCTTCTGAACACGGCTTGCTTGAGATTCCATCACCCAAAGTCGCATGACTATACATGACCCGAGAGTGTGCCTTTTCTGTTGCTGGGCCACTCTCTGGAATTTTTTTCCCATAGATATCAGAAAATGTGACTGTTAAGAACTTTAGAAAGCCAGTTAAGACTTTTCTTTTCAACCTAGCATATTTTTAAGTTTTCTACTTTAATTTTAAACATCATTTCATTTTTATGTCTGTTTATATTTATTTTACTTATATTATAATTATGTTGTATTACTTTCTTTTTTAATGACTATTTTATGCTTGCTCTATTTTATCTTATTGTATTGTTAGATGATTTTATTTTTATGATTGTATTCTTGTTCTTCGTTAGGTGATTCACAAATGTTAATAAATGTAAATATAAATGTATATTTAACATTCTTACTTATAACAAGTTATAACATAAATCTCAGAGCATGGTATAGTATTTAAGAACATCAAACCAGACAATTACCAGTCATACACAAGCAATTTTAGACACAATTTAAACATATAATAAATAGTAACAGTAAATGACAGCAGATAAAGACCAAAATGGCCCATCCAGTCTGCCCAATAGCGACTGTATGCGTATCTACACAAAGTAGACCAAATTTCCAAGGTGAAACTTTTGTTTGGATAATGAGAAGACAAGAGTAACGAAAACAAAGGGGAGCTGGAAAACTACCTCACCTGCCCAGACACAGCCATACAGCTCTAACCGCATGCAGACGGTCATCGGCAACTCTGTGACAGGGATCACTCGCACATAGCGAGCGATAATTGGAGGCTGCAGATCTTTCAGTGCAATGTTATATGCATCAATATTGCCTTGGATCACCTGAAATAAGACAGATGGTTAGCTGGAGAGTATATGTTATATATGACAGATACATCACTTCACCAGACTTGGAAATCATAGGTTTATAGCATTACACTACAACACTATATACCCCACTAGGAAACAATTTTTAATAAAGTTATTTATTTCCCCCACAGTTTGGGGTTTCACGTGTACCAAGAAACTTTTATTCCCTCCCCAGTCGTCCTCTGACCCTTGTTTAAGAACTGCTACCAAATTTGCACATAGTCATCTATTGAACAGATTTCCAATGATTTTGTGAACACACCATTCCCTCCAGCTCCATTATGCCATCTGATGTGGTCTCATCCTCCTCAGTATGCACTGCCTTCAAATCTTCATGTTACCACCTTTTTCATCTCCACTTGTCTCTCCCACAGTACCCACCCTTCTTGCCTCCTCTGCCCTCCAGCTAATGCCTCTCTTGGGATCCAGCTCCACTTGATGACCATCCCCTCATATCCCTCATGTTATCAGCCACTCACATGCCCTCATCATTCATTTACCTGCTTTCCCTGATGATCCTTCCAAGTCAACCAGCGTTCCCCATTGCGGCTGTAGTCAATGCAATATGCACGTGCAAATTCCTTGCCCGTGGCACGAGCATGACGGCCCTGAGTTACAATTAGTGTGATAAAGTAAAGTTGGTGAAGATCGATCTGCAGGAACTGGACATCCTGTGGCTGCAGCAGGCCAGCTGGGCACCAGGCTCCATCTCCTTCTTCCCTGTGTAACCTGCACACGGGGCACACTCAGAGTGAAGAGGAAATGCAGACACAATAAAGTAAACTTCATCCTCCTCCCTCTAACCCAGTGTATCCTAACCTTTTCAAGCCTAAGGCACACATACATTAAGAAAGGTATTATGTGGTACACCAACCTCTATGTAACAAGCAGGGCTAACCTGGAGAGGACTCATAACCAAAAGATGAGATAGAGAAGCAAAGAAAGCCCCACCATTCTCTTCCAAATTTTACATGAACCCAGGGCTGGTGCTTCCATTAGGCAAACTAGAGCACTAAGATTTTGTGGATGGCAAAATCCTGCCAGCGTGAGATCTAGAAGGGTGCTGTACAAGAGACAATACCACCAAAGAAGGAAGCACTCTTCTTTGGTGGTATTTAACTACTTGTGGTAGTGGCTCTGCTGGAGCCACTACCCCAAGTAGTTAAGTTGGGGTGGAGGGACACCGGTGAATGACCAAGGTTTGCTTAGGGTGCCAAATATGCTTGCAATGGCCTTGCATGAACCAGTGACAATGACCCAGCTCCCTCTATAAACAAGTGCAGGAGAAGGGAAAACAGGGTGGTGAAGGCAGTCAGCTCAGTAAGTCACCTTGACTAATACATGTGGCTGCCAGAGATCCTTCAGTGTTAGGCAAAGGAGTTTTGCCTATAAAATTAGCATATACGTGTGTAAATAACATATGTGCACATACATGCTATTCGATATATGTAGAGACTTGTCACAGAAGGAATTGAAATGTAGCGAACACTAACTGTTCTTCTATTGCCTATTCTCATCTGTAGGATGTGATAAGCTCCCAGTCTCAAAGTCTTTACTATGTTAATCTCCCAGGATACAAAACAAATAATAGCAGAGGCCAAATAGAGAATGGTTCAAAGAAAATACACAGTTCCAAAATGTACTATTGAACAGTCTCTCTTCTCTGTCAAGGCAATGCTCAAGTAGCAATCCAAAAGGCACAGTTCAAAATATGCAATAGGGCAGCTCTCGATGTAACTGCCGAAATAAACTCTCTCAAGTACCAATCTTAAAGTGTACCAGCCTTAATCAATGTCCATACTTTCCAGCTTTAGTTTCTCAGGCAATTCCACTTCCATTTTATCTCATTCTGTCCATGGCTGCATCTCTGTCCCTCCAGTTAGGAGAACACCTCCTTCCCCTTCCTCTGTGTCCATCCAAATGGTATCTTCGTGCCCCCCTTTCTCTCAGATACTCATCTTCAGAGCCCCATAATTTCATGGATGTGTTAGTCTCTTTAGAAAATGACAATTCTGCACCTTCTCTTACTGCTCTAGGGTTTCTTCTGACAGGCTGTGTATATGTCTTGCCTGAGGCAGCCTGGATTCCCTTGAGCTCAGCAATGAGTTTCTACCAGATACTCTCGCTATATCTTCCCCTGATCTGTAAGAGGAGCCAACTCCTGATCTTGTAGACCTTTGTTTCTTAGTTCAACTGTAATCCGTTCCCTCTTGGAGATCCACTACTCTCAGGGCCAATGCAGGGGTCTGTAGCACCCCAGATAGACCAATGTAACACCATCTATATACCCTGAGTTGAATGTGCCCTCTGACAGTGGTAGATATATAGAGTTATGATCTCACTTTTACAGTGCTCTCTCCCTCTCTGCTTCTTTCATATTTTGAAAATAGCACCCCACCCACTGACGCTGCCCTAGGCAGTTGCCTAGTCCCGCCAGCCCTGACTACTCTTCTGTTGGGAGGACCCCAACTCACCAAATTCCATTCACTTTCTTTTTATTCTCACTCTTTCCTAGGGACAAGCATCACTATCATCTGACTGCTGCCTGGAGAGAAAAATCAGTGTTTATAGGTTCTTTACTTACTCTATGAATAATCTAATCTAATCCAAATACTATCTAGTCATTATAGGTTTGTGTTCTTCATTTGATTAATCACTGATTAATACAAACTTCCTACCTAACAAGTAATAGTGGAGTGCTTCTATTGCCCACTTCACTGCTAAACACTCTTTTTCAATTGTAGTATAGTTTTATCATGGGAAATAGTTTTCTACTTAGAGAACTGGATGTGCCTCCCCTTAGTGAATCTGAAACAACTTGACACCTAACCATAATCCTGAAGCATCCACTTGTAGGGTAAGCCAACCTCTTTCAGTATGAGATATTGACAAAGCTTCTTTTAGTGGCTGAAAAGCAGCTTGTTCTGGTGGACCCCAACGAAGCTGGATTGGTGATGTTTATTCAGCAGAGTTGTTGGCGAGCCAACTTATTTGCAAAACGGGGAATAAAATAGTGATAATACCTTAGGAGTCCTAAAAATGCTCGTAGATGTCTCTTATTTTTAAGAAAAGTGGTCTCCTTTACATTAGCCCCCTTATTTAGCATGGAATGAACCACATCCATCCTTACTTTATACACTAGGTTCTGTACCTCATGATGGGCAATGACATTTTTTTGGGTTAAGAATGAGCCAGATCCTCGTGCAGAATGGGCCTCTGAGATCCATCCAAGATGGTAGCATGAGGAAACTGCACACCAGAAGGCTCCGAAGATTGACATACCATGGTCTTCGAGCCCAATCACAAGCCACTAAAAGGACGAAGTTGGTTTGACTTGCAATCTTCGGGACCAGCCTGCATATCAGAGGCCAGGGTGGAAACACATACAGAAAGACGCTGCATGGCCATTCCTGAACAAGAGCGTCGATGCCGATCTCTTTTGTGTCCTGCCTGTGACTGAAGAAACGTGGAACCTTTGTTAAGGTCACCAACAGGTCTAGATCCAGTAGGCCCCAGTGGTTCACAGGGAGCTGAAAGCATCATCCATCAGTTCCTATTCTCCTGGGTCCAAGTTTCTCCTGCTGAGGAAATCTGCTCTGATATTTTCCTTTCTGGCAATGTGAAGGCAGATATGCTTAGGAAATGCTTCTCTAGCCGTTCGGCAAACCACAGGTATGTCATCTGAACTGCTCATGCCTCCAGTTTGTGGATGTTCCACTGTTGCTCTGCTACATTCTAGTGCTCTTACACATCAACTCCTGCCAGTGAGTCCCCCAGTCCCGGAGGCTCACATCTTTTGTGAATATCAACCAATCCAGTGTCAGGGAAATTTCTTCCTGAGATGATCCAACTGTAATTACTAGATCAACTGGGATGTCATCCCTAATGGGAGGAGCATCCTTACTGCATCATCTTCAACTGCAGACTCCATCGGGAGAGTAATTCATGCTGACGAGGGCACATATGTGCCCTCACCCAGAGAACCACTTCTAATGTGGAAGCCATCAACCCCAGGACCTGCAGATAAGACCACACGGTCGGACAAACAGAATTCCACAAGGATTGAACTCGCAGTATCAATGTGTGGATCTGAGACTCCAGCAGAAATATTCTGCCCTGCCTTGTATCAAATCAAACACTGAGATTCTCCAGGGTCTAAGGTGGCTGCATTGCTCTTGGCCAGATTCACATCCAAGCCTAGCTCCTGCAGCAAGGAAACTACCCTGAGAAAGCATGAAGACTCTCTTCCATGGTCTTAGCTCAAAACAACCAGTTGCTCACATACGGGTGAACTAGAAAGCCATCCTTGCAGAGAGCCGCTGCTACCACCACCATGACCCTGGAAAAAGGTCTTGGGCATTGTGGCTAGCCCGAAAGGCAAGGCCTGAAACTGATTAAGATGATCCAGAATAGCAATTCAGAGGAACCGCTGATGTTCATGATGGATGGGAATATGCATATACACCTCCATCAGATCCAGATACATGAGGTACTCCCTTGCTTGAACTACCATTATGACAGAGCACACCATTTTCACCCTGGGATGCGCGACTTGTAAATGTCAACAGTTGCCCTTGAGATCCAGTATGGGCTGAAACGACCCTTCCTTCTTGGGCATGACAAAATAATGGAATAATGGCCCAAATGTTTCTGCGATTCAGAACAGGAATCACCGCTTTCAGGTTCAACAGCTGTAGTAATGTCGCTTACGCTTCTACCCTCTTTTGAGGGGAGTTGCATGGAAAGACCATGAAGGTATCTGGAGGAATGCAAAGAAATTCTACAGCAAACCTGTCTTGAATCACTTCGAGAATCCATTGATCCGAAGTAATCTGGACCCACCTGGGATAAAAATGGGATAGACCCCCACCTATCTCCTGGACCAAACAGGTGAGCTCTGGGAAGACAGGAAGTGCTCCACCTCTGGAGTCCACATCCTTTTGAGGTCCTCGGGGGTGAAAGGATTGAGACCTGCGGAAGGGACAGGACCTTTGGGAAGAACCAACTCTATAAGGCTGAAAATGCCAGTAGTCTCGAGAGTGACCGCTTGCCTGAAAAAGACCAGGCAACGGGTTTCATGTCCTCTGGCAATTGAGGGACCTGGCTCTCTTTCCATTTACTTGCCATTTTTTTTTCCAATTCACTGCCAAACAAAGGCAAGCCCATGAAGGGCAGCTTGGTAAGACTGAACTTTGAAATAGCATCCATCAACTAGTTGCACAGCCACAGCTGCCGCCTGGCTGAAATAACTGAAGCTGTTCCTCCCGTGGCTGTGCGAACCAAGTCACAGCTCACATTAGCTAAGAAGCCACCTCCGGCTCTACCATAAGTCCAAGATCTAACATAGGGTCACCAGATTCTTGACCAAGATGCCGGATAGCCTAATCTACCAAAGCACAACCAGAAGCAATTTGCAAGTTCATTGCCACTGTCTCAAAGGCTTTGCTTTAGGATATCCTAAATCATCCTATCCTGAGCATCCTTCAGTGCTGCACCTCCCTCTACCTGGATGGTGGTAACTTTTGGCGCAGAACCCACCAAGGCATCCACCCTAGGGAAATGCAACTGTTCTCTGGTCTGTGAATCCAAGGGGTATAAACCTGCCAAAATGCATCCTCTAAATCTGGGGGAATGTACCCCACCACCATCATCATTGGTATCATCCTGATCCACCTGCTTTCAAGCAATGTGGCTTTCAAGCCACATTGAGCCATGGTGCTTGAATGCAGAGACAGGTGGAGGAACACACAGACCAACCCAAGCATGCACTGCCAATTCAAAAGTCCAGCCCTGTAGAAACATCTCCCATCCCTGAAAGAATTCTACCCATAGGCCCGAACCTGATTTCCTGAGAGCTAGTGGCACATGACAACTTGGCCCTTGGATCAATCAAGGGAGGAGACACCCCTGTCGTGTCTCCTTTGGACCCACTCCCCTCAGACTAAGGAGATAGACCATCGCCAGCAAAGTCAGAAGAGGGTAAATCTCCCCAAAAATCCAGGCAGCCCTGAAGCAGGCTTAAAGAAAGCTCCAGCTAAATGGGCCTGATGTGACATACAACACAAACAGATAAGTGCTTAGGTTTCTTTGCTGCAGGCACCATTGTTGTAAGTGCGCAGAAAGGTAAAAGCTCATGCTTAGAATAAGTGTAAATAAAACCCACGCCCAAAAATGGACACACAAAACAATGTGTGTGCAAGTATATGCACCTAAATCACACATCCAATTACACGCCCAAACTGGACACCCAGTACCGATGAGAAAGGCACCTAAGCAGGACACACAAAAAGTGTGCCTAGAAGGAAAAACGTCCAAATTGGACGCACAGGTGAAAATAGATACACAAACTGGTGCACAGGCATGCACCAACAGCCTACAGTACAAAACGCGCAAAAACACTTCATGGCCTACCACACACCCAAAAAGGGAGAAGCCTTCGAGCAGGGCGTAGCCAAATGGCTGCTCAACCCACAGTGCCTGTACTACGTCATCTCACGGAACTCCCCAGAGACATGAGTGGGACAGCCAAATGCTGAGGTAACTGACCCCTTTCTCCTCTGTTCTTTCTTTCTTTTCTTTTTTTTTTAAGTAAGAAAAACGTTTACCTGAGCTCAGCCCTTCTTGGCTGAGATCAGGGATGGGTCCTGGCTACAGGAGGAGAGAGCTAAAGCCTTCATCGCCAATCCTCTTTTAGTCTGCAACCACTAATCGAACGTTAGGTCCACACCACTCAATGCTACCAGACTGAGACATTCTATTGCGGGTGGGACCGTACAATATCACCTTAGGAGGCAAATGGTGCTATATAGACGTTTTGTCCTTCCGATATCTCTTTTCCAACTTGTTTTCTTCTATTTTTTTTTTTTTTTTTTTTACTCCCAGGCAATCCCCCGAAGGGAAATGCATGTAAACCATCTGCTGCAGACAGACAATACTGGCGAGCTGATATCGGGGCAGGACTATATGGCTGTGACATCAGCTTTTGCTCTGTCTCCATCTGCTGGAAGAGGTGTATAACCCACTCATTGGGATTGACCTGCCCGAAAGCTAAGGAAATTAATATATTGCTCAATAGATCTCGATGTTTGGCTGATTAATGTCATGGTTTCACCTATTGAAATATACAGTTTTTCTGTACAAATACACATTTTTTGTTTATATCTAAGCACATCATTCAGTTATCCACAGGAAAAATATAGTACTTTAAACCTAAATTCATTATGCTGTTTCTTAAACAGAAGAAAGGTGGTTATATCAAATAAAGCATGAAAAATTACTGACAGCTGAACTATAGTAAAGCCATTTCTCCACTATCAGGCTGTGCAATGATTAGTCATACAGAACTCAATACTAATTTATTGAAGCAAAGTAAACAAAACCACAGAAAAGAAAAATTCTCTTTCTAAACAACTAAAAATACAGTCTAAACTACTTAAAAAATGAGCACAGATTCACTATTGTCAATATGTACTTAATTTGCTCAGAAGGAATATTAATGAATACCTTACTTTGAGACTAGTATACAAAATCAAAACAGGATTCTAATAGTTCTGTGCAATGTAATTAGTTAATACAACAAGCAAAAATATGTCATATATGTACACGCACGCACAGTTGCAATGATCTATCTCACTAACAAGTAATTAGAACCCATTATTGTATTTATCAAGCTAAAACTCGAATTAGCTCCTACACACACATATTACTTTAATCAACTACTGGTAATATATTATAAACAGTTTAAAAATAATTAAACCTAAAAACTGACTTTCTGTCAAAATGTGAATGCCACTGAAGATAGTGGCACTTCTCAAAATTTTCAAAATATTTAGATATCGTCAAACCAATATCTGCATGCCACAAATACATGCCCTTACACAATGCATAACCATAACAACAAAAATGAGACATTTATTATTAAAAATAAAAATTAATTGATGCTCCTGAGAAGCATGGATCAAAGCCAGCAATTTTTTTCACTGTTTTTTCTTCTTATGAGAGATGTCTTGTAGTAGATACACATTCAATGGGAGATATTCTAAGCATACGGTTTCAGTTAGGATCGTATCTGCTGTTTATTTTGAACTTGGGCCAATCCACTCTAATATTTGTTTCTGTGTATAGGTAACATATATATGATAGGGTGGATCAAATTGGTGGGAGGATGATGATTTATGTTAGGGATGGCATAGAGTCCAACAGGATAAAGATCCTGCAGGAGACTAAATGCACAGTAGAATCTTTATGGGTAGAAATTCTATGTATGATGTGGAAAAGTATAGCTGTAGAGATATACTACTGTCCAGCTGGCCAAAATGAACAGAAGTCGGACCTGAAGTGAACGAAGCCAGTTATTTTTGGAGAGCAGCTATCCAGTGCACAGGCAGTTGACAAAGCAGCTGGTAAAGAAATACAAGAAGATCTTCTCGAGCCTGCCATGTCATACCCGCCTGTTGCAATATGAAATCATTATATTTCCTGGAGTGGTGCTACGACAACCACCCTATCAGATTACTGACACCAGGCGCTGCATCAGACACAGAAGTGAAGGAGATGCTCCAGCTAGGTGTAATAGAGGAGTCAAATAGGGATTGGTCCTCACCCATAGTATTGGTGCCAAAGCCAGTTTGGAGCATAAGGTTCTGTATCAACTTTAAAAAGGTCAACAAGGTTTCAAAACTCAACACCTGTTTGATACCACGAGTGGATGAACTGATTGAGTGTCTGGGAATCGGCCTAGTTCATCTCTACCCTCGATCTTACAAAAGGGTATTGTCAGGTGCTACTCACGCCCTCGGTGAAAGAGAAGACTGTGTTCTCAACACCCAGTGGACTTTTCCAGTTCACCGTACTTCCTTTTGGCCTTCATGGTGCCTTCGCAGCATTTCAATGATTGGTCAACCACTTGCTTCGCCCACATCATGGATACGCAGCCACCTCCTTGGACAACATCGTGGTCTATAGCTCCAACTGGAAGACATTTTAGCCAACTCCAGGCTGTGCTAACCAGTCTTAAGAAAGCAGGGGTAAAAGCTAAACCTAAGAAATGCTTGCTGAGAGGGCATGAGGTCCACTATCTTAGCTACATCCTGGGGAAGGGAAGGGCAAGGTCTATCTACAGACTAGGAAGATAGAGGCGATCACCCAGGTGCCAGTCCAGTAAATAAAAATTAATTTGAGAACATTCCTAAGCCTTATGGGTTACTACAGAAGGTTTATTCCCAACCACTCATAGAGGGTGCAGACTCTCCCAAGGCTGTTGGTAAAGAAAGCACCAAAGAAGGTCCAGTGGTTAGCGGAAGAAGAGAAGGCCTCCAGGGCCCTGAAGGAAGCGATATGTTCCAAATTGATCCTTATAAGTCTGGCTTCAACAAACCCTTCAAGGTGCAGACTGAGGCCTCAGAAGTCAGCTTGGGAGCCTTCTTAGTCCAAGAGAGAGACGGTTAAGAACATCCAGTTGCATATATTAGCTGGAAGTTGATGCCACAAGAAAGGCGATTCTCAACAATTGAGAAGGAGACCTTGACAGTCAAGTAAGCCTTAGAGGCCTTATGTTATTACCTGCTGGGACGGCAGTTCATCTTCATAACAGACCACCAACTGTTCCTCTGGATAAATAGGAACAAGGAGTCCAAAGTGAGAGTGATGAGATAGTTCCTAGCCCCTACAGCCCTTCAACTATAAAATCTGACATAGGGCAGGAAGCGAATGCCAATGCGGATTTCCTATCAAGAAAAGTGTCCCTTGTACAGGCAGATGCTCATCTTGCCAAAGCTAAGCGAGGGAGTGTACAGAAAACTCCCTCAGAATACCTTAAAGGACCAGGCACAGATGTCTCTGCCGGTCCTCCTTAAGACTGAGACCCACAGGGAATCCTGGATGAAGGGATGAGCCCTTCACCAAGAGTATAAGACCTCAGGGCCTATAAGAGTTAAACATGCCCTGGGGAAGAGACAGAGTCCCACCATATGACATGAGTTGCTATGTTTAAGATTTGCGACTGACATTGTTAAGACCTGCTCTGTTTAATTTTGGGACTTGCCTGAAGTCAAGGTGAGCTGCCTCCATGTGACTGTTTTGCTTTACACTATCCTTTGTGATTTGAAAGATACCTGAAGCCAAGGTTACACTAATGGTGGGGGTGGAAGGGAAATAGAACTAAAAAGTTACTAAAGGCTAAGAGTAACAGATAAGTATGAGAGAGAGAGAAAAAAGTGTGGAAGCTTGCTGGGCAGACTGGATGGGCCATTTGGTCTTCTTCTGACGTCATTTCTATGTTTCTATGTTAAGTTGTTTGGTTTTGATGTGCACTACATTTATGTTTGTTTTCACTGTAAATAAACTACACTTAAGGAACAGTCAGAGCCTGCCTTCTTTTTCCCTCTGGCTCTTCCAAAGCTGCTACCGTTTGAGATACCACAGAGGGTTAAAAGAGAATTGGAAACGAAGTTGGATGTAGAGGCAAAATCTCATACAAACTTTTAAAAATATATCTGAAGCAGAAAGCCAGTGAGGAAGTCAGTTGGATTGTTAGATGATTGAGGGGTTAAAGGGGCACTTAGGGAGAATAAAGCCGGTAGGGGAAAGACTAAATTAATTCTTTGCTTGGGTGTTTACTGAAGAGGATGTTGGGGAGATACCCAAGCCAGAAACTGTATTCAATGGTAATGATTCAGATGAACAAACAAATCACAGTGAAGATGAAAGATGTACTAAGGCAGATTAACAAACTAAAGAGTAGCAAATTGCGGGGAGCAAAAGGTATATACCACAGAGTTCCTAAAGAGCTATCAAGTTGCTATCAAGCTAGGGAGAGAGTACATTGTAGAAATCTCATCTTTGTGTTCCTTTCCTCATTCCAAATCACATCAAATCTTCACTGATGTGTACTGTGCTGTTCGTACCTCTGACTGTGCATGTAAAACTGCCCCCCCAAACCCTAGATCACCACCAAAACCTCGCCTCGAGTTACTGGTTGACCCTCTTACAGTGGTATAGATAGTTGCTTAATATGTGTGCCACCCCAGATGCTTGCTCTTGCTGTCTCGCTCTACTCCACTCCCTCTCCTGTTTCGAGAATATCACACAGCTTAACGCCATGAAAAAAGGTGTAGTTATTTCCGGTGTTAAAATATGCGATAATATGCGTTACGCTATCGTACGCAACGTTAAACACCCCTCATTTTCATAAAATCCGCTCAAACTCCTCCCCTTTGAATACATTTTCAAAATTTGCATTCGCATTGCGAGATGCGAAAAATAACACATGCGTTATGACTATATCATGGGCATTAGGGCCCTAATGCGATTTGAAAAATGACCCTGTTAGTTACTTAAATGGCTAGCTTTCAAATTTGGCCCCTAGTTACGATTCAAAAATACACTATTCCTAAATATGCAAAGAGGATAACTTTAAAAGACCTGCATGTGTGCCAATATACACATACATGGCCACATGCAGATCTACCCAGTATTTTATAACCCTTGCTTATCATATTGATAAGCTGTGACATCAATTGCTTAAGTTCTTAATAACATGGAATTTACAGACAAGCAAAAAAATTTTTAAAACGAATGATTGGTTCACTTGGTGTTTTCACACGAGACGTTTAAAAAAAAAAGTATGGATGGAGGAGGTCCGTTTATGATTATACCAGAACACGGAATACATTACTGAGCAACAAATATCATGGCCCCATGAAGAAGGTGGAAAACCGAAACACGGACCGTGTCGGGCATGTTATCCTCATGGCACAGAGTCGCACAGTTTCTTCAATCTATATCGTTTGAATAAGCTAAGTAATATTATTACTATGAAAAATAAGAATTAAGGAAGAGTTTATGGATTTTATTAAGGTGAATAAGCATACAAAAAAATCAAAAAAATGGTGTTGGATGACCTATGATTATAATTTGAGTGGTAGTGCGAGATATACTACTTGCTAATCAGCACACTCATTCAAAAAAAAGGCTCCGCAAAAATGCCTATATGAGGTCATTATCAGTGGACAAATTAATAAGAATTCTTTCTGATTTTTCAGCTGTAAAATTGATGTAGAAATAGAGGTGATTTTGGTCCTTTAATATATGAGATTGCTCATTGACTGAACCCTCCAAAGAAAAAATTAGAGAACTTCTGTCATCTATAATATAACTGTATCACCCGGTGGGGGTTCACGATACTAATATATGAAACATTCCTCTTCTCATCAAAAACATTTTTGGGATTACATAAAAAAAATGTTTCAATGCCAGATTAAATGTTTCACCCAACATTGGGGTAATTAACATTATACAAATTGGGTAAAAATAAAATTTTCAAGAGGGGTTTGAGATTTGTTTATTGATTCATTGTATAAATCCCTCATAATCTATTGGGTGCCATTTAAAGATTTGGGTTAAAATATATACATAATTCTTCCCAGCAACATTTGCGTGAATGTAAAAAATAAGCGTAAAACATATTCAAATTATTTGGATAGGTTCTGACTTATCTGGCTATGTAAGATAGTCAGATAAGTCTTAAAAAACGCTACTTAGCCGGTTAGATAGTGGTTCTTAACTTTTATTTGGCTAAGTGGCACTGAACTGCTGATGCATGCTTTTTCACTTTGTATTTTAAAAACATACGTGTGGAGGTTTTAGATGCAGAATTTAAGCAGCACTTACCCCAGGTAAGTTGCTTTTTATGCATGTAAGTCTGCAAATTTTCTAACATGCGCATGTAAGTGAAATTACCAGTTTTACCAATTAGTCCACTGGTTTGCCCAGTCCTTCTTCAGGTATTTGAGACCCTCCTGGTTCTTCAGCCTGAACTCCCTTCAGTTCACGCAGACTTCCCACCCAGTCAGTATTTCACAATAAAGACGTTTCACATCACTTATGCTATATTTTGAGGTGTAAATATACACAAGTTGCCAAATCTACATGCACAGGTCTCTTATAAAATAGCAACTACACACCTAGACCGCCCCTTCTATTACACACGTATATTTATGTGCAAACTCTATTTACATGCGTATATGCTAATTTTCCGCATGCAACCTTTTGAGAATTCACTTAAATAGTTTCCCTGTTGGTAGAAGCCAACAGCACACACACACACACACACACACACACACAAAGTGCAGCTATTAAAATCCATCACAGCACTGACACTGATAACACCACTAATTTCCTGCTGAGTATTGCATGCACTGCAACCATAGTTTTCACTAGTGATAGCTCTTACAGCAATACTCCCACTTCTCCCCTGACAAATGAAGTAGAAAGGGATATGAAAATATAGCAGTTCCTTATTACAAGGGGGCAAGATTCTCAGTGCAGTAAGCTTATCACCACTAGTCTGGTCCCCAGAGCTTACAGGAGGAAGAACCAAGCCTTCAAAAAATAATTAAACACAAAATTAGCCCACTCATGCATTACCCAAGATTTAAAGTTATTGTATGCTCCGGCAAAACAGACAAAATAAACATGCAATTATGGACATCCTTAAACACTATTACTAGTCTGAGAAACTTTATATTCTGCCTATCTATGGTAGAGGAATCCTTCCAGGGGCTTTAACCCTGAGGTTCACATCACTCATACTAATTTGAGATCTCCTTCCCAAGGACTTAAACTCCAAGGATTACCATATACTATCTTTTTGAACTCATCTACTACTACTTGACATTTCTGTAGCACTACATGACAATCACAGCGCTGTACAAACTACAAACAAAAAAAGACAGTCCCTGCTCAACAGGGCTTGCAATCTAATAAGACAAAACATACAGGACAAGAGACTTTGGGCATTTCATAAAGTAAGACAATGGTTAAAAATGAAAAGAAAAAAAACTTAGTTAATGAGATTAAAAGCAGACAATCTGCCTAAGATTTAAAAGCAGCCTCAAAAAGGTGGGTCTTTCCCAGGGGATTGAACCCTATGGCTTATCCAATCGTACACCTGCCACACATCTACCAGGGAACTCAGCTTGACCACCTAGGGGTAAACTGTAGCTGAGCCTAGATATCAGGGTAAACCTAAACAAATATTATACTCATCCTGAACCTAGTATGGGAGTCTGCCCAGTAGCCCAGGGATATTATGCCCTGTGTATCTGGGGTAAACCTAAAATGCTTAAAATCTAAAAAGCAAAATGTATCCCTTAGCTGTCAGCATGCTGCTAAATGCCCAAACTGCACGCATTTCCTTAGGTGTGGGAAGGAGGAGAGGAGATGTTCCTTATTAAGGGAAAGGAGAATTCCTGATTTACCAACCAGATGGACCCCTCTTCCATAACCCACCTCACTCATGGTACCAAAATGAAGGAGGCACTACTAAGCACTGAAACCAACAGCCAGTAAGAGAAAAATCAAAAGGAGGTAACTTTAAAAGGAGTTATGCATACACATGTAACATACTATCGTATCAATTTTTAAAAGCCATTTACATGAATATAGTGCATTTACATGTGTATAATCTATGGACAATTCAATGGCATATATTGTACAGTTTTAGGCATGTAAATCCTTTTTAAATGTACCCCCTTATTAATTATTATAAGATATCATAGAAGCAGTGCAGTTTACCAAGCAATGACAAATAAATGCTCAGCTCAGAATTCCTGAGCCATTACAATCAGTTAAATATGTCATCTCTGCCAAACCTACACATCAGTGGGATAGTTTTTTGTTTGCATAATATTTTCCAACTAGCTGGTATTATTATTTTATCTCATATATGCTAATAAGACTGCATTCTTGTAAGTCATATGATTTCTTGTAAGTTGAGCCAAGAAGGCAGAAGCAAAATTTAATTTTGCCCTTTGACATACTATAGCATTCTGACTAACCCTTAGCATATTTTAAAATTCCTGCAGCCTTAGTTATTTCCAAAAGTCTGATCAGTTAAGTTTTTATTATACTGTTATCTTTTCTGCTTCTTCACTGCCACCAACTGGTCTGTGTTCACAGAGAACCCTCTCAAAGCACTCTAGCAGCTTATCCTCGGAGAAAGAGACGTTGATTATCTGTAACAAGTGTTCTCCAAGGACAGTAGGATGTGAGTCATCACAAAACCTGATTGCCTCTTCTTAGAGTTGTCTTCTCCTTATAATGCTAAGGAACAAGACTAAAGGTGTCCCTGCATGGATATGAGGTATAATGGTATGATGGGCATGCCCATGGAGACACAGTTAAAATTCTAGAAACTTTCATTTAAAAGTTCCAGGCTAGGTTCCATTAGATGTCATCTCTCACATGTGAGGACTGACATCCTGCTGCCCTTAGAGATTACCTGTTATGGGTAAGAAACTCTGCTTTCTACAAAGCCAATGGTTAAGAATGTGCATATTATTTGGATACAGGTGTTGGGATGGGATATGAATTAAAAGAGGATGAGGATTAGGAAAATATGAAGATCAAGTTGGTTAAATTAGTTAAAGCTAGATTTATTTAGAGGTCCCTCATGCTTGTATGTTAGTATTTACTTCTTTGCAGATTACAGAAGAGGCTAATGTAAAATGACTCTCAGTCACAAGGTATGTATCATTTTCATTTAATAAAATATCAAATTATTACAAAGAAAAAGAATACAGTTGAATTATTCAGTTTTTAATTTTTTGATAAGAGGTATATTTATTTTATTACTGGATTTGGATTTTAGATTTAGATTTCCAAATCCGAGCTCAAGGCAAGATAGTGTGTCATGCAATTGCTTTGCGGGATGCATATATGTGAATGGGCAGTAATATGGTGGATAAGCTTCGATAAAGGAGTGGTGAAACGCACTCTGGGTGTTTATTTTGTCTCCCACTTGCTTACAGAAGGGTTGATGCTGTAATCTGTTTCTGGAGATCTTCACCATTAACATCTTTCTGTGAACAATTACACTACTTGCTGGTCCAGATACTGGCATTGATAAATGTTTGAATCTATTCCCTTTGTAATGAGCTCAGAGGGGCATGGAGAAAACAAGAAAATACAAACTTTCCTCCCCTCTAACCCTGACTTATCCCATCCCTAACTATAAATCTATCTCCAACACTCTTCCGTTTGCTACCATATACACAGGGGACAAAGAGAAAACAATTCCCTTTCTCTAACCTTTATCCAAGCCTAACTCCAATCATAATCCCGACTCCAACCCTCTTCTCTTTAACCTGCAACTGCGGGACAAAGAAAGATGCAGAGGGAAAGCAGACAATCCCCTTTAGGACCTTCCTCCACTCTTGGTTCTCTAGTCCTGCATGACCCCTTTCACCCACCAGTGAGTAAGACTATTTCTTCCTAGCCTCCCCCACCCATGAAAAAGACCATTCCCTTCCTGCCCCAGACCTCCCACACAACCTGTCAGACTACTCTTTCCTGCTCCATCAGTCAGTAACTGCTCCAATCACCTCAATTCTGTGTCATCTTACCTTGCGTACCGAGGACCTGTGGACTCATACCACTGACTAGATGCAGTGATGTCATCATCGTGGATAGTACCATCATGCATTCCCAGAGGATATCGACATATCTCTGCCAGAAGAACAAAGGTCATCAGAATCCGGACTTACAGAAGAATGTACAGGATAAATCACAGGATTACCAGGGGCCTATATGTTTACAGAATGTTGTATACAATAGGGTACATAACAAGATCTGATATACAGAAGGATTTTTCCATTTTGTGTTTCTGGAGAAATGTTTTGTTAATAAAAAGTACACAATAACTAGGTCCTCATCTCAATGAGCCATAGGAAAACTTCAGGCGTACATGAAGGATTTAGTAAAGCAGGAGAGGAAAGGGGAGACTGGAAAAGCTAGTATAAATATAGGGTTATTTTTATGTACATAGCCCTCCCCTCCTTAACACGAATGTGGGGAGCGGGGGCTTTGTAAATGATTACCCTATCTGGTGCTTCTGCTCTATTAAACATCAGGATATTTTGGCCCATAATAGGAATAATGCAGAGGGAGTTCTTGCTAATAGCTGGATGATACATCTTCATAATATCTACTCAGACATATGCATGTAACCTCTGGGCTAATGGCCCTTCACAGGATCCCAAAGACCACACCTCAAATAGGGCTTATACTGGAAAATTCCTCTCCTGATGTAAGGGGGAAGATTATCTTTTAGGCCCTTAGAATTGTTCAACAATTAAGTGTTAAAGCTTTGGTAGACAGCAGTAATAATTACACTGGACGCAACTGATGGTTTGCAACTTAACTTTTACTGATTAAAGATGGAAATTTGATGAAAATATTGAGTTACAAGTTATTGTTATTTACAATCCATTTTACAGCTTCAGATCTTCTAATAACTTTGTGACTTTAAACTTCAAGTTAATTTATTCTATTATGATGTTAATTTATTTTCTTATCTCTAATCCACTCATTAATGGGTTAGTTTTTTAGCTTCCTCCCACAATTTGGAGGATGAGATGGTATTCCAATTTAGTAATAGTTTACAGTCCCAAGTCTCATACTTTCAGTCCAAGTGTTCATCACAAAGCTCTTATACCTTCTTTTTTCGCCCTTATTGATACTTAGATGGTACCTCATCACTCCTTTCTTCAACATCTCAATAATGTAAATGTGGTTGGGTGCCACAGATCATCTTCACCGTCTTCTTCTCCACTGAAATGAACCCAGATTCATGCCTCCACCATGACTTACAACAGTCCATTGGTTCTCTCTGGATGAGAGACCCCATTCCATTTAGATGGAATACACTGAGCTCCTGAGCCCTAGCATATGCACACAATTTGTAAAAATAAATATCTTGGAAAGGGGAAACTAAAAATAGAGAAAAGATGGATTCCAAAAAGGCATCTTAAAAGTAGGTAAAGGCACCCTTTCCCCATTTCCATGCCCATGCCTCATTCTCAGAGGCCCTGCCCTAAAAGCACAAACAGGAACCAACATAAAGACGTGCTGCCCCTACAAGAGATAAACAGAATCCACACTCTAAAATGGTAGCCCTGCCACATAGTCTCCCACATACGGTAGCTAAAACCCAACACACTACTACTTCTGTCCCCCTACTAAAACTGGATAATCCTCTTAGCATGAACCCACAGGTGTCTCTATAACAGTGGTTCTCAACCAGTGTGTCACCAGGCACATACAGGTGTGTCGCCACACTTCCCGGTCCCCCCGCTGGTCCAGCTGCTCCTCCAGCTCAATGGAACTTTTCCTCCACCCTGCTCTAAGCCCAGGCGGAACGCGGCAGGAGAGCTGGAGTCAGTGGCACCAGCATGGTCTCTTTTTCCCCGCTCCCACGGCCCAGAAGAAGAAGTGGAGTGCAGCGGTGGGAAGAAGAGACCCCGTTAGGTAAAGTCTCTGCAGAGTCCTCTGGAGCCTATGGAGGGGTTTGTGAATGAATGGGAACCTGCCTGCGGGGATGTATGTGAATGAATGGGAGCCTACCTGGGGAGGGAGTGGATGTGAATGAATGGGAATCTGCCTTGGGTGGGATATGTGAATGAGAGAGAGAGAGTGTGTGTGTATGTCTGTCTGTCTGTCTATCTGTCTGGGGGTATTCGTGAATAAATGGGAACCTTCCTGTGGGGAGGGGGGGGGGGGGTACAAATGAATGAAAGGAACTTTCCTTTGCTGAAAGCGGGTGCTGAGTGTTCAGCGCCAGCTTTCCTAACGTGCCTCCAGGCGCCCTTCCTGGGGGTGCCATGCAATATTTAAATTAGGGGTCACATTGTCAAGGAGGCGCTAGAGTCGATTGTGTGCCCCCTCATGCCTCCTTGACAGCAGGAGCCTGAGAGCTGTCGCCTGTCCGCCAGTTTAGAAAACGGATGCTGAATTTATCGGCGTCTGTTTTCCTAATCGGTGCACAGCCAGGGGTTCGGGAAATGGACGCTTGTTAATTGAGCGTCCATTTCCCGAACCTGACCGCCTGCACTTTTTTAAAAAAATGTATATTTATTTATTTACTTTTTAAAAGGTTTTTGTTCCTCCTACGATATTAAGTAGGAGGATGTAGAGAAAAACAGTTTTTTCTGCTTGTCTGTACAACGTTTGGGACTGCTCAGCAATTAAAGTCTGCTTTAGGCAGGCGTTAATTTTTGAGCGTACAAATATACATTTTAGACATTTTTTTCTGCATTGCAGGTGATTCCCTAATAGCCCCATCAACATGCATTTGGTATGTGATGAGCGCTATTAGTTTCGCCATTGTAAAACCTATTGCATAAGGGGATTAGGTAGCGCCTACACAACCTGCAACCAACTGCGGGTTAAACATTGCGCTCGGCTGAGTGCACTGTATTGCATCAGCCCCTTAGTGTGAAGAAAGTTTGTGCTGCCCCACTAATCCACACTATACTCAGGATGACTGGAAATTAAAATTTTTAGGTATGGAGAGTTGTGAATTTCCAGCCTTATTAGTTTTAATTATTAGGTGTCTGTGTCTGCCATTCTGAAATATTTTGTTTGGAATTTTTTAAAAATTTTGTATGAGCTCTTAATTATTGGATGTTATTCTATTCCTTAGCTTGTTGGCAATATTCTTTTCATAAGTGCGGTTTTTCTAAATGACTGATTTATGTTCCTTGATGTTATGGTTTGATGAATGACTTATGAGTCTGGTGATGTTGGTTTCTCCATTGCTGCACTGCATATAGTGTGGCTTTTTGCAGTTTCCAGTTCAGTTTCTGTCTACATGTTTCTGTTTATACTTTATATTCTCTTTATTCTGTTGTTGGTGAGGGTGAGTCTGTGTTCTGCATGTTAACTGAGGTAGGGTACTCTGTGTTTAAAAAAAAACCCAAAAAAAAAAAGAACTAGGAGGGATGCAGCACAGCAATTGTTTGCAGAGAGCAGCAGAAGTGCTAGCACTGGCCCAGAGTTTAATTGTAGCTTTTGGGGTTTGGGAGTAGGAGAGGGTCGGTCAGATGTATGTGGAATTGGAGGGAAAGGATCGGAGCTGCTTGGAATGCTACATATAATTTTATTGGGGCATCGGGAAGGAGTGGGAGGAAGTGGGGCTGCCCGTAACACTGCATTTTATTTTATTGGGGCATCGGGAAGGAGTGGGAGGAAGTGGGGCTGCCCGTAACACTGCATTTTATTTTATTGGGGCATCGGGAAGGAGTGGGAGGAAGTGGGGCTGCCCGTAACACTGCATTTTATTTTATTGGGGCATCGGGAAGGAGTGGGAGGAAGTGGGGCTGCCCGTAACACTGCATTTTATTTTATTGGGGCATCGGGAAGGAGTGGGAGGAAGTGGGGCTGCCCGTAACACTGCATTTTATTTTATTGGGGCATCGGGAAGGAGTGGGAAGAAGTGGGGCTGCCCGTAACACTGCATTTTATTTTATTGGGGCATCGGGAAGGAGTGGGAAGGAGTGGGGCTGCCCGTAACACTGCATTTTATTTTATTGGGGCATCGGGAAGGAGTGGGAAGGAGTGGGGCTGCCCGTAACACTGCATTTTATTTTATTGGGGCATCGGGAAGGAGTGGGAAGAAGTGGGGCTGCCCGTAACACTGCATTCAATTTTATTGGGACATCAAGAGAGAGCAGGACTGCTCAGAACCCTACATTACAAAACAATGCTCAATAAGCCGGCTAAGGGCTAAATTACGCAGATAACTTTATCTGGGTAACTTTAGCCTTGCATATTCAGTGAGAGATTCACCACACTAAATATTTGGCTACAGTTACCCAGATAACTTTGCTGCTGTCCGGCTTACTGAATATTGACCTCCAAGTGTGTAACTCTCAAGTTCCACATGAATGTGAGACTGGTGTTTACAATGAAGAGGAATCTAAAGCAGTTTCTGTATTCTGGTGTTGGCGAAAAAGATGGGAGGTGAAATGATGAGTATCCACAGTGCAGACCATGATAAACCGAACTGTAAGGGATGTAAATCCAGATATCCTGGAATGTAGGAAGTTGGAAGATTTAATGGCCATTCAAAGGAAGCCACTGTCGGTGATATTATGCTGATGGAATATTTTACTTTGACTGCTGTAGCCCATGAATTTTGAGAATTCAGTATTATTTGTAGGCCTACCCCATTCTATTCCTGTAAATAGTGAATGGCTTTAAAAGCAGACATAGGGGCTGATGTAATGAGAGCTGCGCTGAAATCGGCGTGTGCAGCAAAAACAGGCGGCTATGCGGGATGTAATAACAGAGGAGCATGCTGAGATACGTGCAGAAAATACACCCAGAAACAATTACATGCGCCATTATGCACGTAAAACCATGCGCTCAAGGCCTTATGCAACAACCTGTGCAGACATCCAGGCAGATAACTCGCTGGCATGTGCAGACCTGTGATTCATGATTATCAAGGCAAAAGCCTTTCCCTTTCAAGACATTTAGTGGTCCGGGAGTGGGAGTGAAAGTGGGACTCCTTTTCGGGCCCTCCTCAAAACTGCCTTCTCTCAGCCTGTTCTCTCACTGACCTTCTGCCACACTTTAAGGCTTCTGCCACTGTTTGGCTGACTCGCAATATGCACCACAGCATCAGAAAAGGGTGAACGTAATCCATGATTACACTAGAGTGCAAGGACACCCCCCACCCCCACACACCAATGCCAGCAATGAGGAAAATGGTCTGTCTGACTTAACTCCTGCCCTGACACAGGCACTAAAAAACATGCTTAAAAAACCCCACACTTAGGGGTAGATTTAAAAAAAAGAGCACGATCTCGTGCACGAAATCGGAGCGGCCTTAGAGGGAACTTTCTTTCGCCCTCCCCGCACCTTCCCCTCCCTTCCCCTACCTAACCCCCCCCCCGGCCCTATCTAAACCCCTCCCCTTACCTTTGTCCCTCGATTTACGCCTGCTAGAAGCAGACGTAAATCTACGCGCGCCAGTGGACTGCTGGCGCGCCATCATCCGACCCGGGGGCTGGTCCGGAGGCCTCGACCACGCCCCCGGGCCCACCCCCTAAATGCTGCGTCCCGCCCCCGAAACGCCGCATCATTTGGCCCTGCCCCCGACACGCCCCCTTAAAAAACCCCCGAGACTTACACGCGTCCTGGGGCTCTGCGCGCGCCAGCGGCCTATGCAAAATAGGCACGCCGGCATGCGACGGCCCTGCTCGCGTAATCCGGGCGTATTTACGCGAGCAGGGCATTTAAAATCCGCCCGTTACCGTTCTCCCTGCTAGCACAGCTCCCTGCATAGCCCATGAATGGTCAATTGCCTCCTTTACATGCCGTTTGTGTGCACTTGCGCAAAACCTGCTGCGGGTTGTTAGTGCGGGTTTGCGTGTGTGCGTTTTTCCCTGCGCTAAACACATTATATTCATGCATAAGGTCAGCACGGGAAAACATGCGCAATTACCCAAGCAAAAACCCGCAGCAGGTTGAGCGTGGCTTATTACATCGTCCCCAGTAAGTTGAGAGTTTGGTTTATTTGCATGTGATGTAACTGTGTTTTGATGCTTTATTTGTGCCAGCACTAAGGATTAGTTCTAGGGACCAGGGTTCATGGAGGAGAGGAGCTCACGATTCCCCCTGTTTATTCAAGGGAACGTGAGCTACCTCTGCTGTCTCGATCCTGGTCCACGTCACCATCTGCATGATCCATGCTTTGGAGCTCATTAAATAAATTTGGGAGGTGGGCCCTTACTCCAATAGTGAAAATGTGTCCATCATTTTATGTGCTCTAGGGTGGCGTTTCAAAAATTATATAGCATTTTAGGCCTATTGGATTAATTTGTTTATATGCACTGATGTTAGACATACATTATACCTCTTGTTGCTAGCCCACTGATAGATTGAAATCGATGTACAACAAGCTATGATCCTCCTCGAGAGATGACCACTGCTTAAATATATAGAACCCTGGAACTCTTATCCATGGCCAGACCAAACTGTTGTAATGAGCTGCTCCATCTTTTTCAATATGATAATAGATCCCAGTATTTGATGTACAGCTAACCGAAATAAGTTCTGATGGTTTTATTTGCAATTCAAAAAAAAGTAAAAAAAAAAAAAAAAAAAGAGCTGGACACTAAACTCTGGGATCTATGATTATATTGGAACAGATGCGGGTACAGAACTTTACATCAGTCTGGTCTGGCCATGTATGAGAGTCCCAGGGTTCTATATATAAGCAGCAGAGGTGGATCAAAGTTGTTTGTTTGATATACATTATATACATTATATACATATATTCTGTTTCTTTTAGAGATATTTTAGACCCAGTAATTTCATCCTGCTCATTTTGGGCTTCCAGATCAATCAAACCAGGGCTGAGATCTAGTATTATGAGCCTTTATTTGCAACTATCTGGGGTCTTTCCTCCCTATTTTATATCCCCTACCAATTTATTTAGTCTGGTCATTGTAGTGACCATTGCTACCCTGGGACTGTACACCAGAGTTCCTTCCAGAACGCTGCAAACATGAGCTCTAAATCTGGCCACTAGGTGCCATCATTGCACAACAACAGACTCCCTCCCCACAGGGGACTCGAACGCTGTTTATATTTAGCTTAGTTTAGTTTATTGAATTTTGATTGTCTTTCTTTACACAAATCAAAGCGATTTACAAATAAATAGAAAATACAGGTAAAATATAAAACAACATACAAATAATAATAAAACATCAAAAAACAAAGCCAAAGTAAATTATGCTCAATTTGTTTTTATTAAGTGATATACAGAGTAGCATGCACGAAGGCCACAATCAGAGAAAAATGAGTTGCAAACTATATCAAGAGATGTGTCGCAACCAAAAACTAAAACATACGATCACTTGTTTGTTAAAGAGCAGGCACCACCCCTCTCCCCCCGAAGCACTACAGCCATGCGCAGAAGAGCAGAGCCCAGGGTGCAGTGACCCTTTGCACCACCAGGGTCCACAAGCATACCAATGTGAATGACGAAGGCTGCGGCAGTTTATCCTCTGCTAGTTCAAACCACATTCCTCCCCCTCCTTGACTCCCTCCCACCACCCCACCCCCCTAGAGATCCAATCCCAAAAGAGACATGTCCGGTTTCTGCAAACAGAAATGAGTATGAGCCATTCAGGTCACCCCTGGGTGTCAAGTCCTTAACTTTTAAGCATCAAACTTCTGGCTTTGTGTGGTAATGTTTGTAGACAGGGTTCCCAAGTCTGTAGAAAGAAACGACGAGTCCTAGGTGAACTTCTGGATGACAGGTTCTCCATCTGCATCAGCCGATGAAAATGGATTCGCCAAATCCAAAACGAGGGTGCCACCGCATCCCGCCAGTGAATTAGGATAACCTTTTTTCCCCACCAATCCAGCTTTCTTTAGAAGAGTGCGTGAGCCTCCCTCTGGCACCAGATATCGGGTAATACATTGAAACAACCATAAATAAGGTGACATCGGTAGTCGAATTCCAGCCAAGGTTTCTAGATAACTGACAATCTTATGCCAATAATGAGAAATGGTACAACAGGCCCAAAATGCATGAGACAGGGTTCCCACCGATACCTGGCAGCGCAGACATTTATCAGTGGAGGCAAGTCCAGCGTGAAACGCAATATGTGGAGATATATAAGCCCTCTGCAAGAATTTTAAGTGCATTTCCCTAAAGTACATATTGCTAGTTATCGGGAGCACACTCCTTACACTAAAAGAAAAAATAATTTGCGTCAGTGAGAAAACCCCATCTCGGTTCCAGCGGTCC
Source organism: Rhinatrema bivittatum (assembly GCF_901001135.1). NCBI lineage: Eukaryota > Metazoa > Chordata > Amphibia > Gymnophiona > Rhinatrematidae > Rhinatrema > Rhinatrema bivittatum. The sequence goes on along the minus strand of NC_042622.1, from coordinate 156,809,237 downwards.
ACCGACACCTGATCGGTATCCTTGGGAAGCCCGCATGTTAGCCTGCGATAATAAACTGAGAGAGTGGGAATTTTCAGATGATCAAATTGAAAAAACTCATCTAAGACTTTAAACGCTGCCAGATGTTGGGCGGGGGGATCCAATGAGTTTATATAATGACGGAGCTGCATATAACCAAACATATGCATCTCCTATAGCCCATACAGCTCCTGTAAGTAATCAAAGGTTAATATCGAGCAGGCAGCATCCAAAACATAGCCTAAATACAGAATTCCTTTACTCTTTCAAGTCCGAAAACAAGTAGTGGTGGAACCAGGAGAGAGGTCCAAATTCCCCCTTAGAGATAGTGAATAGGAACATACTCTGGGAACTCCCAAACGTTTAGTAAGATGTATCCACGTCATCTGGAGAGGGGATAAAAGTGGATGTGATGCTAAAGTGGGTGGAAGTTTCGCCCTCAGGCTCATGAGAACGTAATTCAGGGCCAAAGGGGATATCAAGGTGCACTCAGCCAGAAGGTTAACAAAGGGAGATTTCCCCAAAAGCCATCCCCTGACCAAGCAGAGATAAGCTGCTGTCCCATACCTGCTATCCGGTATCCCTATTCCCCCCTTGGCCTCAGGGAAGTTTCAACCATTTCAAGGGCATTCTAGCTTTTTTTCCCTTCCATATAAATTGTCGTAATAATTGATCTATATGGGAAAGAGCTCTCGAGAATAACAATAAAGGGATGTTCTGTAGCACATGCAACAAATCCAAACCAATGTACTGGTATATACTATAAAGCACCTTATTACCGGCAAACGTTTGTTAGACCCTCTATTCACGAGTAGGCATAAATCAATCCGTCTCGTTTATCATAAGAGGTCTCATTACTTTAATTTTCAATCTCATATATTTTTACTTTTTCAAATATATCTTTAAAAACAGTCCTGACAAAAATTCATAGGGAAAACTCCCAACTAATAAATCCAAACGGTGATATTTATGCAGATACTTATCCACGATGAATAGGTCCCAAACGTCCCGACATGGCCATGTTTCAGACCGAAGTCCTGCTTCAGGGGAAATGCTGGAAGATGGAATCCAATGAAATCCAGCTCGCGTCCAGAAAAGGATATGCACGTATTACACCGCGTTCTTTGATGATTCTTTCTGTTGAATTGGATTCCATCTTCCAGCGTTTCCCCTGAAGCAGGACTTCGGTCCGAAACATGGCCATGTCGGGACGTTTGGGACCTATTCATCGTGGATAAGTATCTGCATAAATATCACCGTTTGGATTTATTAGTTGGGAGTTTTCCCTATGAATTTTTGTCAGGACTGTTTTTAAAGATATATTTGAAAAAGTAAAAATATATGAGATTGAAAATTAAAGTAATGAGACCTCTTATGATAAACGAGACGGATTGATTTATGCCTACTCGTGAATAGAGGGTCTAACAAAAGTTTGCCGGTAATAAGGTGCTTTATAGTATATACCAGTACATTGGTTTGGATTTGTAGTTGTTTACAAAGTTGTGTACTGGAATACACGGGTGGTGTGAGTGGGTGTTTGTGTGATTGATACTGTCGCACATGCAGCCATTTGGGTAGAATCACCATTTTAAATAAATTAATCCTCCCTCCCACAGATAACGGCAAATCTCGCCAGATTTTTAATTTATCTTGAGTAACTTGTATCAATGGGGGAACATCGAGAGTATAAATGGCATTTATATCAGTGGTTAAGTAAATCTCCAAATATTTAATAGAGCCTCGGGCCCACTTCAATGGAAAAGGTCGTCCCCCCCCAGTGCTCCCGAAGGGCCTCTGGGTGTGCCAGCGCTTCAGACCTGTCCCACTTGATGCGCATACCCAAGAGAGCTTCATATACTTGAAAAAGAGTGAGAAACGCGGATAAAGACCTACGGGGAAATGTAAGAAAGAGCAGCACATTGTCCGCGAAAGCCGTGTATTTGAAAATTTCTGTGTGTCCTCCCCCTTGGAATTGGATACCCCTAATGGTCGGTGTGGCTTGGATGGCTAATAATAATGGTTCCAAGGTCAATACAAAGAGTAAGGGAGATAGCGGGCACCCTTGCCGCGTCCCTCTGCCCACCAAAAAGGAATCAGTCAGCCCTCTGTATGATATAAAAGTTCAATAGCTTTATAGAAAAGACCACTAAACCCCATTAACTGTAAAACATGATACATGTAGCTCCTTTCTACCCAGTTGAAGGCCTTTTCCGCATCCAGACTAACCACCAGATAAGGATCCTCAACCCTACTGCAGAGAGCCATTGCTATAGCCACTTGTCGAATGTTCCGGAAGGCATAGCGTTGTTTAACAAATCCCACCTGTCCCGGTTTAATCAAGAGAGGTAAAACATTCCCCAACCGATCTGCAAGAATTTTGGCCAGTATTTTATTATATACATTCAGCAACGATATGGGACAATATGATGCCGGCAATAGGGGGTCTTTCCCAGGTTTGGGGATAATAGTCACATAGGCCTGATTCCCTCCCTCCGGAAATGCTCCCTGACTAATTAAGGAATGGTAAATCTTAGGAAGGAATTTAGAGAGGGGCTCTGTAAGGCATTTATAAAATTCCGAGCTGTACCCATCTGGGCCCAGTGCTTTCAATTTGTGCATATGGTGAATAACCCGTGTTACTTCCTCATCGGAGATGGGTTCATTCAAATAGCGACTAAATTCCAATGTTAAGGAGGGGAGCTGGATCCGCTCTCCAAACGCATCCCATTTAGTATCATCCCAGCCCTCTGACTGATAAAGATTAGAGTAATAAGTGTGAAATAATTGCATAATTCCTTCAGTATCAGTCACAATGTGATTCTGAGTGTTTTTAATGGTATGGACATAGTGGGACCCTCTAGCTGATTTAATTAATTTAGCTATCAATTTACCAGATTTCTGACCAAATTGGAATAACTTATACTGGTAGTAGAGAAGACTTTTTTTTGTGCACTGGTGGATTAAGGAGTTAATGGCTGTTTGCAGAGAAAGAAACTGTTCCCTATGGCCGGGAGAGTGACAACGTATGAGGTCCTGTTTAGCTTTTTGGAGTTGTGAACTCAAAGTGAGCAGCTGCTTATCTAAGGATTTTTTCCTATGTGCCACAAAGGAGATAATATCTCCTCTGAGTACGGCCTTGGCTGTATTCCAAAATAGAATAGGATCCTCCTTATGTTGAGCATTCAAGGACTCAAATTCAGCCCTTCTCTCCTTTAAATAAGTTTTGAAAATTGGTATCCTCAGCTAAAAAATATGGGTATTTCCAATGAAAAGTAGTGTGTCTCAACAGGGGATTGGTCAGTTCCAGCCAGATAGGCACGTGATCGGAAATTACCACATCTCCAATGCCAGAGTCCACTATCTTAAAGAAGCTATTAGTGCTTAATAAAAAATAATCGAGCCTGGCATGTGTTGCATGCGCCCGGGAAACATGAGTAAATGTCTTCTCCAAGGGGTGCAATGTGCGCCAAACATCTACAAGATGTAATGCTTTCTCTAGGAACTGGATCCCTTTGCTAGGCACAACCTTGATTTTAGCTGATGAAGACCGATCCCAGTCAGGGTCTTTGACGGCATTAAAATCTTTCCCCACAATTACCATATCATCTATGTAAGGAAGAAGTAAGGCATGTAACTCTTTAAAAAAGGAGGCCTGATACACATTAGAAGCGTATACATTGCATAAAATAAGGGGAGCATGGTTATATTCAGCCACTAGAATTAAATATCTACCTTTCGGATCTTTAATTTCGTTCAGTATCTTAATGGGAAAGGACCGTCTGATCAAAATAGCTACCCCAGCTGCTTTAGTACTGGTTGAGGAAAAGTATACCGAGCCCACCCATCTCTGACTTAACTTACCATGTTCTAAATCAGTTAAATGAGTTTCTTGTAGAAAGGCCACATCGGCTGATTTTTTATTTAGGGCCTGCAAGATCTTAGAGCGTTTAATACGGGGGTTGATGCCTCCAACATTCCAAGAGAAAATGTAAGCATTGCGACTCCTCATACGGATGTTCTGAATGTGATTTTACAAAAACTTGCAAGAACCTCTTGAAGAGGAGGTGGCCTCCCAGCTGGACCACCTCCTCTATACCACTGAAAGGGGTAACCCGAATTGGCCCATCTGTAGTAGCACAAAAAACGGTTTTGGATCTCTTCCCCCCTCCCCTTGCTGTTCTCACCCTTTTCCCCACATACCCCCCAATTCCCATAATAACCACACCCCACAATTCACCATCCTATAACTAACAGGTGGAGATTACTCCGATACAGTGCCCAACCCTCCTCCCCAACCCCATCCTCGCAAGGCAAGCAAGTAAAAGAGAATGAATGCGCCTGACAAGGAGCTTGTAAGTTGACAGTACAGACAGTATCCAATAAAGTAACAGCTTGATATCCCAGCGCAATTATTTCATATCATTGCTCTCCTCCTTGAATTAAAGTCAGCTGGCCGAAGCCAGGTTTTTCACCAGTGCTTTCTAATTTTCAGTCCTGGTTTATTCCAAAGTCCCAACAAGTCCAAATGAGAAAGTAGCAATATACCACCTAGGAGTTAGGACATTAAAAAATGTGTTCTGTATGGGAATCCTGCCGTGCCTCGCGTTTTAAACTGTAAATCCCTAAACCGCGGGTACACATGGTCCATGTCCATAGAAAAGTGAGGAAAGGAATCAAGGCAAAAGGAATAAAAAAAGAAAATAAAAACAGCAATTAAATGAAGGTCGGGTTATTAGCCCAGCCCTGAAACACTGTCTATATAGGGCGGTGTACTCCCAAATATCATTTGAGGCCGTGCAGCACCATATCCCAGCTTCAAAAAAATCAGCAAACAGGATTCAAGTGCCAGAGCTGCCCCCGGAGGAAAGCGCTTGAATATATTGTTTAACGGTCGCGGCGTTGGTGAACCAGTGGACGCCAGCTTCAGTCTGGACCCTCATCTTGGCAGGATAGACCAGGGCCGCCCGAATGCCTTTCTCAAAGAGCTGTACACAATAGGGCGCCAAAGCTCGGCGTTGCATTGAAACTGCTGCGGAGAAGTCCTGAAGTATTAGGACTGGGTGATTTTCATATTTTATCTTGGACCCCTGCCTTAGCGAGCGTATAATCGCAGCCTTGTGAGCATAGTTCATGATCTTCATGATAACTACGCGAAGTTTTTCATTATCGGCACGCTTTGGGCCTAAATGGTGGGCCCTCTCCATGCGAAATGGGCCAGACAGCCCAGTAAGTTTTAGCGCCATAGGTAACCACTCCTCAATTAGATTAGGAAGATTACTTTCAGCTAGGCTTTCTGGCAATCCCACCAACCTGAGATTAGATCGCCTTGAGCAGTTCTCTAGTTGTCAATCATGAGCGCTTGCTTTTCTAAGACTGCTTTAAGCTCTTTTATGTCAGCTTGAGCCACGTGGAGGCCATCTTGGTTTCCAGAGACCCGCGTCTCTAACTCCGAGAATTGGTCAATAGATGCAATGCCGTGTTTAGTTCCTGTAGCTGCTCTGATTTTTTTTTAGCTCCACCGTGTACGCAGCAAGAACCGCTGCTGTCAGTTCAGCTGTGGAGCCTGAGGCAATTGCGCCTGCTTCCGCCATTCCGACCACGTCTTCCGGGGTTGATTTAGGCATTCGGGCCTTGCCCCGCTCCTTCTCTTTCTTGCCCACCCTGGCCGCCATCAGGGGCAGATGTTCCAAAAAGGTAATAAACTTGCCAGCAGTTCCCAATGAAAAAGAAGACTGGCGCTAGCCGCAGGATGGGGTGGGATAGCAAGAGGTTAGGCTCCGCGACAAGAGATCACATCCTCTCTTGTGATCTCTTCAAGCCAAAGTAAATTAATTTATTACAGTTGCAAGTATCACAGGAATATACACAGGGAGTGGAAAACCTAAGCTAGGAATCAAACCCAGGTTCCTCTGTATGTCAATACACAGCACTACCAATGAGCCTCCGGGCCAGCATGTATTCTGGCTGTGTTGCAGAGCAGTTCTGATATTGGACAGATAAATGTTGAGCTAGAATGATAGAAGAGTGTGCACTCTTGCCAACTAATCACACACATCTCTGCTAGTCCTCAATCCTCTGAAAAACTTTGATGCTAGATATTAAAACTGGATACAATGTCATTCTTTTTACAGGAGCCATACCAGGAAGGAAGTGCAAGAGAAAAGGCTGTATCAAGTCCTGCTCCACCAGTAATCAGCAAGAAGAGTCTTCCCTCTAGAACCTTTCCATCTTAATACAGTACATATGTGTGTAGAGATGACAACTGACAATTTTGAAAATTAACTCCTCCTTTCTCCTTTTTAATTGTGCTACTCTTGGTGTCTTACTTTTTCAGAGAAACTCTGATAAAATGTGGTTCACTTTTTTTTTTTTAATTAATAAACCAGCCAAAACCAGAGTATATTTCCACCAACTGTCTGACTAAATTTGCCCAGGCAAGTCATTCATTACCAGCACAAGAGTCTGTGATGAAGGTATTCAGGGGGCATGGTTAAACTTCAGCCAGTGAACGCTGATATTTAGTGTCATCGAGCTAAAAAGTTAGCCAGTTAAGTCTGAACAGAAAAATACCTGTCCTAAAGTTACCTGGAAATATTCAGTGGGAACACTTATCTGGTTATATTCCACTGATTATTCAGGTAATGTTATCCAGGTTACTTTCTCACTCAACAGTCCGCTGAATACCAACCTCTGTAGGATCAATTTTCAATTTAGCAGTTAGGTAGGTTCCTCTGAAAAACGTTTGGGGATGATCTGCTAAGTTTAGCCACTGGTATTCTCTTTAGGGGGGATAAAGGTAGCTGCTGAAAAAGTGGGAGGCCCCAGAACCAAGATTTGCTTGTTGTAGGGAAGTTAGGAGCCTAACCTTAGCAAAAGGATAGCAGGCTTTAATTTAACCATTTATCCCTGGGCATTGGAACTGGTCATTCATCTCCCATTTCCAAACCTTCCATGTAGATCGGCTCTTTCTGGGGCCCTGATCTCTCTATCTGATCTCCAAAAAGTATTGAGCTCCCCTTTCACCCACTAACCAATCCATGAAAAGTGTCAGTTCCAATAGGCAATGCCATTTAGCATCCCCCTTCTGCCAGTGAAGATGAAGATGCTCCAAAGTTACCTACCTGTTAGACCATTTGATCTTATGCCCAAAAATCATCAAATACACATTAATTAGCTCTAATAACTTTAGGATGGACTTATCTAACTCCATTAGTAAACCTAGATCATCCACATCCAATGACAATTTACAATTGACAACATCAATTTTAAACCCATTTCTATTGAGTATAAAAGCACGTGCCAAGAGATTATTGACCAAGAGTTCAGTCTATGCCCATAATGATAGAATGCTCATCAAACCCAAACTATCTTAGGATACGAAAAAAAAAAATCCCATTCAATCCTGTTACAGGCCTTTTCAGCATCTAGGGAGACAGCTAAAGAATTGGATGGGCTGGTTGGAAGAGTCTGCCTAAAGTTATGGAAGAACGTTGCAACATCAGTTGCATATTACCCTTTTTGGATACCTGCCTGATCAATAGGAACAATTTTCCTAATATTCTAGTTGGTTTCTGGGTTAGTATTTTTGAGATAGGGCTATAATTTTCAGCATACATCATATCTTTTCAAGGCTTTCCAAGTACTGTGATCATTGCTTCCAAAAAGATTCCTATGTTCTACCCAAAGTTATACATTCCTGAAAAGTTTGTCTTGAGTTTCAGAGCCAACTGTGTAACAAAAGTTGGATAAAACTACAGGCAATCATCCATCCCAGTAAATGTATGCGAGGCAAATGCTTTTATAGCTGATTGCATTTCCTCATCCAGTAGTTCTCTCTCTTCTAATAACAGGCAGATCAAGCAACTTATAAACATAAACAAATAAATCAAAACAAACTCTCCTCTTTGAATTTACTTTCTAAGTTGCATGTACATAATGCAACAGATCCCTGAGGCACTGCACTGTTTACCCTTTTCCGCTGAGAATATTGACCATTTAATCCTACTCTCTGTTTCCTGCCTTTTAGCCAGTTTATAATACACGAAAGGACACCACCTCCTATCCCATGATTTTTTAGTTTCCTTAGAAGCCTCCTATGAGGAACTTTGTCAAATGCCTTCGGAAAATCCAAATACACTATATCTAATGGCTCACCTTTATCCACATGTTTATTAACCCCTTCAAAAAAATGAAGCAGATTTGTGAGGCAAGACTTCCCTAGGGTAAATCTATGTTTACTGTGTTCCATTAAACCATGTCTTTCTATATGCTCTGTGATTTTGATCTTTAGAGTAGTTTCCACTATTTTTCCTGGCACTAAAATCAAGCTCACTAGTCTATACATTCCTGGATCGCCCCTGGAGCCCTTTTTAAATATTGGGGTTACATTGCCCACCTTCCAGTCTTCAGATACAATGGATGATTTTAATGATAGGTTACAAATAGTAACTAATAGATCTGAAATTTCATTTTTGAGTTCTTTCAGAACCCTGGGGTGCATACCATTCAGTCCAGATGATTTGCTACTCTTTTAGTTTGTCAATCTGGCCTACTACATCTTCCAGGTTCAAAGTGATTTGGTTCAGTTCATCTGAATCATCACCCTTGAAAATCATCTCCGGAACCAGTACCTCTCCAACATCCTCATTAGTAAACTCAGAAGCAAAGAATTCATTTAGTCTTTCTGCAATGGCCTTACCTTCCCTAAGAGCCCCTTTAACCCTTCGGTCATCTAACAGTCCAACCAACTCCCTCAAAGATTTCTTGCTTTGCATATAATTTTAAAAGGTTTTTATTATGAGTTTTTGCCTCTACGGCCAACTCATTTTAAATTCTCTCTTAGCCTGCCTTATCAATGTTTTACTCTTAACTTGACAATGCTCATGCTTTTTCCTATTTTCTTCAGATGGATTCTTCTTCCAATTTCTGAAGGATGTTTTTTTGGCTAAAATAGCCTCTTTCACCTCACCTTTTAACCATTCTGGTAATCATTTGTCCTTCCTCCTACCTTTCTTAATGCACGGAATACATCTAGACTGCACTCCTTACTACTACCTGCACTATCCACCTTTTCTTTAATACTATACCTACTATTCATGCAGGGAGGTAAAAACAAACCCATCTAAATTTAATATACACCAAGTCCACAGATGTTATTTCTCCTTTAGTAAGAAAATGTCCAACAGTCCAGTGCCGTAATAAGCCTGACATATGCATATGCCAAATTTTTTTAATGAATTTCTCACTGGATTGTACCTTTAAAGTTCTCTTTGTAGGGATATGTTAACTTTAAGGTCAGATAGAGTGTGTCCTGGAAGGTTGAAATGTTCTCCTACTGGTTTCTGAATATTGCCATGTCTAATGTCAGATTTTGACAATTTATTCTTTTCCTTGGCAATTGACCTGTTTGTCCTATATAGACAGGAGACTGCATAGTTCCATCTGGTATTTTCCACTGGGTTCTGAGGGCAGTGGCTTGTAACATGTTATGTTGGAGAGTTGTCTGTTTGCTTCTCGTGTATAGTCCAATCTATTCATGACAACCACAACTCCTCCTTCGTCAGCTTCTTTGATAATGGTGCCTGGATTGTTTCCGAGGCTGTGGCTGTCTGCTTTTAGCCTCATCAACTAACTTTCTTTTCTTTCTTTCTTTTTTAACCATCATCTTGCTTTATGAAATACCTCAAGTCTCTTGTCCTGTATGTTTGTCTCACTAGATTATAAGCTCTATTAAGCAAGAACTGTCTTTTTTGTGTGTTTCTTTAGCGCTGTATATGTTGTAGTAGTAGTAGTAATAGTGGATGGCTTCCTCATTCTATGCAGCTGTTGAGACTGTCGCTGACTGATGTCTCCACTACGCCCACCTTACCTCTTTGGCGACTCCCTCTTTGCCTGTTGGAAGTTTGGCTGCCGCAGCATCATCGTGTCATTCTTCTCCGGCGTCCCCGGACCGGCTAGACGCTGCACATTGCCATGTTTCCCAGCAGCCTAGGGGCACGCGCACGCGGTGCAGCTCCGACTCAAGTACCAGCAGTGGCCCAAACCTCAGGGGCGTCCCCCTGAGGTGACGTCATCTTCACCAGATATTTAAGGTCTCTGAAATCGCTAACGAATTGAGTTAGCAAAGACTAGGATAAGGGCTTTCCTCCAGGTATTGGCGGATGGGATTCGCTCTCCGCATACCTTGCTACTCTGCCTCCTCAGATTTACCAGGGGTACCCGTTCCTCAGGGGCCTCGCTTTCTCTTTTGCTTTTCAGATCGCAGTCTGAACTAGTACTGCTCCTCGAGGGCCCACGTTCCCGGACTTGCTACTGAATACTACTTCTGCCAGGAAGTCATTGCTGCCTACAACACCAGTGAGTTACCATCTCTCTCTCAGAGCATTCCCTGGAACCAGGTACTCGCTCCTCGAGGGCCTACTTCATTCCAGCCCCTGGGCTTCTAAGAAACTATTGTGTGAGTGTTACCATCAAGGTTCTGTTTCTGAACTCTGCATACCCTGCCTACTCACTATATTCAGTTTCTCTACAGCTCAGTTATCCAGGATCGCTGTTCCAGTATCTGAGGGACTACAGCCCAGCCGGGCACTTCCAGCTCACTACTGCCACCTCTGGTGGTTCCATATACTGTTTAATAAAAGAACTAGTGTGTGTCTGTCTCCATACTCTGAGCCTGACTGGTGGTCCCTCTCGGGATCTTCCCCCGGGGGCGTGGTCATCTGCCACTGGCCCAAGGATCCACCCACAACTACCACGAACACTAACAGCAGCTGAGACTATGGTGCAAGCAGTGCTGTTTATCTCCTCAGATTGGGCACACTATAAAAAGCATTCTATGTAAAAATCATGTACAGTGTTACATGCATCTGGAGATATCCATTGGGAGTTTCTGTTTTTGGGTTCTGAGTAGGTGGAGATGGTGTGTCAGCATCTTGTTCCATATATATCTGAGTGCTACATGGACTCCATCCTCACACCATATATCACCAACACTCCTAGCTACTTTCAGGACACACTGATTTCCCGAGGAAGAGCCATTCTATTGGCCTCCTCGCAGACAGCACCACTTTGGCAACTATGGCAAAGCACTTTCACCAACATCCCCTTCAAGAATGGACTACAAAGAAATAGCACAGCTATTAAACTAGATGATGGGGAAAGCCAACAGAAGTGCATGGTTCAGAATGATGTATCTTTGAAGGATACTAAGAGAACAAGGAAATTAGGGCATCTTAGTAAACAGGTTGCAATAAATGCCAAAGTGGACCAGGTGCCTTTAAGTAAAGAGCACAAAGATTCCAAATTACCCTTGTCAACTGATAAGCAAGTTGTTAATATAAGCAAAAAATAAGATGGGAGTGTTACAATGATTGGCAGTGAATGAAACTGTTGATATAATTGGCATCTCAGAAACCTAGTGGAAGGATAACCAATGGGACACAGTGATACCAGGATACAAATTATATCGAAAGGATAGGATGGATCAAATTGGTGGAGGGGGTAGCACTATATGTGAAAGAGGGTGTTGAGTCAAACAGGATGAAAATTCTGCAGGAAACAAAATGCAATGCTGAATCTTTAAAGACAGAAATTCAAGGTGAAAAGGAGAATAAAATAGCAGTGGGGATGTATTACCATCCACCTGGTCAAAATGAACTAACAGAAAATAAAATTCTAAAAGAAATTAGGGCAGCTAACAAAATCAGCAGCACAATATTAATGGGTGATTTCAATTACCCCAGTATTGACTGGGTGAATGTTACATCAGGACATTCTAGAAAGGTAAAGTTCCTAGAAGAAATAAATGACTGCTTCATGGAGCAGCTGTTATAAGAACCAAGAAGAGGAGAAACTATTTTAGACCTAGTCCTTAGTGGAACATAGGATTTGGTGTGAGAGATAATAGGGTTTGAGCCACTTGGCAATAGTGATCACAACATTATCAAATTTGACTTAATAACTAGAGGGAACGCAAAAAAAGAAATTAATGCAATAGCATTTAACTTTCAAAAAGCTGACTATGATAAATGAGGAAAATGGTTAGGAAAAAACTGAAAGAAGCAACTGCAACGGTTAAGAGTTTAGACCAGGCATGGACATTGTTTAAAAGTACCATCTTGGAAGCCCAGACAGATGTATTCCATGCATTAGAAAAGGTAGAAGAACGTCTAGACAACTACCGGCATGGTTGAAAGGTGAGGTATGAGAGGATAAAATAGCTAAAAGAAAATCTTTCAAGCAATGGAAAAGGGATCTGAATGAAGAAAGCTGGAAACAGCATAAGCTCTGGCAAGTCAGATATAAAACATTGATAAGGAAGGCAAAGAGAGAATTTGAAAAGAAGGTTGCCGTGGAAACAAAAACTCATAATAAAAACTTTTTCAGGTACATTCAAGGTAAAAAGCCGGAGAGAGCGTCAGTTGGACCGTTAGATGATCAAGATGTAAAAGGGGCACTTAGGTATGACAAAGCTATAGCAGGTAGACTAAATAAATTCTTTGCTTCGTTATTCACTGAGGAAAATGGAAGAGAGATACCGATGCCAGAAAAGATATTCAAAGGTGATGATTCAAAAGAAATGAAACAAATCTTAGTAAACCTCAAAGATTTACTAGGGAAATTGAAACTAAAGAGTACAAAATCACCTGGACCAAATGATACAAATACCAGAGTGCTGAAAGAATTAATAAATTAAATTGTGGACCTCCTATTGGAAATTTGTAAACTATTATTAACATCATGTATGGTATCTGAAGACTGGACGGTTTCCAATGTAATGCCAATTTTTAAAAATGGATTAAAGGATGATTCAGGAAAACAGTCCAGTGAGTCTGACATCTGTGCAAGCCAAAATGGCACAAACTGTCATAAAAAACAAAATTGCTGAACATATAGATCAGATATAGTTTAATGGGACAGAGCCAACATGGATTTAGTCAAAGGAAGTCTTGTCTCACCAATTTGCTACATTTTTTCAAAGAGTAAATAAACTTATGGATAAAGGTGAGCCAGATGTGGCAGTGTATCTGGATTTCCCGAACAAAATCCCTCATGAGAGACTTCTTAGGAAATAAAAATGTCATGGATAGGGGGCAGTGTCCTATTGTGGATTGCCAACTGGTCAAAAGATAGAAAACAGAGAGAGAGCTAAATGATACATTTTCCCAATGAAGAAAGGTGAATAGTGGAGTGCCCCAGAGATCTGTTCTGGGACCACTGCTTTTTAATATACTTAGAAATTACCAGAAAATGGGAACAAGTGAGGTGATCAAATTTGCTGATTACACAAAATTATTCAAAGCTGTTAAATCACAAAATGATTGTGAGAAATTGCAAGAGGACCTTGGGAGACTTGGTATGCAAATAGCAAATGAAATTTAATGTGGACAAGTGCAAAGTGATGTATTTAGGGAAGAGTAACCCAAATTATAGCTACACAATGCAAGGTTCCACATTAGGAGTCACCATTCAGAAAAAGGATCTAGGTGCCATTGTTGAAATCTTCTGCTCAGTGTGCAACAGCAGGCAAGAAAGCCAACTGGTCAAAACTACGTTTATAATGCCAACTGGTCAGAACTACGTTTATAACGCCTACATTTGTTGCGGTCTGCACCGCTTCCCCTCTCTTCCCAGTGACCGGCGCCTACCTCCATGTCAGGAAACGCCGCACTCCGCGGTCTCCAGGTCCCAGGGATGCGCATAGGCCCATGTGGCATCCGCCATTTCCTTGTCTCTCTCGCAGTGGCCTCGCGCGCGGGAGTACGGCCACTTTGTGCGTCCAGAACCCGGAAGTCTGGCTCCGCCCGCGCTGATGACGTCACTCTCCACCCAGATATAACCGGCGCCCGGACCTTTCCTCATCGCCTTGCAACGAGGTTCACTACAGTCCTGTAGCTCTGAGTTGCGTGTCTACTTGCCGTGTTCCTGCCTGCTGCCTGCCTTGACTTCGGTTCATCCTGACTACGCTCTGCCTGCTGCCTGTCTTGACTTCGGTTCGTCCTGACTACGCTCTGCCTGCTGCCTGCCTTGACTTCGGTTCGTCCTGACTACTCTCTGCCAGCTGCCTGCCTCGACTTCAGCTCGTCTCTGTTCCTGCGGCAGCTTCCAGTCCAGCGTCCTCCTGGTTCCTGCGGACTCCGCTCCAGGTTCTACTTGCATCCACCTACGCCTGCTCTATAGACTCTCTCTCGCTGGTACTCAAGTCCCAAGGTGCTAGAACCCTACGGGCTCCTCCTGGGAGGGTTCTGGGTACCCGGGTGAAGATCTTGCACTGGACTCTATCCTCTCTGGGCTGCTCAGTTCTCTGTTGCTGGACTCTCTCGCTGGTACTCAAGTCCCAAGGTGCCAGAACCCTACGGGCTCCTCCTGGGGGGTCCTGTGTACCCGGGTGAAGGCCTTGTACCAGACTCTATTACTATTGGACTTCCTAGCTCTCTGAGTCTTGGCTCCGCCTCCCAACCTACCCCGCCCCTCGTAGTAGGTTGGCCCAAGGGTCCACTATTCTACCGCAGAACCTGGCTGCAACAACATTAACTATGTTAACAATCGCATCAACCTTCTGAACACAATGTTAAACATCGAAACTTTGTAAACCATTGTGATGGCAATAACCGAACGACGGTATATAAAACTCGATAAATAAATAAATAAATAAAAGAAAGAAAGAAAGCAAATAGAATGCTAGCATCTATTAGGAAAGGAATGGAGAATAAAACAGAGAATATCATAATGCCTCTGTATTGCTAAATGGTGTGACCTCATCTTGAGTAGGGTGTGCAGTTCTGGTCACCACATTTCAAGAAAGATATAGCAGAATTCGAAAAGGTACAGAGAAGGGCAAACAAGATGATAAAGGGGATGGAACAATTCCCCTAAGAGGAAAGGTTAAAGAGGTAAGGGCTCTTCAGCTTGGAGGCTGAGGGGGAGATATGATGGAGGAATGGAACGAGTAAACTTTAATCAATTTACCCATTCAAAAAGTACAGTGAATAGCAGACACACAATGAAATTACAAGGTAATACATTTAAAGCTAATAATATTTTTTACTCCACACATAATTAAGCTCTGGAATTTGTTGCCAGAGGATGCGGTGTAACCACATTTAAAAATGGTTTGGACAAGTTCCTGGAGGAAAGGCGTAACCCATTATAGAGAAGGAGTTGCAGAAATTCACTGCTTATTCTTGGGATAAGCAGCATAGAGAGTCTATCTACCCCTTGGGATCCTGCCAGGTACTTGTGATGTGGATTGGCCACTGTTGGAAACAAGATACTGGGCTTGATGGACCCTTGGTCTGAGCCAGTATGGCAAGTCTTGTTCTTATGGAGTATCATCCCAGATGCCACCACAGGTGACTTGGCCAACAAATTCTGCCACTTTGATCTCGCACACAGGTTTGAAGAAGACGTGTATCTGCAAGTGAATGCACTGCTTACATTTTCATGGTTGTGGATGCCGCTTTCTCAACTCCTACCTAAAATATATTGATGACATCACCATCTGGACCCACGGACTTGAAGCCCTTAAGGATTTCCACCAGGAATTGAACACCCTACCATCAACCTCAGCTTAGAACAAACTGTAAAGCAAGTCCACATTCTGCATACTACTGTCCAATTTCATGAGGGTCACAAAAGAACTACATTTTACTAGAAACCCACAAACTATCATACATACCTACATGCCTCCAGCTTCCTCCTACCCCCTACCAGCCAAGCCCTGCAGTACACATCTGTCCCTATAATCCACTACTTTAACAATTATAACATTCAAAATCAAAACGTACTCCGTGATATACCACCATACAAGACAAAACATCACTGTGAAAAACTCAATTGTCTGGAAAAAATATTTTTTTGAAAAATAGATAATTTAATAATGTAACCCTTCCACTGCCCAGAGGGTATGCTTCCTCTTAGCTAAATATTTTACTTTTTTTTTTTTTTGTGGTAACATTTTTAATAGCAAAATATATTCTTCCTTCACCCACTGACCAGGATTCAGTTAGCAACCCTAGCTAAACTGAACCCACCTCCCCTCACTGCTGTCATTTGCACTTTCTTACCAAGATTCACTTCTGCGCAGAATTTTTCGGTGACGAGAGCTAATAGCAGCAAGCGGCAGAACATGGTGGGTGAGCAGGAAACAGCAAGAATTTGTCCGTTTGGTGCGAATCCTCAGCAGCAAGCGCTCACCACCTACATTTCTAGAGAACAAGAGAAGAAAATGTGTCAGTTCCCTCCCAGGGCTCATAGCAGAAGTGTTCAAAACCTCTGTCAGATTAAAATGCACAATTCTGTAACACTTCACTACATTTTTTTTCTGACCTGACCAACTGTAATCAATTATAATGCCCTTTTTAGGGCCAGCATGGACAACAGCGCTCAAGAATCTCAAAAGCTTTTCAATGGCTAAAACAGGAAGTCCATTGTGATGTCCTGAGCTTAAAGAAAGCCATCCAGGGCTTCATGATAATAATCCTATAATACCTGGAATGGCTACGGTGATAGAAAGACCAAACAAGCAATTTGGAAGTGTTATGGAGCAATATACTAAAATCCTGCAAAAAAAAAAAAAAAAAAAAGTGCACTACATATCACATTATTTAGCATAGGCATTAATCATTGGGGGGGGGGGGGGGGGGGGGGGGGCCGACAAAATAAGTCATGCTGACCTTAATGCTGTTTTAACTCCTCTTACAGGGACCGATGTAATAAGCCCTGCATTAAGTATGCATTAAGACTGCATAATAAGCCCTGCAATAAGACTTGCACATGCAAGTTATAAAATCGGGCGTACCCTTTTAAAATCTACCCCTTAGTTTGCTTATCTTGGGTCCCAGGTGTTAATTTCCTACAAGTTCAGGAAGAAAAACCAATTCCATACAAAATATCAAATAAGATATTGCATGACTGATTGAGATCAGTCTAGGTGGAGAGGTTCTGGCTTGGTTTAAGTCTTTTCTCTCAGAGCGATCCTACCAAATGAAATTAAATACTTATCTGAAAAAAATCAACACTGACTCTGGAGTACCGCAAGGATCTTCCTTATTGGCAACACTTTTTAATATTCACCTTTCGCTCTTATGCAAACTGTTGTCTGGATTAGGCATTATTCATTTTATCTATGCCAATGACATACAGCTTCTAATTTCTATTAAGAAATCTCTTCAAGATATATATTAAAAACTATTGAAATCTACCTATCCTTTATAAGACAACTGTTAATACAAATGAAACTGATTTTAAATAGTCAAAAAACAGAAATGATTTTAAGTAGAAAATCAAACTCTGACAGAACTTTCCATTTCAGATCTGATTTCATGCAGAATGAATCAACCAACCAGGTTTGCGATCTAGGAATTTTAATTGATCATGAATTTAGAATGAAATCTGATATCAAGCAAAAAATTAGGGATGGTTATTTTAAATTACACATTTTAAAACGTCTTAAGCCATTATTAGAATTAAATCATTTTAGAACTATTTTACAAACCTTACTTTTTTCTACGATTGACTACTGCAATGCTCTCTTACTTGGTTTACCTGGAAATTGTTTAAGACCTTTACAGCTACTACAAAACTCAACTGCCAGAGTCTTGTGTGGAGGAAAAAGATACGACCATATCACGCCAACTTTGATAGATTTACGCTGGCTTCCAATAAAACAGAAAATTGAGTATAACATTTTGTGTATTATACACAAATCGTTACATTGTGACTGAACTGAATCTGCATACACCGGAAAAGAATCTCAGGTCTGCAAATAAAGGTTTTCTCACAGTGCCTTCCATAAGACCAGCACATTTATCTGAAGTCAGAGACAGAGCAATTTCCGTGGCAGGACCTAAATTATGGACCTCTTTATCAGATGAGCTTAGGCTCCAAAAAGATATTGGAATTTTTAAGAAAAATCTTAAAACCTGGTTATTTAAAAAAGTTATGACAACTAAAGGCTAATACAGCAGTCAGATGCGTTTATAACAATGGTTTAAGCAGTATTTAGCAGTCAGAAGAGTCCTTATTAACAAACGTTTATCATATGTTGAGAAGCATCAATAAAAAAATGGCATGGTGCTTAACAATGTTTCATGTTAAGCTTAATTACTTTTAGTTATTATTTATATTTTAATGAATTTGAGGGATAAATTTAAGCAGAGGAAACAATCCTGCAATGCTTTCACACAATTGCTTCTCAATATTTTTTTCACAGCTATTACCCTTCCACAATTGTGGAAATATAAAGCTTTGGTCAAAAGAAATGTTATTTCAAAACGGTGCAAGCAAAGAGCCCAATGTAATAAAACAGTGCTTGCTTTAAAAAAAAAAAGTTAGCTCCTGATGCAGCAAGCTAATATTATGAAAATACATCTAAAAGTTAAAAGAAACACATAAAGCTAAAAATATAGGTAAACAAAATGAACAGCGTCCATAAAACATACTTAATGTGCATGCTTGTAAAATACGATTTATGTACACAAGTCATGATTTAGGAAAACAAAATATGGTTTCTGCACACCAGGGAAACCAGAGTTCAGATCCCACTGCACTCCTTATGACCTGGAGTACGTCACTTTACCCTCTGTTGCCTTAGATACAAACTTAGGCAGAGATAGACAGGAGGGGGATGCACTATCGTGGGGGGGGAGGGAGGGGTGTTTCCAGACCTCAGCCACATGGCTGACATCCAATGCCTACATCTCGGCTCTAGTCATATTTTTTTTTATTTATGTACTTACTTATTTAAAATCCTTTATTAATTGCCTAACTGATACAATCTTCCTAGGCGATATACAATATAGATTCAATATAACTTAATGTGCAGTTCAAATAAACAAACACATCAACAGTATAATATTTACCATCATACCTTGCCAAATATATGTCCCCATATCATTACTATGAGTCGCCAGTCGACAGCCTTTTGAAACCTTAACAAACTTAATGGAAGATTAAAAACTTAATGGAAGATTATTCCACAATTGTGGAACCGCAGAGAAGGATCTAGCTTGTGAACGAGAGTGCCAAAAAGCCTCAACTGCATGGACCTAAAATAAATGCCTTTAAGATGACCTTAAATGTCTACTAGACATATGCCATGTCAAATGTTTTTCCAGCTGTTTTGGGTCTATTCCTCTTAATATTTTAAATGCCAAAGAAAGGTTTTTAAATTTACATCTGGCATTCACAGACAGCCAGTGAAGATCCAATAACAATGAACTTGCAGGTGTCTGCTAGTGCCTAGTATGCCCCGTCACAATGCGGGCCACTGTGTTCTGAATCAATTCTATTTTCCACATTCATTTCAACGGAAGTCCCAAAAACAAAAGCACTGTAATAATCAGTATATTAGAAGATCAAAGCATAAGCCACAGATTTTAACACTAAAAAATTCAAAACAGGTATAATTTGCCTCAGCATTTTAATCCTAAAATGGCTATTTCTAACCAAATACATATCATGGTTTTTCATGCTCAAAGTTGAATCCAACTGAACTCCTAGAGATCTCATCTCTCTCTTTGGCAGAACATCCTCACCCATTAATTTCAAAGGAACTTCTACTTTTCCACTCCCTACATATAGAATTGTCTGGTTTTCCAGTTTTTAAAACCAGCTTGTTCATATTTAGCCAAATTTTCAAGGAATCCAAAAGGTTCACTACCTTCTGATATCAGTCTTCCAAATCTGTTCTCAGGGGGTCCAAAATCTGCATATCATCTGCACAAATATAAGGTGAAAAACGGGCCTTTCGAATGATCTTACCCACTTGACCCATAAAAATGCGGTACCCCACTACTACTAACAGTTAGTGCAAGTTTCCCTTGAAATGATGCCACTTGTTTCTTCCCATATAAAAAGAAAAAATGCAACCATTTCCAAACCAATCCCTTCATACCTAGTGCTTCACAGCAGTTTAGCAACAATTGATGATCACTCAAATCAAAAGCCTGGGTAAGCCTAATAGCATTAACAAAGATCTTTCACTTTTATCTGATAAAGGGAAAGCATCAACCATCAATGAAACTAACAAAGATCAAGCTTGAGATGGATCCAGAAGTTATGCCGATTCCAAATAATCTGAAATTTGCTTGGTAACAGCTTTTCAAAATACTTTGGCAACAAAGGACAAATTTGACACCAGTTTATAGCTACTACATAGTCTGGGATCCAAATGATCATTCTTCAGCTGTGGAGAAACAGCAGCAGATTTACATATCATAGGAACTATACCTAAACTCAAAGAATTATTAATCAGCATTGAAACGGGATGGGCAATAGGGACCATGGTCCATCCCACCCCCCCAAAAAAAAATATTTTGGGCCGCCAGCAGCACCAACTCCTCCCCGTTCCTACTACTCTTCTCCTGAGCAAGAGCTACATCTTGCTTGCGACAGAAGTTACATCTTAAAGACATAACTTCTACCACCAAGCAAGCGAAAAAAAAGTCCTTGAGCACATGTAGGCCCTTTTTGCTCACTTGCCCTCTGCAGTCCTGTACCAAGCGCTGATTGTTGCAGCCAACCTACCAAGTGCGCTGAGCAACTGCCAGGACTGCTGCTACAGCTGGGCCGACCTGCCTTGACTTTTCCAGCTTCCACTGGAGCACCCTTTGTGCCATGGCTATTGTGTGCTGCTGCCGTCCACACTTCACAGGTCCTGATCTCACTTCGTACAAAGGAATCTGGTGCCAGCCCCCCAACTTGCTTTCTAAGGAGTTACTCTGCATTTTCTCTGGGAGTGGGTGTCGGGACCACTGCTGTTGCTCTCCTTTCAAGGTAAGGTTAGGGCCTCCAGTCTCCTGCAATCCAGTGGCTGTGGTAAAGACTGCAAAATTCAGCGCTGTCCATGTAATTGGCCGGTCCAGGCCACAATGCTGCAGGAGACTGGAGACCAGGGCCAGCTAGAGCATTGATGGCAGTGGAACAGCTCATTCTTCTCTCCCCACCTCTGGAAGATTCATTGGTAACAGGTGGGATAGCACATTATTTCCTATCTGTGATCCCCCACCTTATAGTTGCCACAACCGTTTCACTCATATCCTCACTCACCCTCCATGTTCTGAAAAAGGAAAAGGATCATGGCCTTGCAGTGCCTAGGCATGCTTCCTCATTCTTGACTACTGGGGCCTGAATAACATCATTCAGGTGCTGGCAGCTGAGTAGGAGGAAATGGCCCAAAGAGCTGCAAGGCTATGATCCTCTTCATCTTTCAGAGGATGGAGGGTGAACAAGGGGATTGGGGCAGCCACCAGGGGGCACAGAAAGGAAATAATGTGCCTCCCCACCTACCACCAATGACATTTCTGGGGGGGGAGTGAAGATAAGTTGGGGGGGAGAGTGAGTGAAGGAGTGAGAGTATGATGAGGGGTAGGAAAATGGAGAGGGTATTGTTGAGGGAGGGTTTGTATTGTGGGGGATGGGAGTGAAGGAATTGTGTGAGGGGATTATGGGGATAAGCAGTGGGTTGTAGGGGATGGGAATGAATGAGGTGAGTGAGGAGACTGTGGCAGGGAGAGAATGAAAGATTGAGAGAATTATCAGGGTGGAAGCAGGTGAGTGAGGGGACTGTAGGGGTAGGAATGAAAAAAGTGAGGGAAGGGAGTGAAAGTGAGGGTATTGTGGAGAGGTAGGATGAAGGAGGTGAGAGGATTATAGGGGATGAGAGTGAAGGAGTTGAATGGATTGTAGGGGGAGGGAGTAAAAGAGTGTGTTGGGGGAGGGAGAGAATGAGGATGACTGAAAGGGTTGGGGAAGGGAGGTAAACCCATGAGGGTGAGGAGATCAAGTGGGGGAGAAGGGATAGGGAGAGTAAGGGGATGAGGGGAAATGAATGAGGGAGAGTGAGGGGAATTATTCTTCCTGCACAGTGTTTTAACTGGATTTTAAAATTAGCATTATATGGTTTACATGAAGAATTTATGTAAGAGAATGACAGTTGGTGGCAGAGTTTGGGGAAATTTGCATGCTCCACAATTAAAAAGGCATTCTGCTGCTCTTGGCCGATGACATCCAGATCTTATTTCCCATGGCTCTGGCTTGGATGAGGCAATGAGGTATATGAACATTTAAAACATAAGATTTACCATACTGGGTCAGATCAAAAGGTGCATAAGGCCCAGTATCCTGTTTCCAACAGTGGCCAATCCAGGTCACAAGTACCTGGCAGAATTCCCAAAGATCTATAGAATCCATTTTGCTTACCCCAGGAATAAGCAGTGGATTTCCCCAAGTCCAATTTAATAAAGGTTTATGGACTTCTCTTCCAGGAACTTGTTCAAACCTTTTTTAAACCCAGCTATATTAATAGCTTTCAGCATATCTTCTGCCAGCAAATTCCAGGGTTTAATTATGCACTGAGTAAAAAAAATATTTTCTCCTATTTGTCTTAAATGTATCACCTAGTAACTTCATTGAATGTTCCCTCGACCTTCGCATGTTCCTGACTCTCTTTGTCTGCTGTCTGCCCTGACCTCAGTGTGCCTTTGGACTTCAGTTATCTTCATTTCTCTAGGAACCCACCTAAGTCCTGCCGGCCGCAAGAATCCAAGGGTTCAACCTGCGGGGGAGGTGGCTGGTAAAGGTGAAACTCCGGATTGTTCTGCTACAGGGCCCGTTCGCCAGCTGCCAGCATCGGCCTCGTGGGTTCGTCCTCGGGGCTGCATCAACTATGCTGCAGCACCAAGGGCTCACTCACCTGCTACCCTTTACATACATAGTTGACATTTAGATTCAGGTGCAATACTGAGAACTTCAAAGACAGGAAAGCAGGATGAAGCTTCAAAGACAAGACAGGAAATTAGGCTGGTTTATACGCATGTGCAAGGACACGTGTTTAAAAGAAGAATACAAAAAAAAAGACTGGATAGAATTCCAACAGAGCCCTGAATCTGACAATATCAGCACGACCAACTCTGCAATGGCTAGGAATTTCCCAGTACAGTCCATCCTCAATTGAGAAACTGCTTGCTGTCACCATCTGGAGGGAGAGAGAGGACGCTCTTACAGGAAAATGATAACTGCTAGGTCATTTGTATATACACATTTCTTTTAGCTGGGGAAAATTATTTACTCTGCTATATTGCTTGTATAACTTGTTTGGTGCTTACTGTCATTCTTATAAGTGATTGGTTGTTATATTATACGTTTTGCAAACAATACAGCTGCATATTTATATATCACACTAAGTAGTTAGGTCTCATTACTTTCCTCTGGGGAATTTGGGTTGTTCCTGTTATAGTCCTCCCATCTCCTCTCACTCATAACCCCACCACTCACTGCCAGCATATGACATTTGGTTTCATGAACTGTTTTGCATGACCTGCTCCTGCACTCATGTTTCGTAAAAGGAAGGGGAATGGGGAGGTTGCCATTGTGCGCATACCCAGTTGGACCGGGCGCTAGGCGTGGTATCCTGTCATGCAAATGCCGTTTCACACTAAAGTGGCTGAGCAGAGATGATGAGCTAGGACACTCTACTGAGCTTCTGCCTAATGCGATGGCCACATGCCTCTCCCGACTGAAACTAGGAGATTCATATGGCCGTGTATAGGCATTCTGTGTTTTGCTGTCTGCCGTCGACAGTTGTCCAATGAACGGCCACTCTGCAACAACAGGTAGCAGATCTCCATAAGCAGGTGGAGGTTCTCCACACACAGGGCCGTGAAAAAGGCCTCATGCTTGACCACACTGTCCAACAGAGGGATGCCACTCAACAACAATGTAATGCAGCTGTTGAAGCCTTAGACACACTAAAATGCAACATCTTGTCACACGTGCACAATGTGGCCTCTCCTGACACCGTTAAAATTGCCCGCATTACAGACCAGAGTCAATGATTGGGATATTTATGACTTTGATGAGGATAGCTATGCTTCCTTTGTTTGCTTACTTACAGCGCCTGTAGAGCCTGCTAGCAAGGGGAGAATGAGGGGGCAGATGAGGTAGTCCTTGATGAGCATACTCACAATAATGTTAAATCGAAGGATAAACACTCCCAATCATTTGTGTTTACATCCCACTACTTCTCTTCTACTAATCTACTGGTTACCCCTCTCAGGGTTACAAAGACCTGAGAGGGACTAGTACCATTTCATGAGATAAGAGGGAGATTCAATGATGTGAGAAAATCTCACACACCTACTGCCTCACCCACTGAGAAACAGTTTAAACCACAAGAACTTCTGACTTTAGGGCAGGTTTATAAATAGAAACCTGGGGACAGTTTTTTGGCTTGGCTCCTCCATTTGGTATATTTTGGGGCAGACCACTTGTGTTTTTAACCCCATAAGCTTGGGTTAGTGGGACCTTTATGATCTTCCTCTCGGATGTGGACTAAGATCACAGCCTGCAGTAGGTCTCATCTAGGGACATTGGGTGATCTTCTGTTACCTTGTGCCCACCATCTCTATCCTGATGACGAGACTTTCCCTTCTGATTCCTGGTGTCAATGATGGGATACTGAGATAGCAGACATTCAAGCTTTAAAAATGATAGCATTACAGAGAGCTATTATCACAAATACACCCTTGACTTCTGCCCAAGACCAGCAGATCCCCCAGGGATGTTGGAGAAGGTGAGTTGCAATCTATTGTGACCACCCTTCACTCCCTTGTTGCAACTTGCCTAGCAGCTGACCGCAATAAGGCTGGTTTAAACAACACTGCCCTCTCACCACCTCCTTCACAGACATGAGTGGTGCCTTTGAACACTCTGAGGAGGCGACTCTGAAAAGTAATACAGACTATTGATTCTTACTGTAAGTCCTCTCCAATCACCGTAGAGGCCCCTTCTCCTTATACCTCTTTAGATTGAGGAAGGGCCTTGAGGGGGAAGAATCTGGCTCGGCCTCTTAAGGAATGGGATCCAGTTAGGAAGATAGATGGTGTGATGTACCAGCCATAAGGCAATGGTCTAGAGCTTCCCCAGGTCACGGGAAATATTCCTAAGAGACAGTCTCCCTATGCTCTGCAACAGGTAGATCCATCTTATGCCCTGATACAGATGGGGCTGTTCAGGAAACAGGCCAAGCCACCCTTCAGTTGTGCCCCCTTCACCTTGATGAAAGCCACCAGAGTGGTTCTGCACTGATACGGAGGGCAGTGGACACCATTGTTAGGGGAAACTCCACTAAATTTTAAGGAAAAAAAATTGTTTTACAGTGCTATGGAGCCACACTACATGGAGTGTGGCGGTAGAGGTCTATCTCCAGCTCTATGAGGGCAAAACTTTGTAGAGAAAAAGTTGTCCCTCAGAAAAATATCATTTTGGGCATAATTTATTGAAAAAATTCCAATGGAGCATGATTGAGGGCAAATTACACACTGGAGTCCCCCTATAGACAGATAACGCTGCATCCTTGGTTTCTGCTATTACAGTATCAGGCTCTTGACCCCGCCGTCCTCCCCCCCCCCCCCCCCCGTGACAGACACTATCGCTGGCCCGCCTACCTGACATCATCAGTGGGGCCTCAAAACACCGAGGCGAGGTAATCCAAAGAGGTTTGCCTCTTTGCGAGCTTTTTCAGGAGCTCGAGGGACTGGAAATGCTTGAAACATCTTTTTCCATTCCCATTATTTGGGGTAAAGGTAAATTTGCAATGGATAGGCTGAACCCATTTAATGCTATACTTTTGACAGAAAATCTTTTAGATGCTTATCTGTACCTGTTCAATTACTTAACAATAATGGTTTGGGAGGAGCAGAGGGAAGTAAGGGTCAACTGTATTGTATGTTGGTCATTGTTAGATCATTGACCAAGAACTGGCTGCATATTCATGACCCAACTGTAGATAAGGACCTTGATTTAGTATGCATTACAGAAACCTAGTTAAAAGGTAAACATTCTATAGTTCTTTCTCGTCTGCCCTCCCCTCCCCCCCTGGGTTACTCTATTTTTATATGTAACAGGAATGGGAAAAGGGAAGGGGGGTAGCTATCATTTTTTATAATTCTCTTCCTATGAAAAGAATGTTCATTGATCAGGTAGCTGGGTGTGAAAGTCGTTTGGTCTTGTTAGATTTTAAAGAGCCTATTATTTTTCTATGGTATTTCCTACCTGGAGCTTTACAATATTTAACTGAACTGGTTACAGAATTTATACTAGGTCAATCATTGAAATATTCTTTTCTGTTGGTCACGGGGACTTTAATTTACATGTAGATATGTTTTCTTTCTAGCTGCCAGTGGTCTCATACAGATTGTCTCAGATGCCAACCATGACAAAGAAAACACTTTAGCTCTGTCAAAACTAGGAACCAAGGGAATCTAATGATTGATGGGATTGTAAAATTACCATGGTCAGATCATCATCTTATTAATTTTAGATATGATTATGGTAATCATAATCGACAGCTGAAGAAATCTAGTAAAAATTTTAAACCTAAATTCAGAAAAGTTGATTCTGCAAGTTTTGTTGATACTATCACTAATTTAGCTCAGGATGATTAGAAAGAACCATCAAGTACCCCAGAAAACTGGGTTGGGAGATGGAAATTCATTCCTAGGAGAAGGCATGGAATTAGCTGCTTTAGGACACCTAGGGCCTCATTTTCTAAAGTATCGCAGGCCTGCGATACTTTAGGTAATGAGGGGCAGGGACCGAAACGGAGGGTGGTTTCACACCCAATAGCGCCACCATAGAAGGTGTAGCTATTGGGCGCGAACTAGGATGCGAAAAGGGCCTTACCTTTTCGTCATCCGCGACGTCGGCCCCGGTAACGCCCCGACTCCTCCTCTTCTGGGGCCGACTCCGCCCCCATCTTGGTATCGCAAGCGATAAGGGACTTTTCGCGTGCAAAACGTCCCTTATCGCGTGCGATTCGTCTGGAAAATAAGGCCCCTAGATAACCATATTATTCCTATTAGAAGGGGTTTGGCCCCCTGGTACACGGCTCAACTTTTAGAATTAAAAAGGGGTTTAAGCCACCTTAAGTGACATTGGCTAGTGATAAAAAACTTTGGAAGATAGCTTTGGCTGAGTATTTTAATAGTATCACATTGGCTAAAAAGAACTTTTATTCTGAAATTATTGTAAATGCTAATCATGACCCCAAGAACTTTTTCAAGATAGTAAACTTTTAGCTAGCCCAGTAACTTTATGTACTCTCCCAATGATGTAAATATAGTAAGTTTCTATAGCTATTTTGGTTCCTCTCCACGTTCACCTCTTTACTTTGTTTCAGTATTCAACTCTTAGTTCCTCTCGTTCCCAGCCCTTCTTTTCTCCCCTTTTCTTGCCTGCTCCCCTCGCCCCATCCCCCATTAAATGTAATTTTCCTTTCTTTGAGTTAATTGTAAACTGGCGTGATGTGTTCTATGAATGTCGGTATATTAAAAGTTCATAAATAAATAAATAAATAAACTCAAAAGATAGAGAACGACAATTATCTAAAGTTGATTTGATGACGACTTCCCTGATGCTGATTCTCTTCTAATTTTTTTCGAAGAAAAAGTTTCCAATCTGAGACATGTAAAACGATCGGATTAGATATTCCCCCCCATTCAGTAATGCGCGCCCCGACTATCGCCTTTTTAACCTGCAGTTTAGCCGCGCGTTTAACCTGCTAATTTACCGCCTACCCCTACCCCTGCATTAGAGGCAGGGGTAAAGGTAGACGGCAAACTTTCCCCCAAAAGAAAACCTAAAATCCCCTCCTCCCGTAGCGACTGGACATGTAAAATATGTAAAACCTAAAATCCCCTCCTCCCGAAGCGACTCGACATGTAAAACATGTGAATAAGTGTAACCAACTTACTTTTTGTTTCTTTTTCAGCCCTTTCAGCCTTCTCTGCCGTCCTCTGGAGGGGGCAGCCCGCGGCGAAAGCGGCTTCCAGAGGCCCCCGCCGGCGAAGACAGACGAACGCACGCCCGTAGTGCACGGGCGCTCAAGCCAATGAAAGCACATGGACGGGCGTGCGTGACGTACTCCGTGACGTCACGCACGCGCGTTCATGTGCTTTCATTGGCTTGAGTGCCCGTCAAACGCGCGTGCGTGACGTCACGGTGTACGTCACGCACGCCCGTCCATGTGCTTTCATTGGCTTGACCGCCCGTGCACTACGGGCGTGCGTTCATCCGTCTTCGCCGGCGGGGGCCACAGGAAGCCGCTTTCCCCGCCGGCTGCCTCCTCCGGAGGTCGGCAGAGAAGGCTGAAAGGGCTGAAAAAGAAACAAAAAGTAAGTTGGTTACACTTATTCACATGTTTTACATGTCGAGTCGCTTCGGGAGGAGGGGATTTTAGGTTGTTTTTTTTTTTTAAATTTATGTTTTAATGAAATTTTAAACATTACAATCAAGAGAACACATCTTGTTAGAAAACATGTACAATTCACATCGTATATGAAATATTTCAATACATAAAATATTTCTTTTGTAACATTAATCAAAGTCCACAATCCGAGATCTGGGATACTACCTCAGGAATTGTTTTAAATTATTAAACTTTTAAAGAAATAATGGAACTGAAGCACAGTGAACTTTATCATTAATGAGCGCTTATATCTTTGACAGTTTCCCCTAATCTTTGGGGGATGAACTTTCAGGTGTTACCCTCTTACCCACAAGAAAAGTTGTAAGCTGGTTCGGGTGAAAGAAAACATAGGATAAACTTTGGTATTTTACTAGACATTTGCAAGGATATTTCAAAAGAAACATTGCACCAATCTCTAACACTCTAGGTCTTAAAATGAGGAACTGCTTCCTCCTTTTTTGAGTGCTCTTGGCCAAATCTGGAAATATGTTAACCTTATATCCCATAAACAGTACCGTTCTATGTCTAAAAAACATTCTCAAGGTCAATTCCTTATCTGCTTCCATTAGGTAGGAAACCACCATAGTAGCAGGCAAAGTTTGATCATTTTGAGATGTCTCTAAGAATTGGGTTAAATTAAGTTGTTCCGGGACATCTTTTACCATTCTGTTTTCTCCTTCCTTACCAATACTACTACTTGGGATGTAATATATCCTAGTAGTTATTGGTAAAGCTTGTTCTGGAAATTTCAAAACTTCTAACATGTATTTTTTCCACAATTCTTTTGATGAAATTAATTGACTCTTTGGGAAGTTGATGAAACGCAAATTTTTCCCCCTCAGGGTATTTTCAATATTTTCCAATTTGTTTGTCAGAATAATATTATCTTTAATTAATGCACTCTGTTGTGCTTTACTACTATCTATTTCAAGCTTTAATTTAGCAGTATTTGTTTTTCCAATTTGTGTTTCTTTTTCAACTTCTAAAAGTCGTGTGTCTATTTTCTCTATATTACTATATACTGGGGACATCTGAGTATAAATATTTTCATTTAGAGACTGGATAGCCTCCCATATTGATTCAAGAGATATGGATACAGGCTTTTTCAGTTCAATTCTCTTTATTTGTGGAAGGATAATCTTCGCCTCCAAGTTCTCCCTTTCATTAGGCTTGCTGTCATAGACCACAGGTTCCGATGGCATTTTAGAGGGGCTATTCAATTCCAAGGATGGTATAAAACCTTGTTCCGGTATTTCCAGGCCTTCAATGGCCTTTCCCGGTTCAGGTACTTGAATTTGAAGCCTCAACTCTGCTGGATTTCCTGGGGGACTACGCTCTATCGGGGATAGAGTGGTACAAAGTTCAGGAGAGAGGCCAGGTAAAACTTCCTCCTTACCTTCTCTCAGCGAACATTCACCCAATAGGATTTTAGGTTTTACATATTTTACATGTCCAGTCGCTTCGGGAGGAGGGGATTTTAGGTTTTCTTTTGGGGGAAAGTTTGCCGTCTACCCTTACCCCTTCCTCTAACGCAGGGGTAGGGGTAGGCGGTAAATTAGCAGGTTAAACGCGCGGCTAAACTGCAGGTTAAATAGGCGATAGTCGGGGCGCGCGTTACTGAATGGGGGGGGAATAGCTAATCCGATCGTTTACATCTCATATACATGCCACGGGCGGAAGGGGTAACTCATTGATTTAAAGAGGCGGTAAGAATGGGTTAAAGGGGATAGTGAATCGCGGGTTGGACTAACGCGGCCAAATTGTGAGTAGAAGGCAGGTTAGAAGCAGGGTAACGCGGCCGCACTTTACTGTATTGACCTGTAAGTTCATGGAGGATACCAAAAATCTTGACCCTGCTCAAGCAGGAGTTAGGAGGGGATGCAGTACAGAGACAATCATGATAGATATTATGGACTCTGTTTTATCCATTTTTGATAAGGGAAGCTCAGTTTTACTAGTTTTCCTTGATCTTTCTACTGCATTTATGCAGATGATGTCCACATTGTTGTCCCTTTGGATCATGATATAGACATTTCCATTTCCCATTTAGTAAAGTATATGCCAGCTGTATCTTCTTAGTTAAAAGAAAATCTTTTGATTTTGAATTCCATGAAAACAGAAATTTTACAAGTGGGAAGTAAACCTGAGAAAATTAATTCATTCTGGAGGACATATTGTGAAGTCGATTGCTGAAGTGAAATTGTTAGAAGTCAAATAAGACTCGGGTTGGTCCATGGAAAAACACATTAATTCTGTTTCAAACATCCTACATGCGCTTACACCTTGTGAGACAATTAAAATCGTCTCTTACATTTAAAGTGTTAAAATCTGTAGTGTATGCTCTTAAAGTAATCTAATACTGTAACTACAACACCATATATTGGGGGGTAACCAGGTATACTGATAAGAAAACTCCAAGTGGTACAGAATATGGCAGCTAGAATTGTAATGGTTTGTACTAGATGTGAATCAGCAGCTCCCCTTTTGTAAAATTGCATTGGCTGCTCGTAAGATTACAATGTAAATTCAAAGTGCTTGTTCTTACATTTAAGATCTTGCATGGGGTTGGCCCCCTCATATGTCATCTAGATTGTGCTGGAAGTTTTCATATCCAGGAATATGCGCTCTCGATATAGTTTTCAACTTCAACTTCCATGAGAGCTTTCAGACATGTGAAGTTGCAGAAAAGATTATTTTCTATCTCAATCCCTAAGATTTGGAATGATCTTCCTTTGTCTATCAGGGAAGAAACATGCTTACTGCGTTTTTGCCATAAACTGAAGACCTGGCTGATGACTTCCGAGCTTTGAGTTCAGGTTGTTTGTCTATTTTAAGTTTTTAATCATGAATCTCATTGATTACGTATTTTATTTGTATATTGTTTTAAGTATTTTATTGTAATATGGTTACAATTTGTTTTATTCTTGTTGGACAAAGCCTTGGAAGGACTTATTGTAAATCCTGGAAGGTGATTCATAAATTTTATAAATAAATAAAATAAATAAATGTAATGCTGCCCCTGCATCCAGTTCACAAAGATCAGTATAGAATCAAGGGGGGGGCCACAAAGCTGTCATTGATGATTTGGTACAGGTGGGTGGGGTGGAGAAAATTCACATCCCCTTTAACAGGCCTGTCTACCCCATCCATAACAGGATGATTCCTGGTGTTTTACGGTGGACTACCATAAGCTGAATGAGTCAGCAAAGCCCCTCCACACACACACTGCATTCAGCTATCCCAGATGTCTCCACCTTGGTCCAATGTATCCAGGAGGGAGAATGGAAATGGTATGCTGCCATTGATATCAGTATTGCCTTTTTTAGTATCCTCATTTCTGCCCTTTCAAGCCTACAATTCTCTTTCAATAGGGTGGTCTCTGATACACCTTCACCCAACTGCCCCAGGGGTACATACACAGCCTCACGATTTGTCACTCAAGTGTGGCTGCTGACCTGCAGAAGTTCACAGATTAGACAATGTCTCTGTCCACCACTATGTGGATGATATCCTCCTACAGGGCTCCATGGAGTCAACGGAGTCTGAAACTTTGGACGCCCTGTCCACGCAGTTACAGGAGAGAGGGTGGGAGATTAATGTTGATAGGATCCAGGGTCCTGCACAAACAGTGAAATTCTTGGGTATCCAATAGGCCAAGTTCACTCATAATGTTCCCTGACCTGTTATAGACAGAATGCAAGGAATGCCTCTCCCCACAAACCAAAAGGAAGACCAACAATTGTATGGCATTCCTACCTATTGGAGAGTGCATATCCCTCACCTTGCGCAAATGTTGCGCCCACTTTACAACCTGTGTAAAAAGAAATCAGTAGGGTGAAGAGAAAGAAAAAGGCTTTGTGGGTGTGAAAGTGGGGCTGAACACTGCAGCTGCCTTGCACTCAATTAAACCAGACCTCCCTTTTGAGTTAATGGTTTCCTGGTTTCTTTCTTGTGCAGAATGAAGCCTATGGAAGGGAAAAGGGGAGGAAAGGGTTCTTTTAGGCTTTTGGAATAGGAGATGAACTGCAGCAGAAAAGTACATTTCTGATATGTAACTTTGCTACATGAATTTCGGTATATAAAAATGTTAAATAAATAATAAAATAAAGTCCAATAGGTGGCATTGGACATTTTTATATACCGAAATTCATGTAGCAAAGTTACATATCACTTCGGTTTACATTATAACAATAACAAGCATGTAAGAATGCGATTACATTAAACGCGCCCTGTGGTGGGGCAGACTGGAGCTTCGCTATACCAGCCACTTTCCCCACAGGTTGAGTCCTTGGGTTCTGGACAGCAGCAGGTCTTAGATGAGTTCCTAGGGCAGTGATAAGAACAAGAGTCCAAAACCTAGGCAGAGGTCTGGGCAAGCAGCAGACAAGGAAAATCAGTAGGCAGGCCAGGGGTTAGGGCAGGTAGCAGACGAGGAGAATCAATGGACAGACTGAAGGTCAGGGATGGCAGCAGATGAAAATGGTCAAAGTCCAGAGCTGAGATCAGAATCCAGGAAATCAGGCCGAAGAAGGGAGAGACAGGACGAGACAGAACAATACAAGACTGGAGAAAGGCACAGATGGGAACAGGACCTGGCAAGGCAAGGACAAGGCAAGGCAGGGGGACATGGGAACAAGGCAAGAGTCCAAGACAGGATTCAAAGGCAGGGCTGGAATGCAGGAACACTGAAATCTGGAATAGAAAACAAGCAGGAACACAGGAATGAGGCAATACGCACTGACGAGCAAGGCACATCATGAGACCTGTTGTTGAGGTGAGGAACTACTGTGGGGCCTGGGTTTAAATAGGGCAGGAAGGTGACATCATCAGGAGGCGCCATTCAGGTTCTTACTGTCATTGGGTACATGGTATATTTACGCGTGCCTATGGGGAAGCTGAATGCGGCAGCATGGCGGCTAGATCTGGTGATGTTCCTGCCACTTAAGACGCAGTGAACGCTGCAAATCCTAACAGGATGATCTAGTTACCTTACAAATGACAATTCCTATTATGAACCGAGTCATGAGTGAGGAGGTGGCAGCAGCTACCAGTCATGCTTTTCCACATTCTGCCCTTAGATGGAAATGATATATTGCCGCCCATAGAAAGGCTGGGTGTAGTGCCATTCTGAAAATACATGAACAGGGTGTGTCCCTTCCCATGTCAGATACCCCCACTGTTCCAGTTGAACCAGCAGTCTCCATACCTTGTCTAGTACAAGAGGTTGATCATGTGCTCCCAGACAGCCACCAATATGCCTGGTTTGCATATGGTTCTTCTCGATAAGTCATTGGCACTCGCTGTTGTCATGCTGCTACCTATGTCCTCATGATGAAGGTACCAGAACTGATGAAGGAGTAGGTCACAGAAGCCTGATTGCTGAACTATGAGCAGTTCATCTAGCTCTCGTTGAAGCTGTAAGAAAGGAATGGCTCGAAGTCTCTCTCTACACAGATTCCTGGGCAGCATTTAAAGGATTACTACACTAGATGCCTGTGTAGAAATCATAGGATTGGTAAATTCACAGTAAACCACTATGGGGTTCTGAATTATGAACAGATATCTGGCGTTTGGGTGAATTACTCCAGATATATGTATGCCATGTTTTCATTCAAGTCATCCCTATTAATCTAGAGGGGGCATATAACAACAAAGCAGACCAGCTAGCACTTAAGGAGAGGGATGCATCAGCAGTATCCTTGGTTAGTACCTGTACTTGGGCACATGAGCAAAGGGGTCATCTGGGCAAGCAAGGTACCCTCGAGTGGGCATGACAGAGGAGTCTCCCTTCACAGGCGCACAAAGTCACCGAAGCTAAAAACAGTGTAAAGCATGTCAGCAAGTAAAAGCTTTACCTTTTCAGAAAAGGGGGAGGGCTGCACCCTTGGGAGGTCATGCAGGTTGATTCCATTGGCCCGCTGCTGGCTGGTTGGCAGAAGTGGCCTGTGTTATGTCCTTGTTACTGACAACACCTACACCGGTGTTTTTCTTTCAAGAGAACTACTCAGGAGAATCCTTTGATTGGGTTACAGCAAATCTGTACTTTCACAAGTTTCCCCAGCGATGTACAGTCTGACAATGTGTTACATTTCATTGGCTAAAGAACAGGGATGCCAGAGGGTGTACCATATACTCTAACAACAACAGGCCACTGGCTTGGTGGAAAGGTCAAATGGCCTACTAAAACTACAGCTTCAATTATATTCCAGGAATAATTCCTATAAAGGATTGGGTTCAACAATTATCCCAAGCTGAAATACTGTATATGTGAATTTACATCCTCATGCCTGGAATGTTGCCCTTTCTTCCTTTTCAGGCTTTAATGAGTTACCCCTCTCTGAATAGCTGTGAGCATATCAAATGGGCCTTCTGAGTGATAATTCTTCTGATACTGACTCTGATTCAGAGTGTGATTTTTCCCTGTACAGACCCTGATTCCATCTCCAATAATAGTACTGATCATGGTTTTCTATTTGATGGATTTAAAATTTGAGTATCTTGTCTGATTCCTTTATCTCTGCCGATACAGGGTGAGCTGATTGCTGAAGGTCCAGGGGATATAATGTGGGTTGTCTTGTCTTCCTTAATCTATGGCAGCAGATCCATTGATGATGTTAGGAGTCGTGGCACTCGCCCGCTCTCACACGACAAGAACGCTGCCAGATCCAGTGGCTATGCTGCCGCACTTGGCCTCCCTGTAGGCGAGCACACATAATATGCACGCAGTGGCAGGAAGAACCAGATCTGTATCTCCTGATGCTGTCACCCACCTGCCCTACTTACATGTATATCCTCTGAACATCCGTAAGATAATATCCCACAAAACAGAGGCAATTAGGAACAAAATGTCCCAACAATCATTTATTCACAACCTGTTTTACAACTTACAATTTTTGATTCATAGCGACCCAACCTTGTGCTATCAATTTACATACACTTTATTGATACGTTCTTAAAACACTAACTCCAACATTTAGGAATGTAATTCCCAATAACCTCATTCATACAAAACCCTCATCCACACCTCATACATACATCACCCACCATATTTCCATCCCCACATTTAAAACGAATTAAAAAATTTCTAATCTCAAAATACCAGATTATTGTATATCTCTTAAACATATAGGGGCAGATTTTAAATACTTGCGCGATCGCGTACTTTTGTTCGTAGCCGCGCGTATCTTATAAAATCCGGGGTCGGCGCGCACAAGGGGGTGCACATTTGTGCAACCTGCGCGCCCTGAGCCCAGCGCGGCCTGCCTGTTCCCTCCGAGGCCGCTCCGATTTCGGAGCGGCCTCGGACGGAACTTTTCTTTGACCTCCCCTCACCTTCCCCTCCCTAACCCCCCCCCCCCCCCGGCCCTATCTAAACCCCCCCCCCTAACTTTGCGCACGTCGGCCGGCAGCCCCGCTCCGTCCTCCGGTCCCGGGGGCTGGTCCGGAGGCCTCGACCACGCCCCCGGGCCCGCCCCCAGGCCCGCCGCGGCACGCCCCCAAAACGCTGCGTCGTTTCGGGAACGCCCCCAGACACGCCCCTTCCCTCCCCTTTTCGAAAGCCCCGGGGCTTTATGTGCGCCGGCGGCCTAGGCAAAATAGGCGCTCCGGCGCACGGGCCTTTTACAATCCACCCCATATTTTATATCATCCAAACATATGTAACTTTTCCTTCACTTTGCATATAATTTTGTTTCTTTTTTACACACAATTTTATCCTTAAACATAGGTAAATTTTCTTTCACGTTACATACAATATTATTTCCTCCTTTTATCCTCAAATATGGGTAAATTTTCTTTCACTTGACATGCAATTTTATTTCCTCCTGATCTTATTTCTTCCTTTCACTTTACATACGATCTTATTTCCTCCATCGAGAGCCTCGTTTCGCCTTGAACCACAAGGCTTCTTCAGGGAGATTCAATAAACCAACCCTCTTTTTTCACAAATCAACCCCGTATTCTGTTCTTAATATCCTTAATTCTTAACCATGGTCCAGGTCGCAAAATTCCACTATTCAGACATTTGAGTCACAAACTCCTCGGTATACCTTCCCTCACAGATATTGCACCGATTTTCTTCTCCTCAGCTATTCAGATATCATGTCTCAGGGATTTTCAGGATACCTCCCCTTACTCGTATCACCATAATTTGACTCTCTTCAATTATTCGAACATCAAAATGCCTTCTTTAACAGTCTTTACGCCAGCTCTCCTCTCCGTGCAATTTTCACCCCGACATTTCTCCGAACGCTGAGAGCGTCCACAGCATTTGAACACATTAACCTTACTGAAAAGAACAACAGAGTCCAGACTCCATTACAGGGGTACATGGCAAGCACAAATTGACATTTAGATGCAAGTGCAATGCTGAGAAATTCAAAAAGACAGGAAACCAGGCTGAAGCTTCAAAGACAAAGACAGGAAATTAGATTGGCTTATACGCATGTGCAAGGCTAAGCACTTAAAAGAATACACAAGAGACTGGATAGAATTCCAGCAGATCCGTGAACCTGACAAGGTCAGCACAAACAAATTCTGCAATGGCCAGGAATTTCCCAGTACCATCCATCCTCAATCAAGAAACTGGTTAAAAGGGATGCTTTTACAGGAAAATGACTGCTTACTACTAGGCCATGTCTATATACGCTTATTCCTTTTAGCTGGGAAAAATGATTTACTCTGCTATACTGCTTGTGGTAGTGGTGTGTCCTAGCTGTTTATCATCCCACAGCATTGTCTGAACTCATGGATTTTTAGTTACCCTTTTAAGGAAGCAGGTTGCTCTGTCTCCTGCTTTAATGTTTTCTAATTTATGGGACGGGAGGAAGAGTCCCTATGTATGAGTCAGCCTTCCATTGACTTGACATTCCAGCCTTTTAAGTATTGCTTTGAGAGCCTGTGAGAGCCAATCCCCCTGGTTGCAGTGGATTGTGGGGTCCCTGTATTCTAGGCTGGATTTATTTATTTATTTTATTTAGATTTATATTCCGCTTTTCACACTTTTCTCAGATTTGATGTAAAGAAGACCTGCAATGTGCTATATTTCCTTCAGAATACAGACTTGACACAGAGGAGGAATACTCTTGCATTAACTGTCTGTTGAACTATCTCCTGTTTGGAGGTATGGAAGTTTTATTCCACCCTTCCTGTTATTTTGCTTGATTTTCCCCCTTTTTTGGTTTAAGCAATATTTTTTCCACTTGGATCTGAAAGCTCATAGCACCTGGGGTCAGTATTCCAAACCTACTAAAGAAGGAAGTTTTAATACAGAAGTGTTACACATTACATCTAAAACAAGGAATCCCAGTAAAATGCACTACCAGAAGAAACAAAGAAGAGACAATGGAA
The DNA here is from genome assembly GCF_901001135.1 of Rhinatrema bivittatum. Taxonomy (NCBI): domain Eukaryota; kingdom Metazoa; phylum Chordata; class Amphibia; order Gymnophiona; family Rhinatrematidae; genus Rhinatrema; species Rhinatrema bivittatum. Next base: position 156,771,625 of record NC_042622.1, on the reverse strand, counting down.
AGGTAACAAGAACTTTGCTGCTATGGAAGGAAGTCTTACATCAGGCACTACCTAAGGAGTTAGAAGAATCAAGAAAGAGTAAAGTACCATTCTAGTACTATCTGAGGAGTTAAAGTATGTCTAAAGGTTTGAATCTGAGACTAAGTTCAGATTAAATATTGGGACTATATACTCATTCTAACCAACTTCAGTTGGAAGAGTTAAGAATTAAATTACGAGTTGAAGAAGGACTGGACTACATTCAATCTACTAGGATACTGGAGGAAGCAATTGGAGAATAAAAGGAATTCAGTGTAAATCTAAGAGCTTACAAACTGAGAATAGAGACTTTGATGAAGAACTGGAGTCATGAGTTTATTATATCTTCTTGCTATCTTATTATTTATTTACTTGAACTATGAAAAGAGTTTAACTGTACATAGCATCTAATCAACTATCAGTAAAGAAGTTGGAAACCACCATTCTTCTCCTGTGTGTTATTTGGATACAGAGACAGCATAAAGCTTAGTGTTGTGTACCGAGGACAAGAAAAAGGGCTTGAAATGCAAAGAAGCAGGGTAGAAGAACTAGGGTTTGTCCCCACATTTAGAAACCTAGATCTCAGAGTAAAGCTATCCAATAGCAGGAAAGGAGCTTCATAGAGACATTGGAGTGGTGATGCAAAAAAGGTCTGTCTCTGCTTTTCTTTGTATGTGCCCCTCAGTGCCAGTAAAAGAATCCGTTCTGCCCAGGGGTTACATATATACATTTATTAAATAAATAAATAAGAAAGGAAGGAAATAAATAAAAAACAGCCCACTGTTTGAATGCATAAACATGAGTATAAAGTGTGCACAGCTTAGCATTTCTCCATACAAACCTTGTGTTAATCAAAGCATTAGCTATTACTCTCCAATGTGTAGACATGTTTTCTTAATGCTGGAAATTTAATTCCTAGTCAGAAGAGCGGGAAAGTTTCTGGGGGTAGTGTTAGTCTGGCGTTCATGGTACCAGAGTCCTATACTTACAATTTATGTGGGTTTTGTGTGCCCCACAAAATTTATGCTCTTAATTCATGGTTTGAGCATACGTCTATGCTCGTAAATCATGTTTTCTGCACACAATGCAGAAAAACATGGTTCTGGTCCTAAAACATGTTTTGAGTACCTTAACCATTATTTGTGCATAAAACTCATTGCTGCATGAGGAGCAAAGTTTTAGGTCATGTGCTGAAATGTGCACAAAGCCTAGTCCAACTTCTTATATTGGGTCAAAACAATCTGCAGACTGTATTGCACTTTTTGGTCTAATTTTTCCTAAATCACTATGCGCCAAATGCCAGAATCAAAAAGGAAAACAGCCAGTTGTTATAGGGCCATCCCTACTGTCACAGACACCACAACAGCACTATATTAGAATACAAGCGAGCAGTGGTGCCTAGAAAGCACTCTTAGCCTTTTTCACTAAGATGAAATGGAATCATGAGTTCTGAGCTGAGGATGGTCCCTTCTTGGCCTGTACAATATGGGGGCAGTGACTAATGTCATGAGAGTACTTGGACCCTGACCATATCAGAAGGATTAAATCTCCCATAAAAAACAAACAAAACAACTAACTCAAGACTTTAACTTCACTATAAAGGTAGACTTTTAATACACAATGAGGATTCAAATACTATTTTGTACATTAAAGCAAACCAGACTGCTTCCCCATTCCTCAGATGGTTTCAATATTTCCTGGACAACAGGACCCAGTCCATATCCTGAGCAAACAAATCATCCAAAAACATCCGCTTTGGCATCTCCCATGATTTAGTGCTTTTCTCCACCCTCTTCAACACTTACATGTCTGATCTGTGACCTTATCTAGACTTTGAACATTGACATCCAGCTCTGCATCAATATAGGATCAGACCAAACCTTCTCCATCACCAATTTTAATCAATGTCCTATAGTGTTAGCACATTGGTGTAACAATCAAACTCAACCTTTCCAAATCTGAACTCTGTAGCTAAGCTGACAAAAACACCACTTACTACACTGACCTCCCTATCAGGAACTCTTCTATAACCTAAGAATAGAGAACCCTATTGCGTCTACTAGAAGCATCATTCCATTTGGGTACGCAGAATAGAAGTATTCCTAGTGGCGTATAGCTCCCCCTTGTGGATTGCTGTAATGGTAATATCCTGGCTTTATATAAACCAGACACACCATTTTGTGTTGTGGTAAGGATCTTTTAGTGGACCTTGTAGGAAGCAGGATGGAGTTTTTCTGCTCTCAGTTTGTTTTGTTTTGTCTGGACAACAGTACCCTTTGGCAAAGATTAAGGCAGAAAGAATAACTTTTCTCTTTTTGGAAAAACTTGTTTCTTTCCTTTGGACTTTATGTTGAAGGAAATTCCATCCACACTTCCTAACAGGCCGATGTAGTACAGTGCGCTCTGTCGGAGAGCACTGTTAACCTGTCATTGGATGCGCGTTTTCCCTTACTCCTTATTCAGTAAGGGGCGGAAAACGCGCGTCCAACCCGCCGAACCTAATAGCGCCCTCAACATGCAAGACGCTAATTTCTTCCGGCACCAGGAAAGTGCACAGAAAAGCAGTAAAAACTGCTTTTCTGTGCACCCTCAAAGTATGACAAATGGGACTTTAACTTCTGTTATTTAAATTTACTTTAAGTATCCTATTCCACTAATTCTGGGAGGGAGCTCCAAAACTGCCCCTGCAATTGCGAAGGGGTGTGGCAATAGAAGATCAGAGTAAATCATCAGTAAAGAGTCACAGATTTATTGGAACAATGAACAAAAGCTTGTACATTGTCATTCATTTCACTTTAAAATCAAATCAGTAAAATTATGTTGGAACCACATTCATCTCCCGGCGTGATTGTTGCGTTACCGGTGTTGCACAACCTTTGTCTCCCCCATTGCAGCAGCAACAAGAAATCTGATAGAAACATGCAAGATACCATTTTAATCAGCATTCACTACGGAATTAAACAACATACAATTAATAGTTGGTGTGCCTACCGTTAGCTTGCAAAACAGCTTTAAAATGAGTGGTGCATCAACCCAACAAATTTTGAAATAAATTAGTATAATTTTCCAACTTTAATAAGACCAAGTCCAAATTTCGATGCAAAGTTTTGGTGTAATAAACTCTCCACCTCATCCTGAATAATGGCACCTATGTTTTCAGCAGCATTCAAGTCTGGAGAGTTCCCTGGCTAAACGTTGTTACCACCAAAATCAATGCCATTTTCTTCAAGTAGCTATTTCATGGCACTGGCTCACATGCATGGTCCCTTATCATGGGTAAAATTAGCTTTGCCTACTACCAAAACATTTTCTGGATCACTCAAAAATGGAATAATATTTTCAGCTACAATCGTATTCTGAAAATGGATACCATCTTAAGATTCCCCACAACATTTTCTTTACTGTGAACATGACAAAGAGACCAATGCAAGCAGAGTTTCTGACAATTTGGCATTAAATGTTCTTTGTTGCTAATTTCATTCAAAGTTTTTGACCAAACTCGATCATTTTGAAAATTTGGTTTTCAAATTGACCAAATGAAAAATTTGTCAGAATACGCTAAATTCACCAGTCAAAGTCTGTCATGGATATAGGTTTCGGATTTCAATGCTTTTGAAATAACATGAAATGCCTGGATACCAGTCCTGACTTGATAATAATAAACTGCTCCTCTATCAACTTTTTTCCTCCTCTCATTCAAAATCGTTCACGCCACCTAGTAACAGCTTTTTTCTGCTTGCTGCTGGAATTTTCAGTATTTTGGTTTTCTTGAGACAATTTTAGTGGTCGACTGACACCAAATTCCGTAAAACACTCATCGCCAGTCTTGCTCCAGTTTTCGCTTCGACCTCATTTTTTGGCAATCCACTTTTTCGTAATAAAGATTGCTCCAGCATCACATACCTCATGAAAGGCAATACCCCTAATATGGTCAAACTGACGCTGTTTTTCACTATCATACGTTCCAGCCATATGTAATAATTTTAAGTAATGTGCAAGGTACTATTAAATTCCAAATTGAATGGCCTAAAAAAATGGTACACAAATTATATTAGCAGGATAATCCAGTGGGGCGCTGGCGGGGAAGGCAAAGGTTATGCAACACCCGGGACATTTTAAAGCCTGATAAAACAGCATTCAGGGCCTTGGAGAGAAATCTTTCTTCCTAACTCTGCCCCCCCCCCCCCCCCCTCAAAAAAAAAACAACCCCAAAACTAACAGGGAATCCTGGAAAGTAGTGGGTTTGTAAATGAATAGAAAGTGTGAACATCTTAAGCTTTTAAAATTGAAGTGTGTTTGTGGACTCCTCAGTGAGGACCTCAGCTTAGGGGTTACATAAGGATTCAGGGTGAAGTTTGGCCGTTTACGGTCAACATAACCTTAAAATGGAAACCTGCATTGCAAATATGGTAAGGATCTCCTTTTTGCATCTATGCCAGATTTACCAGCATTGGGACTATTTTGACAAACACAGCTTTGCCCCCATGATACATACACTAATAACTAACCACACAGACTAATGTAATTCCCTATTCCATGGCATCTCTCTATACAATCTCAAATACCTCCAACTCTTACAAAGTGCAGCTGAAAGAATTCTGATAGGAGCCAATGTAACAGACTACAACACGAACCTTAAAACAATTGTACTGGCTCCCTGTCAAATACAGGATACAGTTCAAAATTCTCTGCTTTATCTTCAGATGTGTAAACAACGTGGCCCTTGATTACCTAGATGCCGTTTCCCAATTAAGCTGGTTTTTAATTTTTAATTTTCAATTTTTCTGTTTTTTATTTTTTATATGTATATATCTAGCTGCATCAGCAAGCCTGTCGGCGTGCTTTCTTATGGTATTTCAAACGAAAGCCGCCCGGACTTCTAATCATTTGCGGCAGTCTTTGATAGTCTTTTGTTGTATCTTATATTATTGTAGCTTTTCATTAAATCTTCGAGCTGCGAAACTTCGGCCGGTTGTTGAGCTAACATTGAAGTAACATCTGACTTTGTCAAAACACGCTCGACGAGGATCGAGCTCTGTTGCATTAGCACACTGTACTCTTGTAAAATCATCGAAGATTTAATGAAAAGCTACAATAATATAAGATACAACAAAAGACTATCAAAGACTGCCGCAAATGATTAGAAGTCCGGGCGGCTTTCGTTTGAAATACCATAAGAAAGCACGCCGACAGGCTTGCTGATGCGGCTAGATATCTACCTTATAAATGGCCTGTGACCGACGGCCCGCAAATGCGCAGTAGAGCGCAGCTCTACTGCGCATGTGCGGGCAAGGATGTCGATCAGAAAAAAAAAATGGCGGTGGGGCCGCGGTGCCGCTGCTTCTCCTCCCCAGATCTGCCGGCAGATCTCGGGGGGGGGGGGAGGGTGTCACTCCCGCGCCCCCCCCACCGAGATCTGCCGGCAGATCTCGGGGGGGGGAGGGTGTCACTCCCGCGCCCCCCCCCCCGAGATCTGCCGGCAGGAGCGGGAGGAGTTAATGGAGCCGGGTGAGGGTTGCGGGAAGTCGCGCTTACGGCGCCGGGAGGAAATGGAGGTGGGGGGAGGGAGGGAGAGGGGGACTGAGTGAGTGGGAGGGAGGGAGAGGGGGGACTGAGTGGGAGGGAGTGAGGGAGAGGGGGGACTGAGTGAGAGGAGAGGGAGGGTGGAGAGGAGTGGGTGGGGGGAGGGGGGGTGGTGAAGAGTGAGGGGAGAGAGAATGAGGGGGAGGTGAGAGACAGAGGGATGTAGCCCGTTTTAACGGGCTTTACGGCTTGTATACATATAAAAAATAAAAAACAGAAAAATTGAAAATTAAAAATTAAAAACCAGCTTAATTGGGAAACGGCATGTAGATTGATATTTCCTTTTCCATTGCTGATTTGGTTTTGTTGGAAATTATTTGTGTTCTTTTTTTGAGCCTTGATTACCTAGCCCAGCTTCTGCTATCATACACTTCTCTCAAGAAAACTTTGTTCCTCCCAATTGACTCTTCGTTCCTCTCACCCCTGGCTTTTGTAAGATTAATTTGCCACCAGGCTCTGTGCATTTTGCAGCTTTGTTCTGAAACTATGGAACAAGATACCAGTATCTTGTAGCAAGAGTCTCCGGCCCCCCAGAGTCAATGCATGTATGCATCTCCCTTGTATCACCCTACCTCCATCTTTCTTGTATTAATGCTTAAGGTTACAGAAATTCACACTAATACAAACTCCAAGAAATAAATTAACTGAGAGACTGTTGTGAACAGCTTATGGGGGCGAAAGCATCTCTGTGCCAGCATTAATAGTTTGTGGGCCTGGCCAAATTGCTGAAGATCCTCAGCAGCCTGGCAGCTAGAAGACTTGGTGGGGGCTAAATTCCGGGTGATCCACACCATTCTGATACCTATGCTCTCCTCTCCCCCAAAGCTAAGTTCAGCAGCACTGCACTCCCCACCCCAATACCAGAAGCCAAGGCCAAAACAGTTACCTGAGGCACAGAAAGTCAGTCTCCCCTCACTTCTGTGGAACTCAAGCCCATGACCAGTAACCTCACTGCAGGAGCCTGCTCCCAGTGGTGTATCCAGAACCGAATTTTAAGAGGGGGCCCCCCAAGGTTTGCATGGATGGGCAGTAGGCATACAGGCATTAAATAATGCCTTGGAGTGCACCTGATAATGGATTTCTAAGAAGTGTGCAATAAACATCATGCATGATGAGTGATGCTTTAAAATATATTAAATCAATTATTTCAAGCACTTACCAATTTTAAAAATATTTTATTAATCTATATTAACTGACTACAGTTTATAAATGCACATCACGTAAAATGTAAACAAAATGCTTAATAGAAGCATTAGATCCAGTCACATAATAAAACAAATATCAATGTATTCTTTTATGAATCCTCTTTTCAAAACAACAGAGAATATGTATCATAACTACAATAAAACAGCAATACTCATAATAAGCACAAGAACTTAAGATTTGCAATGGGTGTACAACAGAACTAGGACATGCAAAAAAATAATATATTCAAATTCTGGTGTCACCTCAATAACAGCAATATAAACTCCCTCCAATGCCAAGCACTTTCAGGCTGATGCAATACTGTGTGCTGGCCACAGCGCACGGCTCAACACGCCATCCATAACCCCTGATGCAAAACGGAGGTTAGCACATCCAAAACGAGCGTCCAATAGAGCACATTGCTAATAGTACTCATCACTTGTCAATTCATGTTGATGAGGCTATTAGCTATTTCCCTCCGAGGCAAAAAAAAAAAAAGAAATGGCCCCGACATGCACATTTTTGCTCTCCAAAATTAATGCCTGCTCCGGAGCAGGCGTTAATTTTTGAAGAGCCCAAAAAGTGGTGATATTAAGTTGGAGGAACACAAAAAGGAGAACTGTCAAAAAAAATGTTTTTTTTTAATTTTTAAAAAAGCGTGCTGGCGGTCAGGTTAGGACAAGAGCGCTCAATTATCGAGCATCCATTTTCCTAACCCGCTGACAGCCACCTCTCCTGGATGCCCACTGCCGAGGAGGCGCTAGGGGAACACAATTTCCCCTGGTGCCTCCTTTTTACATGCAGCAACCATTTGCATATTGCATCGGGCACCCCGGAGAGGTCAATCGGCACACGTTAGGAGAGTGGACGCTGAATCATGAGCACCCGTTTCCACGCGCCGATATCACATCGGCCTGCTTATGAAATAATACAAACCCTCTACAACCCCCCACCTACCCACCAAGAACCTTGCCATATCATGCCATAACAGTAACAACGTAGGACTCAAAGAGCACCAACCTGCTCTATGAAAAGGCAGCAGTGCAAACATTCATCAGGCCCTAAAACACTTATACCCCACCTAGTGGACAAACATCAAGCTGGACTGCTACAAAACCCTACAGAGAAACTACATTGTAGCAGAAATACTGCACCTCTGTCACACACAGGCAGAACACAGATCGACCCTTACCTAATACAGAACAAGGGACTACAATTAGAAACAGAAACAGGGAGACAAAACTGAAATGGAAAGCCTGAGAAACCAGAGACTCTGAATAGTGGAATACTGAAAAAAAAGCAAAATACAATAAAAGAAATGCACATTCCCATTCCCAAAGATGACATATTCGAATCACTGAAAGTCAAATTAATTTTTTTCTACCTTTCTTTTCTGATCTTCTTTTTCTAATCGGTTGGTCCCAGTCTCTTTTTACTTCTTGTCTATGTTTTCCTAATTCCTTTCTTAGGGTCTCTTTTATTCTTTTTGTTTCTCCTCTCTCCTCTCTCCTCCCGTCCTCTTTCCTTCCTTCCTCATACACAGGTGCAGGTTCTCTCTCACATGCGCTCTCTCACATGCGCTTTCTCACACATAGTCTCTCTCTCACATAGGCTTCCACTTTCACATGCTGCCTCTCTCTCGCACACAGGTTCTCACTCCCATACTCTCTGTCTCACATACAGGTTACCACTCACATGCAGGTTCCACTCCCACACACTCAGACTCTCACTCTTGTATGCTCTTACATGCAGGCTCCCTTTTATTCTTTGTTTCTTCTCTCTCCTCTTTTCCTTCCTTCCTCATACACATGCACAGGTTATCTCTTACATGCGCTCTCTTACACAAATGCCTTCTCTCACACAAGCTCTCATTCTCACATACTTTCTCACAGTCTCCCACTCAGGTTCACACATACACACAGGCTTTCACTCTCACATGATCTTATACGCTTCTATTCTCATAAACACACACAAACACACACAGGCTCCTGCTTTCATTCTCATGTGCTCAATCCATGAGCAGCTCAAGGCAATCTGTTGCCTGAAGCGAGGGATAAGATGGCACCTCCCCCTCCCCCGCTCACCCCATAGGCTCCCTTCTCTCTGGCACCCCTCCGGCACCCTCACACATGCTCTCACCCCTCGCAGGCACCCTCTCTTTCATACACCCAGACACACATCCCTCTATACACACACGCTGTCACCAGGGCTTTCATTTGCTGCTGGCTTGGAAGAAAGGCCGGTGGCACAGCGGGGCCTCCTCTTTTGCTGCCAGCTCTGGGAAAGGCTGGCGGCATGGCAGAGCCTCTTCTTCTGCCGGCGGCATGGCAGGGCTTCAATTTTGCTGACGGGGAGTAGGAACCCCGCCAGCATGTTACTTCTGTGTGAGACCGTGGCAATGACACCCTGCCCGTTGGCACCCAGGGCGGACTGTTCCCCTCGCAGTACGCCTCTGATTGAAGGAGATCTCAGCTGCGCAGGGGGAAAATTCTGCATGGGTCCTTTGTTGTTTTGACAGCAGGGTGAGGCTTCCTCCTACTTGACTGTCAGCGCCTGATGACATCATTCAGGCTCCAGCAGCTGAGGATGAGGAGGCAGCCCGAAGTACAGCAATGCGGCGATCCTTCGTTTCATTTGGAGCAGAAAAGCTGAATGAAGGGATTGTGGCAAAGCTCAGAGGAAAACATGTGCTATCCCACCTGCCATCAATGAGACTTCTCCTTCCATAGCTGGTGAAAGTTTGGGGGGGGGGGGGGGGGGCATGGCCCCTGCATCTCCCCACTTTCCAATGCCTATGAGCCCACCCATGGTCATAGAAGCCAACATTGAGCACTGCACAGAACTGGAGGCAGTGACAACATGCAGGATGTTCATACTGTTACAGTACTGGTTTGTTTTTTTTGGATCAACTCTGAGATAGCTGGACAGTCGGGGGGGGGGGGGGGGGGGGGGAGGAGCTAACAAAGTCCCAGGCCAGGTGCCTACGCAAATCAGGGAGCAACCAGTAGGAAAACACCCGGTCCCAGCCCATCCCGGCTTCCCTACCGTGCTGAGAGACAGTGCTTTCTGAAAATTAACAGCAGAGTAGGGGCCAGACAGACCCCCAGAGACAGCTAAGCAGCACTCTAACTCAAGACAGGCTTCTGCTCTCTATGGCATGCTTGCAGGTGCAGTGTGCTTTTGCAAAAAAAAAATTTGCTGGAAGTTTCAAGCTGCCACGCCCTCCCTTACACCAGCGCCCGGGGGCACTGCTCCCCCCAACCCCAGCCCTTCACTACTACATCTTGGAGACATGCTGTCTCACTTTCAGGAAAAGAACTGAGGCTTGCTATTCACCCAGGCCTTTTTCTAAACATATTTCAAAACCATTACAGCTGCCACTAGACGGTAACAGAATCTCTCCTTTTGTCACTTGTCTACTGGAACCTGAGCATGAAACCATATCTTCAATCCTTCGAACCTCCTTGCATTAACTCTTCTTGGCCCCGCATGAGGTGCCTACTCAATGCTTCCAACCTAGGGCATTGCCATTACCCTACTCCCTAAGGCTTCTAGTAATTCCTTACTATTACCATAATTTATGCTCGCTTTTATTTAACTGCTACAATCCCCACCGAACCTCCTACCATCTCTTATATACCCCTCTGAAATCTTTGTTTAGGGTAAATCTTAATGCTAATTTCAAAGAAAAGAACTCAACTATATTTGATTGTAATCTGCCTTGAGACTAGCTAGGTAAAGGTGGAATATCAAATGTTTGTAAATAAAGCTGCTAGGGATGCTGTAGAGGCAGTGCTCACAGCCCTGCGGAAGGAGAGAGTGCAATGGGGATAGCTAGTGGCTGGAAGCAGGGTCTATGACTGCAAAGGTCTGAAAGGAGTGCTGGTACCTGGCCCCAGGCAAGCACCGTCACTGCAAGGACAACATTAGGAGAAGATATAAAATGTGTGGGAAAATCCCAGGATAGTTGTAAATGAAGGCTCATGGTGCCAGATCCCAGCCCTGGAAGCTCACAGGAACGGAAGGGCTAAACAAACAAATAAAAGATCATCGGATGGGGGAAGGGTGTCACCTGAAACCTACTATTGAGCTGTAATTGTTTGTTCAATATTTACATGAGGTTACTGAGGCAGCCTGGCAGTGCTGTAGAGTGAATTTTCTTCTGGCAGGAAAAATTCTTCACCTCCTCTTAAGTGCAGTGAGGTTTAAAGGCAGAGATACTCTAACATCTGTGCTATTACAGTAGGAAGGGATAAAGGGCCTAGGGGATAGGGAGGGCTTTATTGGTTCTGACTTTTTATGTATTTTTCAAACCTTGTCTCTTTCTCAGTCTTTACTATAAAATGTTACCATACTCCTTTCTGGGATTGGAGGGCACACTGGATGCAGTTGGATGGAAGATGATATGAAATTACTGCATACATTCCATTCCACAGCAGCAATACCTTATTTGCTTCATACTGAATACCACCTGATCATAGAAACCTAGAAACCTAGAAATGATGGGAGAAAAGGACCAAACAATCCATCCAGTCTGCCCAGCAAGCTGATGGTAGTATCTGCCATGCCATACAAGTCACCCCCATACTTGTCAGTTTCCAAGACCATCAAAGTCAGGGCCCTTGTTGGTTGTGGTTTGAGTCCAATTTTCCATTACCTCCTGCTGATGAAGCAGAGAGCAATGTTGGAGTTGCATCAAAAGTATCAGGCTTATTGGTTAAGGGTAATAACAGCTGATCAGCAAGTTACCTCCATGCTTGTTTCCCTAGACCGTAAATTTCAATGTCCTTTTTGGCTGCTGTCTTAATCTAATTCCCCTTTTCCTCTTTTCTCCCTGCCGTTGAAGCAGAGAGTAATGATGGAGCTGCATTAACAGTATTATTGGTTAAGGATAGTAAGTTACCCCCCAAGCACTTTTTCTTCATGCCCATCCTCTAGCCTTTAGGGATCCACAGTGATTATACCATGCCCCTTTGAAAAATTTCACTGTTTTTATCTTCACCATCTCCTCCAAAAGGGCATTCCAGGCATCCACCACCCTCTCCGTGAAGCAATATTTCCTGATATTGGTTCTGAGTTGTCCTCCCTGGAATTTCATTTCGTGACCCTAGTTCTACTGATTTCTTTCCAACAGGAAAGGTTTGTTGTTGATTGTGCATCATTAAATCCTTGCAAATATCTGAAGGTCTGTATCATATCTCCCCTGCATCTCCTCTCCTCCAAGGTTTGCATATTTAGGGCCTTCAACTTCTCCTCATAAGTCATTTGATGGAGACCCCCACTGTTTTGGTCACCCTTCTCTGGACCGCTTCCATCCTGTCTCTGTCTCTTTTGAGAACACTGTACTCGAGGTGAGGCCTCACCAAGGACCTGTACAAGCGGATTATTACCTCCTTTTTCTTACTAGTTTTTCCTCTCTCTATGCAGCCCAGCATTCTTCTAGCTTTAACTATCACCGTGTCACAATGCTTCGCTATCTTCAGATCGCTAGACACTATCACCCCAAGGTCCTTTCCTTGCTCCATGCACAATAGCCCTTCACCCCCATCACATACAGCTCTTTTGGATTATCGCACCACAGATGCATGACTCTGCACTTCTTGGCACTGAATCCCAGTTACCCTATCTTCGACTACTGTTCAAGCTTCCTTAAATCACGTCTCATTCTCTTTACTCCTTCCAGCGTGTCCACTCTGTTGCAGATCTTAGTATCATCCACAAATAGACAAACTTTATCTTCTATCCCTTCTACAATGTCGCTCACAAAGATATTGAACAGAACCGGTCCCAACACCAATCATTGTGGCACTCCGCTTAACCCCTTTCTCTCCTTCAAAGTAGGTTTCATTTACCATTACTCGCTGACAACCAGTTTGTAATCCATGTCACCACCTTGGCACTCACTCCCAAGCTTCTCATTTTATTCAGAAGTCTCCTATGCAGGACCACATCAAAAGCTTTGCTGAAATCCAAATACATCATATCTAGCGCTCTTCCTTGATCCAATTCTTTAGTTATCCAATCAAAAATAAATCGATCAGATTTGTCTGTCAGGACCTTCCCCTAATGAATCCATGCTGCCTCGGGTCCAGCAATCCTCCAGACTGTGGATAGTTCACAATCCTTTCCTTCAGCAGAGTCTCCTTTAATTTTCCCACCACTGAGGTTAGGCTAACCGGCCTTTAGTTTCCAGCTTCCTCTCTGCCACCACTCTTATGGAATGGGACCACCACTGCTCTTCTCCAATCACTTGGCACCACTCCCGTTTCCAGGGATCTATTGAATAGGTCATGCAGTGAACCTGCCAGTACATCTCTGATCTCTCTCAATATCCTGGGATTAACCTCATCTGGCCCCTTGGCCTTGTCCATTTTCAGTTTTCCTAGCTCTTTCCATACATTCTCTTCTGTAAATGGTGTTTCATCTACCCCATCTCCATCTACTGTCTTGTCAACCAACAACGGTCCTTCTCCAGTGTCTTCTTTAGTGAACACTAAACTGAAGTTTTTGTTTTTTTTTTAATTTTTAATTTTCCAATTTTCTCAAGTTAAATATTGCATTCCTCCAATAAGAAATTATGACATGGGGGACAGAAAACTAGGGAAGTGCACAATTACAAAAACATACTTGCATGTAACAAGCTTAACGTATCAAGGTACCTATACTTTTTCTTGTCCCAGTTTAAGGCTTAATTTAGGAGGGGACAATTACCCTCCTAGCGTTGAGAAAGGATTTTAACTGCTCAGGATATTGGAAAGCGTATACATCTTTCGCTGATTTTACTACACATTTGCATGGGTATTTTAATACATAGGAGAAACCCATTTCTATTACTTGCGATCTCATTACCAACAATTTTAATGAAATCTCTATAACGAAAAAAAAAATTTTTGATGAGAAGAGGAACGTTTCATATATTGGTATCATAAACCCCAACGGGTGATACAGTCATGTTATAATCATGAATGGACCTCCTCCATCCCCATTTTTTTCTTTATCATGTGATACACCAAGTGAATTAAATAAAAACACAGGTGCCACAGAGCTTGAATGAATCACTTGATTGGGGTTCATTATTATAATCACATTATATACCATAGTACAATCTGGGATTTTGCGACTGGACACTTTGACTCAAACGTGGTGACATCACAGCAGCGCAATGATGGATTGGATAATCGCCTATCCTTTCACCAGGTTGAAAAGTGTAACCAGTAGTTTTGAGCGTTCCAGGATTTGGTAGAGCCTTTTTGACTCAGATTGAAGACAATGCACTAACTCACAAGGCAAGATTTCAACACTTACCGACAGAGGATTAACAAGGACGAATCCCCTGATGAAAGGTCCCTGGGCGGACCTGAAACGTGGCTGCGTCGGTTATCTGTTTACAACATCAGATAAGTCGGGATGTTGATAGAGCTTGTTTTCAAGCCTTTTTTAACATCAAATAATGCCTGGGAGGTTGACATAGCTTGTCAAAGTTTTACAAGCGTTTGATTGAACAAATGGTCATCTTTTGTTAATAACAGATAAGTCTGGGACATTGATGGAGCTTATTTAAGCCTTCCTTTTATACCAAGTAATGACGGGACTTTGATATCGCTTGGACTTTCATATTGCTTGTTTACGTTTCACAAGTGTTGAATTCAAACACAAGCTAAAAAATTTTTAAACGAATGATTTATTTAGTTCACTTGGTGTATCACATGATAAAGAAAAAAATGGGGATGGAGGAGGTCCATTCATGATTATAACATGACTGTATCACCCGTTGGGGTTTATGATACCAATATATGAAACGTTCCTCTTCTCATCAAAAAAATTTTTTTGGTTATAGAGATTTCAGTAAAAATTGTTTCAGGTTATATTAGACACATCATCTGACATCAGGGGTAGTTAATTTTAGATAGTTCATGTAAAAGGTTTTCTCAAGAGGGCTTTGTGTTTTATTGACTGTCATATTGTATAAATCCCTTGAAAGTATTGGGTGCCATCTAAAGATCTGGGGCAGATTTTAAAACATGCGTGCAAACCGACGCACACAAATGTATGCCCGATTTTATAACATGTGTGCGCAGCCACGCGCATGTTATAAAATCAGGTGTCGGCGCACGCAAGGGGTGCACAATTGTGCACCTTGTGCTCACCGAGCCGCGCTGCCTTCCTCCGTTCCCTCGCAGGCCACTCCGAAATCAGAGCGGCCTCGAAGGGAAATTCCCTACCGCACCTTCCCTTCCCTTAACTCTCCCGCCCCCCCCCCCCCCAGCCCTAAGCTAAACCCCCCTAAAAAATTTATCTTACCCAGTTACGCCTGCCTCAGGCAGGCGCAAGCTGCGCGCGACAGCCGATGGCTGGCCCGCGATCCCGGGCACAGCAACAAATGGCCGCTGTGCCTGGAGGCTCCAGCCCCACCCTACCCCGCCCCTTTTTTCAAGCCCCGGGACTTACACGCTTCCCGGGTCTTGATGCGCGCCGCCGGGCCTTTTGAAAATAGGCCCGGCGCACGTAGGGCTTTTAAAATCTGCCCCAATAAGTTGAACATATCATGATTACATTTGTTTTGTTTAATGGGCCCCACTTGGTGGAATGCCTTGCCTATCGAGTTATGCTCTGAATTTTCAATGTTAAAATTTAGGTAATTGCTAAAAGCCCATTTATTTTGTCTAGCTTATGAGTTGTCCCATTTAGAGTCCAGCCACAACTTTTCTTGGTACTGTAATTTGGCTGATTTGTTAAATTAGCTGCCTTATTAAAAGTGGCCTGTTTTATTTGTTTTTATCCATACTTGTTTCCATGTATGCATATATTAATTTTGTTTTGTACATATATACGATTTTATGGATGCTGTTTTGTTTGACTGCCTAGAAGTGTCAATAGTGCAGTTTATAAATGTTATAAATAAATAAAATAAGTAGCCAGAAAATTAGACCTAAAACAGAGTCCAAAAAACCCTGAGTTTCAGCGCAGTGCAGCTGCACCATCCAATCCATCGTGGAGTCAGCACTAAAGCGGGCAAAGAAAACAACATCATTTCCAGTATTCCACCAGGAAAAGATCCCAGGCTGCTGGACAACTCTTGTAAAAAGAGTTGTCCAGCAGCTCAATGCTCGCACTCTGCCAAGCAGTAATTCGTGGTTCAGTACTTACAGGACTGCATTCAGAAATTGCATGTTTGTTTGAAAGAAGTTAGTTTATTCATCTCTTCAAAGGCCACACTGCTCATCCGGTGACCAGCATCTCTGGCCTTTAGCCCTACCCACCTGCTGACGTCAGGGGTCCTCCCTGACTCTAAAGACCCGCGCTAATGCCAGATTCCTGATGTACTTCCTGCTTTACCTGTTGGATGCTGTGATCTCTCTGGTTTGAACTGTTTTACTGCCTGTTTGGACTGGGTCATTGTTTCTCTTTCAGTTAGTTTATTCATCTCTTCACTGGCCACATTGTTTCTCCCATGGCCGGCACCTATGGCCTTTAGTCCTGCCTGCCCACTGATGCCATGGCTGCTCCCTGGATCTTAAGAATCGACCGACACCGGAGGTGCTGCACAACACAGAAGCCTGCTCCTTTAAATACTCCTCCGAGCGGACTGATTGTGGATGTCTATTTATGACTGCAGAATTTGTCCTTTGACATTATTCACTTGTTATTTCTTATAGATTGCTTCTCGCTGACAGAACTTGCTCCTATTTCTAGGGATGTGAATCGTTTTTTGACGATTTAAAATATCGTCCGATATATTTTAAATCGTCAAAAATCGTTAGAGCCACGATACAATAACAATTCCCCCGATTTATCGTCAAAAAATCGTAAATCGGGGGAAGGGGGAGGGGAAGGGGGAGGGCGGGAAAACCGGCACACTAAAACACCCTAAAACCCACCCCGACCCTTTAAAATAAATCCCCCACCCTCCCGAACCCCCCCAAAATGCCTTAAATTACCTGGGGGTCCAGCGGGGGTCCAGAACGACCTCCTGCAGTCGAATCGTGTTGTCTACGGCCGGCGCCATTTTGCGCCGCCATTTTGCAAAATGGCGGCGCAAAATGGCGCCAGCTGAAGACAACACGATTCGATTGCAGGAGGTCGTTCCGGACCCCCGCTGGACTTTTGGCAAGTCTTGTGGGGGTCAGGAGGCCCCCCCAAGCTGGCCAAAAGTCCCTGGGGGTCCAGCGGGGGTCCGGGAGCGATCTCCTGCCGCGAATCGTTTTTCCGTACGGAAAATGGCGCCGGCAGGAGATCGATTGCAGGAGGTCGTTCCGGACCCCCGCTGGACTTTTGGCAAGTCTTGTGGGGGTCAGGAGGCCCCCCCCCCAAGCTGGCCAAAAGTCCCTGGGGTCCGGGAGCGATCTGCTGCCGCGAATTGCGGAAAAAAACGATTCGCGGCAGCAGATCGCTCCCGGACCCCAGGGACTTTTGGCCAGCTTGGGGGGGGGGGGGCCTCCTGACCCCCCCAAGACTTGCAAACGATTCGCGGCAGCAGATGGCTCCCAGACCCCAGGGACTTTTGGCCAGCTTGGGGGGGCCTCCTGACCCCCACAAGACTTGCCAAAAGTCCAGCGGGGGTCCGGAACGACCTCCTGCAATCGATCTCCTGCCGGCGCCATTTTCCATACGGAAAAATGATTCGCGGCAGGAGATCGCTCCCGGACCCCCGCTGGACCCCCAGGGACTTTTGGCCAGCTTGGGGGGGCCTCCTGACCCCCACAAGACTTGCCAAAAGTCCAGCGGGGGTCCGGAACGACCTCCTGTAGTCGAATCGTGTTGTCTATGGCCGGCGCCATTTTGCAAAATGGCGGCGCAAAATGGCGCCGGCTGAAGACAACACGATTCGATTGCAGGAGGTCGTTCCGGACCCCCCTGGACCCCCAGGTAATTTAAGGCATTTTGGGGGGGTTCGGGAGGGTGGGGGATTTATTTTAAAGGGTCGGGGTGGGTTTTAGGGTGTTTTAGTGTGCCGGTTCACGATTTTAACGATTTTAACGATATTTTAAAAACCCAAATGGCGACGATACGATTCCCTCCCCCTCCCAGCCGAAATCGATCGTTAAGACGATCGAGGACACGATTCACATCGCTACCTATTTCTCTAATGTCCAATTTAAATCAAATCTCTGTTAGCATAAGGAAAGGCAAGTATTCCACTCTTATTGTCATTCTAATCATCTCTCATCTCTGTAAGACTGCCTGTCCTTCAGTATGTATCAACTTCTTTCTCCTTACATAGATTGTTCACAATTCTGGTGCTTTGATTAATGCATGCCGTATAGTTAACAGATCTCCTTTGATTACTGGATTTCATTATGACTCATGATCATACACTTCCTCTTTGTAACTGAAACCTAGTTAAAGCCTGGAGATTTAACATATCTCAAGCGAGCCTGTCCTCCCAATTTCAACTTTCTTCATAAAGACAGGTCAAAACCTAAGGAGGGTGGTGTTGCCATTATCTATATTAGCCTTTTTTTTCCTTCAAGGATCAGCCATTAAATTTTAATTCTATTACCGAATTTCTTTTTCTTCAATTTCACAAAGCCACTACATTTAACATGCTTTTAATTTATCAACCACCTCCTGTGACTAGGCAACAGCTCCAGGATTAAATCATATTGATTAACAGCTCTTATTTAATTTTGTGGGGCAATTTAAATTTGCATGCAGGCGAGCCTGGAAACACAATGGAATCTCTGTTCTTTCCAGACACATAAGAATGGTCATGCACTGGATTTGATTTTCACATCAGACAAGACACATCTTCAGGCTAACTCCATCAAATTTATATCTTTTACTTGGACTGATCATATCATGATCATGTTTCTTTTATGTCAAGATTCCTGTTAGAAAAAAACAAGGATTTGGATCCAGATAGTCTAGCACAGGCTTTGGAATTTTCACCTGAATTCACAGATCTTCCCTTGGAAGATAACATTTCAAACAACGAAGAGTAAATTGAGGGATGCTTTTGATCAAGTTGCTCCCATTCATTATTGCATTCATAAAAGCTGTGAAGATTCCGTGTGGTTTTATTCGGCCTTGAGAATTTTAAAGAGGCAGCCAAGATACCAGAAATAGAAATGTTGAAAAGGAAAAAATCCAGAGGATTAACAAGCCTTAAAATTTATATCAATCATTATCTTTTAGAAGTTAAGCAGGCAAAAAGAAAGTACTATACAAAGGTCTTTGCTAAGGCAAGCAACAGTAAGTAGCTTTTCAGCTTGCAATCTCTAATTGACACTTATTGTGAAAAGATTCCCTCCTTACCTTTCAATTTGGGTAATAATCTATATGTAAAACTGCATGGGAAAAATATTAAACATTGTTTAATATTAAACTAGGAAACAGCTTTCTCACCTCCCCTCAGAAAAAAATAAATAAACTATTGCAATCTCTTGTACACAGAAAATAAACAATTTAACCCTTCTAACTAAATCCCCTAATACACAGAGAAAATATGAACTTTAACTCTCCCACACATGATTTATTTTTTTTTAGTGGTATTTAAACAAAACAACGCATAAAAACCAAGATGAAGAAATGATAAAATATATTAAACTATAATTAAAAAAAAAATAAAACAGAAGGGAAAATTACATAAACACAGTTCCTTTCAAGTCTTCATTATAATGGAGCCTAAGTAGGAAAAACAACCAAAGGAAAAAAACAAAACTCTACAGCCAAAACCAGCTAAATAAATCAATTACATGTTTATACCCCATCAAACAACCACTACCTCCCAAGAATGACTGACTAAGTAACAAGAGATTTATCAACTATAAATGATTCCAGATGGGCTGGGTCTTAGTATACTCATTACCCTGAAAGGTTACTAAGCATTTACAGGGAAACTTTAATTTAAAAAAAACAAACAGAAAACAACCCAATGACTGAAAATTTTAAAGATAGAAAAGATCTCCTCTGTCTTCTCTCGAGACATCTAGAAACATCTGTACTGTAGCCCCACAAAAAATCTCTTATATTAAAAAATATTGTCAAAGAACTAACTAGTTCTCTAACTCTGCAACAAAGGTGACAAGTAGCTTGTGATTGTGCAGAAAAAGCTGAAAGCAGATTTGCTTATCTGTGACATGTGTTCTCCAAGGACAGCAGGATGTTAGTTCTCACACATGCGTGACATCATCCGAAGGAGCCCAGCGTCTATGCTGGGTCCCTCTTCAGTCATATAATATAGAGTTCGTGAAAAAGAAAATAACAAACCGGGAGAAAAAACAACTCCATGGGGCGGCGGGCAGGTTTCGTGAAGACTAACATCCTGTTGTCCTTGGAGAACACCTGTTACAGGTAAGCAACTCTGCTTTCTCCAAGGACAAGCAGGATGGTAGTCCTCACACATGGGTGATTAAGTAGCTTCAGGCCACTCCCACCATGTGCAGCAGCGAACAGGTGCCAACGTGCACAACTAGTGCTGCAGTAACCAGGGGAGCAGGCCTGCCCCTAAGTACAGGGCCCATGGAGGGAGAGTTGGGTTTTCATGGCTAGAAGAGATTACGGAGGAAGGACTGTCCAAAACAACTGTCATGGTGGCCATCCTTATCAGGGGAAAAATGTGAGGCAAAAGTGTGGAGGGAACTCCAGGTTGCCGCTCTGAAAATCTCATAAATGGGAACCGCATGCAAGTGAGCCACTGAGTCAGACACAGCTTGTACAGAGTGAGCCTTGACGTGACCGTCAAGTTGTAAGCCCGCCTGTGCGTAGCAGAAGGCAATGCAGTCTGCTAGCCAATGGGATAAGATCTGCTTAGAGACAGTGACCCCTAATCTGTTTTTGTTGAAGGAGACAAAAAGCTGAGTGGAGAGGCAGTGAGGCGCTGTCCATTCCAAGTAAATAGCCGGTGCCCTCTTGCAATCCAGCATGTGCAGAGCCCGCTTACCCTGGTGAGTGTGAAGCCTTGGGTAAAAAAGAAGGTAATATGACTGGTTGAGATGGAACTCTGAAACCACCTTGGAAAGGAACTTCAGGTGCGTCCGTAGGACCACCTTGTGACAAAACTTCGTATATGGTGAATACGACACCAGAGCTTGAGCTCACTAACCCTGCCAGCTGAGGTAACCACAAATCAAGAAGATAAACTTTCCTGGAAAGGTACTTCAGGTCACAAGATCGCAATGGTTCAAACGGAGATTTCAGATCCCAGAAAACCGCCGGAGGGCAAGTGGGGGGTGCTTTAGTTGTAACAAACCCCTCATAAAACAGCCCACTAGCGGATGGGAAGAGTTCGTAATATCATCCTTACCTCGATGGTACGGCCCAATAGCACTGATGTGAAACCTCATTGATGTGGTCTGCAGGCCGGATTCGGAGAGGAAGAATAGGTAATCTAAGAGTGCCGGAGGGGAGCAAGAGAAGGGATCCAGATTGCATCCCTCGCACCAAGTTGAAAACCTCTTCCACTTTAGATTGTAAGACTTCCTGGTGGAGGATTTTCTGGACTTTAAAATCACACACGATACCCCTTCTGAGAGGCCAAGGGCCTGCACAGTCACCCGGTCAACATCCAAACCATGAGGGCCAGGGCTTATAGGTTGGGGTGAAGGAGCCTGCCTCTGTCCTGTGTGATTAGGTCCAGAACTGTCCCCAACTGGATTGGGGGGGGGGGGGGGGGGGCGAAGGCCAGGTCCCATAGGGTCAGAAACCAGACGTGACAAGGCCAAAAGGGGGCGATCAGGATCAAGGAGCCCTGATCCTGCTGCAGCTTCTGGAGCATTTCTGAGATGAGAGGAAGGTGAGGGTAAGCGTACAGCAGCCCAGTGCCCCAGTGAATTGAAAATGCATCCACCATAGATCCGCTGCTCTTCTGGCATAGGGAGCAGAAGTGGTCGGAAGGCATGGCTCAAGAAGTCCGCTAGGGTGTTGCTAACACCCGGGAAGTACACTGCCCTGAGGGTGATGCAGTTGTCGATGGCCCATGACCAAATGCGGACCACCTCCTGACAGAGGTGGAAGGACCCCGATCCCCCTTGTTTGTTGACATACCACATAGCTACTTGGTTATCAGTCTGAACAAGAGCCACCTTGTTCTGGAGCTGTTCTCGGAACACTTGTAGGGCATATCAAATTGCTCATAGCTCCAAGAGGTTGATCTGGGACTGTAATTCCCACACGGACCAAAGCCCCTGGGTGTGGAAGCTTGCAACATGTGCACCCCACCCCGTCCAAGATTTGTTAGTGGTGAGAGTGGCCTGGAGTTGCAGCTCCAAAAGGGGGTTCCCCCTCTAGATTGGAGGGGATCGCCCATCACTGGAGAGATTGTTGTGACAGTGATGTGACTAGGACACGAGCATGTAGGTCTTGGGTGGCCTGACACCATTGAGAGCACAACGTCCACTGCATGCATGTGCAGTCGAGCAAAGGAGTGACATGCACAGTCGCTGCCATGTGGCCCTGCAACAAGCAGAGAAACTGGTGTGCCGTCATATGGGAGCAATCGGAGACCATTCGAGCGAGAGCTGTGAGAGTCTCCGCTCTGTCCAGAGGCAGAAAAGCCTTCGCCTGGGCCGTGTCCAGTTGAGCCCCAGTAAAGTCCAGTTGTAAGGATGGCTGGAGGTGGGATTTTGGACAGTTGATCAGAAAATCGCAGAGTTTCCAAAATCTGGATTGTGATGCACATGGAGCGCTGTGCCCCTTGACTGGAGTTGCTTTTGATAAGCCAATTGTTGAGATATGGGAAAACATGAATCCACTGCCTCCGAAGATAGGCTCTGGCCACTGCCAGGCATTTGATGAAGACACGGGGCGCGGATGCCAGGCAGAAGGGTAGCACGCAATACAGATTGTGGGTACTGCCAATCCAGCGGAAAGATGGGGATATGGGTGTACGCATGTTTTAGATCGAGGGAGCAGAGCCAGTCTCCCGCCTTGAGTAGGAAAATTAGGGTGCCCAAGGAGACCATTTTGAACTTTTCCTTCACCAAGAAACGATTTAAGGCCCTCAGGTCCAGAATGGGTTGGAGCCACCTGTTTTCTTGGAGATTAGGAAATACCTGGAGTAGAACCCCTCACCTAGCTGACTTGGTGGAACTGGTTCGACCACTCGAGCCAGTACGAGGGCAGAAAGCTCTACCTGAAATATTTGTAAATCCCCTGTTGCTCTCCACCAGGGATACGGAGGTGAGCGAGGTACAACTCGCTGGAAATGCAACTTGTAGCCCTGATGCATGATGGACAGGAACCAAAGGGCCGATCGAGGTCTGCAAACAGCTGGAGCTGACCCCTAACCCGAGGGGGTCGGTGGCCTACAGAGAGGGCTGGCTCATGCTCCCTGGCCGCCAGTCAAAACCCCATGGCAGGGTTCTGCGGAGGAACTGCAGTTGACCAGGGTGTCCGAGGTTGCCTTGGCCTTGTTCTGGGAGGCCGCTAGGGCCTGGATCGCGGTGCTGGTGGGTAGTATTTACTTGGCCGGTAAAAGGGCCTCAGAGGTACTAGCTGACAATTACTGAAGGGTCTTGTGATAGTCCTTCAACTGCGCCACCACCTCCTTAATTCTGTCTCCAAATAGATTTTACCCCTTACATGGCAAATCAGCCAGGTGGTCCTGGACTTCAGGACATAGATCTGAGGCACGTAGCCATACTGTTTGCCAAGCCCTAATGCCCGCCATCCCATTCTCATAGCTGTCTCGGAGATGACATAAGCAGAACGGACTTCGTGCTTATTGCATTCAAGTCCTTGCTGTATAATCTTTTGGAAATCCTCCTGGAATTGTTGTGGGAGGCATTCACCGAACTCCTTGGTCTGCTTCCAGAGGTTTCGGGAGTACTGACCCATGTATAACTGGTAACAAGCAATTCGGGTGGTTAACATTGCGCCGTGTTTTTCACGGCAGCCCAGAGCATTAAGAGCTCTATGCTCTCGCCCCGGGGTGGGGAGGGGCCTGACGCATGGGTGCGGATCCTCTTGGCCTTCTTCAATGCTGATTCTATTGCCTCCGATTGGTGGGGGAGCTGATGGCGCCCAAAACCAGTGGTGGGCTGGACCAAGTAAACAGAGTCAGTCTTACGGTTTACCAGCAGCACCAAGATGGGGTGCTCCCAAAGGCGGGTCACCAGCTTCTTGAAAATGTCATGGACTGGCACTGCCACTACCTCCTTCGGGGCATCCATGAATTATAGAATCTCGAGCATCTTGTGCCTAGTGTCTTGCTTGGTTAAAAGCTGGAAAGGCACTGATTCTTCCATGGCTTTTACAAGCCCCATGAAGGAGAGGTCCTCTGGGGGAGATTTCTACCATTCCTCCAGTGGAGAGGGCTCGGAAGGTAGATCCTCCGTGGAGGACATGGATGCTTCCCCTTCCTCTCCTTCACTGAGTCCCTCCGGAGATGTGAGAAGTCAAAGACCCAACTGCTTCCAAAGCACAGGCCTCAAAGGCACAGAGGTAGGAACTGAAGGCATCAGCGGGCCTCAAGGCCGTAAAACTGCAGACGGATCCAATGGTACAAGAGGGAGCAGGGAAATCAGAGGCACTAATGGCACCGACCCCGACGGCCCCGAGGGAGCCGAGACATGACAAAGCACTATACATCCCCGAGATGCCACTGAATCCGATGGCCCTTCCTCCTCTGAGGAGTCGCTCACTGGGATGGGGCCCAACAGCAGTGGCAGCAATGCTCCCTTCAGCCATAAAGGGGCTTGGGGCATCGGTGCCAGCTGCTTCGGTAGAACACTGAGCAGCATATCGAATCGTTCCAACAATGGTGCAAGCAACGGAAGAGTTGGCTCTTGCGGCAGTTGCGGTCCCGGAGGCTCGAAGCCCTGCAGGGCCCGGCTGACCGCCAACTGCACACACTTCTCTAACTCCTCCTCAAAGGCAGCAGAAGATAAAACGGCTTGAGCAGAAGAATGCAGAATCGGGATGACCCCGCAGTACTGGGAGGCATCGAGCTCTCCACCGGTGTCAGTGGAAGCTGCCTGGAGGCATCGGAAGGGTCAGAGGGAATCGCTTCCTCTGCCCAAGAACGCTTCGTAGGAGGCACAGACGTCGATGCCTATCAACCATCTGGCTTAGAAAATGATGACCAATAATGATGTTTCTTCGATAACTATCAATGGTCACCATGGTCTTTGCCCGGAACCAATGGTGAAGGTGAGGAATCCAACCAGGAACGGGATGACAAAGACCGGGGCCGGTCCCCAGCCACTAGTTCGGGATCAGGGAATGGTGAAGGGGGCAACCCCAGCGGGGTTGAGATTGGGACTTCCTTCCCAAGCGGAGTGGAAGACCCAGAGGACAAAGACAGATCCGATTGTTTGGACCCAAATTTTTCCATTTTATCGAGACATGCCCGACGACCCTTGGGGGTCATCTGGGCACAGAAGTCACAACCTCGGACAATGTGGGATGCCCCTGAGCAGAGAATGCAGACCTCATGGGGGTCTGCGATGGACATGGTCTGGGGGCAATGGCGAAAGCTGGTCTGTCCAGAGGATTAGCGCACATCAGCAGCTTGGGACAGATATCATCAATTTGGGAATGAGCATCTCTTATTTGGAATACAAATCATCAATGTTAACATTTGGCAGTTATTTTGAGACAGCAATTAATGTTTAGATTTACACATTGTTATATATTGTTATACACAGTCCTTAGTGATCTATTGTTTAACATAGTAAGAAGTGAAACATTGTATACTTGAATGAGTATAAGTATGACTTAGAGTGTTTTGTATCTCACCTAACAGATGTGACTCAGCATTTGAAGTTTTATGAGGACAAAGTGATTGTGCAATATTAGACAGATAGCATGCTATTGTGAGTATGCATGAGCGTGAATGTGCAAATAGAACATAAGAACATAAGAAAATGCAATACTGGGTCAGACCAAGGGTCCATCAAGCCCAGCATCCTGTTTCCAACAGTGGCCAATCCAGGCCATAAGAACCTGGCAAGTACCCAAAAGCTAAAGTCTATTCCATGTTACCATTGCTAATGGCAGTGGCTATTCTCTAAGTGAAATTAATAGCAGTTAATGGACTTCTCCTCCAAGAACCTATCCAATCCTTTTTTAAACACAGCTACACTAACTGCACTAACCACATCCTCTGGCAACAAATTCCAGAGTTTAATTGTGCGTTGAGTGAAAACAAACTTTCTCCGATTAGTTTTAAATGTGCCCCATGCTAACTTCATGGAGTGCCCCCTAGTCTTTCTACTATCCGAAAGAGTAAATAACCGATTCACATCTACCCGTTCTAGACCTCTCATAATTTTAAACATCTCTATCATATCCCCCCCTCAGCCATCTCTTCTCCAAGCTGAAAAGTCCTAACCTCTTTAGTCTTTCCTCATAGAAGCATCATCATCTGTAGTTGTTTGTGTTAAGTTGCACATATCTTGACATATAATGACATCACACAGCCGAGTATTTAAATCCCAGCCGTGAAACACAGCATTGCCTCAGCAAGAAGGTCGTGGGTTCCTGGTCTTCAACCTGGTTCCTTGTCGTTAGCTTGGTGCTGCTCCAGTCTTCAACTCTGCTCCGCTCCAAGCCTTCAGCTTTGTCTTCAGCCACTTGCTGCCATCAAATCTTCAGCTTCAGCTTTGTCTTTAGTCACAGCCTTGCCTCCATCAAGCCTTCTGCCATAGCCTCCTGGATTCTGTCATAGCCTGGCCTGTGCTAAGACTCACTCGCCCTTAGTCGGCGCAAACCTTAGGGCCAGCCCATGGGGTTGTGTCAATTGTACCACGGCAAGTGGGGCTCACGTTAACGTTGCTCGCAACAGATTGCTGAGGCCATCACTGCCTTGGCCACTCAGAAGCAGGAGCAAAAGACTGAATTAAATAGTCTCCGGAACTGGTTCATGCAGCAACCCAGAAGTAACTTGATCAAGGAAATGGGTTACTATTGACTGACCCAGTGCTTAGATATGATTAAAGCCCAACACCAGGCTTCAGTCCCAGTTCCAGCTCTGGCGAAACCCTGCACCAGCATCTATCCACTCCCACTACCTCCGAGGTATAGTGGTGCTCCTAAGAGGTGCAGAGGGTTCCTCAATGTTTGCAAGATGCAATTTGAGTTACAGCCAGCTCTTTTTTTTCTGACCATGTCAAGATTATGTATATCTTCTCCATGTTGGACAGTCCTGCTCTCTCCTGGGCTTCTCCCTTGTGGGAACAAGATGATTTAATTCTCAGGAACTTTGATAAATTCATACAATAGTTTCCCTGACTTTTGACCAGCCTGGGCACCTTTCATCCACTGCTACAAAAATGCTTCATATTCATTTAGGCACTCACTTGGTCAGTGAGTACACAGAATTGAGTTACAGTCACTGATCTCAGAGGTTCAGAAGCGACCAATCTACTACTTGCAGGCACCCTCAGATGGGATACGCCATCATGGTAATCAACAGAGGGACTCCAGCAAAAATGGTCCAATGACCGCCGCTGCTGTCCCCTGTCATCACCTACAGTTTGGCATAAACCAAGGGGAGAAATAAAGTAAATGAAGCAAGCACTGCTTTCCATCCATTGACTGTCTCCACAAATCATACGGGGACCACAATCACTCAAATTTGTGCAGGCACTATGTTGAACAGCATATCCTATATTAAATATACATCCTCTCAAGTCTTGCTTGGTTTCACAAAGGCGTGGGACCCTTGACTTCCTCCAGAGCATTGCTGTATTGCATCTAGCTGCTACACAAATATGCCGAGCTAACAACCGCTCATGCTTGCTTCCTTGTGAAATGGGGACATTAAGTAATGGAGGTTTGGCAAGAAGAACAACTGGAAATTGAAGTATGCTCTCTCTCCAATAAGCTTTAATACTTGTCTTGGCCCACAAGGAGATGTACTGATTCAAAATAATTGAGGCTCCAGTTCGGCGATAAACCTGCAAGCAACGGAACCTCAGGGACTACCCCAGAAAGGGGATTTCTAACATGGGAGGGATTGAAAGACATATTCCTCTTCTGAGGAAGAAGACTCCCAACACTACCCTCTTGGTATCCCCTCTCATAGTAGTTCGACCAGGGATGCAGTCTTAGGTCAGTCCTATGGCTGCGGCACACAACCTTTTGTGCTCTCCACGAAGGAAACACACACACACACCCCCATACAGTAGAGGGCAACTGGAAGAATAGTGTCCTCCACTGTAAAAGCACGCTGACTAGTATTCATACAGTGGTATCCCATCCTATAGATTGCGGCACACCTACGAACCCACTTGATGTGCTTGTGGGTAGAATCCCACAGCACAGCAAGGACTGAGCACCTGTTAAGAGTCGGTGGCAACGCGCTGCCAAAAAGCAATCACAGATTGTGTGATGGCACCTTCCTCGTCAGGTACAGAACAGACGAGGAGGCTGATACCTTGACGCAACGACGGCAGAATCCTTGCATGGCTGTTTACTGCACAGACAGGGAGAATGCCGCCTTCCAGCACCTGAGGCGCTTGGAGTAGATGCCTGCTGTACCCAACCATGCATAGTACTCATAACGCTCCAAGAGGCTGGACACAGCCCTTGAAATTGCATTGGGAATGGCTCACCAATGTTCCCCTCATGGAACAGCAGCAGCAAAGTCCATGGTGACCAACAGTGCCCCTGGTGCTCTGCAGTCGTGACCAGCAGCATCTGACTTCGCCAACTGGTGCCCACCATAGTGACAGCGCCAATATGGCCCATAGCACTCTCGCACTCACCAATGGATTACATCAATGGCACCAAACAATGCTACACCCAGGGCGTCAACAGCACCTTGACCATGTCTTGATCAGTTCAACGGTATATAGCACCATCCCCAGCGCCACAGGCACCCGCAGACATCGATCGCCCAACGGCACCGATAGAGACCCTGGGGTCCGAAGGCATCAATGGACCAGTGGTACCAAGGATGCCAGGGGCTCCTGCAGGCAGAGGCTCTGCACCCCCAACATGTGTGCCCAAAGGAACTGATGATTGCCAGCACCATCGACGAATCCCCTCGGCTCACTTAAACATCAGAGGGAGTCAATGATGCAAGCTCGATGACATCCCTTGCCAGCGGCTATGGCTGACGATAGCCTCACTAGCACTCATTAGCACCGATGGTACATGAAGCAAGGCAGGGCCTCTCAAAACTCTGTTTTTAAATTGTGATTTACCATTTAAACCTTCTTTTGTCAAATCTTGGGAGCTTGATTTGGGAAGTGAATTTTCTATAGAACAGTGGTTAGCTATTTTCCAAGCCATGGGTAAGTGTCTTATCTCTGTAAATATGATTGAAAATGGTTATAAAGATTTGTACCATTGGTATTTGACACCAACTTGTCTTCATAAGATGATTTCTTCTCATGCAGATCTATGTTATTTATTTATTTATTTATAAACTTTTATATACCGATGAACGTTGGGAACATCTCATCGGTTCACAGTAAACAAAAAATGCAGCTAACGAGCTTTACAGAGAACAATGAACAATCAATAAAAGAGGAACAAGAGAGGAAGAAAAGTATGGGGCTAGTCAACTAGGGCGTATTGCAGAATTAAAACAGAACATGTACAATAAGTGTGGGATCAATCAGTGATTAAAAAACATAAGATTAAATAAGACAGAATGTCATGTAAGTTGAAATAAATTAGTATTCAAATATATAAGGCAGGATAGCATAGTATTAAAAGGGGAGGAAGGCACTTATGAGTAAGCTTGTGTAAAGAGGGAAGTTTTCAGGTTCTGCTTAAATTTTTTGTAACAGGGTTCCTGATGCAGGAAGGAGGGAAGTTTGTACCCCAGGACGGGTCCTGCCACAGATAATGCCCGGGCTCTAGTGGAGCCGAGTTTATACTGCTTAGGGGAAGGGATGGGAAGTGTTGCTCTATGTTGCTGCCAAATGGGTCTGTTTGAGCTGTGAAAGGTAAGGTGCTCAGAGAACCAGTGCATGTTTTGGTTATGGAGTGCTTTGTGGATAAGAGTGAGGGTTTTGTATGTTATTCTTTCTGCGACAGGTAGCCAGGGAAAGTGTTTTAACACAGGGGTGATGTGATCATTTCTGTGTGTGTTAGTGAGGATGCGTGCAGCAGCATTTTGGAGTAATTGGAGTGGTTGGAGTGTGCTTTTGGGTAAACCTAGGAGAAGAGCATTGCAATAATCAATTTTGGAGAGAATGAATGCTTGTAGTATAGTGCGAAAGATGTTGGAAGGGTTGCAAGGGATTGGGCTCCTTCATCCATTTATGGTGGGAATATCCCCGTATTAAAGCTTAGTGGAGAGAGAGCATACTTCAATTTCCAGTTGTTCTTCTTCCCAAACCTCCATTACTTAATGTCCCCATTTCACAAGGAAGCAAGCATGAGCGGTTGTTAGCTCGGCATATTTGCGTAGCAGCTAGATGTAATATCGCAATGCTCTGGAGGGAGCCAAGGGTCCCACGCCTTTGTGAAACACAAGCAAGACTTGAGAGGGTGTATACTTAATATAGGATATGCTGTTCAACATAGTGCCTGCACAAATCTGAGTGAGTGTGGTCCCCGTATGATTTGTGGAGACAGTCAATGGATGGAAAGCAGTGCTTGCTTCATTTACTTTATTTCTCCCCTTGGTTTATGCCAAACTGTAGGTGATGTCTCATTTCCAACCTTTTCCATTCTAAGTGATGTTTATATGTCCATATTAGAGAGAAGAGAAGGGGGGATGGGAGTTTATTGGGGTGGGGGAGGTTACAGCTCTTATCTGGTTTGGCTTATGATTCCAGAATGCCTCGTTAATAGATATCTGGTATATGCGCCCTAATATTGTGTGGGGAAGCATGCCATATGCTTTTATCTTTATGCGTCTCTATTTTATATGTTTTGTTGTTTGTTTTTTTTATATAGCAAACTGCACTGCATGAATCATGATTTTTCCATTTAGTATGTATACAAGGAAAGCATGTTTTGTTAATGATTGTTTTATTCTGGAAACATATATAATGTTTTTTTGTTATGTGTGTGAACCATAATAAAAATTTAAATTAAAAAAAAAAAAAAAGAGAGAACTCAGGCGAGTCCCCAGGCTCAGAGGCCTATATGGATCATCAGTCCTGCCAGCACCTGACAAAAGTACAAAAAACAGACAGAGCAAAGAGAAGACACAGATATCAAACTGCCAGACTGCACAGCAACTAAGGCCCACCATGCAGTTGGCAGACAGTGGAGAGAAGAGGAAAAAAGGAAAAGAAAAGGGAAAATAAAACTACCGTAAGGTAAGGGAAAGAAAAACACTGCAGCTCTAGAAAAAAATCACTTACAAAAACTGTGAGGAGAGGAAAGCTGAATACCATGACACGCATGGCTCCCGCGACCACATAGCTTCACGGAAAAAAAAAAAAAAAAAAAAGAGACTAAGGGACTATGCCTAGGGGGGCAGGGTGATAACTACAATTGCACATGCTCAGTAGGGCATAAGAACATAAAAATATAAGATATGAACGTCCATTTTGGTGCCCTGTACACACAGGGCACTTAATTTATTCACTGCTTCACTTACTGCCAATTGATCCATTCACTGTCACATGTCAGTGAAAAGGACCAATCAGGAACAGCCCTGCCGGGGGCTGGGGAGGGAGCTCATGTCAGGCTATCGTGGACGCACAGCCACTTCTCCTGTGTGCCCGATGTAGAGCGCTAGGGATGCACTAGTTATCCATTGCGCATCCCTTTTAGTACAGCAGCTCATTTGCATATCACATCGAGTCTCCAGGAGAGGTGGATGTGTGCACGCTCAAAAAAAAAAAATGTGCGTGCACTTTGGATGCACATTTTTTACACGCATGATATTGCATCAGTCTGAATATGTGTTATGGTAAGCACCTGTCTGTAGCAAAGCCCTCCTCCCCCTCGTTTCAGAATAATAATAGGCAGAAGCTCAAGTCATAGGCACAAGAAGTAACTTTTTTTTTTTTTTAAGAGCTTGCACGGATCATGAGCATGCTCGGGAGAGTTTTCTAAGACCTAGGATAAATATTGGAGAGCATTGCTTTAACCATCTTAGTCAAGTGAAGTTTATCAGGCTGGAAGAAGGAAATCATATGCAGCCCCCTGCCAAGCCACCCAAAGCTGAGCAACAC
This sequence comes from Rhinatrema bivittatum, assembly GCF_901001135.1. Lineage (NCBI taxonomy): Eukaryota > Metazoa > Chordata > Amphibia > Gymnophiona > Rhinatrematidae > Rhinatrema > Rhinatrema bivittatum. The sequence continues at coordinate 156,739,808 of NC_042622.1, read as the reverse complement.
TGGCTTTCCAGGAATAGAATGGATGCGGAGAGGGGGGGGAGGGGCGTGCACCACATGAATATGAGGTAAGCAGCGCTGACTGGAAACTGGATGCAGAGAGTTCTGCTTGAGACTAGTAAACATATACAGTAAAGTTAGCAGGGAGAAGACAAGGGCAGCTAGGGGAGTGGAACTGGAAAGAATGGGCAATTTGGGAGAGGAGAGGGTAACAGGCAACTGGAAGGGGGAGAAGGGGAATATATTGGGAGGGAGGGAAGGAGCAAAGGTCATCTAAGAGAGGAAACAGAAGCATTTAGTGGGTTGTCTGGGGGGGGGGGGGGAGGAAGGGAGGGGACACAGAGAGGTAGTTTCATGCATCCCCTATTTTTTCTGCTGTTTCCTTGTGAACGTTGTAACCTGCGCCACAGAAGACAGCGAGCAGCAGCAGCAGCAGCAGCACAGGCTAGATCTCATCCCCCTCATCACTTCTCAGACCATCTCCAATCCATGCATAAGGCACACATACACAATGTAACACTGAATTAATTTTAATCTGAAAACAGGAGTCACCAAGACCTTCAAAAGCTAAAAGAATATTTATTTGATTTATATTCCACCTTTCAGGCACTTCAAAGAGAAATATCTACAAGTATCAACTAGATTTGATAATTTAACAAAACATTATGTAAAATAAAAACTAGTATGTTCCTGTGGTATTGCTCCAACACCCTGCTGAGCCTCTCCCAGAGCCCTGCTCTCCCCCTCCAGCAATCTGACACTTCATGACCCTGCCCCCTCCCTCCCCATAGAGCTGTACAGCACCTGTACTTTTACCCACAGGAAAAAAGGAGATGGGGTTAGGTCAGAGAGGGAAAATATGCACTGAGATATTAATCTGAAATCCCTTAAGGTACTTTAATATACATAATTTGCACCAGTTTTAAAGCCTGTGCAAAGTCCGTGGGTCTGCCAAGTGCACACTGGTCCACATTTTCAGAGAGAAACTCTGTGGGGAATTTCCCTTTGAAAGTGAACTTGCAGGTCCTGCCCTTCTGAAGAAAAAAAAATGAAAGTTACCCCTCAAGAGGGCAATTTTCAAAATGATTTACCCTGGTAAACTGGCTATCAAAAAACGCCCTCCCTCAATCCTGCTGAAACTATACGCAGGGTTCCACAGCACTCATACCTTTGGCCAATTTGGGGAGGGAGTTCCTAGGGTCCATTTTGGATGGGTTCTAAAAAATGACACATGCAGATTAAGACGTTCAAATCTGCATGCATTATTTCCCAGTAAAATTCTGCCCTGCACTAAAAACTGGTGCAAAAAATACCCACAGCAATTTTCAAAGGGAAAGTACACGTGTACTGTGGCCTTTCGAATGCAAAGGCCACAGATAAAATGTTCCCACGGACTTTGCACCAACGCCTGCAGTTTGAAAATGGCCCCAAAAGAGGACAATTTTCAAATGATTTTAGCTGGGTAGTTACCCAGATTAAATCAGCAGTTGAAGACTGCTCTTCCCCTCCGTGGATAAAAGTACCTTTGCCAAAAAGCAGGTCAGGAGCTGGAGTTGCGGGGGAGGGAAGAGGCAGGGCTGGCAAGCAACATCAGGATTTCACTTTGAAATCCCCATGTGTGCTACATAAAGCAGGTGCGGAGTCCTATGGTACCTTCTGAATCTGTGGTGGCAGACAGCCCCTAAATTTTGAAAGGGAAATGCCAGGAGACGTGTCCCTTGGGAAATGTGCTTCCAGACCCTCTGGAAGTGAGCAAGACAGAAACTTTCAAAATTGCCCTAAAACTGTTCATTTCATACATGATTGCTACACTGACTTCCAAAACCATGGACAACGTACGCAGGGTTTGACGATGTCTTTTAAAGATGCTTTTAAGGCTAGCCACTGCCAAGTACAGCATTATAACAGTCTTAGAAAAATAACAACTTCTTAGTAAAAACAGATTCTCTTTGTCATTAGAACAGTGATTACGTTTACCAGAGATCTGCGCCTTCCATCTCCTTTAGACGTTTTACTACTAGCGCCAGACACACGAGTGCAGCCAACAGCACACTACAGCAGGATTTTACACCAAGTCATTCACAGCTCCCGGCCTCCATCCCAGGGCATCTTGCTTCAGACCTGCTCTAACTCCATGTTTTCAGGGGGAGGTTTCCAATCCGGACTGTCCCAGGATGGGAGTTAGGAAATGCCAAGATACACATGAAACAAAAACAGCCGGCTTAAAACAGGCAACTGCCACACAAACTGCACTTAATCTTAAATTGCAGAAACTGTGCATTCTGGAAATTCAGACTGCAGGTCCTAGGTGGTTACAAAAATACTTTGTGCTTGTGGAGCAGTAGCTTTGGGGCTTTGCTGCAAAAGTTTGGAAGCGGGCAGGCTCCTTGGTTTGAAAACGTCAGGTATCTAGAGCTGGAAGTGTTCTCCATCACAACAAACCCCCAAACTGCACATTTATTTATTTATTTTTATTTAAAAACTTTTCCATACCGTCGTTTAGTAGTGCACCATCACAACGGTTTACATTTAGGCAATTTTAGACATGGGGAAAAAAGTGAAGTACTTTCACACTCGAGAGTCTGGAGAATTTTACACATCTTTTGGCAATAAAATACCTTCAAAAGGGAGCCTAGGTTAGCAGCAGACTTAAAACACAGCCACAAGTCCAGAGGGGAAATAGGAAAGGATACAAAGGAAGGAAAGTGACAGAACGGAGAAGAAAAAAGCACAAGGACAATAAGGGAAGAGAGAAAAAGTTCTCAGCAGGCAGTGCTCTAGCAGTTTACATCTAAGGGAGCGACCTGCTGTGCGCTACGCTCTTGTACCACTGCATCATTTCATTGTTTTTATACTGGGTCAATAAAAAGATATCACAGCCTAGAAAGAATCCAGCTGGCATGCTGATAAAACAATCTGAAATCAATGGAGAAAAAGACAATGAAGCAAATGAGAGACAAAAAGAGTACTAGAAAAAAAAACCCATCATGCAAAAGACAGAAAGGAAGATGAAATGAAGGCTGGAGAAAGGAGAAGTGAGGACAAGAAGAGGAAGTAACACAGTGTGTAGGGCGGAGAGAGAGAGAGAGAGAGACAGACTATGAACAACAATAGAAAAACAGACACACACACCATCGTGGAGGAGAATAACTGGAGAAAAAGAGAGGTACTGTGTTCTATTCAGACTAAAGAATCAGGCCACCAGAACAGGCCCATACCTGCACAGCTCACCAAAGTCTCTTCAACAACTGCTGAGGCCAACAAAATCTGAAACTTTCTGACACCATCTTTGCAGCCAAGACAAAATTCCCACATTCTCCTGCAGCTTTCCACACACATCCATGAGTTCAAATCTGCATATCTCCACCCAAACACACACAGCCCTAAATTATTTCCCCTGCCTCTGCCGTTCCCGTTTCCATGGCAATCCCTGACCCAGCAGATGTAAAGTGAACTCTTTCCTAGGCAAATATGTACTCTTGGATTCCTCTGTGTTGCCAAACAGCTTTTTCCTCCCCCTCCAAGGGTTTTTGCACTGGCAAACTGCCCGTGCTTTCCCTGGTGGAAGGCCAAAGTTTGCAGAAACTGCCTGAATACAACTTAGCAAAACCACAGACATGCAACAGCTCTCTGACTCGGGAAACAGAGTCCCTGAACTATAGGGACAAAAGAGGCCATTCTCACAAGGCCAGGTCTTGGGGTGGGTTTTGTCTCTAGAGGGCGCCCTCTTTCAAAGAAGGCCCTAACAGCACTTCAAAAGCAGTTACACACAAACATCAGTTTCTTTCTTGGTTCTGGTGTCCTCTTTTGTCATCCTAGTTCCCTATTCAAATATAAGTTTTGCTTGCAACTTTCTCCTTTCAGTCAAATACATATACACATGCTCTGTCTCACTTTCATAGGCTCTCAATTACACATTTACACACAGGTTCTCTCTCACCCACACATGCTCTCTCTCATTTACACATACAGGTTCTCAATCACACATTTACATATATTCTGTCTCTCTCTCTCACACACACACACACAGTCTCAAACACATGTTTGCTCGCTTGCTCTCTCTACCCCTACTGAAGAACAACTGCCTCCTCCACTTCCAATCCTCATGGCCTCAAGACAAAAAAATCCCATAGGCCGCGGGGCTAACATTGCTCCTTTTTTCACTCTGGGCTGTGCTGCTCCTTTGGGCCAGTGTTGCATGCATTTGTAACTTACAGTACAGTGAGCTCCGACGCGCGTTTTCCCTTACCCCTTATTCAGTAAGGGGCCGAAAACGCGCGTCGAATCCCCCGAACCTAATAGCGCCCGCAACATGCAAATGCATGTTGATGGCCTTATTAGGTATTCCCGCGCGATTCAGAAAACAAAATGTGCAGCCAAGCCACACATTTTGCTTTCAGAAATTAGCGCCTACCCAAAGGTAGGCGCTAATTTCTTCGGGCACCGGGAAAGTGCTTTTCTGTGCACCCTCCGACTTAATATCATGGCGATATTAAGTCGGAGGTCCCGAAACTTTCCAAAAGTTAAAAAAATATATATATTTGAAGTCGGCCCGCGGCTGTCGGGTCGAAAACCGGACGCTCAATTTTGCCGGCGTCCGGTTTCCGAGCCCGTGGCTGTCAGCGGGCTCGAGAACCAACGCCGGCAAAATTAAGCGTCGGCTGTCAAACCCGCTGACAGCCGCCGTTCCGGTCCAAAAGGAGGCGCTAGGGACGCGCTAGTGTCCCTAGCGCCTCCTTTTACCTGGTTTTACCGCCGAGCCTAATTAGCATACTGAATCGCGCGTACAGGAGAGTGGCCTGTGCGCGCGCCGGGAGCTCCGCGGACTTTACTGAATCGGCCCGAGAGTCTAGTCTCTTCTCCCTGCGTGCGGCTGCTGCACACCACTTCCTCTTCCAGGCCGCAGGGGTGGGAAGAAAAGACTGTGCCGTGAGTGCCGCTGACCGAGTGCTTCTTCCAGCAATCCTGTTGCATTCGCCTGGGCTGGCAGCATGACAAGCCCAGGCGGAGGAAGAGTTTGCATGATGGGGCAGGGAGAGCAGTAGCCTCCTCTCTTCCAACCCTCGCAACCTCGAAATAGGAGTCCCATCGGCCCCGGGGCTAACGTTGCTCCTCTTCTCCTTCGGGATGATGTTGCACGCATTTCCGCTTAGCATGGTCTCATCTTCCCAAGCCCATGCATGGCTGCTGCTCACTACTTCCTTTTCCGGGCCATGGGGGGGGGGGGGAGGCGGGAAGAAGAGACAGTGCTGCAAGTGCCACTGCGTGAGAGTGCTTCTTCCAGCTTTCCTGTCACATTCTGCCTGAGCTATCGGCACTTCAAGCCCAGCGGAGGACGAGTTTGCATTATGCAGGGTTAGGGGGAGCAGCTGGGCCAGCAAGGGACCGGGAAGCGCGGCGATACACTGGTTGAGAACCGCTGGCCCCTAAACAACAATTGCAGCTTTGGAAATCTACCATACAACACAATAGGCATAGATTCTCCAGGAGCATAAGAAGAAAGAAAGGAAACTCCTCCCATCTTGCTGCCTTCAGAGCTCCTTCATGTGAGCCAGCCAGAGCCTAAGAGTAGCTTCAAAGTGTCAGACAATGATCAAGCAGAGAGCACACTAAGGAGCTTAAACACAGTATCAGATAATGAGCAGCCAGAAACAATGCAAAGCAGCAGGCATGCGGTGCCGGACAATGGTATGCCAGCAGTAGTGTGGAGGAGCACGCACACAGTATCAGATGACACAACTAGTAGAATTGCCAGGGGTTATGCATGCAGGATCAAATCCAAATATTGTGGCCAGACCAAATATCACCGAGATGTCCCGAAAGGGAAGCATCTTTCTTCTAGTATATTACATATCAAAGATAAAAGGCTATGTTTTAGAGCTGAGATATAGGAGAGGCTGTGAATGGATAGAAAAATGGATCTAAGCGGAAAAATAGCACTTGGGTCTATCCAGTCTGCCTATTTATATATATACCTACTATTTTGACATGGGTTTTTCTTGATCACTGGTCCCTCTGCCACTAAGGGCCCTTTGTGTCTATACCATACATGCCTGAATTCTGCCAAATGTTTGAGATCCTATAACATCTTCTGGGATTCTGTTGTGTCTACCAATCTTTGGGGGCCGATGCAATATGAAATGCGGAAAGCAGGCACTGACTTTTCAGCGCCCGCTTTAATGTGTGCATGGCGCCTGCAAGGGGGGGGCGCCATGCAAAATACAAATTAGGGGGTCACGACCACCCGCGGTTACAGGCGGTCTGCCGGTTATGAACGACGCCGAGCATATCAGCGTCGGTCTTCAATGCGGCCGCCTGAGGTTATTTTTTTTCTCTTTTGCTTTTAAAGAAGTACAGAAAAGCGGTTTTTTTTTTCTGCTTTTCTGTACTTTTTTTCAATGCGCTCAGCTATTAACGCCTGCTCCAGGCAGGCGTTAATAGCTGAGCGATAAATGTGAGTCTGAAACGCACATTTATTGTTTTGCATTTGGAGTGAATGAGTAATAGCATTTGCATGTGATGAGCGCTCTCTCATTCACTCCGCGTGGGATGATCGTTAATCCCCTATTGCATTAGGAGGTGGATTAGCGCCTCTTTAACCCGTGTCAGACTGCGGGTTATACAGTGCACTCGGCCCCTTTGAGTGAACAGGCATTTTATTACATTCCTTTTGAGCTTCCTTCCCTTCAGCTTCATATGAAGACCCTTTGTCCGTAAACTTTTCATTCTGAGGGAAATATTTCCTCTTTGTACTTTATTGAAGCCTACTAGTTACAGTGCATTCAGAAAATATTCAGACTAGGGATGTGCAGACAAAAAGTTTATGTTCATAAGTCCATAAGTCGAAAAGGGGGGTCAATTTCGGTCAATATGGACATATGGAGAATTCCATAAGTTGAGTCTATGTCCATACGTGCACCAGTTCCCTAAATAAAAATTTAAACCCCTCACCCTCCTTAATCCCCCCCCCAAGACTTACCAAAATTCCCTGGCGGTCCAGCGGGGAGTCAGGAAGCCATTCCTCTATTCCTTTGCGAGGAGCATGTGACGTCCGCGGCACGTCGGAGTGACGCGGCCGTCACGTGGTCCACCGCGGTTCCGCTCCCGGACCCCTCGTTGGACACAAACGGAACTTTTGGCCAGCTTGGGGGGGCCTCCTGACCTCCCCAAGCTGGCCAAAAGTTCCGTTTGTGTCCAACGAGGGGTCCGGGAGCGGAACCGCGGTGGACCACGTGACGGCTGCGTCACTCCGACGTGACGCGGACGTCACGTGCTCCTCGCAAAGGAATAGAATAATGGCTTCCTGACTCCCCGCTGGACCACCCGGGAGTTTTGGTAAGTCTTGGGGGGGATTAAGGAGGGTGAGGGGTTTAAATTTTTATTTAGGATCAACGATCGCGATTTCCAACGTATTCAACATAGCTATGTTGAATAAGTTGGAAATCCGATCGTTTTCGCCTCATCACTTTTTTAAGTTAAAAAAAAAAAAAAGTAGCGTTTTACATATAAGTTCAAAACGAATGCACACCCCTAATTCAGACCCCTTTACTTTTTCCACATTTTGTTACAGCCTTATTCTAAAATGGATAATGTGCATTTTCCCCTCCTCAAGCTACACACAATACCCCTTAATGACAAAGCAAAATCAGGTTTGTAGAAATGTGTGCAAATTAATTTAAAAAAAAAAAAAAAAAAGCAAAACTGATAAACATCACATTTACATAAGTATTCAGGCCCTTTGCTATGACACACAGAGTTAGGTTCAAGTGCATCCTGTTTCTATTGATCACCCTTGAGATGTTTCTCCAACTTATTTGGAGTCCACCTGTGGTAAATTCAATTGATTGGACAGGTTTGGAAAGGCACACACAGTCTATATAAGGTCCCACAGTTGACAATGTATGACAGAGCAGAGGTTTTGTATATCTTTTTTATCATGCTGATTTTTCAGTGTTTCACCTACAGGTGTATTTTATGTGCATTTGAAAAACATTTAAAATTTTTTGTTAATTCTTGTACACTATTTCTATACTCCTCTTGGGTGAATGGTCATGAGGTCCGGGCTACCACCTTACAGGTGGTGGTCTTGCACCAGCTCCCGGCTTGCTGACACCCTTACAATTTGTTAAATAGTGTATATTCTTACAACCTGCTGAATAGCAATCCGCTGTTTACTATATGTGTTTTTTGGTCCTGATTTGATCTTTTAGAGCAAAATCAAAGCCATGAAGTCGAAGGAATTGTCTGTAGTCCTCCAAGACAGGATTGTGTTGAGGGTCAGATCTGGGGAAGGGTACAAAAAAATTGCTGCAGCATTGAAGGTCCCAAAGAACACAGAGGCCTCCATCATTCTTAAATGGAAGAAGTTTAGAACCACCAAGACTCTTCCTAGAGCTGGCTGCCCACCCAAACGGAACAATTAGGGGGAGGAGGGCCTTGGTCAGGGAGGTGATCAAGAACCCGATGGTCATTCTGACAGAGCTCCCGAGTTCCACTGTGGAGATGGGCAAAACTTCCAGAAGGACAACCCTCTCTGCAGCACTCCACCAATCAGGCCTTTATGGTAGAGTGGCCTAATGGAAGCCACTCCTCAGCAGAATGCACATGACAGCCTACTTGGAGTTTGCCAAAGGGCACTTAAAGGTCACTCAGAGCTTGAGAAACAAGATTCTCTGGTCTGATGAAATCAAGATTGAACTCTTTGGCCTGAATGCCAAGGTCATATCTGGAGGAAACCAGTCACTGCTCATCACCTAGCAAATAGCATCCCTTCAGTGAAGCATGGTGGTGGCAGCATCAAGTTATGGGGATGTTTTTCAGCTGAAGGAACTGGGAACTAGTCAAGATTGAGGGCTACATAAATGGAGCAAAGTACAGAGAGATCCTTGATGAAAACCTTATTCAGAGTGATCTGGAACTCAGACTTGGGAGATGATTCACCTTCCAACAGGATAACAACCCTAAGCACACAGCCAATACAATATAGGAGTGGCTTCAGGACAAGTCTGTGAATGTCCTTGAGTGGCCCAGCTAGAGCCTGGACTTAAACCCGACCGAACATCTCTAGAGAGACCTGAAAATAGCTGTGCATCAATGCTCCCCATCCAACCTGACAGACCTTGAGAGGATCTGCAGAGAAGAATGGGAAAAATCCCCAAATTCAGGTATGCCAAGATTGTAGCATCATACCCAAGAAGCTTGAGGCTTGACATTTGAATGTGGCTCATTTCCAAATGGAAACTCTACCTTCCGTAATAATGGAAATGCAATCAGGGGAATTTCTCATGTCTCGCATCCTGATGGAAGCATATCTACATACTCCCATCTCCAGGAACACCATTTCCTATGCTTTGCCGTTCGGAGACGTCCGTATCAGTTTTTTCATTCACTGCCATTTGGGTTGACTACTGTGCCTAGGACCTTCTTCAAGGTCATCTGTGCAAGGAGTATGTTCTAGTACATATGCATTGGGATGACTAGTCGATTCAAGCCAAGAATGCAGAAGAGAGTAGCTTGTCTTCTCCTGAAGTAATCTCCTTGCTTCAGGAACTAGGCTGGGTGGTTAATTTGGCCAAGAGCAGTTTATGGCTGTCTGAGATACAAGAGTGCAATTCAGTTTTGAGCAGGGAAGAGTTTTTCTACCAGTGATGATGATAGTAAGATCTGCAACACAGTGGACACTCCTGAAAGAGTAGAGAGAATAAAAAGTGATTTAAGAAAGCTTGAAGAGTGGTCGAAGATTTGGCAGCTGGGATTCAATGGCAAGAAGTGCAGAGTCATGCATCTGGGGTACGGCAACCCAAAAGAGCTGTCTGTGATGGGTGGTGAAAGACTAATGCGCACAGACTAGGAGAGGGACCTTGGTGTGATAGTGACGGATGATCTGAAGGCTGCAAAGCAATGTGACAAGGCGATAGCTAAAGCCAGAAGAACACTGGGCTGCATAGAGAGAAGAATAACCAGTAAGGAAAAAAAAAATAGGTTATAATGCCCTTGGTGAGGCCTTACCTGGACTACTGCATTCAGTACTGGTGCCTGTATCTCAAAAAGGATAAAAACAGGATAGAGGTGGTCCAAAGAAAAGCGACCAAATTGGCGAGGGGTCAGCATGGAAACTTATAAGGAGAGGCTGAAGGATATGAATATGTATACCCTGGAAGAGAGGAGGTGCAGGGGAGATATGATATAGACCTTCAGATACCTGAAATGTTTTAATGATGCACAATCATTAAATCTTTTCCAATGGAAAGAAATCAATAGAACTAGGAGGACATGAAATGAAACTCCAGGGAAGACGACTCAGAACCAATGTCAGGAAATATTTCTTCACGGAGAGTTTTGTAAATGCCTTCTAGAGAAGGTGGTGAAGATGAAAACAGTGAAGGAATTCAAAGGGGCATGGGATAAACACTATAGATTCCTAAAGGCTAGAGAATGGAATTAAAGAAGAGTGCATGGGGTAACTTGCTGGTGTGGCAGTTGCTACATTTAACAAATAACAGTATCAAGGTCTAATGCAATACCATCATTGCTCTCTGCTTCAACAGCAGTGGGAAAAGGGGAATTGGATTCAGACAGCAATCGAGGACCCTGACTTTTACAGGTAGGGGAACAAATAAACATGGGGGTAACTTGCTGATGCGGCTTTTACTATACTTTTGATGGGGCTCCATCATTGCTCTCTGCTTCCACGGCAGGGGTTAGGGAAAATTGGATTCAGACAGCATCTGAGGGCCTTGACTTTTACGGTCTGGGAAACTGATAAGCGTGAGGGTAACCTGCTCAGTGCAGCAGATACTAGCATAAGCTTGCTTGGCAGACTGGATGGATCATTTGGTCCTTTTCTGCCACTTCTATGTTTCTCTGAGTCACATTTAGAAGTTAATTACTCAACTTTGGGCCCTGAGAAGGACTATTCACCCGACAGTGTGGTCTACTCTACACGTTCTAGAGTCGATGGCACAACATTAGATATTTTCTCCTGGGTGGGGCCACACCTGCAGCCCCTTCAACACATATTGCCCTACCAGTGGGATCCGCAGGAACGGAACTACATGATAAGATCCCACGTGCCATTGAAGGTGAGCACCCAATTGCAGTGGTGGCTGTAAATGGATCTTCTCAGAAATGGAGACACCAGACAGGTTAGTACTCATGACAGATGCGAGCCTTCTGAGCTGAAGAGTGACAGACTACCAATTGGTTGGAAGCACGAGCAGTTAGACTGGCATGCTTGCGGTTCACCGAGCTGCTGTGGCAAAACAAGAAACCATCAGGTGTCTGTGGCAGTAGATGCGCTCATAGTGTGGGCAAAACAACATCTCCAGGGACATATCTGTCTCCCACACTGTCAGGAAGGACAATGTAAGGGCCAACTTCTTCAGCATGCAGGACTTGGACAACCCAGAGGGAGAGTTGGCAGGCGGAGCCTTTCAATTTATAGTGGTGCGCTGCGGTTGCCCATATCTGCATTTGCTGACGACCTCCGGCAATGCGAGAGTACCACAGTTCTTCAGTCACAGAAGTGATCCAAGAGTGCTAGGTATCGATGCTCTCGTTCAGATCTAGCCGCAGATCAGGGGTGTTGTATGCCTTTCTGCCATGTCCACTGATAGCTAGACTCGTTCGGAAGATTGCAAGTTGAACCAAAACTGTGATTCTGTAGACTCTGGATTGGTCCTGGAGGCAGTGGTATGCCATTCTTCAAAGGCTAACAGTATTCTCAGACTTCCACTCAGGAAGGTTCTACTGCATCAGGGGTCCAAGCCTCATGACTATCTGGACCAGTTTTGTCTTATGGTTTGGCACTTCAGAGGGCTCAGTTGCTGAAGCATGGTTGTTCTTCTGCTATAAATTTAATTTTACTTCAAGCCAGGAAATTTTCTACATATCTAGCTTACTTTAGAGTTTGGAGAGCATTTGAGGTTCTTGTCTTCTCAAGTTGAAATTCCACTGATATTGGAATTTTTACAGGAAGACTTGTTTAAAAGGCTTGGCACTTAGCATTCTGAAGGTGTAAATGTTATGTTTGAACTTGATTCATGGGCCCTTGGGTCATGGAGAAAGCTGACTCCATCCTCAGGGAGGATCCCTGTGGGGATTCTCCATGACAGGTGGGGTCTCAGCAGTGATGGACACAGGAGACAGAGAATATTTATTAAACAGCAAGAGAAACCCGAGGAGCGGGTTGGTAAACTCAGTCCTGGAGTAGGAAGATCTGGGATGGATTCTCCGGTAGTGGTCCGCAGAGCGGGATAACCTGGGGAATACTTGCTTCTAGCAGGCCTTGTGCGAAGTAGCTCCGGTAGTGGTCCGCAGCGCGGGGTAGGCCAGAGATAGATGATGGCAATTGGCATAAGACAGTGTGGATCCGGTAGTGGTCTGCAGAGCGGGGTAACCAGAGGATCCACACAGCAAGATGGAAGCAGTAGTGTAGAACAGGTCTTGTATTCGCTCCGTGATATTGCAGTAGAGAATATGTAGTAGCAGCACCGGAGACCCGAAGCAGGAACAGTGAAGGGTCGTCCAAGAAAAAAGCAAGAGGGACTCACTTAGCTGGAGAAGGTGAGACAGGCAGATAAGGCTCTCTGAGGAGCGGATAGTCCTGAGTGCAGCAAGGCCCAGAGGAGTGGGTACCTGAGTCACTCAGTCTGGAACGCAGGAACAGCAAGGCGAAGCATCTCAGAGGAAGGAATTGAGCAAGATGGAATCCTTGCTAACTCGTAGGTAGGAAAGTCCGGTAGGCTTAAATACACATAAGCAGTGATGTCATGCGGAGGGGACGGCCCTGAGGTTCCCGCCATGACGTGCATAAGAAGAAGGAAGGCACGTGCACACCTGCCCTAGGTCACACCAGATTCAAGATGGCGAGCAGCATCGCCCACGCCATCCCGGGAACGCCAGGGAGGTTGGCATGCAGAGGCAGAGGTGGCCATCTTAGCCAGAATCGGAGCTACTGGGAAAATTGAGGTGAGCAGCAAAGGTCGCAGTTGTCTGTGACCGAAGGGTGCAACAGTAAGTAGAAGCTCTCATTTGTTATAGGGAGTGAGTCAATGGTGGAACATGGTTTTTGAAGGGAGTTAAGCATTTATGTCCTCCCTTGCTGCTATTGGTGCTTTTCTTGGACCTTAACCTGGTTTTGAGTTTCTTGGCGAGTTTTACATTTAGGCCGTTGTGTGGTTTTTCTTTCCGGCTGTTTACCCTGAAGTCAGGTTTTTCTTGTGGTTATCTGGTTCAGCATGAGCCGTTTTAACAAATGTCTGCGGGGGTTTTGGAGTTTCATTTGAATCAGTCTGTCCCTACCCAGGTAAGAAGTAATTTCTCCTTTAAGGTTAAAAAGGCCAGAGATATTGCACTTAAAATTTCTCAAGACCTGTAAAAATAGAAATTGTCCCTAAAAAAAAAAAAATGCAAATAAGCAGAGGCCTCGAGGTGAGGAGCAGCAGTCTGAAAAAGCTCAGGACCCAGTAATACAGGGCCTGGAGTTGGGATTAGAGCGGGTCTAATCCCAGCCTAGCATTGGGAGGGGGAGTGTTTGAGAGCTCAGGGGGCAGCAATACAGGGGCTGGAATTGGCGAGGTAGTTGGTCTCAGAGAACTCAAGGCCCAACAGTACTAGGATGAAGGGAATGGTGTCTCAGAGTTCAATAGTTCAGATACTGGTGCGGGGTCTTGCTTTTCCAGTTCTGTTAATAGAACAGTTGCGGGTGGGTCATGAATGCAGCAAGTTTGTTTACCGACTCCAGAGACTGCTAGAAAGGGAATCCTGGTCAGTGTCCTCTGGGAGTCATGACCCTAACCAGTTTTTTAAATTTCCTCTCTGTGTCTGGGTGGTAAAGCCTGCCAAGTCAGAACTAGCATCCTTTGGAGAGCAGAGGGAGGGACAGGAAGGGGAGAGCCTGGTGCCAACTTAACCATTGTTCAGAAAGAGAAAAAAAAATCTGCTTTGCTGACTTGGCTTAAAAAATGTAGTTGGAAGTCTTTTGTATGTCTGAAAAGATTTCTTCTAGAGTACAAGTGAACTCTGTTTTAAAAAAGAGTAAAGCTGCAAGATCCACATCATATTAAAATATTTGAAAAGCACAAATTCCAAGCAAAAAACAAACACTTGCCCAGTATCAACTGCAAGTTGTTGTTTTTAAATTCACTACCTAGGGGCAGCCATGGTAGCAAGAGCAGGCACATGAGATCAGATTGGTCCATACAAGCAGCGATGTCACAAGCGATATAAATATACACTGTACGAATCAATCAGATCCCATTATGTGTAAGATAGATGACATGGCTGCTCCATAGGTTCCATTAAAAAAATATATATGAAAACCATTTAGCAGTAAATGAAGGCACAACTTCCATTCAGGAAAGGAAGACAAGTAAAAAAAAAAAAAAATATGTAACCCCTTGATGGGCATATAAAATGACAGAGGGTCTGATGCCTGTTTAGGAGCTGAGCACCAGCCTTTGAAGGCTCACATCAACAAAAAAATGGTTAAGTCGATGGTCCAAAGGCAGGAAGACTTGTCTGAGATGATGTGAGTACTGAATATCTTCTCAGGGCCTAGGTAAACCTTTGGTCATTCACCCCTACCCTCCTTCCAATTTACCTATCAGCAGCTCCAGCATAGCGCTCCTTCCTACCGCTGGCAGTGGCTACAGCACAGTGCACTTTTTTTTTGGCAGTATTTCCTCCTTTGCTACAGAATTTTGCTGTTTCCAACATTTTGGTGCTCTAAGCGACTGCCTAATGGAAGTACTGACCCTGCTGTATCTTCTCTTTTGAGAAAGGACTAATTATTTTTGTCACAGTGGTAGAGAAGAAGAAGTAGGAGATGATGGTAGCTTGGAACAGGAAGAAATAGAAGTGGTTTGATTATTGTTGTTGCTTACTCTCTGCTATGTTGAACCTGTGAGTCCATATGTGTATCAAAGATTTATTTTGACAGCTGGAACCTCGGACCTGAAAATAAGTTTCTATTGTTGAAAATGCTTTTTGAATCCCAAGGCATGGGTTCATCAGAAGAAGCAGTCAGTCAAAGGAGGAGTCTGGTGGAAGGACTTGTATTTATTGGGGTGCAGTCAGACGGATCTCAGAGGGAGAAGTGTTGCTTTCTTTGAGAAATACTGCCCTTGCCTTTGGACCATCGACTTAACCATTTTTTTGTTGATGTGATCCTTCAAAGGCTGGTGCTCAGTTCCTAAACAGGCATCAGACCCTCTGTCATTTTATATGCCCATCAAGGGGTTACATTTTTTTTTTTTTTTTACTTGTCTTCCTTTCCTGAATGGAAGTTGTGCCTTCATTTACTGCTAAATGGTTTTCATATATTTTTTTTTAATGGAACCTATGGAGCAGCCATGTCATCTATCTTACACATAATGGGATCTGATTGATTCGTACAGTGTATATTTATATCGCTTGTGACATCGCTGCTTGTATGGACCAATCTGATCTCATGTGCCTGCTCTTGCTACCATGGCTGCCCCTAGGTAGTGAATTTAAAAACAACTTGCAGTTGATACTGGGCAAGTGTTTGTTTTTTGCTTGGAATTTGTGCTTTTCAAATACTTTAATATGCCAATTTTATTTAATGCTATACTTAGAGATGATTGTGAGTCTATAAACACACTTGCCTTAGTCTCGGTATCCACAAGGTCAAAGATGCACTAACACCACAGGAGACACATCCTATAGGACTGCGAACTCTACTGTGTTGGTACAAGTTATGTCAGAACATGACCGTTTCTAACTCCTGCATGTCAGCCATGTGGAAAAGCAAGCGCCTCAAACCTGTACACACCTGAAAGGTTGCACTTGGAGAATGACAATTCTGATAGCAGGTCTCCCCTGGAGACCTCAACCTATATGTTTTAAGAGTGGCAGCAGCAGAAGGAGAGATGCCACAGACGGAGCTCAACCCTCCAGGAGCTGAAGAAGAAGAGAGGCTGCTGGCAGCTGAAAGATAGGTCTGTGTTTTTTGTGCCCACATACAACTTCCACTCTCCCGTCCCAAGCAGGAAGGCCATTGGGCCATGATGGAGCTCATCCCACCACAGCCTGATGACAACAGAAGGCCCTGTATGTATATATGTGTCTGTGTGAGAGCCTGTGAGTGTGTTTGTGTGAACACATGTGTGTGTATGTGTGTGAGAGAGCCTGTGTGTGAGCCTATGTGTCTATGTGAACACATTCTGTGTGAGAGCCTATGCACCTGTAAATGTGTCTGTGGGAGCCTATGTGTTTGTTTGTGAATGTTTGTGTGCCTGTGAAAGCCTATATGTTTCATATAGGCTCTGAGACAGACACACACAACGTATCTGTGAGGCAGAAGGAGCCTTTGTATGTAAGAGAATGAATGTGTATTGTACATGTGTGAGAGGGAAGATAAAATTTGTACAGCCCTACCTCCCCCAATCCACGATGATCTCAGGGTGAATGGAAATTAAAAGATCCCAGGTATGGAGAGCAGAGATTTTTAAATCCTAATTAGTTTTAATTATTGGGTGTAATTTGATGTTTCTGCTCTTTTGAAATATTTAATTTTGGGGGGGGGGAATTAAAAAATGTTATATTATTGGATTTTTTATTCATCAGATGTTTTGAAATATTTTATTGGTGTTTGGGAAATTTTGGATATTCTATTCATTAACTGGTTTGAAATATTTATTCTTTTTATGAATATGATTTTACTATTATGATTGATGTTTTATATTTCTTGATTTTATTGAATGTTTTATGAAGAATGTTAATGTTTCTGTTTTTCCATTGATGATCTGCACATAGAGGCTGACATGTTGTAGGCTCCAGTTCAGTTCTTCTTAGCACAGTTTTTGTTTATACTTTCTGAATTCTTCATTCTGTATTTGGTGAGGTTCTGTCTGTGTTCTGCATATGTGACTAGGTGAGGGGGTGGGGGCATGTCAGTTTTTAAAAATATAGATTGCAGGAAGGAGCTGGGCTTTATATGATGGGCTGGGACAGAGACTGAATGAATCGTGGTGGGGGGAGGGGGGGCAGCACAGTAATTGTTCACACAGGGCAGCAAAAAATCTAGCACCGGGGAGCTATTTACGTTGTGAGAGGAGGTGAGGACTTGTTCCTGCTAAGGAGGCTTTCCTCGACGCTAGCGAGTCTAATACGAACAGACTTCAAGCTCCGGTAGGGAAGGGGGCATAGCGTGACGTCACTTCCGGACGCCGCCGGGACTTCGCCTTTAAAAACTTGGCATGCAGCGGTGCGCAGTCGACGCCGGCGTGCGCGGCTTTGGCTGAGAAATCCCTCCAAAGTTTTGGATAAGAATTTTTTCCTTTAAGAAGTTTTTCATCTTTTCACCTCTTCACTTCAAACAGCTCTCACTGAGAGATTGAATTGTGCTATTGGAAGAAGTTGGTAAGCAGAACTCTTTTCTTGTTTATTCTGGAAGAGATTTCCTAATACCGCATACGAAAAGAAAGGGGAAGGTGAGGGAAGGAACCTCGACCCCATACTTGCCTTCCCCAGTGCAAACAAAGATTAAGGAGTTCTACTCCGTGGTCGTGGATGTCTCAGGAGTGTCGGCTGGGTTAACGGAACAGGAGCAAATTCCAGAACCCATTGACGAAACATCTTTGAGCCCTGGGGCTCCTGAAACCCCCTCTCCTCCAGTCCATATTAGATCAGCTGAGACTGCAGACCCCCTGAGACCAAAAGTGTCCCAGGAAGAGGATGTGATCGAGGGAGCCACAGCTGGTTTTGAATATGGTCAAATTCAAGGCGAGGAAGTTCTGAGCACCTTGAAAGAAATTAACATCGGGATAGTAAGTGGTTCTGGTAAAATTTTACCAAGAAACCCAGTAGGGGGAATTATAACGGCTAAGGGGAAATCGGGGGAAGTTTTTCGGAAACCTCTGTTTAATATTCCTGAGATTACTCTATTAGAGAAACCAGAAGTTGTTACTTTAGATGTAATATGGAATGCTGTTTCTGTATTTGAGAAAACTATTATTTCTTTAACACAAGCTTTTAAAAATTTTCAGGAACAATCTATTATAATTAACCCAGTAGTGTTATCAAATTCTATTAAAGTACAAGAGCTGGATTTTCGGATACTTAAAATTAAAGAACTTCAGGTAAATTTGATTCAGGAAGACTCTAGAACAGATAAGAGAATAGAAAATCTGGAGAATAATCTCAGATATAATAATCTGAGATTGGTAAATTTTCCTAAATGTAAACTTATTTCTCCTAAAGAACAATTAAGTAGATACATGAAAGAAGTATTGTTGTTTCCTTCTACGGGTATTCCAAATGTAATTAAAGTATATTTTATATCTGATACTTTAAAGAGACGTGAAGGGGAAGGTGTACCTACAAGAGATAAAGATGTTTCTAGGGGTGATGTAGTGACCTCGTCACCCTTAGAAGATCTAACGGGGTTTTTAGAAACCTCACAAGAGGAACAAATAGAGAGAAGAGGTATACTATTTGTTTCATTTGCAACCCCTGTTGAAAGAGACAATGTACTGAGAAATTTCTTAAAAAATAGGGAAAAACTGTACTTAGAAACATAGAAACATAGAAATGACGGCAGAAGAAGACCAAACGGCCCATCCAGTCTGCCCAGCAAGCTTCACACATTTTTTCTCATACTTATCTGTTTCTCTTAGCTCTTTGGTTCTATTTCCCTTCCACCCCCACCATTAATGTACAGAGCAGTGATGGAGGTGCATCCAAGTGAAATATCAAGCTTGATTAGTTAGGGGTAGTAGGGGAAGTAACCGCCGCAATAAGCAAGCCTCACCCATGCTTATTTGTTTTACCCAGACTATGTTATTCAGCCCTTATTGGTTGTTTTTCTTCTCCCCTGCTGTTGAAGCAGGGAGCTATGCTGGATACGCGTGTAGTATCAGTTTTTCTTCTCCCCTGCCGTTGAAGCAGAGAGTTATGCTGGATATGCGTGAAGTATCAGTTTTTCTTCTCCCCTGCCTTTGAAGCAGAGAGCTATGCTGGATATGCGTGAAGTATCAGTTTTTCTTCTCCCCTGCCGTTGAAGCAGAGAGCTATGCTGGATGTGTGTGAAGTATCAGTTTTTCTTCTCCCCTGCCGTTAAAGCAGAGAGCTATGCTGGAAATGCATTGAAAGTGAAGTATCAGGCTTATTTGGTTTGGGGTAGTAACCGCCGTAACAAGCCAGCTACTCCCCGCTTTGTGAGTGCGAATCCTTTTTTCTTCTCCCCTGCCGTTGAAGCAGTGAGCTATGCTGGATATGCGTGAAGTATCAGTTTTTCTTCTCCCCTGCCGTTAAAGCAGAGAGCTATGCTGGAAATGCATTGAAAGTGAAGTATCAGGCTTATTTGGTTTGGGGTAGTAACCGCCGTAACAAGCCAGCTACTCCCCGCTTTGTGAGTGCGAATCCTTTTTTCTTCTCCCCTGCCGTTGAAGCAGTGAGCTATGCTGGATATGCGTGAAGTATCAGTTTTTCTTCTCCCCTGCCGTTGAAGCAGAGAGCTATGCTGGATATGGGTTGAACGTGAAGTATCAGGCTTATTTGGTTTCGGGTAGTAACCGCCGTAACAAGCCAGCTACTCCCCGCTTTGTGAGTGTGAATCCTTTTTTCTTCTCCCCTGCCGTTGAAGCAGTGAGCTATGCTGGATATGCGTGAAGTATCAGTTTTTCTTCTCCCCTGCCGTTGAAGCAGTGAGCTATGCTGGATATGCGTGAAGTATCAGTTTTTCTTCTCCCCTGCCGTTGAAGCAGAGAGCTATGCTGGATATGCGTGAAGTATCAGTTTTTCTTCTCCCCTGCCGTTGAAGCAGAGAGCTATGCTGGATATGGGTTGAACGTGAAGTATCAGGCTTATTTGGTTTGGGGTAGTAACCGCCGTAACAAGCCAGCTACTCCCCGCTTTGTGAGTGCGAATCCTTTTTTCCACATTTCCTCTTGCTGTTGTAGCTTAGAGCGATGTTGGAGTCACAGTAACCATGTGTATGTTTATTGAATAAGGGTATTATCTCCAGGCAGTAGCCATCGTTCTGGCGAGCCACCCACTCTTTATTGACGGCCTCTTGATTTTATGGATCCACAGTGTTTATCCCACGCCCCTTTGAAGTCCTTCACAGTTCTGGTCTTCACCACTTCCTCCGGAAGGGCATTCCAGGCATCCACCACCCTCTCTGTGAAGAAATACTTCCTGACATTGGTTCTGAATCTTCCTCCCTGGAGCTTCAAATCGTGACCCCTGGTTCTGCTGATTTTTTTCCTACGGAAAAGGTTTGACGTCTTTGGATCATTAAAACCTTTCAAGTATCTGAAAGTCTGTATCATATCACCTCTGCTCCTCCTTTCCTCCAGGGTGTACATATTTAGATTCTTCAATCTCTCCTCATAAGTCATTTGATGAAAACCTTCCACCTTTTTGGTTGCCCTTCTCTGGACCGCCTCCATCTTGTCTCTGTCTCTTCGGAGATATGGTCTCCAGAACTGAACACAATACTCCAGGTGAGGTCTCACCAATGACCTGTACAAGGGGATAATCACTTCCCTTTTCTTACTCGATATTCCTCTCTCTATGCAGCCCAGCATTCTTCTGGCTTTAGCTATCGCCTTGTCACATTGTTTCGCCGACTTCAGATCATTAGACACCATCACCCCAAGGTCTCTCTCCTGCTCCGTGCACATCAGCCTTTCTCCCCCCATCGAATACAGTTCATTTGGATTTCCACTCCCCATATGCATGACTCTGCACTTCTTGGCATTGAATGTCAGCTGCCATATCTTCGACCACTCTTCCATCTTCCTTAAATCCCGTCTCATTCTCTCCACTCCTTCCGGCGTGTCCACTCTGTTGCAGATCTTAGTGTCATCCGCAAAAAGACATACCTTACCTTCTATCCCTTCCGCAATGTCGCTCACAAAGATATTGAAAAGGACCGGTCCCAACACCGATCCCTGCAGTACACCGCTTAAAACCGCTCTCTCTTCAGAGAGAGTTCCATTTACCATCACACATTGTCTTCTGTCCGTCAACCAGTTTGCAATCCAGGCCACCACCTCGGCACTCACTCCTAAGCTTCTCATTTTATTCACCAGTCTCCTGTGCGGGACAGTGTCAAAAGCTTTGCTGAAGTTCAAATAGATGACATCGTGTGCTCTTCCTTGATCCAATTCCTTGGTTACCCAGTCAAAAAAGTCAATCAGATTTGTCTGACAGGATCTTCCAATGGTGAATCCATGCTGCCTCTGGTCCAGCAATTCTCCCGACTGTAGATAGTTCACTATTCTCTCTTTCAACAGTGACTCCATTACTTTTCCCACCACCGAAGTGAGGCTAACCGGTCTGTAGTTACCAGCCTCTTCTCTGTTCCCACTCTTGTGAAGCGGGACCACCACCGCTCTCCTCCAATCATTCGGCACCACTCTCGTTTCTAGGGATCTATTGAACAGGACACACAGCGGACCCGCCAGCACATCTCTGAGCTCCCTCAGTATTCTGGGATGAACTTCATCAGGCCCCATGGCTTTGTCCACTTTCAGTTTCACCAGCTCTTCCCATACATTTTCTACTGTAAATGGAGTTACATCTACTCCATTCCCCTCCAGTTTCTTGTTAACTAGTGACGGTCCTTCTCCTGGGTCCTCTTTAGTGAACACAGAACTGAAGTATTCATTTAATATTTCTGCCATTTCTTCGTCTCTCTCCACACATTGATTCTTTCCACCTTTCAATTTCACTATACCACTTTGAACTTTTCTCTTTTCACTGATGCATCTGAAAAATGTTTTGTTACCACTC
Organism: Rhinatrema bivittatum; assembly: GCF_901001135.1. Lineage (NCBI taxonomy): Eukaryota > Metazoa > Chordata > Amphibia > Gymnophiona > Rhinatrematidae > Rhinatrema > Rhinatrema bivittatum. The sequence continues at coordinate 156,718,046 of NC_042622.1, read as the reverse complement.
TTTACCTCTTTGGCAATCCTCTCTTCCGTTTGACTTTTTGCCATCTTGATTAATTTCTTCGTCTCCCTCAGTTCTACCAGATATTCTTCTTTGTGCTCCTCCTTTTGGGATCTTATATATTTCTTGAACGCTGTTCTTTTAGCCTTTATTTTGTCAGCCACCTCCTACTTGGGAGAAAAAAATATGGTGTATCCAGACGTAGTAAGATCGACACAAATACGTAGAAAGAAATTCTTGAATTTATGTACTAGAGCACATGCTCTTGGAGCACAGATCCTGATCAAGTTTCCTTGCAAATGTGTTTTGACAATAGAGAATGTACGTTAAGTTTTTTTTGAACCGGAGCACTTAGAGAAATTCCTGATTTCTAAAGAAGGAACAGCTTGAAATTCTGTTAAGTATCAGGTAAATGAGTTAACTCGACCACTTTCAACTAAGCTTTAGTATTTTGACTTGGGGTTTTTTTTTGCTCCATCAATTACCTAAATTCGATCTCTCAGATTTCATGGTAAAATAAGGATATAGCATAAGTAAACGTTTTGGTTAAATATTATTACTTATGTGTAATGAAATATTGATATGCTATACCTTATGGTAAGGAATGGAATCCTTATTTGTAATGTTTTGAAAATCTTAATAAAGAGAATTAAAAAAAAAAAACAACCTAGCACCGGCCCTGGATGAGTAAAAGAAAGATACAAACTGTGAGAAGCCAGAAGCACTCTGCTGGACTCTCTTCCATGCAATGGGAAGGATGAGATGATGACTAACAGGCAAAGTAGCTTTGTATAACCCTTTGCCGAAGCTGGCTGCCAGTCCATGTGGTCTCACTGGCTCGTGCAGGGGGACATGGGAGATCCTCAGGTAGATCTGGAACAAGCTCAAGTGGGACGCCATAACATAGAGGAAGATTATGAAATACACAGCAGACAAGCACTATTTCTGCTACTCTGGCTGGGGCACACATTAAAGCTCTCCTCATTTTGTCCAAACAGTGAAATCTACTTTTTAGAATGCCAAAGGTGCATTCAGAGACACAGCAAGTAGAACATAAGGCCTCGTTGCACCTCGTCTCTGCTCTTATGTTGGAAATAGCGACAGGTGTGAGAAGCCATTTCCTGCAACCATATGCCAAATCTCTAGCGGCAAAGAGAGAATGGCCGCATCACTCACACCACCATGAATTTGCTATATCGTTGCCAACCCACAGCATGCTACAAGACACTAGTAGCTAACCTATAGCTTGACATGAGCCATAAAAGGCTATTTCCAAATCCAAAGTCCATGCCGTCTTTTACTGTGACACTATATGTGCGCTCTAGCACTTTGTTATGCTGTGTCAGATCTTCATGAATGGAAAAATGCATCTGGGGTTCGTACACAATGTGAATATGTCACTCACAATCAAGCAGTCTCTACCGGTTTCTGGCACTCTAACACTGAAGCTAAACATCAAAGCTGCCACACATGTCACTGCAGAAAGACATGAACCTTGTGGCATGACCCTGGCTGTTCTGCAGTATGTCCTCCAGAGAAACACATTTGCCTGACATGACACAGTGACTAGGAATCGGCCAAAATGCACAACCCCCAACTTCAATTGAACCCGTGAACCCCTGTAATGGTTAAGACAAACTGTGGCTGACATACTGGCTGACAGAGCACTAACAGGCCACACCTGACTTGGGAGTCCCTGCACTATGAACCCAAAAAAGGTTTTGGTTGACAAGTAACAATTCATCAGCTCCAAGAGAGAGGATATGAACAGCCACTTGTTTAAAGTTGACAAGTTGAAAGTCTGTAGTGCTTGGTCACACACTGAGTTTATTGACAACTGTATTATATGGACATGCAACATTAGAAGGCCTCTACAGCATAGAGGGGAAAAACCTGGGCCCTACCATGATGGTTTGTTGACCTAGATGACAAGTGGCTTGCACATTTAACTGATGCAGTCACATCCCTGACAGCCCCCCAATGTCATTTGCTGTAAACACATAACTGGAGAAGGATGATAGAAAGAAGCACTGTTCTTACCTATTAGCCAACTGTCACCATAGAGATGGTCTTCAAATTGTTCAACAGGCCAGATTGCCTGAATATAAAGAAATTGTGTGCAGCTCCCGGGTACCTGGCAACCACATTAAGGATGCACAGTCGAGCATCACAGATCACTTGCACATTGGTGTAGTGGAAGAGTTTTCTGTTGCAATAGATCTCCTCCCTGGGACGGGGTGGGATGATGGCTATGTGAGTACAGTCAATAGCTCCCAGAACATGTGGAAAGTTCACTAGGGCATAAAAACCTCTCTTCAAGTCCAGCAAGTCCTGCCTTTCATGAGGGAATCTTGTGGAATGATTAATGCAGCTACATACGACCTGGCCCAGACAGTGGGAAAAAGATGTTTGTGACATTCCCCTGATGACCCCAGCTACTGCTTGGAATGAGCCAGATGCCATAAAATAATTTGGTTAGGCCTGGCATAGTGTGGAACCTTTCTGTGACTGGTCCAGCTTCCCTCTGAATTCTTGATATAATTCCATGATAGCTTGAGAGCTCAGGCAATACCTCAACCACGTGGTCCTCTGGCATCCCCAGCAATGTTATTTGGGGATGAAAGATGCGCTCCTGTATCGTCTGCATGCCCTTCTGCATGGCAAGCCCTGACATGGACCATCGTGCTCCATTGGCGGGGCTTGCACCTCTGGCTCCAGTGCAGGTACTTCCCTAGGAGGTGTTTGAACCTCCCTTCACTGTTGTTGTTATAATTGTTGTTGAGCAGCCTGAAGCATCCAGTGTCCCACAACTAGTCGACCTCCACCTGGCTTTAGGAAGACAGGGCAGTTAACAAAAGGTGTTTTTATTGGCTCACCAGGGCTGTGTAGGTGTGTCAGTGAGAAGACCTCATTTTATTGCATGTGATATTTGCCACTATGGCACAATAAAAACTTTTTTGCCACTCTACTGCAAATAAGAGGTGTTATTTCCCATGTTAAATCCGGCTCAAACTTTGAAGAGGGCACTTCTAAATTGTATGGGTTGCTCAAGTCGGAATCAAAGGAGCCTCCAAAACACAACAGAACATGGGAAAAGAATTTGGGAGAACCCTTGAGTGAACTTGATTGGGATTTAGCATTCATTCACATGAGCGTATGTTCTATTTCAGCCACATTGCAGGGAAATGTCTATAAGGTCTTCATAAGATGGTATTTAACACCAGAGAGTTGAATAAAATGTATTCTAATGTAGATAAGTGTTGGAGGGGCTGCAGAAAATTGGGATCTTTTTATCACATATAGTGGTCCTGTGGAGTGATTTTAGATTTCTGAAAGCTTGTAACCTCCTGGGTATCTAATGTGCTAGGAGTAAGGGATACTCTTAAGCCTAAGTATATCTTACTGAATATTCCTGTGTTGGGAATTGAGAGACCTTTACAGGAATTATGCCAACAAATATTTTTAGCAGCAAGAGGTGAGACTGCAGCAGAGTGAAAATGCCTGGAGGCTTCCACCTTGACTGCAGTTCTTCTTCGCCCTCACAGAAGTTATCGTTCAGCTAAAATATCAGCCATATAGCATAACATTATTTCTAACTTTGACAAACTATGGGGTAGATTTTAAAACCCCTGCGCGCGTAAATCCTCCCGGAGTTACGCGTGCAGGGCACTCGCGCGCCGGCACGCGCAAAGCCCCAGGACGCGCATAAGTCCCAGGGCTTCCTAAAAGGGGCGGGAGGGGGCGTGTCCAGGGGCATATCCAGGGGCAGAGGGCGGGCCAGGGGCGGGCCAGGAGGGTGGTCCCGAATCCCCCAGCACTGCGGCCTATGCCGGGGGATGCCGGGGCAGCGCGCGCTAGTTACGCCTGCTTCAAGCAGGCGTAACTTGCCCAACAAAGGTGGGGGGGATTTAGGTAGGGCTGGGGGGTGGGGTAGATAGGGGAAGGGAGGGGAAGGTGGGGGGACGCGGAAGGAAAGTTCCCTCCGAGGCCGCTCCGATTTCGGAGCGGCCTCGGAGGGAACGGAGGCAGGCTGCGTGGCTCGGCGCGCGTAGGCTGCCGATTTTGCGCAGCCTTGCGTGCGCCGACCCCGGATTTTATAACATATATACGTGTGTAGCCGCGCGTATCTTATAAAATCTGGTGTACTTTTGTTCGCGCCAGAGGCGCGAACAAAAGTACACGCACGCGTATTTTTTTTGAAGATCTACCTCTATGGTTTCCTTATGTGATCTGGGGGGAAAGGCAGCAATCTAATTGTTAATTTGTAGGAAAACCAAGGAAGGTCGTTCTGATTCGCTTGGCTCTTTTTGTAGCTTGGTGGACGCTCATGTTTAAGATGATTGTGATCTTTAAATACTTTATTTGATATTTGTTCAAAGCTGTTTCTTAGCATTGTGCACAGTCTGTTACCACTGTGATATTAATGTCACTTTTAACTTTAATTCTTTCAGTAAGATCTGACGCTCCTGAATTGGGAGGGGGAAGGGGGGAGTGGAGGGTGAGGTATTTAGGACATGGGTTTAATTGTCAAAAAAGATGATGTGATTTTATTTTGACTGTATAAATTGTTCACTGTTGGTTTTGTCATGTGTTGCTCGCAATTAAAAAATTGTCCAAAATTGTTAAATTACAAGAGGACCTTGCAAAACTGGGAGGCTGGGCATGCAAATGGCATATTAAATTTAATGTGAACAAATGCAAAGTGATGCACTTAGGGAAGAGTAACCCAAAATGTAGCTACATAATGCAAGGTTACACATTAGGAGTCACCATTCAGGAAAAGGATTTAGGTGCCACTGTTGATAACATGTTGAAATCTTCTGCTCAGTGTGCAGCAGCAGCCAAGAAAGCAAATACTCATAGAATGCTAGTGATTATTAGGAAAGGAATGGAGAATAAAACAGAGAACATCATAATGCTTCTGTATTGCTACATGGTGCAACCCCATTTTGAGTACTGAGTGTAGTTCTGGTCACCACTTCTCAAAAGAGATATAGCAGAAATAGAAAAGGTACAGAGAAGGGTGACCAAAATGATAGGGGAATTGCTCCATTTCCTTTATGAGGAAAGGACAAATAGGTTAGGACTCCAGCTTGGAGAAGAGACAGTTGAGGGGAGACATGATAGAAATCTATAAAATGTTGAGTGGAGTAAAAAGAGTAAACACGAACTGGTTGTTTACACTTTCAAAAAGTAGAAAGACGAAGGGACATTTAATGAAGTTACTAAAACTAATTAGACAAAATATTGTTTTACTCAAGTCATAATTAGGCTTTGGAATTTGTTGACAGGGGATTTGGTGAAAGCTGTTACTGTGGCTACATTTAAAAATGGTTTGGAAAAGTTCCTGGAGCAAAAGTCCATAAATCATTGTAACCCTTTTTCAGGGAATAGATCTAATTCCAAAGGGCCATAAAATAATTTCTTTACCTGGGCTAGCTCTTCTATCCTTTCCCCAACTCTTCTGCCTCAGAGGGGGTGGATTTTTTTCTGTGGGAGGAAAGCTAATATTCTGGGCCCAAGCACTGGAAACCTTCTCTGGGTGAGTTACCATAGCTCTTTGGGGAAGGTACCTGAACAGACCAAGCAAGACTCACTGGAGAGGTGTTCAAATTATATTTTACTATGATTTATTTTGTAATAAGGCTGTGAAGATGTAGGCATAACCTAAGGTTTCAGTTACATCCAGGTTTAGTAATAGTGGAGTAGATTTTATAAAAGTGTGCCTGCGCGTACTTTTGTTCGTGCACCAGGCACAAACAAAAATCCGGGGTCGGCGCGCTTAACGGGGTGCACATTTGTGCGCCTTGCGTGCGCTGAGCCTTGCGCGCGCTGCCCATTCCCTCCGAGGTCGCTCCGAAATCGAAGCGGCCTCGGAGAGAACTTTCCTTCAGCCTCCCCCCACTTTCCCCTCCCCTCCCTTCCTTACCTAACCCCCCCCCCCCCCCCCAGCCCTATCTACAACCCCCTACCTTTGTTGACAGAACGCCCCCGGATGATGCGCCGCCGTGACACGCCCCGACACGCCCCCCAGGAAAGCCCCAGGACTTAGGCGCGTCCCGGGACTTGTGCGCATCGCCGAGCCTATGCAAAATAGGCTCGGCGCACACGGGGGGGGGGGGGGTTTAAAGGGTTACGCGCGTAACCCTTTTAAAATCTACCCCACTGTTAATAGTCCAGGATTTTAAAAGTTTTTTTTTTCTCCTGTGTAAGTGTCCCACTGACTGGGGAGTTGATCTTTGTATCCTCTTTTAGGGAAGAATAGGTATCCCAACGTGGCCAGGGTATCCTAGCAGTGTGTAGAGTTCCTGGCTCCCACAGTACCCGGGGTCCATGGTGCATGACACAATCTCCAGCCTGTCTATGGTCCCTGCATCCCGGGGTGGAAACTTCTATTGGGAGTGTCCCAATGTCATTCTTCTCTTCTCCCCAATTCTGTTTCGGGGGACCTCTCTGAGGGGAAGGTCTGTTCTGGGCAAGGAAGGGGGCAGAAAAATTCTTCCCAAAAGGTGGTAAAATTCAGTCTTAGGGAAACAATACTGCAATCTTTCTATGGTCTCTGTAACCTTCCCTTGGTTGGATGAAAAGGTGTACAGATTCCTCCTGCACTCCTGGAGAGGGGATCTCTGCCACCCAGAAAGTACAGGTCTGGATAGTCAAAAATATCAAAAGTGGGAAGAAAACCTCTTTTTTCCTTCTTCCCTCCAGTCTTCAGTATCAACAGATGGCAGGGCTGTGTCTCTCCCTTGCTGTGCTAGACTGAGGGCCTAACTTGGAGAGCACCCAAAACACTTCTTCCTTCATCAAAATCAAATCTACACTGCCTCAAATATTCCTAGATTCACCCCCCCCCCCTTTTTTTACCAGATTAGGGTTATACCATCCAGCCAACCTCAGGGGAGGTGCTGTAGGAAATGGCATATCTGCAAGGGTAGGAAGTCAGGGCCATCTAGTGGAGACCAAGGTTTTCTCTACCCCATTATTAAATTGGAGCTGCAGAAATCCACTGCTTACCCCTGGGATAAACAGCATGTAATCTATCTATCTTTTGGGATCCTGCCTGATTTGGTCACTTTTGGAAACAGGATACTGGTCTTGATGGACCTTAAGACTGACCCAGTATGGTAATCTTCTGTTTATGTTTTAGGTGTCCTAACGCACAAGCTCTATTAACATCTTTTTAGACATATCAAACTGACAACAAGGAAGCTGAAGTCCTCTAGCTACAAATAGAGGAGGCAGAAGAAGAGCAACAGTGCAAGTTTATACATTCACATCACATGCTGCAAGGTTATTACACGCTACTGATACAGAACAGCTATCACTAGAGCCCCAACCTTGCTCTGTACCTAGAGGTGAAAAAGAAAGTCTGTTTCAAAAATTAATTTACACTGTGATCCACCTAACACAAGTTGTGTGACTTTTAAAAAATGATTTACCTGTCTTCTTGGATATGGACTAAGAAACCATCCATTCATGTCACACTCACCATTGTCCTGGTCATCAGAAGACGACAATTTTAGATACTAACAATCTGAGCCAGGATCAAAACCAGAAGTCTAAGTCACATCAAATGTTACTAGTCAGCTAGTCTTGCCTATATAATGATCCCATGGGCTCATTACCATGGGAGTCTCCCATGTGTTCACTGGCATCTACAACAGTCGCAGGAGAGGGGAAAGTGATCTTACCTCCGCAGTAAACTAAAATATTTAAATTAGGGCCAGCGGTAAAAAGAGGCGCTAGGCCGCTAGCACTTCCCTAGCGCCTCTTTTTGGACAGGAGCGGCCCTGTCCAAAAAGAGGCGCTGTCAGCGGGTTTGACAGCCGACCCTCAATTTTGCCAGCGTCGGTTCTCGAGCCCGCTGACAGCCACGGGTTCGGAAACTGGACGCCGGCAAAATTGAGAGTCTGGTTTTCAATCCACGAGCAGATTTAAAAAAAAAATTTTTTTTTTTACTTTTTTTTTTTAACTTTTGGGACCTCCGACTTAATATCGCTAATTTCTGAAAGTAAAATGTGCGGCTTGGCTGCACATTTTACTTTCTGTATCGCGTGGGAATGAATAATAGGGCCATCAACATGCATTTGCATGTTGCGGGCGCTATTAGTCTCGGGGGGGGGGGGGGGGGGGGGGGGGGTTGGACGTGCGTTTTGGACACGCTATTACCCCTTACTGAATAAGGGGTAAAGCTAGCGCGTCCAAAATGCGCGTCCAAAGGCAGGTTAACAGTGCGCTCCACCTGTATTGGTCTGCTAGTTAGCTAGTGCAGTATAGGTTGGTAATGTGGGGGAGGCATCATTTGTGCACAGCCCCTCTCTTTGAGGGAGTTGGGATGGCTCTCTGCCTGGGATAAAAGCAGCTCTCTCATGAGAGCTCTGGGAACAGAATAAATTGGTTTAGGTGTCTGGAGGAAGTCTGGAGATGTTTTCCTCAGTTTGGTTTTGTGGCATACGTGGGGACTCCGGCTACATCCTGCCTGTAGTTCCTGGCACAGATCAAGGAAGCCAATTCTGCAGTCCATACCTTGGCTGCAGAGTGGTTTGCCCTGGCTTGATTTTTGTGGGAGTTTTGCATCTCGTGTAAGACTTAGACTGCTGAGTATCCGTTATTAAGACACTGAAATTATTTGTATTTTAAATTATGTAAGTGAATGATATTGTGTATGTTTTATTATGTAAACCGCCTAAATGGATAGACTACTACCCCATGGTGCGGTACATAAAAAACTTTAAAATAAATAAATATCCTAACAGGAAAAAGGAAGTTTGAACATATTACACCAACTTTGATGTCTTTACATTGGTTACCTGTGCATTTCAGAATACAATATAAGGCGGCATGCCTAATACATACCATTATCTATGGAGAGAGAACAGAATGGCTTAACACCGCGTTGCGACTGCATGTTCCACAAAGAGACCTTAGATCCGCTAACAAGGGTCTATTGTCTATTCCTTCCCTTAAAACAGCACACCTTAGCCAGATTCGAGAAAGAGCACTGTCTATTGCGGGAACAAAACTATGGAATTCATTACCAATACAACTAAGAATGCAGCAAGAAAAAAATAAGTTTAAAGCAGAACTTAAAACTTGGCTATTTGATGCGGCATATAATGAAGATAGGAAATAGGCATCAATGTAACTGCACAATCACAGGTGGCTCTGACTTTTATTAACCTCAATACTTAAAGCATGTTTTATGTTTTCAGTATTTATTGGTTTAATACTTATAGCTTCACACATTATTTTATTAAGATATCTTTTATTCCTACTTGTTAAATTTTATCTTCTATTATTATTATTGTTTGTAATTTTCTTTTATTGTATTTTTGCTATGTTAACCGCTGTGAAGGCTACGCAGAGATAACGGTATATAAACACAAATAAACCTTAAACCTTAAATAAATATTTGTTCAGGGAGAGCTCTTGGGAAAACTTTCCTTGGGAGGGCCCTGGGTAGGGAAGACCTCCCCCTCTGTAACCTCTTCCAAGATCAGAGGTATGGGTAGTGACCCGCAGCAGTGTCCTTCTGATGTTTGGACCTAATTTGGGGAAGAAAGAGTTTTGGCTCCCCCTTTCCCACCTGGAAACCGGAACATCGAGAGCTGCTTGTTCCAGAAGGATCCCTTCCAGCGAGGGAGTCCAGAAAAAAAAAAAAGAGAGAAACATTGAGAACCGTGAGTAAGAGCAAGTTGAGACTCTCTGAGAACATCCATTTGGAGAGCGCTTGGGACTCTGTGCAGAGATTAGTTTCAACTGTTTTCTTTTGGGGGGGGGGGGGGGGTTACTAGTTTTAGAGGGGGTTTTCCTGCTTACCTACGGATAACCTTCTTTATTCCAGTTCTGGAGGATGAGCGAGTCCCTGGGCCCTGATAGCAGAAACGCTCGCACAGACAGAGAGTGAATTCTTAAGACCTGCTGTGGAATTTTAAACTGTGCCATTTCTTGACCTGATTCATTCATCAGTAAATTATTTTAAGAACATAAGAACATAAGAAATTGCCATGCTGGGACAGACCAAGGGTCCATCCAGCCCAGCATCCTGTTTCCAACAGAGGCCAAAAACCAGGCCACAAGAACCTGGCAATTACCCAAACACTAAGAAGATCCCATGCTACTGATGCAATTAATAGCAGTGGCTATTCCCTAAGTATAATTGATTAATAGCCATTAATGGACTTCTCCTCCAAGAACTTATCCAAACCTTTTTTTGAACCCAGCTACACTAACTGCACTAACTACCTCTCTGGCAACCAATTCCAGAGCTTTATTGTGCGTTGAGTGAAAAAGAATTTTCTCCGATTAGTCTTAAATGTGTTACTTGCTAACTTCATGGAATGCCCCCTAGTCCTTCTATTATTCGAAAGTGTGGACAGTCAACCGGAGTCTCCCATGTGTTCACTGGCACCTACAACAGTCGCAGCAGAGGGGAAAGTGATCTTACCTCCCCAGGAAGAGAGATTACACAAATCACCTCGGGCACTCTGGGCCAAGGAGGATGGATTCCTCCCCTCACCCCCCACCAGCAAGAAAGGACGCAGGCCCTGGAAAAGGAGCTATGTGTGAGAGCTCAGCCCGGATGACCCAGCCGCCAGGGACAAATCCTTCCATCGCCCCAGCACCCGGGGTTAGGGTTACACTTGTTCCAGTGACCAGCTGCTCCCCTGCAGGGAGAATGGCCTGAGTACAGTATCCCAATACGTTTCAGAGCCAAGGCTCTCCGAGTAGCTGCTCTCCTGCTTTCTTGGTGGCCTATCGGAAGGTTGAACTTTTGACCCTGGTAACTTGATGGCGCTATCCCAAAACCTGGGGTACAGCTTCACAGAACTTAACTAGCAGGAAGCACAAATAATTCCTGGTCAGCACCACTGGGATGTCTCTCAAGGCCATTTTACTGAGATACTGTAACTTTGTAAGCCACCTAGGTTGCAGTCAGAAAGATGAGACTTCAAAACTGATCATTAATAAATATTATACTGAGGTATTACTGATATTTTGTTCATATCTTTTTATTATTGATTCTTTTGCCCTAACAATATTATATTTTCTCTGCTGTCCCTCGCCTTCGGCATTTTTGGTGGAAAGGCAGGTTACAAATCTAGCAACAACAAATATGTTGCAGACAGCTCCAGAAAGGGCCGAGCCAGGCCAGGCCAGGCCGGGCTTCAGATGTGTCCCCCCGTGCCAGAACGGCTGATTTGATGCCAGCAGCAGCAACAACGGACAAATTCTTAGATATTTTCAAACAGATGCTGGCAGCAGCATCTCCAATAATATCAAGTTTTATGCTGGAGAAGTAGAACAAGAGTTTATGATGACTGGACTACACAAGCTTGAGATTTATTATAGAACGACTGGGGTGAAGGAGGTGGGAGGACAGAGAGAGAGAGAGAGGTAAAAAGGAAGGTAGAATGAAAAAAGGGAATAGTATGATAGAGGGAAAGAGGGGAGGGAGAGAGCACACTACGACAGAAGAAAGAAAGGGATGGAGAGGGAATGGAAACATCTTTGCTTCTAATTACAGTTTTCTCCTCTCCTGTGTTGGGCCCTGCATAGCTCACACAGAGCACAGAATGCAGCACATTCAAACAATTTACATTCCTGCTTGCCTTAATGTGGAGCTTGACAGAGGCCCCCACTGATCCTCAGTTCCCAAATTACAGGTTCAGTTTACAAGCTTTCTCATTAACTGCTGACAGCGGAGGAGAACAGAGAAGCACTGGCTGCTCAGCCTGAGACCTCCAGACACACTATGGGAAATAGGTTTATAGTGAGGGCAAAAGGGGCCCACCCCCGGGATCCACGCACTCTGTCAGCCCAGTCTCTCACACACAGTCCTGTCCTGGACAGGGCCCGGGCACTAGGTGCTGTGGCTCCATTCTGCTCTTTGCAAGGAAAAGAATCAAAACTCTCTCCGCTCCCTCAGGTTCGAGTATCCACTAAACACTTAAACACTGACAGCTTTTTTGTTACATGTTCCATTCAATGTAATGTTTGGCCAGTCGCAGTTCCAGCCCAACAAATGCCGCTGTACTCTGCCCGCTACCGATGCTACCCCTAGGCACGCATGCCACGTGCTGGCCTACGAAGGCACCAACATCTCCTGATTTATTCACGCAGCTAGGTATTTCAACCCCAGCCACACTTCCCTCGATGTCTCAGCAACACATCCTCCTGCCTTGCAGTGTGCATTGCTCGCTGTCTCACTTCATTGTTTCTTTGTTTTGATGCGTTGCTACCTTGCCTTGCCTCATTGTTCCCTTGCCCAGACTTGCCTTGCTGTTGTCTTGCCCTGTCCTGCCCTGCTTGTGTCCTGGTCCCAGTGCCTTGTCTGTCTGTCTGTCTCTGCCTGACTCCTGGTTCTGACCTCTGCTATGAATATGGACTTCTCTTTTGGATTGCTGCCTGCCCTGACCCCTGCCTGGCCCTCGACCTGCCTGCCCCAAACTTGGTCTGGACCCAGATAATGCTTGCTTACTGCTGGTCTCAACTTTAGCCTAGACCCGGATACCGTTTGCTTGCTGCCAGCTCTGTCCTCTGCCTGAGACTCAACTTCATCTCACCACTCCTTACAGGACTCTCACTTAAACCCCGTTGGCCCCTAGAACCCAAAGGCTCAACCTGCAGGGAACGGGGCTGGGATAGGGGAAGCCCTACCTCCACCCCTAGTAAGAACGAGTCCACCAGCTGTCGGCATGGGCCTAGTGGGTTCATCTGCTAGGCTGTGTCAACCACGCCACAGCCCAGGGGCTCAAATCCGTGACATTCAAAAGAGAAAAACTGTGTTTTAAGTGCATTTAAAAAACTCTAATGTTTAAGTATAAATCTTATGTTTACTGAAATGTCCATAATGATGGCCAAATAAAAATGGGATATCAAATGAGCAAGTAATACTTTTAAAGAAAGGGCACTAAACAATGTGTCTTAATTAATTTAATAATCTTATAGCTCACAGCTTCCAACAAATGTCCAGCACAGAGAGCAATGGTACAATCACATTTCTTGTATTTGCATAGCTTAAAACAATAAAACAAACAGATATTAAAACATTAAAACATGGCTTCTCTGTAATAAAATATCTTTAGTTTTCTCCTGAAAGTCTTAATATCTGTCTCAGTTCACAATTCAAATGGTAAAGTGATCCATAACATGGGTGCAATATATGAAAAATGCCCTGACCTGTATTTTTTTGACTGGTAATAATAAATTAGCTTCTGCAGAGATATTAACCTCCAACCAAAGATATATATTTTCAATACATTTCTCAAGGAACATGGATCTTCCACATGAACAAGCACCATGATGTTAAAAATTGTATCCTTGGGGGGGGGGGGGGGGGTGTCACATGATGCCTTGTTAGCAAGCAGACGCAGTTAAGCTCGGCTTCCTCAGCCTCTCTGCTTATTACAAAATTAAACTTTATCTTACCACCTCAAGCTTGGTTTAAACTTAAATTTTAACATGTCTAAGTCTATTCCAGCTTTATGAGTGGATCAATCTGGTAAGTAGTAAAAGAAGCTAACTGGATCGGCTTCAGATTTGTTTTCTGGGTCAATCAGGTAAGTTACAGTGTTCCACTCTAAAAACAGCAACAGAGAAGATCAGTCAAATGAAGGACTCGGGATCAGAAGATGAATGGCCTGTCCCAGTGACTCCTTTAGATAATACAAAAACTTTGCAAAGTATGAACATTTCTCTAAGACATTAATGTAATATTACCTCAAAATTGACGGTAATAGTGGAGAAATTAACTGAACTTGTCTCCTCCATCCAAGAAAATAGAGCATGAATTAATAAAACAATGGACAGAGAGCACAGGTTCGTGCTAAAGTAGACTTGTTGAAAAAAAAAAGTATACAGCAAAGTCGGAGAAGTTGAATGATCTTGAAAATTGCAACCACCAAAAAAACAGAGTGATCAGTTTGCACCAAGATACCTGAGCTTCCATGCTCTAATTCACAATAATGTAAATCCATCAGAGATAACAGCAATGTCTCATTTGCATGATTTTTCCTGGACCCATATTTTTGTGAGTCCAATACTGAATAATCCTCTGAAAATTGAGAGAACACACAGTTTTCCAATATTTTGTCCAGAGCTGGGAGGTTCCTGGATCTCAGGAACAGTGTGCAGACAAGGCTGGAACTGGAACTCTAAGAAACTTAAAGCCCCCTGGAATGCTCCTCTTATAGCATCATTTTGATCAACACAGACGTAAAGCTTCTAGCAAACATACTTCAATTACGTCTAGATGATATTTTTGCTTTGCTACCCAGATCAGACTGGACTCTACATCTTGCCACTAAAAGAAGAGTTTCTGGAGCCATATTAATAATAGATGCAGACAAAGAGTTTGACCATCTATCCTGGTCTTTTCTGTTCTCTGTTTTTATACATGTTGACTTTCCAGATAATTTCATATCTTCGATATGTGCTCCAGTATTGTCTAATGGGCTAGTTTCAGCTCTCACAGTTATTGGTAGAGTAACCAGCTGGGCTGTCCCTTGACTCCTCTACTGTTTGATCTTGTTATCAAGCCTTTGGCTCAAGTCATCAGACATTCTCAAAGCATCTCTTGTTTTGCAAATTTGTCTCACTCATTGCTGGCTTTCATGGAACTTCTAAATCACTATGGGGTGTTGTCTGGCTATGTAGTTAATTACACCAAATCAGAAATTATGTTGCTTAATTCTTTGGGCACATTCTCACCAACAACAAAGCATATTTGACAAGGCTAATGGGTTAGATACCTGCAGCTATGGATTCCCAAAGAAATTTCAAAGTTACATTCTGATAATTATGCTCCTATTGTAAAAAAATAAAAATAAAAGGCTGATCAAGCTCACTTGACCTCATTACCACTCTTTTTTGGGCAGGGTGAATTTAGTTAAGATGTCTATATTTCCTTGTCTCATACAATATTTCTTTTTGTGATGTCCTAATGGTTGTTTTTCAATCTTTTTGAAGTTCTGTTTCAATTTTTCTTTGGAAGGGAAGACCTCCCAGACTAAAATATGCAACATTGATAAAGCCTAAAGATGCAGGAGGGTTGGGACTTCCTAATTTTTTATGGTATTACCGGGCCGGTCTTCACGTATGACTGGGGACCGATTCTCTACAAATTTGGCTTCCCTTGGAGGGAGAAGGAGTAATAGGGTATAGTTTAGCCTCTCTTCTACATTTACCCTTTTCATCCAATATACTTAGAAGAATCATGCACACTCATTCAATTATAGCACACAAAAGTGTGGTAAATGGTTAAACATTATATACATGTTTTGGATAGGCCTAGGACATATATGACTTCTCTTACTGTCTACTCCACACAATAATAATGCAGCTGTATGTTGCAATAATTCTAGTGCCTTATTCTTATTCTTTGTAATCCCAATGTATACGCTGTTACAATAATACAGCTGACCAAATAACAAGGATTGTAAAACTGATCTAAACATGTCCCTGATCAGAAGCAATTTTAAAGCCTCCAAGCTTAAGTTTATAAAACCAACTTTTTAACAATTGAATTAACTGTGGCTTAAAAGTTAGGCCAGAATCTACCAAAATTCCCAAATTTCTGACCTCAGAGATAATTGGAAGCTGAATCCCTCCATATGCTAAAGCTATTAATGTTCCTTGTAGATTACTTTTCCCTATGCACCAGGGCAAGTTTTGATCACATTGAGTGCTATACCATTTAGCGACAAGCAAGCATCCACAATCTCCATACAGCTTTGAAAAACTGGAAACCCCCCATTTTGTTCACATGGGATAAACAACTATATCAGCTGAATACATAAAATATTAAAAAACCTAAAGGAAACAAAAACTGTACATAATGATATAAATATAAAATAAAATTGGTGATAAAGCTGAACTCTGCGGAACTCCCCTTGAAATATACTTCCATTCCCAACAAACTCCTCACATTTGTAAATAAGATTTAAACCAGAGAAGATCAGTCAAATGAAGGACTCGGGATCAGAAGATGAATGGCCTGTCCCAGTGACTCCTTTAGATAATACAAAAATTTTGCAAAGTATGTTTGAACATTTCTCTAAGACATTAATTTAATATTACCTCAAAGTTGATGGTAATGGTGGAGAAATTAACTGAACTTGTCTCCTCCATCCAAGAAAATAGACCACGAATTAATAAAACAATGGACAGAGTTGAGAAGTGGCACTCACATGGGCTAGTGCTAAAGTAGACTTGTTGAAAAAAAAAAAAAAAAGTATACAGCAAAGTCGGAGAAGTTGAATGATCTTGAAAATTGCAGCCACCGAAAAAACAGAGTGATCGGTTTCCACCAAGATACCTGACCTTCCATGCTCTAATTCACAATAGTGTAAATCCAGAGATAACAGCAATGTCTCATTTGCATGATTTTTCCTGGACGCATATTTTTGTGAGTCCAATACTGAATAATCCTCTAAAAATTGAGAGAACACACAGTTTTCCAATATTTTGTCCAGAGCTGGGAGGTGCCTGGAACTCAGGAACAGTGTGCAGACAAGGCTGGAACTGGAACTCAGGAACAGACTGAAGCTGCGTGCAGGTAAGATGGAACTCTAGCACTCAAGAACAAATTGGAACAGAGCACAGGTAAGCATGGCACTGGAACAACTGGAACCAAGTGCAGAAAGGCCCTGAGGAGCAAAACAGAGAGGCCACAGGTTTAGACAAGGCCAGAGATCAGGAGTAGGCTTGAACAGGCTGCAAGCAAGGAAGGAGCTAGAAGACCCTAAGGTCACAGGGCAAATCTAAGAACATGCCATACTGGGTCAGACCAAGGGTCCATCAAGCCCAGCATCCTGTTTCCAACAGTGGCCAATCCAGGCCATAAGAACCTGGCAAGTACCCAAAAACTAAGTCTATTCCATGTTACCGTTGCTAGTAATAGCGGTGGTTATTATCTAAGTCAATTTAATTAATAGCAGGTAATGGACTTCTCCTCCAAGAACTTATCCAATCCTTTTTTAAACCCCAGCTATACTAACTGCACTAACCACATCCTCTGGCAACAAATTCCAGAGTTTAATTGTGCGTTGAGTGAAAAAGAACTTTCTCATAAGAACTTTCTCATAAGAACTGAAAGCTTGATGGCCACAAGGCAAGCCAAGGGAAAACTAGTGTCAGAAGGCCCAAAGGCCAAGGGAATAGATACCCCAGAGTTCCCAAAGGCAGAGTTGAGATCAGAAGGCCCGGAGGCCAGGAAAGAAGGCAAGGCAAAGAGAGGTCAGAAGACCCAGAGGCCTTGAGGCAAAACAAGGAAAGGCTTGGTAAGGCCACAAGGCAAGAGTAACTAGATCAAGGAGCCAAACAGAACTCAATGCTGAAGCAAGGGGCAGACAGCGTTAAGTAGATCTGGAATCTGGATGTAGTGCAGGGAGAAGAGAAGTTGCTTAGCCAACCTTGGCAGTGTGCTCGTGGAGGTCCCCTGATGGAGCAGAAGCTGTACAACAGGCTGAGGCAAGAGACCAGGGACGTGCTGGTGTGCACAGTTCAGAGAGGAGCTAGGTGGAGTCCCCTGTTAGAGGGGAGGCTGCACAGCAGCCAAAACCATAACAAAACACATCACTTATCCCCCTCTAAATTTCCATCACTATTCAATTGGGCCTGAATGTTATCAGACTTTTCTTGAAAATAATCAGATAATTGATCACAATTGAGGAAAGTTTTCCCCTGATCCTTTGCCTTAACTAATAACCTTTTAATCAGAATATAATTTCAATGGCCAATTCAAAGCAGATTCAAATTTTCCTTATAACAAAAGTACTTTTTACTTCTTGGTACTGATGTTGATATTCTTTCAATAAAAACGGTTTGGAATTTTCATCCCTCTCTTTCCTCACCCTTCTTCTCATAAGTACTAAATCTTGGATATACCAATCAGCTGAGTTACAGTATTTATATTCTCAATACATGGAGGTTTCAATTAAAACTGCAACACCACCATATCAAGAATTTGAACTAGGGTGAAAACTGTCCCTGCAGGAAAGTCCATTTCTTTAACAACTCAGTTTAAGCATTACATTTGCCAGTTCCAACAGTATGGGTTAACATTCCTTACTAAAATACAAAACTACTTGTGCCTGCTGAGAACATTTCAGCATTCAGTTTAAGCAGTTCCTGGTCAAAGCTTTACGTATCATCGTAAAAAGGCCTCTCTCAATATCCCCAAAACTATATGTACAGATCCTAACATTTTCACCTAGAGGGATAAAAAAACTCTTCATCTTAATGATGTACCTTTCAACACATCTTCTATAATTCTCACACAAAGAATTTTTGTCCTCTTAATTCACTGCAAACAGAAATATTTGTCAAATTATTAACAGAAAAATTATGTGGGGCCAATATCGAGCCTGATTTCACCTCTAAAACAACTGTTACTTCTGATCTAAAGGAGCAGATTCAAGTGCTTAAGGCAATTTTCCCAGGAAATTCTAGACACCTTAGCCATGTTTAATAGATGATGACATTTCTTCTCCTAAAAATTATAACACAAATTGGTTACCTTTTCTATAATAGTTCCCACAAGTTTATCTTCTGTCCCATGTACTAACCCAATTCCAGTTTGACCCCTTTCTTTGGCGCTCAGAATCTAGAGAGACTCATTTAATGACTGATTAAATTCCCTTTCGTATGCCAAGTAAGGTACGATTTCTTTTTACTTTGGTTGTTATGCAGATTCTGATTGGAGTAGAATTTTACTGTTCTGTTGTTTTATGGTTGATTTTACCATTAAATTGTTTTTTAGTTGATTTTATGTTGTTATGTTTATATTTTAAGTTTGTATTGTATTTTGGGCTTTTTTGTATATTGGTTTTATTTTATTATATCTCTATGTGTTGTATTTTTGACATTGTATGTATTTTTACCCAGTGTGGAGCCATTTATTGGACAGGTGGTATAAGAGTGGAAGAAATAAATACAAATTATGGCTATCCATTGATTAATTAGTGCTTTATCCTGCCTTGTAGATATGTTTTCTTTAATTAATATAAAAATTACTTGTATGTTTTAAACCATTTCTGGCACAACTGATCCAAGTCTTGTGCAACTGTACATCTTCTCTAACTTACAAACAGCATTACTCTAATTTGGAATCTCTTAAGTCTAAATCTATACATTTTCTGCAATAAAGTGATGTGTCTGAGGACCTAAAAGATATCCAAATTCTACCATTTACAGCAGGCAGTAGAAAAAATCCATTATAAATATGCAGATAACTCCATTGTCTACTTCCTGTTGATACTCCAGAGTTCCCAAAGAATCTGCATTTGTTTCTGGATGCAGAGCAATTGGTCTTTCCAGTGTTAGAAATCTCTGGTATACCTTCTCACTAGATAGTTTGGCACCAGAGCGACTCCTTTAAACATCTTCCACACCATGTGGAATTGAAATTTTTTAACAAAGGTCAGTGTAAGTCACAGGGAAATTCACTTTATCCTCTGCAGTTCAAAGCAATACAATGGGCATCACACAATTATCTCAGTTTTAAATGGGGTATAGTGAGTCAAATACAAAACAGCCTTCTCCACAGCACTGCAGCTTACTAGGTTTCCAGAAATCCTGCAACCTCTCTCCAACAGCATGACAACCAACAGAGAACATTCAGTAGCTATTCCCTCAGTTATGAGAGCTATCATTTCTGGCCTATACAAAGGAGGAAAGTGTGAGAAAATGGGGAAGATTAATGCATATATAGTAAAACAGATCATGGAAGAAACAGTAGAATAACTAATAAAGAAATCCATTCAAAATACAGCTGACAAAACAATTAAGCAAATGCTGTGAAAGTGAGCACTTATCGCTCAGTGGAATGTGCCTGTCTGATCCCTTTGCCTTAAGTTTAAAATAAATTAATCCTTGAAACACTAAGCCAGTGTCAGTTTACAGGAGAATAACCAAAGTCACATAGGACATTTTAAGAGTTAATTTCTTTTTCTTGCAATATGTGTTTTAATTGCATTACTAAAACGTCTTGAAAAATTTATGGATTTGTGATCTGTAATTATAACTGATCATACACTAAGACATTAGATACAATAAATGTACAGTCAGTGCTGTTTTATGATGGTTACTTTCACAGCATTTGCTTAATTGTGTTGTCAGCTGTACTTTGAAGGAATTTCTTTATTAATGAAGATTGTGCCATACACACCAACTCCCTGATGAACACCTGATAGGAAGGAATAAGAAGAGAGGCTTCAAGCAATGATTCATTCAATGAGAGCCAGATGGCAAGACATAAGGAAAAAAGGTCATGCAAGATGATTCCTTGATACAAGCCAGATGGGAAGGAATAAGAGGCCATGATGAGAGCCAGATGGAAAAGTATAAGGAGAGTGAGGCTATGTATTATGGTTTCCTGATGAGAACGGTATGGGAAGAAGTAAGAAGAGAAGCCATATGTAATTGTTTTCTAATGAAAGTCAAATGGGTAGGAGTCATTATATAAATTGGCATAAGACTTCAATTCATCAGGTAAGTCTTCACTTGATTGCCACAGCAACTAATCCTATTAAGTGATGATGTCTAATCACCACACAGAAAGCTGCTCAAGTTCATAAACTATCCATTGGTTGCCTGAAAATACCCCAAAATGACAAGAGGCAGGTGGCACCTTATAGATTAACCAATATATTGAGGCATGAGCTTTCGAGGAGAGTCTACTTCATCAGATGCTATCCCTTTGAAAATACCCAGTGATGGTGCAGGCACAAATGCACCAGGCAGAAGATTAGTTACCCATACACTAAAATAGTTCCTCCTCAAAATCTTACTAAAAATGTCCCTTTTTGTACCTTCAAATTATGTTTTCATCTCTATCCTACGATTCAATATACTGTAAGACTTATCCAAGTAGACCTTTCAAGTACTTACCTCCCTCAGTTTACTCCTCTCCAAGGTAAACAGTCCCAGCTGTCCTCACATACAGAATGTTCTCTTCTCACTGATTTATTGATATCTTTGCTTTACTTTTTCCAGTACCAATATATCCTCTTAAGTTAGAGACCAGAACTATACTCTACCTGCGGTATCACAGGGACCTTATACAGTTATAGCAAAACAGAATTACAAGGATTGTGCTATTTTGTATGTTTGACCCTTTCCTTGCTGGGGCTGGGTGTTGTTCATGTTCACAATGACCTGGAAAATCCTTTTCATTGATCCTATGACTGCTGTTTCCAACCATGCAACTTGAAGATTGCAGTGGTGAAAAAGGAACATGCCACAATACTGTACAGGGAACCTCACTTGCCATCTTCTTACAGATACCAATCTATCCAAAGTCAGCTTCCAACTCTTTTCTGTGTCTTTCTTGGATTTACCACTCATCTTTGTATCTTTTATGTATTTTCAAATTTCTTTATAATTGTTTATTTCTATTAATAGCCTGTAATTTAATGTTTTAGGCTTGTAACTGCTTTGTTTTTTTTTTTTTTTTTGGGTTTTTTTTTTTAGAGAAGTGCCCAATAATTAATGGAAATTATTATTAATTTATTCAACAACCTTAGCAATACAAATGGACTCAATACAGATGCCTATGGCATTCATGGGTCACACCATACAGACTCTTGTGAATTAATCGTCACTCATGTTCTAGCTAATTTTCAGTCCACTTGTACATTTTTACAACATACTCTTCACAAACATTTCAACAAGCTTCTATGAGGTACAGCATCCAAACCTTAGTAAAAGTATTACTAATCAGCACTGTGTTATTGCTCTATATTTTTGACACTTCATCACAAAACATATTAAACTGTTTAGCAGGAGCAAATGGCTCCATCTCTATATATCTAGTCCCTATTATCCCTCCTCCTGCGATATTCAACACAGCTCTCTCCCCTTTCATTACCAGTTCTTAAAGATATCTGGTCAGTCTTTGTTTAAAGAAGTACTGTATTAATTATGAATTGATTGCGATATGTTGGTCTCCAAAGAATCTGAACATTATAATATTTGACAGCTCTCTGAAAATTCCCTATACATAGTGCACCAGGTCCTGAAACATTGTCCATGTTTGAAAATAAGAAATTTCTTAATTTCTTTTCAATAAAATAAATGCCTTATACAGTACCAAGTTCCAAAATGGTAGAAGATCCTTTTTTATTATTTGTAGTGAATTTTAGTACTTATATAAACGTATAGTAGTAGAAACAGAAGATCTCATAGA